>NW_028225179.1:138126430-138726430 GCF_052327205.1 Somniosus microcephalus | reverse complement strand
GTAGCGTAGTGGTTATGTGATTGGGCTAGTAATCCAGAGACTTGAGTTCAAAATCCCACCATGGCAGCTGGGAAATTTAAATTCAGTTAATTAAATAAATCTGGAATTAAAAAGCTAGTACCATGGTGACCATGAAACTACTGGATTATCATAAAAATCCATCTGATTCACTAATGTCCTTTAGAGAAGGAAATCTGCTGCCCTTACCCAGTCTGGCCTATGTGTGACTCCAGACCCACAGCAATGCCCTCTGTGGTTCAAGAAGGCGGCTCACCACCACCTTCTCAAGGGCAATTAGGGATGGGCAATAAATGTTGGCCTTGCCAGCGATGCCCACATCCCAATGAACGAATAAAAAAGAAAAATTGCTTGCTGTACCTGCCTGTTAACTTTCAGTGATTCTTGTACAAGGACACCCAGGTCCTTCTGAACACCAACATTTCCCAATCTCTTACCATTTAAAAAATTGCTCTGCTTTTCTATTTTTCCTACCAAAGTGGATAACTTCACATTTCTCCTCCCTGTTCTTGCCCACTCACTTCGCCTCTCTATATCTCCTTGAAGCCTCTTTGCATCCTCCTCACAACTTACATTCCCACCCAGCCTTGTATCTCTATCTCTCTCTCACTTATCTTGAGAGCTCCAGGGTCTATCGCTGGAGAAACCTACCAGGTGGTTTGATAGAAAGTCCCACGAAACCAAATAGGTTCACGTGTTCGATGCCCCATCTGTGCAGGGTTGTTGAACTGCAGGGAAAAATCACGGCATGCTCCTTCTATGAATTGCCATCTATTCCATTATGAATCACTGACTTCGTGAAAGAAGGGAACAAAACTGTAGCAAAAAAAAAGGTTTTCAATGCAAAAGTAAATGTATTGCACACGCAAAATCAAAGAGCTATTCACAGTCCTTACCGTGGTGGCACATCGTCCTCTGCTGGTTGTAAGGGGTTTCTGCAATTTGTTCTCATTCACAAATAAAAAGGATGGTTCTGACCCATTCCTGAATGAAAGGTCATAGAGTCATAGGCCTAGAAATTCACTTGGGCGCGGGCAGCTCGCTCGCGCCCAAAAGTTAGCGCTGGGCGGGGAGGCATTAGCGCACGCCGTATATTCGTCTTCTGCACCCCAATTCGGAAGCGGGCGTTATACCAGGGTATGCCCGCCTCCGTTTGGGGCGCTGCAACTGAATATCGGCGCGCTAGTTGCCGCAGCGCCACCCGATGCGGTGCGGCAGGCTGCGGTACTGCAGGCCTCCTCCTTCTCTTAAGGGGGAGGTGCCTGCAACGGCCGGAGCCCCGATCGCGAGTGCCAGCAAAAGAGCCCGGCACAACGGAGAAGTGCCGGGCTCCACGGAAACCAGCCGGCAATGCCGCGGGGGGTGCGGAGGAGGCCGGGGAAGGAGGTGCGGGCAGGCGGCCGCCGAAAAAGCGGCCGGCCGCACCTTCCGCTTTAAAGTGCCCCACTATGGCAGCAGGATGGCCCCGTTTTCTGGTCGCTGTTTGCGCCCGCTTCGGAGGAGGCGGCCACAAATAAATATGGGGATCGGCGCGGTTTCGGGGCGTTACGGGCCACCGCGCACACCGATGACGTCATCGGTCCCGGTGCAGCGCTAACGGCTACCGCCGCCAATACCGCTGCACTCAATTTCCGCGCTACCACCCCGCCGGCGCAAAAGACCTCTTTAGGCGCTAAGTGGGCGCAAGGCCCACTGAATTTCTAGGCCAGAGAGTTATACAGCACAGAAAGAGGCCCTTCGGCCCATCGTGTCCGCATCAGCCATCAAGCCCTGTCTATTCTAATTCCATTTTCCAGCACTTGGCCCGTAGCCTTGTATGCTATGGCGTTTCAAGTGCTCAACTAAATGCTTCTTCAATGTTGAGGGTTCCTGCCTCCACCACCCTTTCAGGCAGTGAGTTCCAGATTCCAACCAGCCTCTGGGTGAAAAAAATTTTCCTCAAATCCCCTCTAAACCTCCTGCCCCTTACCTTGAAACTATGCCCCCTGGTTATTGATCCCTCTACGAAGGGGAAAAGTTCCTTTCTATCTACCCTCATAATTTTGTACACCTCAATCAGGTCCCCCCTTCAGCCTTCTCTGCTCAAAGGAAAACAACCCCAGCCTGTCCAGTCCCTCTTCATAGCTGAAGAGCTCCAGCCCAGGTAACATCCTGGTGAATCGCCTCTGCACCCTCTCCAATGCAATCACATCCTTCCTATAGCGTGGTGACCACAACTGCACACAGTATTCCAGCTGTGGTCTAACTAGCGTTTTGTACAGCTCCATCATAACCTCCCTGCTCTTATATTCTATGCCTCGGCTAATGAAGGCAAGTATCCCATATGCCTTTTTAATCACCTTATCTACCTGTCCTGCTGCCTTCAGGGATTTATGTACATGCGCACCAAGGTCCCTCTGATCCTCTGTCCTTCCTCGGGTCCTATCATTCATTGTGTATTCCCTTGCCTTGTTAATCCTCCCAAAATGCATCACCTCACACTTTTCAGGGTTAAGTTCCATTTGCCACTGTTCTGCCCATCTGACCAACCCATCTATGTCGTCCTGTAGCCTGAGGCTTCCCTCCTCGCTATTTACCACTCCACCAATTTTCATGTCATCTGCAAACTTACTGATCATACCTCCTACATTCATATTTAAATCATTAATGTACACTACAAACAGCAAAGGACCCAGCACCGATCCCTACAGTACACCACTGGACACAGGCTTCCAGTCACAAAAACAACCTTCGACCATCAACCTCTGCCTCCTGCTACTAAGCCAATTTTGGATCCAATGTGCCAAATTGCCCTGGATCCCATGGGCTCTTACCTTCTTGACCAGTCTCCCACGTGGGACTTAGTCAAAAGCCTTACTGAAGTCCATGTAGACTACATCAACTGCACTACCCTCATCCACACACCTAGTCACCCCCTCGAAAAATTCAATCAAATTGGTTAGACATGATCTCCCCTTGACAAAGCCATACTGACTATCCCTGATTAATCCTGTCCTCTCCAAGTGGAGACTAATTCTGACCCTCAGAATTTTAGGTGGAAACTTTGATCTCTCTGCTCATACCTGATGCCCCAGCTAGCCACTTTGCCATTAACAATGATATCCCTGTGACGGCAGCTAAATGCATCGGGTTACAGAAGGACAGACTTACATTTAAATCGCGTCTTTCACGACCTCTGGACGTCGCAAAGCACTTTACAGCCAATGACGTATTTTTTTGAAGTGTGGTCACTGTTGTAATGTAGGAAACGCGGCAGCCAATTTGCGCACAGCAAGCTCCCACAAACAGCAGTGTGATAGTGACCGGATAATCTGATTTAGTCATGTTGATTGAGGGATAAATATTGCCCCAGGACACCGGGGGCGGGGGTGAACTCCCCCTGTTCTTCTTCGAAATAGTGGCAGTGGGATCTTTAATGTCAACCTGAGGGAGCAGACGGGGCCTCGGTTTAACGCCTCATCTGAAAGACGGCACTGCCGACAGTGTAGCACTCCCTCAGCCCTGCACTAGAGATAAAGTATGATATTTCCTGGGACTTTTTTTGAAACTTTGGTTATCAAAAGGGAAATGTGAATGAATATAAAAACATAGAAACATAGAAGATAGGAGCAGGAGCAGGCCATTCGGCCCCTTCAAGCCTGCTCCGCCATTCAATGAGATCATGGCTGATCATCCAAATTCAGTACCCTGTCCCTGCCTTCTCCCCATATCCCTTGATCCCTTTAGCCTTAAGAAATATATCTAACCCCTTCTTGAATATATTTAATGAATTGGCCTCAAGTGCCTTCTGTGGTAGAGAATTCCACAGGTTCACCACTCTCTGGGTGAAGAAATTCCTCCTCATCTCAGTCCTAAATGGCTTACCCCTTATCCTTAGACTGTGACCCCTGGTTCTGGACTCCCCGCTTGTCTAAGAACCTGGCAGTGGAAGATGTTTGCCCTGGATCGATGCCTAACACGTCTGTTCAAGAATGACTCAACTCAGTGAGGAAATAAGAAATACCTGTCTATCAGATTGTATTTGGTTCTTGCTCTAGGTTATGATGCGAAGTTGTATGTGGATGATGAAAAAGATCCAATCTGCGGTCAGAGAATCATGGGCTGGGCGCTCGGTTTCCCGATGTCTGTGCTGCTGACCTGCCGCAAGAGGCGGAAAAGCCCAGCCCAGCTCTCCAGGCAGAACCAAAGCTGAATAACCGCAGCTGCGATTTATTGCCTTGGGGACAGCTTTCAATCTGCCTTTGAAGTTCACATGCAGCCCTACACAGGCTCGGAATGGGGAAATCCTGCCGAAGAGGCCTTTTTTCTTCCAGGGGATGGCAGTGGCAGGAGCGGGTGTCAAGCGGAGAAAAGTTTCTGTCTTTATTTCAGACCGCGTCTGAGAAGACAGCTCGGGTTAAAATGGAAGCTGCATCGCCTAACCATATATCACAATTTGGACAGGCAGCCTGTCCACGTGAAACCCAGACCATACAGTTTGATCTCATAGAAACATAGAAGATAGGAGCAGGAGTAGGCCATCCGGCCCCTCGAGCCTGCTCCGCCATTCAATGAGATCATGGCTGATCATCCAAATTCAGTACCCTGTCCCTGCCTTCTCCCCATATCCCTTGATCCCTTTAGCCTTGAGAAATATATCTAACTCCGTCTTGAATATATTTAATGAATTGGCCTCCACTTCGTTCTGTGGTAGAGAATTCCACAGGTTCACCACTCTCTGGGTGAAGAAATTCCTCCTCATCTCTGTCCTAAATGGCTTAACCCTTATCGTTAGACTGTGACCCCTGGTTCTGGACTCCCCGGCCATCGGGAACATCCTTCCTGCATCTAGTCTGTCTAGCCCTGTTAGAATTTTATAATTTTCAATGAGATCCCCTCTCATTCTTCTAAACTCCAGCGAGTATAAGCCCAATCGACCCAATCTCTCCTCATACGTCATTCCTGCCATCCCAGGTATCAGTCTGGTGAATCTTCGCTGCACTCCCTCCATGGCAAGAACATCCTTCCTCAGATAAGGCAACCAAAACTGCACACAACACTCAAGGTGTGGTCTCACCAAGGCCCTGTACAACTGCAGCAAGACAAACTTGTTCCTGTACTCAAACCCTCTCGCTACGAAGGCCAACATACCATTTGCCTTCTTAACCGCTTAATCTCAAAGTTCGGCAGATGAGGAGGCTTTGATGAAAGTGAAATGCAAAAATCGCCGCAGTCTAAGAACTCGGCAGTGGAAGATGCTTGCCCTGGATCGATGCCTAACACGTCTGTTCAAGAATGACTCAACTCATTGAGGAAATGAGAAGGAACTTGCATTTATAAAGAGCTTTATTGTTTCCTCAGGACATCCCAAATTGCTTCACAACCAATAAATTACTTTTCATGTGTTTCAAAATTCGACTCATTTTTTTTTCTTTCGAGCAATGAACTCAACAACAGTGGGCAGAACATATTGGAAATGGAAATCCGGCAGCTTCTAGAACAGATGGCCAATCTGCAATGCCAGCTTTGCACCCAGGGGGCAAGTGGAAAATCTACCACTGTCTCTCTAAGCTTAATGCACTTTCTAAAGTTAGTAGAACACGAAACAAAAGTTATTATAGGTGTGCAGTCAGTAGTTTCTCTATTTTGTCTCACACACACACACACACACACACACACACACACACCCTTTCTCTCTTTAAAAAGGGGCACAGCCCCTCTATTAACAAAATCTCAATATAAATCTTTTTTAAATTTATTTATTCATTTACGTGATGTGGGCATCGTTGGCAAGGCCAACATTTATTGCCCATCCCTAATTGCCCTTGAGAAGGTGTTGGTGAGCCGCCTTCTTGAACTGCTGCAGTCCGTGTGGTGAAGGTGCTCCCACAGGGCTGTTAGGGAGGGAGTTCCAGGATTTTGACCCAGCGATGATGAAGTAACAGTGAAATATTTCCAAGTCGGGTGGCAGTGCTGATTAAGGAAGACATTATAGTTTTGGAAAGGGAGGATGTTCTTGAGGGGAAAAGGACAGAATCCATTTGGTTAGAGTTGAGGAGCAAAAAAGGTATGATCACGCTATTGGGGGTATTCTATACGCCTCCAAATAGTGAGAGGGAGGTGTAAAGTCTGTGAGTTATATGGTGAATTAATACACAGACTACAAGAGTAACTTTAACAGGACTTTACTATTCGAAGGTCAGGGCGAATCTGCCCAATAAATCCTTACACAGCACTTATATACCGGTGTGGTCACCACCGGTATTACAGTATACAGCAGCCAAGATAAAGTAGTGCAACACCTAAAATAGTTAATAACAACAGAAAATGCTGGAAAAACTCAGCAGGTCAGGCAACATCCGTGGAGAGAAATTTGAGTTGACGTTTCGGGTTTGACCCTTCAAAACTGGAGAGAAAAGGAACTAGATCGAAGGCAGGGCTGCGATCGGACAAAAGAATAAAAGAACCAAAAGAAGTAAAAGAGATTAGAAGCTAGACGAGATGGTAATAGGCCTCTTAAAGGTGGACGGTTACATACAATAGTTCTCTTAAAGGTAGAACGTTTACATACACTACAATCCTCCCTTTTTAGCTTACAACATACTTATTCCCCATTAAACATAACATCATAACATCTATCCAACTTCATTTAAAAACAGTTCACAGATGTAGTCTCTGCGGAAAACAGTTCACAGATGTAGTCTCTGCGGAAAACAGTTCACAGATTCAGTCTCTGCGGAAAACAGTTCACAGATTCAGTCTCTGTGGAGGCGCCTCCTGTGCTTCTTGACTCGGTCCGGACAACGCCTCGGTGGTGTAGCAGTTTCCTGTGGTGTAGTCGGTTCACGTTGCTGGAGTGACTCATCCAATAGTCCTTCACTGGACTTAATAGCTTGAACTTCCGTCACTTCTGAACCAGCATTGTTGACTTCTAAAAGCTTGAGTACCTTGGGAAGTTTTTCTACTTCCAAACTGATTTGGCTCCATTCGGAGGGACCACGTGCGTGATCTGGTAGAGGTGATAATGGTTCAGATGGGACATCTTCTTCTGTTTCGTCTTTTCCTTTCCTGCTTCTTGGAGACTCTCTGTGCTCCGCTGCCAGCCGCATGCACAGTTCCTCCTCCTCTTTCTCCTGTTGCCTTAGCAGCGCCACCATCTCCCGGTGTTTCTTAGACTTTTGTGATTCTTCAGGGTTTGTGCACTTCGGAAGATTTCCCCACAAGCTGGGCAGAACAGGTCATCGTTATATTCGGTGTCGTTCAACAGGACATGGTAATAATCGGTGTCGTCCTGAGCTAGGCCAGCGAGAGGGTCTTTTATTTCCTCCATGCCCAGCTGGACGTTAGCCAGCTTTTGTTCCAAGTCCCGACATCTCTCCTGAAGAGACTTCTTCATGTGTTCAGCTTCCTCCAGCTTTTTCTGGGCTTCCTGCAAGTCTTTTATTAATGACCTCATTCGTGATTTCAATGCTTCAACTTCCTTCGGAGATTGATTGATCGTACTATTCAATCCCTCTACTGGAGCAGCTGTTTCAGCATTTTGTTGTTCGACATTGACGTGAGTCAGCGTACTTTTGGCATCCAAGGGTTGCTCTGCTGCCATCTTCTCAGTCTGTGTTGCAACCTCAGCTATTTCAATAACTTTTGAGAGCTCCGAACCCCTTTCCTTTGAAGATTGAAGCTCGTGTTCAAATTGTTCCCATTTCAGAGTCTTGTCCCTCAGCATATGAAGGAGTTGGCTGACCGTTAACTCTTCTGACCTCATCCGTTTCCCAGTAGCTGCAGGGCTGTTTATAACCTTGCCCTGGGGCTCCTTTGCTGTTTCTACTTCGCCATCATCCGCAGCCTCCCCCATTCGAATTTCCACAAATGAATCGTCTGGTGATGCTGCACCCAACTTCAGTAGGAGCTCGGAATTCATGGCGACCAACTCAGCCTTTTCTGCCTGCAATCTGCTAACAAGCGCCTTCAGTTGCTGAACATCTTGCTCCACCAGATTAGAGCACGCACCTTCAGAAACCGAATCAGCTTTGATTCGTTTGGCCTCCTTGCGCAGACGGTTTGTGTGCTCCTGCTCCCTTTTCTCCCTCAGCTGTTTCTGTTGTCTTTCCAGATTCTCCCACTCTGTGTCAAAGAACGTTTTCATTGCTTTTATCTCTTGCTCGAGACGGCAACTCAATTGTTCTAATTGCTGTTGTAATTTGAAATGGAGTTGAGTTCGAGCCCGGTGTTCCTCAGACTTGTGCATGTCTGTAAACTGGACAGACTCAGAATTCTCTGCCAAACTATGTTGTTGTTGTTCAGTGGAATTCTGTTCTGAAACTTTGTTCTCCTTTGAAGCATCAGTATTTATGCACTCCTTTGTTTTTCCAACCTTAGTCAGCAAGTCCATTTTAGACTTGTCTTTCGCACCTGGGCTGGTCTTGTCGTCATCCGTTTCAGAGTCTGAGCTGATTGTCTTCACCGAGTTCTCACTCGTTATTGCTTTTAGGTAGTGCCATTCCATGTTTATTTCCCTGATCCACTCCCGTCCCAGAAGTGGTGGACCTCCCTCAGGTAGTACATATAAGTCCATTCCTTGGTGTTCTTTGCCCCTGTCTCTCACCTGGACTTGTATCTTTCCCATGGGGTATACTTTATGCCCCGTGTATGTCTGCAATACGATCTTGGTATGTCTCAAGGGTATATGTGAGAATAGCCGGTTGTAATCCCTTCGATTTATGACTGATAGGGCTGATCCTGTGTCCAATTCCATTTTCACTTGGACTCCGGCTACTTTTAGTGTGACCCAGATAGTTTGTAGGTCAGCTTCCTTACTCACATTGTGAATTCTCAGACTACCCAGTTCCTGGCCGTTCGGGTCTGAATCCGAATTCTGTTCATCTGAACTCTTCTCAGCCACCTTGTGTACCTTGCTGTACTTTCCCTGCGGTGACTTTTTTCTGTTGTTGGTCTTCTTTCCTGACCGGCATACTTTAGCTATGTGACCAAGCTTGCCACATTTTCTACATTCCTGGTTTTTAAACCAGCATTGGTTCTGGTCGTGTGTTGTCTTCCCACAACGATAACATTTTGTTGTACCCGAAGTCATTTGATCCACGCTGAGTACCGCTGCCTTCAGCTGCATTTCCGCAGTGCCTCTCGTGGCTGCTTCGTGTGATGCTGCAATAAGGACAGCCTTGTCAAGTGTAAGATCGTTCTCTTCGAGCAGTCGCTTTTGTGTTCCTTCCTTCGACAACCCGCACACGAACTTGTCTCTCAATGCCTCTGTCAGATTTTCCCCAAACTGGCAGTATTTCGCTAGTCTACGCAGTTCGACCAAGTATTCCGCGTTGCTTTCCTCTTTCCGTTGCGTTCTCGCATAAAATTTGAATCGTTCCGCCAACATCAGCGGTGTGGGGTTCAAATGATCCTTCAGGACAGCAACAATATCAGCGAAAGTCTGATCCGCCAGTTTAGCTGGTGATAGAAGATGCTTCAATAGCCCGTATGTCTTCGCCCCCATTGCGTTTAATAAGGTGAGAGCTTTATCATCATCTGCTATTTTATTGGCCTCACAATATATCTCGATGCGTTCTACGTACGTGGCCCAATCTTCCACCTCGGAATCGAAGTTGTTGATGTTACCATGCTTAGGCATCTTCACTATCTTTTTGAGAACCCACAACGAATTTGTTCGTTACTTTTTTTTTCCAAAAATGGCGGTTTCCCGCGCTTGTCTTCTTCCCCGCCTGCTTTCAAAATGGCGGTTTCCCGCTTCTGTCTTCTTCCCCGCCTACTGGCGGCTTCCCGCGTTTCTTCCCCTGGCGGGAGGGGTAAGCTTTCCTTCGGGCGACGACCGCTGGCTTTCGGAGTTCGCAGCCTGCGCGCCGGCTTCAGTGTGTTCCTTGTTCCCTTTTCTCGGCCGGCAACCGACGCTGGGGACAACCCGTTGGCGGCGAACAGTTCCAGCCGCTGGGCGGAATCTCGCTCGGTCTCCCTCGCTCGGTCCCGTTCCCCCTTCACTCGGGCTCTGTCTCTCCCTCAGCGGCTTCCAATCGTGCCTCCCAGCCCTCTCGCAGTCCGGTCCTTTCCTCCCCCGGCTGCGGCTGAGTTCTCCGCGGTTTTATTTATTTTTATATCTTCCCGCGCCTTACGATCCCGGTCGCAGCGCCTCGTGGCCTCGGTAGCTGCCCGGCCTTTTTCGCCGGTCGCGGTCTAGCTGTCTCACGACGCTGTTGCGTCTCCCAGCCCACTTGTAGCCCGGTCTCTCACACCGGCTGTGTTCCCGCTTGTACCGCGGCTTCCGTGCCCTACGCTGCCCCAGTCTCAGCGCCTCTGGGCCCGACTTCTGTCCGGCTCCTTTCCCCCGACCGTGGTCGAGTTCACCGCCCTTATCCTCCGTTTCTTTTTATTTTCCCCCTACTCACAGTCAACGTGGCCGACTTGCTTCTCTTGGCTGATCGGCTCACTCACCGCCGTGGCAGAAGGGACAATAACAGCCTGTTGCTGATGGAAGGCTTCGTGTCTGAATCCTTCCTTCTTCCTTGCTCTGCAGACTCGAGTCTTCTCTCAGCAGAACGACGAGGGCGGGTGCCTCTTCTTGACGCTCGTTAACTGCTTCGGGTGTGTCGCTGCCGCAGGGTAAGATCGAACCCGTCGCCACTGTAAAGTCTGTGAGTTATATGGTGAATTAATACACAGACTACAAGAGTAACTTTAACAGGACTTTACTATTTGAAGGTCAGGGTGAATCTGCCCAATAAATCCTTACACAGCACTTATATACCGGTGTGGTCACCACCGGTATTACAGTATACAGCAGCCAAGATAAAGTAGTGCAACACCTATAAAATAGTTCTCTTAAAGGTGGACGGTTACATACAATAGTTCTCTTAAAGGTAGAACGGTTACATACACTACAGGAGGTAGAGGAGCAAATCTGCAGGGAAATGCAAGAGCTATAGAGTGGTGATATTGGGGGACTTTAATTACCCAAATATTGATTGGGATAATGCTAGGGTAAAGGGAAAGGAGGGGGAGGAATTTCTGAAATGTGTTCAGGAGAATTTCCTTGACCAATATATTCTTGGCCCAACTAAGAAGGAGGCATTGCTGGATCTGGTGCTGGGGAATGAGGTGGGCCAGGTCGACCAAGTGTCTGAGGGAGAACACTTGGGTACGAGTGATCATCGTATCGTAAGATTTAGATTAGCAATGGAGAGGAGCAAGGAACAATCTAGAGTGGAACTTCTAAACTGTAATAAGGCTAACTTCAATGGGATGCGAAAGGATCTAGCCAGGGTAAAATGGAACTGACAGAAAAACTGTAACGGAACAATGGGTGATCTTTTAAGGAGGAGATGTTCCAAGTACAGGCTAGGTACATTCCAACAAGAGGGAAGGGTAAGGGAACCAAAGCAAGGGCTCCTTGGATGACGAGGGAGATAGAGAAGATGATGAAACAAAAAAGAGGGTGTATGATGCATGTCAGGTGAATTCTTCAAGGGAGAACCAGACCAAATACAATAAGTTGAGAGGGGCTGTGAAGATGAAAATAAGATTGGCAAAGAGAGAACGAGAGCAGAATGGCGGTTAACATAAAAGGGAACCCAAAAATATTCTACCAGCATGTAAATAGTAAGAGGCAAGGTGTGACCTATTGGAGACAAAGAAGGTGATATATGCTTAGAGGCACAGGGCAAGGCTAGAATACTCAATGAGTACTTTGTATCGGTGTTTACTAAGGAGGTGGATGCTGACAAAATATCGGTAGCAGTGGAAAAGGTAGAAGCAATGGAAGGGGTGAAAATTGATAGGCAGGGTGTACTAGAAAGGCTGGGTATGCTTAGAGTGGACAATTCGCCTGGTCCAGATGGCTTGCATCCCAGGTTGCTAAGAAAATTGGGGGAGGAGATAGCGGAAGGGCTTGCCATAATTTTCCAATCTTCCATAGATGCAGGGGAGGTGCCTGAGGATTGGAAAATGGCAAATGTGACACCATTGTTCAAAAAAGGGTGTAAGGACAATTCTTGTAACTACAGGCTGGTCAGTTTAACATCAGTGGTGGGTAAAGTTTTAAAAACAATAATCAAGGAAAAAATTAACAGGCACTTGGAGCGATTTAAGCTAATTAAGGAGAGCCAACACAGATTTGTAAAAGGCAGATCATGTTTGACTAATCTAATTGAATTTTTTGATGAATTAACAGAGAGGATTGATGAAAGGAATGCAATGGATGTTGTCTACATGGATTTTCGGAAGGCGTTTGACAAAGTACCACATAGAAGGCTGGTTAACAAAATTGAGGCTCATGGAATAAGTGGGTTAGTGGCAGCTTGGATAAGGAATTGGCTTAAGGACAGAAAACAGCGAGTTGTGGTAAATGGCTGTTTTTCAGACTGGAGGATGGTAGACATTGGTGTTTCCCAAGTGTCAGTGCTGGGGCCACTGATTTTTTTGATATATATAAATGACCTGGATATTGGAATACAAAGTAGAATTTCTAAATATGCCGATGACACCAAACTTGGGGGTGTGGCAAACAGTGATGATGATGCCAATCGACTGCAACAGGACATAGAAAGGCTAGCAGAATGGGCAGACTGGGCAGTCAAGTGGCAGATGAAATTTAATACAGAGAAGTGTGAGGTGATGCATTTTGGCAGAAGGAACAGGGAGAGGCAAAATACACTTAATGGCACAGTTTTAAAGAGTATGCAGGGACAGAGGGACCTGGGAGTTAATGTGCATAGGTCCCTGAAGGTGGCAGGACCTATCAAGACAGTGGTTACCAAAGCATATGGGGTCTTGGGTTTAATAAATAGAGATATTGGGGGAAAAATTCGGTATCACCCCATTTGGGGCGCTATTATTGGCGGTGCGCAAAGTTTAGCGCCTGGCGCTAATTATCGCCCCCGACAGCAAACTTGGCTTTTATTGCCCCTGGAGGTGATTGGAGCGCTAAATCAGGCGCTACACACTTCTCTTAAGGCACTAAGGCTGAGGAGCGAGGCGCTACCTCACAGCGCTGGCGAAGCTCATGTGATTTCAGTTAGCAATAGAACACAGACACACTGGCACTGTCCAATTCTTAAAGGGGAGTTCTGAAGAATGGTCGTCGACCTGAAACGTTAAACCTGTTTCTCTCTTCACAGATGCTGCTTGACCTGCTGAGTTTCTCCTGCATTTTCTGTTTTTATCTTAAAGGGGAGGGTTGATCTTGCTCTCCCTCCACATCCTGCTCATTGCAGCCTTGAATCTCGGCCTGAATCTCAGCCTGGAGAGACCTGTACATCAAATCTGGTGGAAAGAACAATGGAGAGAACCAGGGGAAGAGCTCAGAGTGCAGACCCCATAGTCTCTTCTAAATCGATACAAGGAAGGGCAAATCAAAACCAACCTGCAAAGTGCTGCTCAGTACCTGAAACTCCTTCACACAGCGTTGAATCTCTCCAGAAGTCTCTCTCTCTCTCAGAATGCGTGGTGCAAAAATGTCACTGATAAAAAAAGGCAGGAAGTGGTCACCTTTAAATAGCGCTCCCCTAGTCCCTTTCTGACAGCATAACGCTCCCCATAACCTGTCGTTGCTAGCGGCAGGCGGTAAGGCAGGGGGCGCCACTCAATTTCCAGTCCGGGGCGTTAACGGGGCATTGCGCACTCGACTGACATCACGATCTGACGGCGGTGGCAGTATTGTTTAGCGCCACCACAAAATGTCCAGTCAATTTCGCGAGAGGCGCAGATATCGCCGCGCCCGGGCGCTAGTTGCTTTGCGCCCCACTTAGCGCCCTCTTAAGGCGCTAACAGGTGGCGCTACCAAATGAATTTTTCCCCCACTGAATACAAAAGTAGAGAAGTTATGCTGAACCTTTATAAAGCGCTGGTTAGGCCACAACTGGAGTATTGCGTCCAGTTCTGCTCACCACATTTTAGGATGGATGTGAAGGCCCTTTAGATGGTGCAGAGGAGATTTACCAGAATGATTCTGGGGATGGGGGATCTTAGCTACAAGGATAGGTTGGAGAAGCTGGATTTGTTTTCATTAGAGCGAAGGAGATTGCGGGGTTATTTGATAGAAGTGTACAAGATTATGACGGGTTTGGATAGGCTAGACGGGGAAAGGCTGTTCCCACTAGTTCCACCGCCCCTTGACATTCAACGGCATTACCATCGCCGAATCCCCCACCATCAATACCCTGGGGGTCACCATTGACCAGAAACTTAACTGGACCAGCCACATAAATACTGTGGCAACAAGAGCAGGCCAGAGGCTGGGTATTCTGCGGCGAGTGTCTCACCTCCTGACTCCCCAAAGCCTTTCCACCATCTACAAGGCACAAGTCAGGAGTGTGATGGAATACTCTCCACTTGCCTGGATGAGTGCAGCTCCAACAACACTCAAGAAGCTCGACACCATCCAAGACAAAGCAGCCCGCTTGATTGGTACCCCATCCACCACCTTAAACATTCACTCCCTCCACCACCGGTGTACCATGGCTGCAGTGTGTACCATCTACAAGATGCACTGCAGCAACTCGCCAAGGCTTCTTCGGCAGCACCTTCCAAACCCACGACCTCTACCACCTAGAAGGACAAGGGCAGCAGGCGCATGGGAACACCACCACCTCCAAGTTCCCCTCCAAGTCACACACCATCCTGACTTAGAAGTATATCACCGATCCTTCATTGTCGCTGGGTCAAAATCCTGGAACTCCCCACCTAACAGCACTGTGGGAGTACCTTCACTACTTGGGCTGCAGCGGTTCAAGGCAGCGGCTCACCACCACCTTCTCAAGGGCAACTAGGGATGGGCAATAAATGCTGGCCTTGCCAGCGACGTCCACATCCCCTGAACAAATTTTAAAAAAGGACAATCCAGTTCATAGAATCATAGAATAGTACAGCACAGAAGATGTCCATTCAGCCCACCGAGTCTGCGCCGGCTCTTTCGAAGAGCAATCCAGTTAGTCCTGCTCCCCCGGCTCTTTCCCCCTACCCCTGCAATGTTTTCTCCTTCAAGTATTTATCCAATTCCCCTTTTGAAGGCTACTATTGAATCTGTAGCCAACACCCTATCAGGCAGCGCATTCCAAATGCTAACCCACTCGTTGTGTAAAATTGATAAATGTAACCTTTTTATCATGAAATGTGAATAATTTCTTTTGGACGTGAGAAATTTCAGATAGAGAGAGAGAGAAAAAAGCAGAGGGAAAGAATTTCCAGGGAACATTTTGAGCCATTTATGTGAGCCTGATTGCGCAGTCAGAGTGACGGGTTTAATCAGGCAAAACCCATTGTAAATGTGAACAGCAAAATTGAAAATGGAGAAAGTATGACAAAAATGTGACATCTGGATGTTAAGTTGTACAGACAGGAACTGCATGCAGAGGTAAGTTTTTTTTTGTAAGCTATAGATACATTCGGCCCAGAAATTCGGGTCGGCGGCTTCCTGCAGGTGCAAGCCCCCGACCTGCACTTACCTTGCGCGCCGACCATTGAGCTGTGGGCCCCCGTGGAATTGCAATCCTGGGCCTGGTCCAGCTGCCGGCGCTCAGTGCTTGCGTATCCCAGGGGCGTAGTTAGTTCGATGCGTCCCCTGGGATCACGTGGGCCATGGGCAGCCAATCGGAGCAGGGAATGCTTCATTCATAAGTCTTGACAGGAAGTGCTGTCAAGACTTATAAATACTACGGCCCCAAAATAGCACTAAACCTTCAAATAAAATTTTAAAATACATCACATTTTTTAAATAAACTATAAATTACATGAAATAACTATTTTAAACAATAATTTAAATTTTTGAAAATACATTTTTTATATTCTAACGGGGCTAAAAATAAACTTACCTTGCTTTAAAGTATTTAAAAATAATAAACCTGTGGAAAAAATGTTTTAATTTTAATTAATTCACCACTTACCTTGTAAAAAGCAGGCCTTACGCCTGCTTTTTAAATGTGTAAATTCTGCAGACTTACCCTCCTGGGAAAACCTGTAAAAAAAAATGAAGTTCGATGCGCACGTGCAGCCTCTCCTGCGCACGCGTTGGAACACGGAACCCCTTCTTTCAGGGGAACGGAAGTGCCGGTTTCCCGCGCGTGCGCAGTGCATGCAGGAAACCAGCACTTCCATTGGGCCTACGGGTGAGTACCCCGTGCGTACTCACCCGTGGAGACCCAAATTTCTGGACCACTTGTGAACAAGCAGAATAATGACTGCAGTGAATTTTAACTTATCTTGTTATCCTCCTCATGGCATAGAAAATGACAACAGCACGCCACACTATCTTTATTAGGATTAAATGCATTTTTCTGATGAATAGTCTCCCTGATTCTAGTTGACATTTCACTGAAGAAGAGAACGCTCAGTCTTGCTCCCTCTCTCTCGCTCTATCTGAGCTCCTTACCAGCCATAGGAAGACTGTTCCTGACTTCCTTTCTTAGCTGGACCGCTTGGTCGCTGACCATCTGCAGCACCCTGTGTGCAGCGACTGTCTGCTTGAACTGCCCCTCAAACCAGCTAATATCCTCCTAGTTGTGCGGAGGTGGAAGGGTGGGTGGGGGAGGGTGAGGGGAAGTGGAGAGGGAGGGGGAGGGGAAGTGGAGAGGGAGGGGGAGGGGGAGGAGAAGTGGAGAGGGAGGGGGAGGGTAAGTGGAGAGGGAGGGGGAGGGGAAGTGGAGAGGAAGGGGCGGGGAGGGGAAGTGGAGAGGGAGGGGAGGGGAAGTGGAGAGGGAGGGGAGGGGAAGTGGAAAGGGAGGGGAGGGGGAGGGGGAAGTGGAGAGGGAGGGGGAGGGGAAGTGGAGAGGGAGGGGGTGGGGGAGGGGAAGTGGAGAGGGAGGGGGGGAAGTGGAGAGGGAGGGGAGGGGGAGGGGGAAGTGGAGAGGGAGGGGAGGGGGAGAGGGAGGGGGAGGGGGAAGTGGAGAGGGAGAGGCAGGGGAGGGGGAAGTGGGGAGGGAGGGGAGGGGAAGTGGAGAGGGGAAGTGGAGAGGGAGGGGGAGAGGGAGGCGGAGGGATGGCGGAGCGGGGAGGGAGGGGGAGGGGGAAGTGGGGAGGGAGGGGAGGGGGAAATGGGGAGGGAGGGGAGGAGGAAGTGGAGAAGGAGGGGGAGAGGGAGGTGGAGGGATGGGGAAGTGCAGAGGGAGGGGAAGGGGGAGGTGGAGGGATGGGGGAGTGGGGAGGGGGAAGTGGGGAGAGAGGGTGGTGGGGAGGAGGAGGGAAGGGGAAGGGGAGGGGAGGGGAGGGAAGGGGAGGGGAGGGGGAGGGGGAGTGGTGGGGGAGGGGAGGGGGAAGGGGTGGGGAGTGGGAAGGGGAGGGGTGGGGAAGTGGAGAGGGAGGGGGAAGTGGAGAGGGAGGGGAGGGGGAGGGGAGGGGGAATTGGTGGGGAGGGGGTGGGGAGGTGGAGAGGGAGGGGGGAAGTGGAGAGGGAGGGGAGGGGGAGGGGGAGGGGAGGGGGAAGGGGTGGGGGAGGGGGTGGGGAGTGGGAAGGGGAGGGGTGAGGAAGTGGAGAGGGAGTGGGGAAGTGGAGAGGGAGAGGAGGGGGAGGGGGAGGGGAGGGGAGGGGGAAGGGGTGGGGGAGAGAGTGGGGAGTGGGAAGGGGAGGGGTGGGGAAGTGGAGAGGGAGGGGGAGGGGGATGGGGGAAGGTTCCCCAGCAGCGCCCCCTACTGGGATCACATGAATGAAGCCAATCCAACATATGACACCCAGTTTCTGCTTTGGGTTATATTTAATTAATCTTACGGGTCAATTCTAACCTAACCTGCCCATTGGGAAACTGGCGGGACCGTGTGTGATGCTGTTTTTGAACCCCGCCTGATTTTACTCTCCACTGAGGTTAACGGAGAGTAATATTGCGGGGGAGGGGTGCAAATCCTTTTACCACCCGATCCCGCTAGGTTAAAATTGCCCGCTCAACTGTCTCAAACTGATGTGGTATGTGAGAAATACTATCCCAGATCAATCCTGCGACTGAGTCTAATTCACATTCCCAGAAACATAGCTGTTCTGTGGATTTAATCCATTGTGGGCCAAATTTAACTTAATAGCAACATCTTGATATAAATGTTTCGCCAAGGTTAAGTAATTAAAAACCTCAAAACACAAAATAGACAACTTGTATGAAATCATTGGTTAGGCCGCAGTTGTGTCAGCTGGGGCTCAGTGGGTAGCGCTCTCTCTCACCTGTGAGTTAGAAAGTTGTGGGTTCAAGACCCACGCCAAAGACTCGCAGCACAAAAATCTAGGCTGACACTTCCAGTGCAGGACTGAGGGGGCGCTGCACTGTTGGAGGTGGCGTCCTTCCGAGGAGATGCTAAACCTGAGGCCCTGTGTACTCTTTCAGGTGGATGTAAAAGATCCCATGACACTATTTCAAAGAAAAGCAGGGGAGCTCTCCCTGGTGCCCTGGGCCAATATTTATCCCTCAATCAACATCATTTAAAACAGATTATCTGGTCATTATCACATTGTTGTCTGTGGGAGCTTGCTGTGCGCAAATTGGCTGCTGCGTTTCCTAGGTTACGACTGTGGCTACACTTCAAAAAGTACTTCATTGGCTGTAAAGCATTTAGGGATGTCCGGTGGTCGTGAAAGGCGGTATTATAAATGCAAGTCTGTGGCGGACTCAGATCGTTTGTATATAATTCACGAAAGATGATGCCAGGGATGAGAGGCATTAGTTGTGGGGAGAAACTACCTGCGTCAAATCTCGATATACAAGCTGGGGGCCACGGCCCCTCCCTCGTGGCAGCTAATGGCGCGGACCTTCGGAAGGCGGCGGGTTCAGGTGTGTTTCGGCGGCCAGCGCTTCCACTGGGAATTCATCATGGCCAAAGTCTCGCAGGCCATCCTCGGGGCGGATTTTTTGTGCGCCAACGGCCTCCTGGTCGATGTCAGGCACCGCCGGTTGATCAATGCGGCCACGTTCCACTCCATCCCATGCCACCGCAGTAACGCCGTGCCGCGCACTGTCTCCTATGCGTTCCCACCTCCAGATGACTTCACTCGCCTCCTCAGAGAGTTCCCAGATCTGACCAGGCCCAATTTCTCCTCCTCGGCCATGAAACACGGTGTAGAACATCACATCACCACTACTGGCCCCCCGGTTTACACAAGGGCCCGACGACTCGAACCCGGCAAGCTCGCGGCTGCGAAAGCGGAGTTCGACACGATGGAGCGGCTGGGGATTATTCGCCGGTCGAATAGTCCCTGGTCTTCGCCTCTCCACATTGTTCTGAAACCCGACGGCGGATGGCGGCCATGCGGCGACTACCGACGCCTGAACGACGCCACTACTCCTGATCGGTACCCGATCCCGCATATTCAAGATTTCTCCGCCCATTTGGCGGGAAATACTTTTTTTTCAAAAGTCGACCTCGTCCGTGGTTACCACCAGGTCCCCGTGCACCCGCAAGACATCCCGAAGACCGCAGTCATCACCCCATTCGGCCTGTTTGAATTTCTGCGGATGTCATTTGGCTTGAAGAACGCTGCACAGGCTTTCCAGCGCTTGATGGACTCCATGCTTCGGGACCTAAAATTCCTCTTTGTGTACCTCGACGACATCCTCATCGCCAGCCCTAGCAAAGAGGAGCACTTCTGCCATTTGTGCACCCTTTTTACACGCCTCAGTCAACACGGTTTGATTATCAACCCGGCCAAGTGCCAGTTCGGCCTGCAGCGGATTGATTTCTTGGGCCACTGCATCACATCAGATGGCGCAATTCCCTTACAGACGAAGGTCGAGGCGGTTACTTCTTTCCCACGCCCGCAGACCGTCAAGGCCCTACAAGAGTTCCTCGGGATGGTCAATTTTTATCACCGGTTCGTTCCTAAGGCGGCCCTGCTTATGCAGCCCTTGTACGAGGCCCTCAAGGCCAAGTCCGGTAAGGATCCAATCAGCTGGACGGCCGAGATGGACCGGGCGTTCATCGACACCAAAGGCGCCTTGGCCAATGCAACCATGCTGGCGCACCCGCTTCCAGGTGCCACCATCGCCCTTACCACCGACGCGTCGGACTACGCAATCGGCGCAGTGCAGGAACAGTGGGTGAATGGGACGTGGCAACCGCTGGCGTTTTTCAGCCGTCAACTATGGCGAAACGAAAGAAAGTACAGCACTTTCGACCGGGAGTTGCTGGCCCTTTTGCTAGCCATCCGCCATTTCCGGTTTTTACAAGAGGGACGTCCGTCCACGGCTTTTGTAGACCACAAGCCACTAACGTTCGCTATGGCCAAGACCGCCGAACTGTGGTCAGCTCGGCAACAACGTCACCTGACGTTCATTTCAGAATTCACCATGGACATTCAGCATTTGTCCGGTAAGGACAACCTGGTGGCGGATTGCCTCTCCCGCGCGACTGTTCACGCAGTCCAACTCAGAATCGACTATGCCCTAATGGCTGCGGATCAAGCCTCGGACCCAGAGGTCCAATCCTACAGAACCAGCCCCTCTAGTTTCCAAGCGGCCGACGTCAAATTCCATGCCGCAGGCACCACGCTACTTTGCGACGTCTCCATGGGAGCTCCCCGCCCTATGGTACCAGTCGCCTGGCGCCGAAAAGTGTTCGACGCCATACACGGGTTGTCACACCCTGGCATGAAGGCCTTGCAAAGGCTGATGTCATCAAAATTCATCTGGAGGGGTATGCACATGGATGTCTGCGACTGGGCCAACACCTGCGTGGTCTGCCAAAAGGCCAAGGTACAGCGTCATGTAAAAGCTCCATTGGCCACTTTCGTTGTTCCGGAGCGTCGGTTCGACCATGTGAATGTGGACCTCGTGTGGCCGCTTCCACCTTCTCAAGATTTTACACACATCCTCACAATGGTAGACTGCACCACTAGATGGCCAGAGGCAGTTCCTTTGGTTT
This sequence comes from Somniosus microcephalus, assembly GCF_052327205.1. Classification (NCBI taxonomy): domain Eukaryota; kingdom Metazoa; phylum Chordata; class Chondrichthyes; order Squaliformes; family Somniosidae; genus Somniosus; species Somniosus microcephalus. The sequence continues at coordinate 138,705,586 of NW_028225179.1, read as the reverse complement.
CCACCACTTCAGCAGACGTAGCCAGAGCTTTCATCTCCTCTTGGGTTGCTCGTTTCGGGGTACCAGCGGACATCTCTTCCGATCGTGGACCGCAGTTTTCCTCTGAGCTCTGGAACGCTGTGGCTCAGGGGCTCGGCACCAAACTACATCGCACCACCGCCTATCATCCACAGGCGAACGGCCTGTGCGAACGATTCCACAGGTCGTTCAAAGCCGCTCTGCGGGCCAGTCTTCGTATGGCGCCCACAGTCGCCGTGCCAGACCCACCACAACCGCCCGCCAGCTCGACCACTGCCCATCAGCTTCCACTTCAGGATTACAGAAGTCGCTCGGACAGGCTTGTCAGGCCTCCTCGCCATCTCACTTTTGCTGTTAAAGACAATTCTGGGGGGGCGCATGTGGCGAAGCCACTAAAGGACTCAGATCGTTTGTATATAATTCCCTTTAACAACATGTTAGCTACAGCCTGAGTCTGTATCTTTCTTTATACTGTTTACTTGCACAGAGCGTGATTACTTTAACAGCGTGGGTAAATGCGATGACGTCACGCCATTCATCACGTGATCCCCCACTGGCGGGAAGAACGTGATGACGTCATGACGTCAACCACGGGACCGCCCGAGCAGTCCTCCTGGAGCCTCCGAACTGAGCAGACCTACACTCGATGTTCTCCTGTAGTTACTTGTTTAAACCTGTTAGTATCCATTAAACTTCATTTTGTTTGATCGCCTGAGTGGACCTCAGTCTTTGGATAGGAACTAGACATTCCTACAAGCCTTTCTTTTCCAGTTTTGGCCGCTTTACTTTTTGAAGGGATGTCAAGACCATAGAGAGAGAGCAGAAGAGATTCACGAAAGATGGTACCAGGGATGAGAGGCATTAGTTATGGGGAGAAACTAGAGAAACTGGGGCTCTTTTCATTAGAACAGGTGACATTAAAGGAGACCTGATACAAGTAAACTATCTCCACTGGTCAGTGAGTCGGTAACTAGAGGGCATAAATGTAAAATCATTTACAAAAGAGCAAAGCGGAGAGGTGAGGAGATTATTTTTTATGCAGAGCTAATTAATTTTGGCCAGAGCAACAATAGGCACACATGCCAACCATTTAAAAAAAGACTTACATTTATATAGCGCCTTTCACAACCTCAGGACTCCCAGAAGTGCTTTACAGCCAATGAAATACTTGTTGAAGTGCTACGAAATAGTCAAGTCTAGAGGTAACAAAGGCATGGATGAGGGTTTCAGTAGCAGATGAGCTGAGGCAAGGGGCGGAGACGGGCGATGTTGCGGAGGTGGAAGTAGGCAGTCTTGGTGATGGGCCGGATATGGGGTCAGAAGTTCATCTCAGGGGTCAAGTAGGGCACCATTGTTGTGAACAGTCTGGTTCGGCCCCAGACAGTTGCCAGGGAGAGCAATAGATGGCTAGGGAATGGAGCTTGTGGCGGGGACCAAAGACAATGGCTTTGGCGTTGAAAATATTTAGTTAGAGGGAGTTGCTGCTCACCCAATACTGGATGTTGGCCAAGCAACATAGCAAATCCGAGACAGCGGAAGGGTCGGGAGAGGTGGTGGTGAGGTAGAGCTGCGTGACGTTAGCATACATGTGGAAGCTGACGTCGTGTTTTCAGATGATGGCGCCGAGGGGCAGCATGTAGATGAGAAATAGGAAGGGGCCAAGGATAGATCCTTGGGGGACACCAGAGGTAAGAGTACGAGAGTGGGAAGAGAAGCCATTGCAGGTGATTCTCTGGCTATCCCTGGATAGATAGGAATGGAACCAGGTGAGGACCATCCGACTCACCTATCAAATCATAGAAACATAGAAGATAGGAGCAGGAGTAGGCCATTCGGCCCCTCGAGCCTGCTCCGCCATTCAATGCGACCATGGCTGATCATCCAAACTCAGTACCCGGTCCCTGCTTTCTCCCCATACCCCTTGATCCCTTTAGCCTTAAGAAATATATCCAACTCCTTCTTGAATATATTTAAATAAGTTGGCCTCAAGTGCCTTCTGTGGTAGAGAATTCCACAGGTTCGGTAAAATCCTTTTAACATTTTAAACATCTCCATCAGATCACCCCTCAACTTTCTATATTCAAGGGAATACAAGCCAAGTCTATGCAACCTGTCCTCATAATTTAACTCTTTTAGCCCCAGTATCATTCTGGTGAATCTGCGCTGCACCCCCTCCAAGGCCAATACATCCTTCCTGAGGTGCAGTGCCCAGAACTGTATGCTGTACTCCAGATGGGGTCTGGCCAAGGCTCTGTACAATTGAAGCATAACTAACACCCCTTCGATTCCTGACTGTAATCCATATCAGTTTGAGACAATGGTAACTTAATTAACATAATCCAAGACTTCCTTGTGATAGTCACACGAGCAGGCTAGAAGAGCTCCCCTTTCGCTCAGCACAGCAGGAGGCTCGGCTGAACAGGCCATGCAGATGCCGTGGGTGAGGCAGGTGTCTTTTCCAAGGCAGCCAGTCTGATTGGCAGTTCAACCGGCCAATCCCTGAATAAGTAGAGCTTGGGCGGGTTAGAGGTCAAGCCTTTGCCGCCTTGTCCAATTATGAAAGAAATACGTGGTCTGCAAACACAGTCTGCAAGAACTGGTAAGGAAGTCAGGCTTAGAGAACAGAAAGTTCTTTTTTTTAAGCATAGTGCCAACTAGATTCAGGGACCACCCTCATATGAAAAGTGTATTTAGCCCTCTTCTAGCTCCCCGAATTCCATCACTCCACCATTGGCGGCCGTGCCTTCAGCTGCCTGGGCCCTAAGCTCCGGAATTCCCTCCCTAAAGCTCTTCACCTCTCTCTCCTTCTTTAAGACACTCCTTAAAACCTCCCACTTTGACCAAGCCTTTGGTCACCTGTCCTAATATCTCCTTCTGCGGCTTGGTGTCAAATTTTGTTTGATAGTCGTTCCTGTGAAGTGCCTTGGGACATTTTACCACGTTAAAGGCATTATATAAATGCAGGTTGTTATTGTTAATAGGGGTCGTGTGTTGTGCTTTGTTATTTTCTATGTGGCAAGGAGAATTTCGAAATAAATTGATATTCACTGTAACCATTATTCTGTTTGATTACATGTTATTTGAAAAATAAATAACCCTGTTGATTTATAATTAGAGTCTTCATCAGTCTCCTTTATGGAAGACAGGAGAAATGCACATGGGGGAAATAAGAACATAAAAAACTAGGAGCAGGAGTAGGCTAAGGGAATCAAGGGATATGGGGATGGGGTGGGAAAGTGGAGTTGAGGTAGAAGATCAGCCATGATTTTATTGAAAGGCAGAGCAGGCTCGAGGGGTGGTATGGCTGACTCCTGCTCCTAATTCTTATGTTCTTATGTTTACGGCCAATGAAGTACTTTCGAAGTGTAGTCACTGTTGTAATGTAGGAAACGCGGCAGCCAATTTGTGCACGGCAAGCTCCCACAAACAGCAATGTGATGATGACCAGATCATCTGTTTTCATGCTGTTGGTTGTTAGTAATGAAGGAACACGGCAGAGTGCATGGCAATGGGGGTGGGGTGCAGAATGCATGGGCAGGTGAGGGAGAGAATGCATAGGAAGGGAAAAGGAGGGGACAGAATGCATGGCAAGAAAGGGGAAAGTGAAAGGAGAAGAGGAGAAATGGAGAGAAGAGGGAGTGGTTGGCACTGAAAGAAGGGGCAGACTGGATTGCAGTAAAAGGGGAAGAGGGAAATTAGATTGCGATGGCAAGGAAGGGGAAATGGATAAAGGCAGAAGCTGGAAGCAATGCTTTGGGGGTTGGAGATGAGAAGCTGGGAAAGTTGCTTTGGTGTAGGGGAGAATAGCCAATTTGCGCACAGGTAGGTGCCACAAACAGCAATGTGATAATGACCAGATAATCTGTTTTTAGCTGTTGGTTGAGGGATAAATATTGGCCAGGAGACCTCCCCTGCTCTAATTCAAAATAGTGCCGTGGGATCTTTTACATCCACCTGAGAGGGCAGACGGGGGCCTCGGTTTGACGTCTCATCCGACAGTGCAGAGGAGCTCCCTCAGCACTGCACTGGGAGTGTCAGCCTAGATTTTACGTTCAAGTTTCTGGAGTGGGACTTCAGCCCACAGCCTTCTGTCTGATACCCGCCCTGCTGTATGTCTCAGAGACATGGACCATGTACAGCAGGCACATCAAAGCACTGGAGAGGTACCACCAACGCTGCCTCCGCAAGATCCTGCAAATCCATTGGCAGGATAGGTGCACCAACGTCAGTGTTCTTGCTCAGGCCAACATCCCCAGCATCGAAGCTTTGACCATGCTCGATCAGCTCCTATGGACGGGTCACATTGTCCGCATGCCCGATACGAGACTCCCAAAACAAGCGCTCTACTCGGAGCTCCGGCACGGCAAGAGAGCCCCAGGTGGGCAGAGGAAACGCTTTAAGGACACCCTCAAAGCCTCCTTGAAAAAGTGTAACATCCCCACCGACACCTGGGAATCCCTGGCCCAAGACTGCACAAAGTGAAGGAGAAGCATCCGGGAAGGCGCCGAACACGTCGAGTCTCTTCGCCGGGAGCAAGCGGAAGCCAAGCGCAGGCAGCGCAAGGAGCGCACGTCAACCCAAGCACTCCACCCACCCGCCCCTTCAACCACTGTCTGCCCCACCTGTGACAGAGACTGTAGGTCCCACATTGGACTAATCAGTCACCTGAGAACTCATTTTTAATGTGGAAAGTCATCCTCGGTTCCGAGGGACTGCCTAAGAAGAAGCCATGGTGTGGAGATGCCGGTGTTGGACTGGGGTGGACAATTGTAAGAAGTCACACAACACCAGGTTATAGTCCAACAGTTTTATTTGAAATTACAAGCTTTCGGAGCGCTGCTCCTTCGTCAGGTGAAGTGGAGAACAATGAGGCGGACCTGCTGTGATTTCCAGCAAAAACAATGTTTATTTGTCTGTTTTTTGTTTTACATACAGACCCGAGCATCTGCAACATTTGACCCCTTGTGACCCCACCTCATTGTTCTTTGATGTAATGTTTTCCTGACTAACCTGTTTGGACACCATTCACACCTTTGATTGCTGTGATTATCTCTCTGCCGAGGTGTGATAAATGGCAGTTAGAAAGATTACCTGTAATCATCTGGCATTATTCTCTGACTATATAAGCTGTGTCTTTATGCATCTCTCCACTTCACCTGACGAAGGAGCAGCGCTCCGAAAGCTTGTGATTTCAAATAAAACTGTTGGACTATAACCTGGTGTTGTGTGACTTCTTACATAAGAAGAAGAAGAAGGTCTACCAAAGGGCCCATGGAACCATATCCCACATGAGCCAGTGCTTTCATGACAAAAGAAGGAAAAAAGAAAGATTAAAGTTTTAAAAATGTTTATAACTGGCATTTTAACCCTCCCACCAATAGGAGGCGATGAGCTGGCTGGCCTTTTCTTTCCAAGCTTGCTGGTGCCTTCCTGTTCGCATGCGCGAATCTCGTCGGCTTTCAGTTGCCCCGCCCCCCTGGGGGGGGAAAGAGCGCATGCATTAAGCATAATATATGATAAATAGATGCCAACGTCACGCAAGGCCGTAATTCATGCCGACGGCGTTCTAAGGGGGCGTGGTCGGCGGCCCACCTAATTTATGCTAATAGAGCCGGCGCTCGATTGGTCGGCTGGCTGCCGCACTGAGAATAATTTATGTTAATAAGCGGGTCCGCCGTAGCCGTTAGGCAGCTGGGTATTTTTTTTAATTAGATAAGCGGGGGAGGGGGGGACGAGAGAGAGAGAGAAACAGAGAGGGGGGGAAAAAAAAAGGAAAGAGAGGCCGGAGAGATTAGAATCCGTCTCCATCCGGACTCCATCGTCGCGTTATTTCTTTTCTCAGATCAGTATTCACGTTGTGTCGGCCCGAAAGAACGAGCCCGGGTGAGTATTGTCGGCCGATGGCCGCCGGTTTGACGGTTATTTGCCGAGCTTTTGAATCCGGGGGCCGGGGTGGATCCGGGCTGTTGTCGGACGCCATTTTGTTGGAAGATGCCTCTCCCCGTCCAAAGCCCGTGTTGGCGAAATTAAAATCATCCCGGCCCAAGCAGGGAGACTTCAGACACGGAGAAGAAGGGAAGCAAAGGGGGAGGAGGCTTCCCTCGGCCCCCCTCCCCTGAAATACAGGCCTTTAAAAAATACATATATCAATAAATAAAATCATATTACAAGGGGGGGTGGCAAAGGAGGTCAGGTCAGAATTTATACCCGGTTTAAATCCTCAAGGCCTGAGCTACTGACTCAGGTGAATTATAAATAATCCCATATCATTGATTGTTTTACAAAATATTCATTCTGTATTTTTAGAAAATCACTTATTTGAATTGTTATTTCCATCCCTCTTATTTATAGTAGTAACATTTTTTTTAGGCATTTTATTTATTTAGGTAGTTACGTTTATTTTTTTAGGCATTTTCTTTTATTTAGGTGGTTACCGTTTTTTAGGCATTTTATTTAGGTAGTTACCTTTATTTTTTTAGGCATTTTATTTAGGTAGTTACTTTTTTAAGGCATTTTATTTTATTTAGGTAGTAACATTTTTTTTAGGCAGACTGACTAATTTTTTGGTGTGATTTTTGAAAGTGGAAATATCTAGAGTTTGGATTAGGGGGGTGGGGGTGGAGAGAGTGTTTCTGTTTACAGTGTATTTTATGCGTGTCTCTGAGAATGTCCACCGACACTCGTAGAAATTTAATCCTTTATTTACTCTGTTGCAGGCATACCCATTGGCACATATTTTTAGTGCCATGTTATAAATACCAAGACACTTGGGCTCCTGCATTTTTTGTTTTAAAACTCCCCTCTTTTAGTAGTTATTTTGATTGAATTCTTCTCTGTGTATGTCATTGGAAGGGGTTTTTGCGTGTTTGACATTTGGAGAACTGTCCTTTTCTAGATTTTGAAAGAGGCTGGATTTTCCTCTGGTGTGTGGGTTGAGTGCATCGTTCACAATGGTGCTGTGATGTGTTGTGCATATTTGTACTATCGCTGCCCTCCCCAACTGTATTTTATCTGAGCTTTACTATTCCTTACCTTATCAAAGTTTTAAGGGTTTTACATGTGGTCTGCTTCATGCTGTGTTAAGGGTGGAGATTTTTTGGTACGATTTTTATTTATAATGCAGTTAATGTTTATTATTGCTACTCTGAACTCTGGTTTGCACCTCTCCAGCAGCATAGTTGACTGTCCTTTCTTCCACTATGCACCTGTTCTGTGGAACTTCCTCCCGAAACCCCTCTGCCTGGACCCGCACTCGCCCTCTGTTTTGAAAGCCATCTTCTATTGTGGTTTTTCTCCCTCTGCCAAAGCCCCTATTATTTTCCCTCACCCCTTAGTGCCACCTTTCTTGTAAAGTGCTCCGAAACCTTCCGTACACAGAGTGCTATAGAAATGTAAGTTGTGTTAACCACTGGCAGGACAGAACGTGCATAACCAGTATAAAAAGGAATACATATTCCATGGTCATACAGGATCTGTACGTACACTATTATTATCCTTATAATTTGAAACGGTAAAAACTTACATTTAATTACGGAGCACTTTTGACACCCTCGGGATGTCTGAACATGGTTCTTATGCTTTACAACCAGTTACTTTTAGAGTGTAGTCGCTGTCGTTTTGCCCATAGTATGATCTCACAAACGGCAATGAGATAAATGACTGGGTAATTGGCTTTGCTGATGATGATGGAGGGATAAATATTAGCCCGGATACCAGGAAGAATTGCCCTGATCGTCTTTGTGCGTGTGAAAGATCCGCCAGCCACACTGAACAAGCAGAGAGGACCTTGTTTTAACATTTTGCCTGAAAGATGGCACCTGTCACAATCTAGCACTTCCTCAGTACTGCTCTGAAATGTCAACCTAGATTACGTGCTCAAGTCCTGGGGCTTGAAACCATGAGCTGCTGACTCGGGCAAGAGTGGTACCACTGAGCCAAGCGCCCTACTAAAGCCAAAATCTTGATATTGCTTCTGGAATTTTCTGATTATCAAAAGTATCTTGAAACCTTGGATCTTTTAATCATGCCGAGGGGTTGAAATTCTGTCCTGTGTTTGCTGTTTTAACAATGGATGTGGTTCATTTGAATTTGATGCCATCAGGGATCCCCATAGTAATGCATTAGTGATGCATTGGTGGTAATTTTCCAAAACTCCCTGGATTCAGGAACGGTCCCAGCAGATTGGAAAACTGCTAATGTAACACCCTTATTTAAAAAGGGAAGTAGACAAAAGGCTGGAAACTATAGACCAATTAGCCTAACATCTGTGGTTGGTAAAATGTTGGAGTCCATTATTAAGGAAGCAGTAACAGGACATTTGGATAAGCATAATTTAATCGGACAGAGTCAGCATAGTTTTATGAAGGGGAAGTCATGTTTGACAAATTTGCTCGAATTCTTTGAGGACGTAACAAACAGGGTGGATAAAGGGGAACCAGTGGATGTGGTGTATTTGGACTTCCAAAAGGCATTTGACAAGGTGCCACACAAAAGATTACTGCACAAGATAAAAAATCACTGGATTGGGGGTAATATACTGGCATGGGTGGAAGATTGGCTATCTGCCAACCCGAGAATGAACCATTTATCCCAACTCTCTTTTCTGTTAATCAGTGACTAGTGGTGTTCCGCAGGGGTCAGTGCTGGGACCCCAACACATTACAATATATTAACGATTTGGAGGAAGGGACCGAGTGCAACATATCCAAGTTTGCCGACGATACAAAGATGGGAGGGAAAGCAGTGAGTGAGGAGGACATAAAAAAACCTGCAAAAGGACATAGACAGGCTAAGTGAGTGGGCAGAATTTTGGCAGATGGAATATAATGTTGGAAAGTGTGAGGTTATGCACTTTGGCAGAAAAAATCAAAGCAAGTTATTATCTAAATGGAGAGAAACTGCTAAGTGTTACAGTACAAAGGGATCTGGGGGTCCTGGTGCATGAAACACAGAAGGTTAGTATGCAGGTGCAGCAGGTGATCAGGAAGGCCAATGGAATCTTGGCTTTTATTGCAAGGGGGATGGAGTATAAAAACAGGGAAGTCTTGCTTCAGTTATACAGGGTACTGGTGAGGCCACACCTGGAATACTGCGTGCAGTTTTGGTTTCCATATTTAAGAAAAGATATACTTGCTCTCGAGGCAGTTCAGAGAAGGTTCACTCGGTTGATTCCGGAGATGAGGGGGTTGACTTATGAGGAAAGGTTGAGTAGGTTGGGCCTCTACTCATTGGAATTCAGAAGAATGAGAGGCGATCTTATCGAAACACATAAGATTGTGAGGGGGCTTGATCGGGTGGATGCGGTGAGGATGTTTCCACTGATGGGTGAGACTAGAACTAGGGGGCATAATCTTAGAATAAGGGGCTGCCCTTTCAAAACTGAGATGAGGAGAAACTTCTTCACTCAGAGGGTAGTAAATCTATGGAATTTGCTACCTCAAAGAGCTGTGGAAGCTGCAACATTAAATAAATTTAAAACGGAGATGGACAGTTTCCTAGCTGATAAGGGAATTAGGGGTTACGGGGAGAGGGCAGGGAAGTGGACGTGAGTCTAGGTTCGGATCAGCCATGATCCTATTGAATGGCGGAGCAGGCCCGATGGTCTACTCCTGCTCCTACTTCTTATGTTCTTATGTAATGGTGGTGCACTGTTATATAATACCTGATCTAGGTACCCGTTCCCTTTCTCATTTCCCATTTCCTCCTCCCCTGTGGTATTTGAGCTAATATTTGAGAGTTTCTGCAACAACAACTTGTATTTATATAGTGCATTTAATGTAGTAAAACATCCCAAGGCGCTTCACGGGAGTATTATAAGACACACAATTTGACACCGAGCCACAGAGAAACTGGGGCAGATTTGTCAAAGAGGTAGGTTTTAAGGAGCGTCTTAAAGGAGAAAAGAGGTAGCGAGGCGGAGAGGTTTGGCAGGGAATTCCAGAGCTTAGGGCCTAGGCAACAGAAGGCACGGCCACCAAGGGTGGAGCGATTATAATCAGGGATGCTCAAGAGGGCCGAATTAGAGGAGCGCAGATATCTCGCTGGGTGGGGTTGTGGGACTGAAGGCGATTAGAGATAAGGTGAGGTGAGGCCATGGATGGATTTGAAAATAAGAATGAAATTTCTGAAATTGAGGCGTTGCTTAACAGGGAGCCAATGTAGGTCAGCGAGCACAAGGATGATGGGTGAACGGGACTTGGTGCGAGTTAGGACACGAGCAGCCGAGTTTTGGATGACCTCAAGTTTACGTAGGGTAGAATGTGGGAGGCCAGTCAGGAGTGCGTTGGAATAGTCAAGTCTAGAGGTAACAAAGGCATGGATGAGCTGAGGCAGGGGTGGATACGGGCGATGTTACGGAGATGGAAATAGGCAGTCTTAGTTACCTCGTGGATATGTGGTTGGAAGCTCATTTCAGGGTCAAATATGACAGCAAGGCTGCGAACAGTGTGGTTCAGCCTCAGATGTTAGGGAGAGGGATGGAGTCGGTTGCTAGGGAACAGAGTTTGTGGTGGGGATTGAAAATGGTGGCTTCAGTTTTCCCAATATTTACCAATATTTTCGGTATTCCCAATAACGGTCTACCCCATTGCCATATAACTGAGGGATTATGTGACTAAACATGTCATTGTGCCAAGTAACATCTGCAGACTGGCACCTGGGCTTTATAAATCGTGAGTTAGCTATTGGGCCAGGATTTCGCAAAATACAATTAAGGCCACTGGGTTGCAATGACTGAATGAATGTCAAATTCTGTTTATTGCAATGATTCTGGGATTTTAGTGACCTGTTGGAGATCTTGGCAATTCGATCTCTTTTTCCATAAAAACAGAGCAGGTACAGAGGAGATTTATGAAGATGTTGCCAGGTCTGGAGAATTTTAGCTATGAAGAAAGATTGGATAGGCTGGGGTTGTGTTCTTTGGAACAGAGGAGGCTGAGGGGAGATTTAATTGAGGTGTATAAAATTATGAGGGGCCTAGATAGAGTGGCTAGGAAGCACCTGTTTCCCTTAGCAGAGAGGTCAGTAACCAGGGGGCATAGATTTTAAAGTAATTGGTAGAAGGATAGAGGGGAGTCGGAGAAAACTTTTCACAGAGGGTGGTGGGGGTCTGGAACTCACTGCCTGAAAGGGTGGTAGAGGCAGAAACCCTCATCATATTTAAAAAGTGCTTGGATATGCACTTGAAGTGCCGTAACCTGCAGGGCTACAGACCAAGAAGTGGGATTAGGCTGGAGAGCTCTTTTTTGGCCGGCACTTACACGATGGGCCGAATGGCCTCCCCCTGTGCTGTAAACTTCTATGATTCCATCATTAAGAAACCGTGATCGTGACTATTATCTACAAAAATGATTGTTCCTTATAACCAGGGCCATTGGTTTAGTGACCGAATAAGTCAAATTTTAGGATGTTTACATGTACCTTGGAGATTCCAATCTGTCCAATTTTCTATGAATGCAAAAAACACTGCCGTTGATTTGTATTAATGTTCTATATCCTGATTTCTACCACGCGTTTAATAAGTGAAATCTGGAAAAGCTGTCAGCCATAGGGGCTGATCTGCGAGAACCTTCATGGGCAAGAGGTTTCTTTATGCAGGTTGAAGCATTGAATTGTTGATTTTTGTTTTGAGATTAACGTTGCTTTGATTTTTTTTCAGATGGGATTGATTGCGTTTTCTTTGGTGTGTGTGTGGTTTTTTTTGTACAACTCTTCGGTTGTCTGACTCATCCTGGGTTGTGGAGGGCTTCAATAGTTATTGTGATGTCACTATATAAGCCCCTTTTTTTTTTTATAAGTAGTACTGGCTGGAGAGAGGTGCCCAGGCCAGGGCTCAACACAAACTTCACCAAAGTTGCTTCTTACTAAAGTAAGTGAACCCAAAAGTTTCACTAACTTCAGCTGAGTAAGTCGCTTCTTCAGCTCTCCTACGTGTAACCAGCTGTTATAGGTAGAAAATGGTGGTGAAGATTGTGTTAATTGCTTGTGACATCTCTTAATTGTTTCTGTTTGAGGCAGGCCCTATTGATGCATCAGTTTACCTGGGTAAGCTTCAGTGCGAATTCTAATTCTACTTGTGGGCTTTTTCTTGTCCTTGTATCCAGTGGTATCATAAGTTGAGGGTTGTTGAGGTTTAGTCAGGGCAGTGACTGTCAAGAAATGCACCATTGACTGACACTGTGCCTAAATAGTACCACTTTGGAGTTAGTGCACTTGGCTTAACTGTGTTTCCTGCATTGCTACAGTAATAAAAAAGTCAATTTCATATCAATATCCATTGTGTGCAGAGCCAATTTGGTTTAGTTAATTGGATACTGAAATGGAAGAGCTAGGACAGGAGCAGCAATGGTCCAAGCAGCCATTTCTCATCCTTGACTATTGTAGTTAAGATGTAGAGGAGGGAGAGAGACTGCTTTAATATTTGGCTTCAGTCTGGCAAACTCTTATTAAAGCTAAGTTATGACAGAGAATCAAGAGTGTCTGAGGCTGAACCAGACTGTTCGCAACCTCGGCGTACTGTTTGGCTCTGAGCTGAGCTTCCGACTCAATATCCTCTCCGTCACCAAGGCAGCATACTTTCACCTCTAATATCGCCCATCTCCATCCCTGCCTCAGCCCATCTGATGTTGAAACCTTCATTCATGCCTTTGTTACCTGCAGACTTGACTATTCCAATGCTCACCTGGCCTGCCTCCTAGCTTCCACCCTCTGTAATCTTGAACTCATCCAAAACTCTGCTGCCTGTATCCTAACCCGCACCAAGCCCCGTTCTCCCCATATCCCCTGAGCTTGCTGACCCACATTAGCTCCCGGTCCAGCTACGCCTCAGATTAAAAATTCTCATCTTTGTGTTCATATCCTTGCGTGGCCTCGCCCTTCCCTATCTCTGTAACCTCCTCCTGCCGTACAACCCTTGGAGAACTCTGCGTTCCTCCATTTCTAGTCTCGTGTGCATCCCCAATTTCCATTGCAGGCCGTGCTTTCAGCTGTTTTAGGCCCCAAGCACTGGAATTCCCTTCCTAAATCTCTCTGCCTCTCTACCTTTCTCTTTTTTTAAGACCCTCTTTAAAACCTACCTCTGACCAAACTTTTGGTCACCTGTCCAAATATCATATGTGGCTCAGTGTCAAATGTTGTCTGATAATATTCCTGTGAAGCGCTTTGGGATGTTTTACTATGTAAAAGACACTGTATAAATGCAAGTGCGTGCATAAATATGACATTTGGTTATTCCACTCTGTATTTGTACCAACCGTCTTTCAGGCTAATTTGAGGTGTTCTTGGCAGGTGGTGAAGGATTCAGTGGCATTTCCAAACATTCATGTATGTTCTGGTCGCCATTTACTGCGGTCTTTTCAGCAGGTTTCATTAACTATAATGGCAGCCTTTCTGGTGTGTGGGGCTCGTTGTATATTGTGACATGATCTCGGTATAAGTGCTTTAAGCATGCATCTGGTCTCTGAATCGCTGCTTACTAGTCTTGTATTTCGTATGGCTTGTGTTCATTTGCAAGATATTCTCTTGGGTGTCACTAAGTGACCCATGCCCATTGATCACGGTGTCAGTTTCTGTTAATGTGAAAAGAAAACTGGTGTTTGGTTTTGGCAATTCCATATTTCCCCCTTTTTGAGTTCTTGCTCTTCTGAAGGCAAGCAACTTCTCCTTGGGTAGAGTTCCACAGCCACCTCCAGCTACCTGGACAGTTGGGGGTCAGACAGTAAATAAGGCCTTGTCCACATCCTGGGATCAAATTTAAAAACAGGGGTGGGTGGTCATTCTTCACGGGTAAACTGTGACATTGAGGTATTGGCAGATATTCTTCCGTGTTGAACCAGGTATTCAAAGCAATCTTGCTCTCCCCAGGGGACACATGCACTTTCCAGCAAGGGCGACTCGATAATGTCTAGGAGAAGTATCCCTGGCCGATATCCTTTTACCCCTAACTTAAGGATACTGAAGCCAATCATAGCCACACCTACAGGAACCTCTGCTGAGATTGACTACTTTGGCATTCAATGCGATTAAACCTGGAGCCTTCCTGATCTCTCTCGCATCGAGTTTAATTACATAAAATAAGAATTAGGAGCAGGCCATAGGGCCCCTTGAGCCTGCTCTGCCATTCAGTAAGATCATGGCTGATCTTTGACCTCATTTCCACTTTCCTGTCCTATCCTCATATCCCTGGATTCCTCTGGAGTCCAGCCTTGAATATCCTCAGCACCATTGATGTTCATGGTGATCACATTTACAGTAAGTGCTTGCTGCTCGAGGAACTCCGGCTCCGTGTTGATGAGCTGGAGTCCGAGCTTCAAACACTGCGACACATCAGGGAGGGGGAGAGTTACCTGGACTCTGTGTTCCAGGAAGTAGTCACACCAATTAGATTAACTAATTCAGATGTAGTCCGTGGTCAGGGACAGGAGGATGTGACTGAGTGCGGCAGGTACGGGGATCCAGGAGGTAGTGTTGGAGGAACCGCAGCCCTTGCTCTTGTCCAACAGGTTCGAGGCTCTTACTCCCTGTGGGGACGGGAACAGGGACTGCAGGGAGGATGAGCATCCTGGCCACAGCACCGTGGAACAGGGGGCCATTCAAGTGGGGGGAGTAAAAAGAAATGTTGTAGTGGTAGGGGATAGTATCATTAGGGGGATAGATAGGGTTCTTTGCAGCCGAGAGCGAGAGTCCCGAAGGTTGTGTTGCCTGCCCGGTGCTAGGGTTAAGGACATCTCCTGTGGGCTGGAGAGAAACTTGGAGGGGGAGGATCCATTTGTCGTGGTCCATGTTTGTACCAACGACATAGATAGGACAAGGAAAGAGGTTCTGCTGAGGGAGTATGAGCAGCTAGGGGCCAAATTAAAAAGCAGAACCATAAGGGTAATCTCTGGATTACTACCTGAGCCATGAGCAAATTTGGCTAGGATAAATAAAATCAGAGAGTTAAATGTGTGGGTCAAAGACTGGTGTGGGAGAAATGGGTTTTGCTTCTTGGGACACTGGCACCAGTACTGGGACGGGAGAGAGCTGTTCCGTTGGGACGGACTTCACTTGGTCAGTGCTGGGACTAGAATTCTGGCGAATCGAATAACTAGGGCTGTAGAGAGGGCTTTGAACTAATTAGTGGGGGGGGTGGGTTTCAAGAGAGCGAAAAATAAAAATGTCAGCAGAGAAGGCAATAGAGCAAGGTAGCAGTGGGGGCATTAAAAACCAGAGCGTGTCAGGAAGGGACAGAATATATAAAGATAAAGTAGTAAAGGGGGTAAAAGCAGGAATAAATTGTCACAAAACATATTTAAAAGTTCTTTATCTAAATGCACGCAGCATTTGTAACAAAATAGACGAGTTGACGGTACAAATAGCTACACATAGGTATGATCTGGTGGCCATTACAGAAACATGGCTGCAAGGTGACCATGACTGGGAACTAAACATCCAGGGGTATTTGACTATTAGGAAGGACAGACAGGAAGGAAAGGGAGGTGGGGTGGCTATGTTAATAAAGGATGGAATCACTGCAATAGTGAGATGATATTGGGTCAAAGGATCAGGATAGTGAAACAGTTTGGGTGGAGATGAGGAATAATAAGGGGGGAAAAAGTCACTAGTGGGCGTAGTCTATAGGCCTCCTAACAGTTGCAACACTATTGGTCGGAGTATAAATTAGGAAATAGTTGGGGCTTGTAATAAGGGAACAGCTATAATCATGGGCGCTTTTAACTTTCATATTGACTGGACAAATCAAATTGGGCAGGGCAGCCTTGAGGAAGAGTTCATAGAGTGCATTAGGGACGGGTTCCTTGAGCAGTATGTTACTGAACCAACCAGGGGGCAGGCAATCTTAGATCTGGTCCTGTGTAATGAGACAGGATTAATAAAAAATGTCCTAGTAAAGGATCCCCTTGGAATGAGTGACCATAACATGGTTGAATTCCAAATTCAGTTGGAGGGTGAGTGTTGGATCTCAAACCAGCGTACTAAGCTTAAATAAAGGAGACGATGAAGGTATGAGAGCAGAGTTGACTAAAGTGGACTGGGAAAATAGATTAAGGTGTAAGACGGTACCTGAGCAGTGGTGTACATTCAAGGAGATATTTCACAACTTTCAAGAAAAATATATTCCACTGAGGAAAAAGGGGCGTAAAAGAAAAGACAGCCATCCGTGGCTAAGTAAAGTAATAAAGGATAGTATCCGACTGAAAACAAGGGCATATAAAGCAGCTAAATCTAGTGGGAGGATAGAAGATTGGGAAGCATTTAAAAGCCAGCAAAGAATAACTATAAGATTAATTAAGAAAGGGAAGATAGATTATGAAAGTAAACTAGCAAAAAATATAAAAAACAGATAGCAAGAGTTTCGACAGTTATATAAAAAGAAAAAGGGTGGCTAACGTAAATGTTGGTCCCTTAGAGGACGAGACCGGGAAATTAGTAGTGGGGAACATGGAGATGGCAAAAACGCTGAACAAATATTTTGTATCAGTCTTTACAGTAGAGGACACTAAAAATATCCCAACACTGGACAAATGGGGCTATGGGGGGGGGGAGGAGCTAAACACGATTAAAATCACTAAGGAGATGGTACTCGGTAAGATAATGGGACTTAAGATGGATAAATCCCCTGGACCTGATGGCTTACATCCTAGGGTCCTGAGAGAAGTAGCAGTAGGGATTGCAGATGCATTGGTGGTAATTTTCCAAAACTCCCTGGATTCAGAAAGGGTCCCAGCAGATTGGAAAACTGCTAATGTAACGCCTTATTTAAAAAGGGAGGTAGACAAAAGGCTGGAAACTATAGACCAGTTAGCCTAACATCTGTGGTTGGTAAAATGTTGGAGTCCATTATTAAGGAAGCCGTAACAGGACATTTGGATAAGCATAATTTAATCGGACAGAGTCAGCATGGTTTTATGAAGGGGAAGTCATGTTTGACAAATTTGCTCGAATTATTTGAGGACGTAACAAACAGGGTGGATAAAGGGGAACCAGTGGATGTGGTGTATTTGGACTTCCAAAAGGCATTTGACAAGGTGCCACACAAAAGATTACTGCACAAGATGAAAAAAATCACGGGATTGGGGGTAATATACTGGCATGGGTGGAAGATTGGCTATCTAACAGAAAGCAGAGAGTTGGGATAAATGGTTCATTCTCGGGCTGGCAATCAATAACTAGTGGTGTTCCGCAGGGGTCAGTGCTGGGACCCCAACTCTTTACAATCTATATTAACGATTTGGAGGAGGGGACCAAGTGCAACATATCCAAGTTTGCTGACAATACAAAGATGGGAGGGAAAGCAGTGAGTGAGGACGACATAAACCTGCAAAAGGACATAGACAGGCTAAGTGAGTGGGCAGAAATTTGGCAGATGGAATATAATGGCCCAGAACTTGGTGTCGCGCGCTTGCCGCACGTGCAAGCCCCCGATGTGCAATTACCCGGCGCGCCGACATCTGAAACCTGGCCCGCAGTGGATTTCCTGTCAGTGGCCTGGTTCTGATGTCGGCGCGCTGTGCTAACCTGACCCAGCGGCGTAGTTAGTGCGATGTGCCGGCTGGGATCAGGTAAGCACTGTTCAGCCAATCGGGAGGGGAAACTTGATTCATAAGTTTGAGAGTAAGAACTGTCAAACTCCTGAAAAGTACGGCACCCCAAAACGCTACTTAAACTTTAAATAATTTTTTTTTAAAAATCCCAATAATTAAATTAACTATGAATAACTTTAAAAAACTATTTTAAACAATAACATTTTTGAGAAAAATAATTTTTCATAAATCGGGACTAAAACTACACTTAGCTTACTGTAAAGTCCTTAAAAACAATAAAGCTGTGGAAAAAAGTAGTAATTTTAAGTTAAAGACCACTTACCTTCAAGAATGAAGTCCTTGCATCTCCTTTTTACATTCATAAAAAGGAGAGGCCCTTACACACGCGCAAACCTGTCAAAAAACAGGAATTCCATTGCGCACGCGCTGCCTGTCAATCCGTAAGCGTTCCGCCTCTTAACCCCTTGGGTCAGAGGACAGGAAATGCTGGTTTTCCCCGCATGCGCTGTGCATGCTGAAAACCGGCAATTCCTCCGGGCCCACGCGTGAGTACCCCGTCCGTACTCGCGCGTTGGGACCCGAATTTCTGGCCCAATGTTGGAAAGTGTGAGGTTATGCCCTTTGGCAGAAAAAATCAAAGAGCAAGTTATTATCTAAATGGGGCGAAACTGCAAAGTGCTACAGTACAAAGGGATCTGGGGGTCCTGGTGCATGAAACACAGGTGGTTAGTGTGCAGGTACAGCAGGTGATCAGGAAGGCCAATGGAATCTTGGCTTTTATTGCAAGGGGGATGGAGTATAAAAGCAGGGAAGTCTTGCTTCAGTTATACAGGGTATTGGTGAGGCCACACCTAGAATACTGCGTACAGTTTTGGTTTCCATATTTAAGAAAAGATATACTTGCTCTCGAGGCAGCTCAGAGAAGGTTCACTCGGTTGATTCCGGAGATGAGGGGGTTGACTTATGAGGAAAGGTTGAGTAGGTTGGGCCTCTACTCATTGGAATTCAGAAGAATGAGAGGCGATCTTATCGAAACATATAAGATTGTGAGGGGGCTTGATCGGGTGGATGCGGTGAGGATGTTTCCACTGATGGGTGAGACTAGAACTAGGGGGCATAATCTTAGAATAAGGGGCTGCCCTTTCAAAACTGAGATGAGGAGAAACTTCTTCACTCAGAGGGTAGTAAATCTATGGAATTTGCTACCCCAGAGAGCTGTGGAAGCTGCGACATTAAATACATTTAAAACGGAGATAGTTTCCTAGCTGATAAGGGAATTAGGGGTTACGGGGAGAGGGCAAGGAAGTGGACGTGAGTCTAGATTCGGATCAGCCATGATACTATTGAATGGCGGAGCAGGCCCGAGGGGCCGTATGGCCTACTCCTGCTCCTACTTATGTTATGCTCTCAACGACTAAGCATCTGCAGCCCTCTGGGGCTGAGAATGCCAAAGATTCACACCCCTCTGAGTGAAGAAATTCCTCCTCATCTCAATCTTAAAAGGCCGACCCCTTATCCTGCGACTATGCCCTTTGGTTCTAGACTTTCCAGCCAGAGGAAACAACCTCTCAGCATTTATTCTGTCAGCCCCCCTCAGAATTCTATGTTTCAATGAGATCACCCCTCATTATTCTAAACTCCAGAGAGTATAGGGCCCAATCTACTCAATCTCTCCTCAAAGGACAACCGTCTCATCCCAGGAATCAGTCTAGTGAACCTTTGTTGCACCACCTCTAAGGCAAATATAATCTTCCTTAGATAAGGAGACCAAAGCTGTGCACAGTACACTTGAGTGCAGTTGCCAAATAAGGCTAGAGAACAACAGCTTTCTCTTGCTTCTGGCAGGTTCTGTGTAAAATAGTCCAGCTGTATAATGGAAAAAGAAAAACTGAATCTAGAAATCTGAAATACCGGAAACATAGGGCAGGTCTTCAGAATTTCAGTGGGAACCTTTGTTAGAACACTTGGTATATATGACACTGTTGTGATGTTTGAGCATTGGCAATCGAGTTGTTACATTGGTGTCGGTTTTGCCGCTATCCTGGTAAAAGTCATTTCTTTTAATCGTCGGGCAAAACACAAACTGATTTTGGTCTGAAGTCACTAGTGAGAGTGTATAGTTGCACGAAGTTGTAGAAACTGAGACTCGAGAGTGAGTGTAGGTTCTATATAAAGGTGTTCAGCCCTCCAATGGACTGACTCACCCAGCTGCTGCTTTCTGTTGTGTCTTTACAATTTATGCTAGGACGCACTGTCCTCTGTTTGCTCATGTTGGCAAACAGAGGAAGCTGTTTCCCAGTGGTTTGTCTGGTCAAGAACTGAATCTCTTGGTTTGCTTTTACTGCACTTTTTTTTTAACAGTAACAACAACTTGCCTTTATCCTTCAATCAGCATCATGAAAAAAACAGATTATCTGGTCATTATCACGTTGCTGTTTGTGGGAGCTTGCTGCACGCAAATTGGCTGCCGCGTTTCCCACATTACAACAGTGACTACACTTCAAAAAGTATGTCATTGGCTGTAAAGTGCTTTGAGACGTCCGGTGGTCGTGAAAGGTGCTATATAAATGCAAGTCTTTTTTCTTCTTAACATAGTAAAACGTCCCAAGGCGCTTTGATTTAAAATGACTGAGAATGGATGTGCTGGGAAAAGATTCATGTTTTGTCACAAGCTGGCGTAGACTCTGGCTTATCACTGGAAGATTATAGGGGGCAGTTAACTTTTTCCCACATATTTAGATGGAATGTTTTGCCACGTGGTTATTGGGGCAGAGACTATAATGTTCAAAACCAAATCGGCTAAGTATTTGCAAAGGAAGATTGCGAAAGGATGTGGGGAGATGGGATTAGAGTGGGGTAACTCCAGTTAGAAAGCTAACACTGACTGAGCCACAGTGGGTTGAAGGGTCTCCTTCAGTGCTCCAACTTCTTTGAGCCTGTAAACTGGAGGACGTATTCGTGCATTCACCGGGGCCACTAATTTATAGTCACTGAATACGCCAAATTCCATTTTTATGATGTAGGCTTCTGAGGCTTTTGCTGACTTTGGGGATTGCATTCTCAATTTGATCTGTTAACAATTAGCACATGGATTTATATAGCGACTCGATTAGTCAAATTATGTTGTAAGCAAATGGGATCTTTTTACTTGTGTTTTAGGGGATTAAATTTCAGTTATGCCTCTTTTTTCCCATTGGAAATCATAAACCTTGCCTGTTGACATGTCTTGGCTAGCTCAGTCGCTAGAGCATGAACATCTTAATCTCAGGTAGGGTTGCAAAGGGGTGGAAAGTTTCCGGTAAATTTCCGGAAATTTTCCACGGGAAGTTTAGCTTGGGAATTTTGCCCATAAAAGCACATGCTAGCATAATATTGTTTTTTTTTGTATTTCTTTTTTTTTCCACAGGTCCTCTCTTAAAATTACTAACAGAGATGGAATCTTAATTATTAAGGAATTTCTTAATCAATATATGTTTATCTTCTTACTTGGCTTGTTTTAATAATTACAAGTTTTGTGTGTGACTGTGAACAAATGTGTCCTGATTGGTTGGATGAGCGATTAGCTCCCTCTATTTGTAATATTTGCATATCGAATTGTGATTGGCCTGCAGGCATCTGTAAGACTGCTATAGTTTTTTTAAGATCCAGGTTAGGGGTCCTGAGGGAAGTCATTTTGTTTTCTGCTGATGTTGTGATGATGCAGTAAGTAAATCAGACTTTATACCAAATAAACCAGTTCCTTGTTGAACTCTGTTGTCCTTCAATTTAAAATATACAAAATAATACACTATTGGTGATGTAGCGTCGTGTGTGCACAGGTCATGCTTCCATCACATGGAGCATCAGCAAAAATGTACTCACCCTGTTGCAATCGTGCTGATCGACCGCAGTTCGACACAGAGATGATTGCCCTTTATTTCTCTGCATAGAACAATGCCACGTTTACCGTCGGATGTGTGGAAGGATTTTACCCCAGGCATTAAAGATGGAAAGACTGTGTACGTGTGCAAACACTGTAGAAAGCCATATGTAAAGAATGCCACAAAGATGCAGCAGCATTTATCCAAATGCAACAACTTCACTCAAAGCTCACAGCAGTCAGCCCAGAGTTCCTCTGCTTCCATTCAGGAAGATGATGGTTCTCATTCAGCATCAGGCTCCTTATCAGCAACTCCTGGCCCACTTGGAAGGTTCTTTGATACAATGGATAACCATAGCCAGAAGAATGCAGATGAGTGCCTTGCTCGAGCTGTATATGCAACAGGCTCACCCCTCATGCTCACAGCCAATGTGTACTGGAAGAGATTTTTCAATGTTATTCGCCCTGCATACTGTCCTCCCACCAGACATGCTTTGTCTACTTATTTGCTGGAGGCTGAGTATAACAGAGTCCAAGGAAAGCTCAAAGAAACGATAGCGATGGCAGACTGTGTTGCAGTTATCTCAGATGGGTGGTCAAATGTACGAGGGGAGGGCATCATAAACTACATCGTCTCCACTCCTCTCCCAGTGTTCTTCAAGAGCACAGACACGAAGGACAACAGACACACAGGCACATACATTGCTGATGAGCTGAAAGCGGTCATCAACGATCTTGGATCACAAAAGGTCTTTGCAGTAGTTACTGACAATGCTGCGAATATGAAGGCTGCTTGGGCTCAAGTGGAGGAGGCCGACCCTCATATTACGTCTATTGGGTGCGCAGCTCATGGGCTTAACCTGCTCCTCAAGGACATCATGGGTTTGAGAACCATGGAAGCACTGTACAAGAGAGCCAAGCAAGTTGTTAAGTATGTCAGGGGAAAACAGGTAGTTGCAGCAACCTATAACTCCAAGCAAATGACAAAGAACAAGCACACCACACTGAAGCTGCCCAACAACACTAGATAGGGTGGTGTTGTCATAATGTGCAACAGCCTTCTGGAGGGTAAGGAGTCGCTGCAAGAAATGGCAATATCCCAGTCTGGGGATATGGAAACCACCATCAAGAAAATACTGCTGGATGATGTGTTTTGGGAGAGAGTGGTTAGCAGCCTTAAACTACTCACCAGTAGCATCTGCAATTGCTCAGATTGAAGGAGATGACGCTGTCTTGTCAGATGTTCTCAGGCTTTTTACTGATTTAAAAGAACAAATCAGCATTGCCCTACCCACATCCCTGCTGCTCAAAGCAGAGGAGAAGGCAATTGTTCAATTCATACAGACGCGTCAAGAATTTTGTGTCAAGCCGATTCATGCTGCAGCATACATGCTGGACCCAAAGCATGTTGGGAGACCAATACTTTCTGGAGAACAGAGCAACAGCGCTTAGTGTGATTTCTACCCTCTCACACCATCTCAATCTGGGTGTGGGCAAAGTTCTGGGAAGTCTGGCAAAGTTCTCTACCAAGCAAGGTCTTTGGAATGGGGATGGGATATGGGAATCATGCAAGCATATCAGTGCACATACCTGGTGGAAGGGACTTTGTGCATCTGAGGCCCTGTCACCTATTGCATCGGTGATACTCCAAATCCCACCTTCATCAGCGGCCTCTGAACGAAACTGGTCACTTTTTGGGAATACGCATACAAAGGTGCGCAACAGGCTGACTAACAAGAGAGTGGAGAAACTGGTGGCTATCCGGGCGAACCTACAACTTATTGAGCCAGATACAGAAGTGTCCACCACACAGCTAGACACTGACACAGAGGAGGAAATGGACACGTCAGAGAATCAGGAGGAGCAATGAGGAGTAGAAGACTCATGAGTAGAAGACTCAAAGGGACAAAATAAGGACAAATTACAGGCTAAATAAGCTGACGCTCTTTTTATTTTATTTTAGATGGGTCTTTTTTGTAGGGGTTCAATAAAGTTCAAAATTATAACCTAAATAATGTTTTGAAAGCCTGTTTTTATTTGTATGGAACAGTATGTCTATTTTGACGACAAAGATAATAGAAGGGTCAGAGACAAAAACCATCAGTGTGTTTAAAAAAAACTCTAAATTCCTGAAAATTCCCATGGAAAGTTTCCTCTTTTAAAAATTCCCAGAATTTTGCAACCCTAATCTCAGGGTTGTGGGTTCGAGCCCCAAGTTGGGCGGTTCGAGCTTGAATTTACCAGAATGATACCTGGACTCCAAGGGTTAAATTGAGATTACACAAACTAGGGTTGTAATCCCTAGAATTTAGAAGGTTAAGGGGTGATCTGATTGAAATTTTCAAGTTATTAAGGGGAACTGATAGTTTCTCTCTATCTACCCTATCTCTGCTGGTTGGGGAGTCTGGGACTAGGAGACATAGTCTAAAAATTAGAGCCAGATCTTTCAGGAGCGAAATTAGGAAACACTTCTACACACAAAGGGTGGTAGAAGTTTGGAACTCTCTGCTGCAAATGCCAATTGATGCTGGGTCAATTTATTAATTTTAAATCTGAGATTGATAGATTTTTGTTAACCAAAGGTATTAAGGGATAAGGGGCAAAGGCGGGTATATGGAGTTAGGTCGCAGATCAGCCATGATCTCATTGAATGGTGGAACAGGCTCGAGGGGCTACATGGCCTACTGCTGTTCATGTGATCCTGAAGACTACTTAGCTGCAGTATGGATCCGCGAGTGGCAGTAACCGTTTGGTGTCTTGCCACAGTGGTGAGTCTTCATGTGAACCGAGACTGAGTGTCAGTCGGCCAGTCTACATTGAGGAATATCGTGTCCAAGCTCGACATCCACACATACGCATTTTTGAGCAAAAGTTACCGGTGATTAGATGTAGGGACCCTGGCTCCTCTTCTCTCCTCCTTTTGGCCTTGAGGTTCATTGTAGCACTGCTGTTGTTGCTGCTCTGGCTGAAATGGACTAACTTGGCACAGACCAGGAAGACTTGGGATCTTCCTGGTCTGTGTCCTTTTTACTTTTGGGTAAATTGTCAACTAAACCAATTTGTAATATCCTGGATTTTCCATGAAGACAGAGATTAGACAAAGGTGATATTGTGAGCAGGAAGAATGCAGATAGACATGAAGTGCTTTGCGAAAAGAAAATTCAGCCACTTAATTCTGTGTCTGAAGTACGATCTATGGCAAGCACGGTAAAACCCTTTTTTTTTTATAAGTATATGAAGGTTCAAGGATTAAAAGGGGAGGGCATGTGTTTTGTAAAATGTGATGTTTCTTAACCGCTTGCCATAGTACCTTTTTTTAAGAATAGGTTTTTAAAAAATTCTGCAGTTGATTAAAGCCCCTGTGATGTGAAAACTGCCTCTGGCTCACTTACCAATTTGACTTGTCTTCATTTTGGAAGCTGCTCTGAGGTGGGGCAGCGTGTGTGCGTGTGTGCGTGTGTGCGTGTGTGCGTGTGTGCGTGTGTGCGTGCGTGTGTGTGTGTGTGTGTGTGTGTGTGTGTGTGTGTGTGTGTGTGTGTGTGTGTGTGTGTGTGTGTGTGTGTGTGTGTGTGTGTGTGTGTGTGTGTGTGTGTGTGTGTGTGTGTGTGTGTGTTTCAATAGCCCACTGATGCTGTTTAGCTCACACGAAGAACGGCAGCAACAGAAAATGCTGAAGAATGGTAAGTTGGATGCTGGAGGGCATCTGGCACCCATGAAACTGTGCGCGAGCGCACACCTTCAGGAGAGGAGTTGAGAAAATTTACTTCAAAAGCTGGAAAGTTGTTGGAGTTGATCTTAATCATGTGCTGTACATGCCATACAAGGTAACTAACACCCCTTTAACATAGCGGAACACAAAAATGCATTTGTATCTCAACTGACGGATGTGTGCTCAAAGCAATTTGTAAACAACTTGTGCAAGAAACCCCATGTGCCTGAAAGTATGGCTTTGGAATGTATTGACTTTAATAGCAAACTGACTGTCCACCCAGCTATGTGTGCTGGCCTTGTGTAGCAAACCAGTGTTAAGCTGGGTGGGATGCCTGCTTGTTTCGCCCAGTTTAAAAGCTGCAGTCGCGCAGTAGAGAATGGCTTTTACTGTTGTCTGCTGGTTGATGCCAGTGGGTAAATGGACAGCCGGCATCTTGACTTTTTTCGAATGACTTTTTCCTTATCTGCAGGCAGACAACTGAAGCTGTGCATTGTGACACTTTCTTTAGATTAGAATTCCAGTTGCGGCTCTAATTCAAAGCTATAATTGCTGTGGGTGTGAATGGCCATAAAACATCTGACCTGGTTTTGAACATTGCGGGTAATATCTGGAAGTGAAGTGTTGGAATAAGGGTGGCAATCTTTAGAAGAGATGTGGCGTGATCATAGAAATTTATAGCACAGAAGGAGGCCATTCGGCCCATTGTCTCTGCCAGCCAACAAAGAGCTCTCCAGCCTAATCCCGCTTTCCAGCTCTTGGTCTGTAGCCTTGTAGATTACGGCACTTCAACTGCATATCCAAGTACTTTTTAAATGTGATCAGGGTTTCTGCGCCTCCCACCCTTTCAGGCAGTGAGTTCCAGACCCCCACCACCCTCTGGGTGACAACATTGCCCCTCAACTCCCCTCTAATCCTTCCAGCAATTACTTTTAAATCTATGCCCCCTGGTTATTGACCTCTCTGTTACAGGAAATAAGTCCTTCCTACCCACTCTATCTAGGCCCCTCATAATTTTATACACCTCAATTAAATCTCCCTTAGCCTCCTTCTAAAGAAAACAACCCCAGCTTATCCAATCTTCCCTCAAGGCTAAAATTCTCTAGTCCTGGCAACAGTCTCCGTAAATCTCCTCTGTACCCTCTCTAGTGCGATCACATCTTTCAGTTGGGAAATGATGGCTTGGTCTCTGCTTTATAGGTTTAAAGACACCATATAAATGCAAATTGTTGTTTTTAGGGTCATAGTTGGAAGTGGAGTAGGAGACAGTGGCCATTTGTCCTTGGGTAAGAGGTTCTTCCATTATGAGAGCAGCATTTTCTACTGTGTGATTGCAAGTTTTAAATGGGTGAAACAAGCAGGTATCTTGGCCTAATAGTTTGCAGTACAAGATCAGTGTACTTTGCTGATCCTTGGCTCATTTAGTGCTCTGCGTTCCAAAGCTAACACATTTTCGCTATGCCATGTTCTTGCACATGCAAAGTCTCTTGTGGTGATTAATTACAAACTAGGGTTGGAGAAGTTGGCTTATTTGCTATTTAGGCACAGGCATGAGGCTGGTTGCCTGTCCTCTTTCCGGGTTGCTGCTGCCTTCCCATATTCAGGCTCTTGCCTTTCTCCTCCATCCCCTCTGCTGCTTGGTTAATATCTTGGTGCACAGCAAAACTCATTCACTTGCTCAGATCGAAGGAAAATTGGGATGAATTGACATCCAGCTTCCATTTGAATGCCTGCTTCAGGCTGGTTAGAGTGGCAGAATCCTGGAAGCAGGTGGCCAAACTCCTTGCACAGCAAGGATAGTGCTGGGTCTTGGTGGCAATGGCAGAGAGCCCAAAGAAGTGTCATCACCAGATAAATATTGTCGAGAAAGCCATTCAGCCATCTTGGCTCATTCATCCAGAAAGAACCGACAGTCTGCCATCATAGTATCGAAATGTCTCCTAAAGAAAGAAAGACTTGCATTTATATATCGCCATTCACGACCTCGGTGTCCCAAAGCGCTTTACAGCCAATGAAGTATTTTTGAAGTGTAGTCACTGTTGTAATGTAGGAATCGCGGCAGCCAATTTGCGCACAGCAAGCTCCCACATGCAGCAATGTGATAATGACCAGATAATCTGTTTGTGATGTTGATTAAGGGATAAATATTGGCCAGGACACCGGGGTTAACTCCACCCTGCTCCTCTTCAAAATAGTGCCACGGGATCTTTTATGTCCACCTGAGGGAGCAGACAGGGCCTTGGTTTAACGTCTCATCTGAAAGACTGCACCTCTGACCATGTACTCCGAGGCGAGAGTGCTGCAGTCTGATCAGTGGCTCTACCAGACTACCTGGGAACTAGTTCAGTGGTGTTCGCTCTTTGGCAAGAACTTCCCCACATCAGCCCTAAGTTTCTCTTTTTGAATGACATAGATGTCAGCCTTGGCTCCGTGTCGGAAAGTCATGGTGTCAGGCCCCACTCCGGAAATTTGAGCTTGTAATCTAGGCGGACAATTTAATGCACGACTTGGGGATTGCTACAATGTAAGAGATGCCATCTTTCAGCCGAGATGTTAAAACCGAGAACCCTTGGGCGGTGTTTTACAGCACTATTCCATGAAGTGTTGGGGAATTCTTCCAGTGTCCTGGCCAACATTTATCCCTCAACCAACATCTCTTTTTAAAAGCATGATCTAGTCACTTATCACATTGCTGTTTGTGGAACCTTGCTATGCACAAATTGACTGCTGCATTTGCCTACATTACAACTCTGACCATACTCCAGTTAGTAAGTCATTGGCTGTGAAGTGTCTTGGGACATCCTGTGGTTCTGAAGGTGCTATGTCAACAGAAGTTTGTTCTTTCTCTACCTGCTTGTTCTACTGTCACAGTTTGTCTTTGCAGTGTTATCTATTTACCTTTTACCATTTACTATCTTGTATGTGTTTTTACGATTCTCTCTCACCACTGGAGTCTTTCCTCCTAACTAAATCCTATGACACTAGAGATGGGCCTTGTGGTTCTTCTGTGGACTGTATCCAGTTTTTCCTCACATCCCCCCCCTATATCTCTTGCCCAAAACCTTAAATCTGTGTCCCCTAGTCCTTGTACCATCAACTAGTGGGAACAGCCTTTCCCTGTCTAGCCTATCCAAACACATCATAATCTTGTACACCTCTATCAAATCACCCCTCAACCTCCTTTGCTCTAATGAAAACAAATCCAGCATCTCTAACCCCCATCCCCTTTGCGCTCTCTCTCGCGCGCTCTCTCTCTCGCTCGTGCTCGCGCTCACTCGCTCTCTCCGTCCTTCTTACATTGTGGTAACCAGAACTGGATGCAATACTCCAGTTGTGGTCTAACCGGCACTTTATAAACGTTCAGCATAACGTCTCTACTTGTGTACTCAATACCTCTATTTATGAAGCCCAAGATCCCATATGCTGTGCTAACCACACTCTCTCTCAATATGTCCTTCTACCTTCAGTGACCTATGCACATTAACTCCCAGGTCCCTCTGTCCCTGCAAGCTATAAAACTGTGCCATTAAGTGTGTATTGCCTCTCCTTGCTCATTCTGCCAAAGTGCATCACCTCACACTTCTCTGTATTAAATTCCATCTGCCCATGACAACAGTTAAAATGAAAGGAATAGTTCTTGTATGCTTTTTACTTAGTTCTTAAATTTGGTATTGTTTAAAAAGGCCAATTGATTCAGTGCAACTTCCATTTGGATCTAATGACTGTTCCTGCTGGTTTGACCTGTTTACTCTGCCTGTAGGTTTAGTCTAGATAAGGGGGTGCTGGGGGATCAGTCTGTCCTCTCCGCTTACAACTTCTGGCCTTTCATACCTAGTTCTTGCCCTGTGCAGAAATTATCCTTCTGTGTCCTTTTGTCTGTGTGATGCGCCCCCCCCCCCCCTTCCTCTGCTAACTACATGGAATAACTGACATTAGACATACATCGTCATGTACCTGGGAGAAGAAATCCTGTTAAATTTAAGCAATTGGTGATCACGATTGAAATGGCTCACTCCCAAAGTTCAACCACATGCTCAGGTGAATTTCAAAATTCATAATTCAGCCAGGGAGAGGGTTGGCTAGGACACTTGCTATTTGAGTTGGCCGACATACAGTTTGATGTATGTTTATTATTACGAGCAAGGTGCTCCAATTAACATGTAGTTGTGGCGGTACCACTGGTTGTCCCTTACATTGAGACACATAATTCCCTTTAACTTACCTTACTGTATGTTTAACTTACCTTTTGGGGCCGTTGCCCTTTTAACTTACCTGTTGGGGCCATTGCCCCTTTAAGACGCGCCCTAGCATGCTGACGTCACGTACGATGTGATGTGCGTGCGCCGGCACAGCCCGGCCTAGCATCTTTGGCCTCAACGGCCAGCCGACTGGAGCGACGCGATCTCCCGCGGCAAGCACCGGCACAGCCCGGCCTCCCGACTTCGGCCTCAACGGCCAACGACGCGCATCACGTGACGCCCTAAGCGCGGGAAACACTAACAACGTGATGACGTCATCACGCTCCCCACAGGACTGCGAACTCAGTCCTCGTGGAGTCCCCGCTGGGACAAGACCTACGCCGTTCTGCTGTCGCTACCGCAATCCAGGGAGCCACGGTCTCCCTCGTGCTTTATGAAGGTAGAAGCCCTGTTCGCCGAGAACATCGATGCGGCACAGACCACGCACGTGCTCACGAGTTTGACTGCGACGAACTATTAACAAGTTGTTTATTTACAGGAACAGACTAATTACATCAGGTTAGATGGCCGGTAAGATGGCTGACTAGGAGCACAGTGGTGTAGGTCTTGTCCCAGCGGGGACTCCACGAGGACTGAGTTCGCAGTCCTGTGGGGAGCGTGATGACGTCATCGCGTTCGCGTTTCCCGCGCTTAGGGCGTCACGTGATATGCGTCGTTGGCCGTTGAGGCCGAAGTCGGGAGGCCGGGCTGTGCCGGCGCACGCACATCACATCGTACGTGACGTGACGTCAGCACGCTAGGGCGCGTCTTAAAGGGGCAATGGCCCCAACAGGTAAGTTAAAAGGGCAACGGCCCCAAAAGGCAAGTTAAACATACAGTAAGGTAAGTTAAAGGGAATTATGTGTCTCAATGTAAGGGACAACCAGTGGTACCGCCACATAGTAGTAAGAAGTGGATCTGTGTTCCATAACTAGCCTGCTTCCAACTGCAAAGCCTTGGTAGCCATGTTCACTACCAGCCAAATAATATTTTATAGGGGTCTTGAAGATTATGAAGGGTTATAAGGTAAATTACATTTCATTATTTCCACTGATTTGAGACGATAGCGGGAAAAATAAATTTGAATGGGTGTGAGGGAGAGTAGGATTAGACACGGTGGATTGTGGAGAAAAAGACTGCAGGCTGGATGGGCTGAATGGCCTGTTTCTGTGCTACCATCGTAGAATGTTATGTGATCTCTCGTCATCTATACCAAGTTCAAGATGGCGCTCTGGCTGGTTCATTGTGAGTGCCACTCGGTGATAGCTGAGTGTATTGGTCTTGATTTGAAGCACTGTTGCTCTAATTTTTTTTTCCCTCCCTTTTTGGATTTCAATAATCCCAAACTACAGACTTCCCTCAAACCGGTTTAAACAGTCTATTGTGTCAGAGAAGCCAGTGAAGCATTTATGATTCCTTGCATGACAGACTGGTTAAACCTTCCTTGCGTATGCTGAAGTATTGGGCAGATTGAATTGCCATTAGTAAAGCCTCATGGTTGGTTGGTTTTAAGCTTGGTGCTGGATTTTATTACAGGCTTTCAGAGATAGTGTTACACTGCTGTCTTTGGGCCCGTGTTGGTCTAACTGGCTTTGCAGCTCTTGATGCACGGTGGATTTTTACTGCAAATCTCTTGACAACTGGAAAAACAACATTGCAGCTGCTAGAAACCTGGATTCAAAGCCGAAAAACCTGGCAACAGGCCAGTCAGCAGCTATAGAGAGAACAGTTAACATTTGGAGCTTGTACTTCAGAATAAGAGGTAAACAAGAATAATATCAAAAAAAGGGGCAGCAGATGTGGAAATCGAGCAAATGCTGCGAGGGATGGTTGGGTGATCGAGCAAATCAACTTGGTTGATGGAAAGAAATATGAAAGAAATTGAAATAAACCACGGATATGTGAATAGTTGAGACACGAGGAGGCCTGTGGAAAACCTAGAAAAGCTGGGGATCAGATTTGGAATGAAAACAGATGATGCTGGCAATGTACAGTACAGCGGTTCCAGGGTCAGCAGCTGTTCAAGTTTTCCTCTCCGTTTTCTCCCCTTGAAAAGAAAGACAGACTTGCATTTATATAGCACCTTTCA
Source organism: Somniosus microcephalus (assembly GCF_052327205.1). Lineage (NCBI taxonomy): Eukaryota > Metazoa > Chordata > Chondrichthyes > Squaliformes > Somniosidae > Somniosus > Somniosus microcephalus. The sequence continues at coordinate 138,674,136 of NW_028225179.1, read as the reverse complement.
CGACCACTGGCCGTCGCAAAGCGCTTTACAGCCAATGAAGTACTTTTTGAAGTGGAGTCACTGTTGTAGTGTAGGAAATGTAATGCTACCAAACTCCCAAAGATGCTCGCTCGCTCGTGCAGCGGAGCAGTGATTCAGGTGCTGGATGCTCAATATCTCGCCTAAGTGACCATTGTTCAGGTGGTGAGCCTTGGCAGGTTGTTCATCCATGGGAAAGCATCACCGCTGTGTCTGGTCTGTCCTCATCAACTACTCACACACGAGCATATGTTTGAGTTGGACTTGTTGGTCATGATCAGGATTGGGACTCCTGGCTGATTTTATTTCTTTTCCAGTTTAGGGGCAGAGAGAGCAATTCAAGTGCCTCCACTGCACTCCCATCCCGCCCTAACCTGAGAACAACTAACTCGGCCCAGGGAAATGAGGGAACCTGCGATTGGCTAGTTTTCAGCTGGGGTAGGGAGTCATGGTGGCCGACTTCCCTCTGATACCTTATCCAAGTGGCCTTTTATCATGCACTACCCTCGGGAGTTAATACTGGCAGGCTGTTTGACTGGTGATCATGACAACCAAGCCTGATTTTTGCCCTTTCCTGATGTCCACATCCAAAATCTACAGCAGTGGTCGTGAATAGAAGTGGGGAAGTCGGGCTGATTTTATATTGTAAAAAAAAACCCTAGGGAGCCCAGAGATTCTGATGCCAATTGTAGCCCTCCCTAACACTGCCATGGCTGAGATCAGTAAACACATCATAGACTGCCATTTGAATCTGGGGCCTGGTTTTGTATGACTCAGTTCTCCACTAGGCAGTGTACTTGCCATCTAAGCTGTGGGGGAGCAGTTTAAAAAGAATTCTTGTAGTGCTGTTCTTTAAATTGCGGATAATGTTGCTGACAGGATACTGCTGTGACTTTCTTCATATTTTTGTGGCACCTTTTAGCCCTGTTTTGATTGTCTAGTTTTAATTCTTTTATCCTGTAATTACATTATTTAGTTACGAGCAGAACCAACAATGCCAGTGATCAGCTCCCTTTTAAAAACCACTGTAGCAAATGGCTCGTTCATCAGTCAGCCTGACCAGTTTCTTTCTGTTTCATTTTAATGCTGAAGTTGATTTTCAGATCCATGTGCACAGTTGAACCCAAAGAGTTTCCAGTGTGTCTATAGTCACAAAGATTAGATGGCCCAGTGCAGCAGCACTTTAATTGGTTTCCTTCTATTCTCTATCCCTCCCCCACCCAATGGGTTCCCTTTTGTGCCATTGCTGCTTCTCTTCCCAACAGTGCTTCTGCTTTCACAGAACTTTTATTGTGCAGAATTCCTGTTTTTCAATCATGTAAATCCCACAATATCGTTCCACCAGACCACCTTTTATTTAACTTTGCGCCGTTCCCCAATTTCCTCCTTGCCTCTTAAGATGCTAATTTTTTTAACCGCGATATGGTTCCATGCGTGTGATGGCTCCCCTAAGTGGTTCTTGCGTGAACCTAGATGGTGAGTGTCGACATACTATTTGTCCATGGCTGCAGATCACATTCAAACCTGATTCAGTCCACTTGCACTTTACGCCAGTGATCTCTGGCTAGTAATGAGGAGTGGGGAGCTTGGCTGTCTTGTTTGTTACACTGTTCCTGTTTCAGGGATACTGAGACTTATTATCTACTCCCCAACTGAAATTGGCTAACCTAGTACAGAAACATAGAAGATAGGAGTAGGCCATTCGGCCCCTCAAGCCTGCTCTGCCATTTAATGAGATCATGGCTGATCATCCAAATTCAGTACCCTGTCCCTGCCTTCTCCCCATATCCCTTGATCCCTTTAGCCTTAAATATATCTAACTCCTTCTTGAATATATTTAATGAATTGGCCTCAACTGCCTTCTGTGGTAGAGAATTCCACAGGTTCACCACTCTCTGGGTGAAGAAATTCCTCCTCATCTCTGTCCTAAATGGCTTACCCCTTATCTTTAGTCTATGACCCCTGGATCTGGACTCTCCCTGCCATCGGGAACATCCTTCCTGCATCTAGTCTGTCTAGTCCTGTTAGAATTTTATAAGTTTCAATGAAATCCCCTCTCATTCTTCTAAACTCCAGAGAATATAAGCCCAATCAACCCAATCTCTTCTCATACGTCATTCCTGCATCCCAGGTATCAGTCTGGTGAATCTTCGCTGCGCTCCCTTCATGGCAAGAACATCCTTCCTCAGATAAGGCGACCAAAACTGCGCACAATACTCGATGTGGTCTCACCAAGGCCCTGTACAACTGCAGCAAGACATCCTTGCTCCTGTACTCGAATCCTCTCGCTATGAAGGCCAACATACCATTTGCCTTCTTAACCGCCTGCTGCACCTGCATGCTTACCTTCAGCAACTGGTGCACAAGGACACCCAGGTCTCGTTGCACTTCCCCTTTTCCCATCTATTGCCGTTCAGATAATCTGCCTTACTGTTTTTGTCACCAAAGTGGATAACCTCGCATTTATCCACGTTATATTGCATCTGCCATGCTTCTGCCCAATCACCCAACCTGTCCAAATCATACTGGAGTTTCTCGGCGTCCTCCTCACAGCACACACGCCCACCCAGCTTTGTGTCATCTGCAAACTTGGAGATATTACATCTAGTTCCCTCGTCTAGATCATTAATATATATTGTGTATAGCTGGGGTCCTAGCACCGATCCCTGCGGTACCCCACTAGTCACTGCCTGCCACTCGGAAAAAGACCCGTTTATTCCAACTCTTTGCTTCCTGTCTGCCAACCAGTTCTCTATCCAAGTCAGTACCTTACCCCCAATCCCATACGCTTTAACTTTGCACGCTAATCTCTTATGCGGGACCTTATCGAAAGCCTTCTGAAGGTCCAAACACCACATCCACTGGTTCTCCCTTCTCTATTCTACCAGTTACATCCTCAAAAAAAATCCCAGTAAATTAGTCGAGCACGATTTACCTTTTGTAAATCCATGTTGACTTTGTCCGATCCTGTCACTGTTTTCCAAGTGCTCTGCTATTACATCTTTCATAAAGAACTCTAGCATTTTCCCCACTACCGATGTCAGGCTTACCGGCCTGTAATTCCCTGTTTTCTCTCTACCACCTTTATTGAATAGTGGGGTAACATTAGCTACCCTCCAATCCATGGGAACTGTGCCAGAATCTCGAATTTTGGCAGATGACCAGCAAAGCATCTACTATTTCTAGGGCCACTTCCTTAAGTACCCGAGGATGTAGATTATCAGGCCCTGGGGATTTATCAGCCTTCAATCCCATCAATTTCCCGAACCCCATTTTCCTACAAATACTGATTTCATTCAGTTCCTCCCTCTCATTAGACCCTATGTTCCCTGACATCTCTGGGAGGTTATTTGTGTTCTCCTTTGTGAAGACCGAACCAGAGTATGTATTTAATTGGTCAGCCATTTCTTTGTTCCCCATTATAAATTCCCCTGATTCTGACTGCAAGGGACCTATGCTTGACTTCACCAATCTTTTTCTCTTCACACATCTATAGAAGCTTTTACAGTCAGTTTTAATGTTCCCTGAAAGCTTACTCTCATACTCTATTTTCCCCCTCTTAATTAATCTTTTTGTCCTCCTTTGCTGAATCCTAAACTGCTCCCAATCCTCAGGTTTGCTGCTTTTTCTGGCCAATTTATATGTCCTCTCCTTGGATCTTATGCTATTCCTAATTTCCCTTGTTAGCCACGGTTGTGCCACCTTTTTTGTTTTGTTTTTATGCCAGACAGGGATGAACAGATTCTGCAGTTCATCCATGTGGTCTTTAAATGTTTGCCATTGCCTATCCACCGTCAACCCTTTAAGTAACATTCTCCAATCCATCCTAGCCAACTCGCGCCTCATACCATCATAGTTTCCTTTATTTAAATTCAGGACCCTAGCCTCTGAGTCAAATACTTCACTCTCCATCTTAATGAAGAATTCGATCATATTATGATCGCTCCTCCCCAAGGGGCCTCTCGCAACAAGATTGCTAATCAATCCTTTCTCATTACATAATACCCAGTCTAAGATGGCCTGATCTCTAGTTGGTTCCTTGACATATTGGTCCAGGAAACCATCCCGTATACACTCTAGGAATTCCTCTTCCACAGTATTGTTACTAATTTGGTTAGCCCACTCTATATGTAGATTAAAGTCACCCATGATAACTGCTGTGCCCTTATTGCACGCGTCTCTAATTTCCCGTTTAATGCCATCCCCAACCTCCGCATTACTGTTTGGGGGTCTGTATACAACTCCCACTAATGTTTTCTGCCCCTTGGTATTTCTCAGCTCTACCCATACAGATTCCACATCATCAGAGCTAATATCCTTCCTTAATATTTTGTTACTCTCTTTAACCAGCAATGCTACCCCACCTCCTTTTCCTTTTTGCCCGTCTTTCCTGAATATTGAATACCCCTGGATGTTGAATTCCCAGCCTTGGTCACCCTGAAGCCGTGTCTCCGTAATCCCAATGATCATATCCATTTACATCTATTTGCGCAGGTAATTCATCCACCTTATTACGAATGCTCCTCGCATTAAGACACAAAGCCTTCAGGCTTGTTTTTTTAACACTTAGTCCTTTTGGAATGATTATTTACTGTGACCCTGTTTGATTTACACACTTAATTTCTCTGCCTTCCACTTTTTTGCTTTTCTCCTTCCTGTCTTTTGCTTCTATCCCTGCTTCCCTTTCCTCTGTCTCCCTGCACAGGTTCCCAACCCCCTGCCATTTTAGTTTTAAACCCTCCCCAACAGCACTAGCAAGCACTCCCCCTAGGACATCGTTCCCGGTCCTGCCCAGGTGCAAACCGTCCAGTTTGTACTGATCCCACCTCCCCCAGAACCGGTTCCAGTGTCCCAGGAATTTGAATCCCTCCCCCTTTCACCATTCCTCTAGCCACTTATTCATCTGAAATATCCTTCTATTTCTACTTTGACTAGCATGTGGCACTAGTAGCAATCCTGAGATTACTACCTTTTAAGGTCCTATTTTTTAATTTACCTCCTAACTCCCTATATTCAGCTTGTAGGACCTATCCTGTTTTTTTTTACCTAATATGCAGCATGACGGCTGGCTGTTCACCCTCCCCCTCCAGAATGCCCTGCAGCTGCTCTGAGACATCCTTGACCCTTGCACCAGGGAGGCAACATACCATGCTGGAGTCTCGTTTGCGGCCGCAGAAACGCCTATCTATTCCCCTTACAATAGAATCCCCTATCATTATAGCTCTCCCGCTCTTTTTCCTCCCGTCCTGTGCAGCAGAACCACCCATGGTGCCAGGAAGTTGGCTGCTGCTGCCTTCCCCTGATGAGCCATCTCCCCCAACAATATCCAAAGTGGTATATCTGTCTGAGAGGGGGATGGCCACAGGGGCCCCTGCCTGTGCCTACTACTCTGCCTGGCGGTCACCCATTCCCTTCCTGCCTGTGCAGCCTTTACCTGCGGTGTGACCAACTCCCTAAACGTGCTAGCCACAATGTCCTCCGCATCGTGAATGCTCCAGTATGTATTTATTCGCAGCTCCAGCGCCGCAATGCGGTCTGCCAGTAGCTGCAGCTGGATACACTTCCCACACCCACGGTCGTCAGGGACACAGGAAGCGTCCCTGATTTCCCACATAGTGCAGGAGGAGCATGCCATGGGGCCGAGCTGTGCTGCCATAACTTACCCTTTAATTATTTCAAATTAAATTAAATCAATACCACTAATTACGCTACAATTAAATGATATACTCAAGGGCCCTTGTTTACTAGCACTTCCCGCTACACAACAGAGACCCTAGAAACTATAAACCACAAAAATTAAGTTTGGAAAAAAGGGAGAAAGAGAGAAATACTCACCAACCAATCACTTACAGGAAACTTTGGTTTATCCGGAGGTTAACTGTCCGGAATGCTCGAGCCACTGGCAAAATTCAGGAGTCGGTTCAGTAAGTTTTTTTTCTTTTCGTTGCTTTTTTTTCACCAGTCAGGCTCTGCAAGGTCTAGCTAAAGCTGTTGTTTCGCTACAGAGACGCTTGCAAGCTACGACCGACTGTTTAGAAGCTGGGTTTGTTGCTAGATACGGAGCTCCGTATATGTTTTAACATTAGCGCTGGTTTGTCCGGCAGTTTTGATGGGACGGCAACAGCTCGGTGCCGGATATCACAAAGTTTCCTGTACCTGCTTTCTGGTGACGTCACACTTCGATTACTTTTTAACGTCGCTCTCGTTGCTGCTGCCGGTGAGTCTGGGCCGCTCTCTCGCCCCTGCTCTTTAAATCCTCAGTCTACACCCAGGGCCACTCTCGCTGCTGCTGCCGGTATGTCTGAGAATAGAGAGCAAACTTGGTATTACCTTGGTCCTGCCTTTTTAATAATGCCTGTGTAGCGCTACTGCCATGACTGAGTTGTACCGTTAGCAAGCACACATTTATACAAGTGTTTTTTTTTTTTGCTTATGGGATCTGGGCATCGATGGCATTTATTGCCCATCCCTAGTTGTCCTTGAGAAGGTGGTGGTGAGCCGCTGCCTTGAACCGCTGCAGCCCAAGTGGTGAAGGTGCTCCCACAGCGCTGTTAGGTGGGGAGTTCCAGGATTTTGACCCAGCGACAATGAAGGATCGGTGATATACTTCTAAGTCAGGATGGTGTGTGACTTGGAGGCGGTGGTGTTCCCATGCGCCTGCTGCCCTTGTCCTTCTAGGTGGAAGAGGTCGCGGGTTTGGGAGGTGCTGCCGAAGAAGCCTTGGCGAGTTGCTGCAGTTCATCTTGTAGATGGTACACACTGCAGCCACGGTACGCCGGTGGTGGAGGGAGTGAATGTTTAAGGTGGTGGATGGGGAGCCAATCAAGCGGGCTGCTTTGTCCTGGATGGTGTCGAGCTTTGTGAGTGTTGTTGGAGCTGCTCTCATCCAGGCAAGTGGAGAGTATTCCATCACACTCCTGACTTGTGCCTTGTAGATGGTGGAAAGGCTTTGGGGAGTCAGGAGGTGAGACACTCGCCGCAGAATACCCAGCCTCTGACCTGCTCTTGTTGCCACAGTATTTATGTGGCTGGTCCAGTTAAGTTTCTGGTCAATGGTGACCCCCAGGATGTTGATGGTGGGGGATTCGGCGATGGTAATGCCGTTGAATGTCAAGGGGAGGTGTTTAGACTCTCGCTTGTTGGAGACAGTCATTGCCTGGCACTTGTGTGGCACGAATGTTACCTACCACTTACCAGCCCAAGCCAACATCGCCCAGGTCTTGTTGCATCCGGACATGGGCTGCTTCATTATCTGAGGAGTTGTGAATGGCGCTGAACACTGCAGTCATCAGCGAACATCCCCATTTCTAATGTTATGTTGGAGGGAAGGTCATTGATGAAGCAGCAGATGATGATTGGGCCTAGGACACTGCCCTGAGGAACTCTTGCAGCGATGTTAGTCTTGTTAGTAATCTTGGAGTGCCTCCGCTGCATTCACTTTGATGCTGTTCTTTTGAAGGTTTTGTTTTTACTTGGCGCGATAAACGTTTGAAACCACTCGCTCGGATGTTGAAGTATTTAATGTGCATGGCCTGTATCTGCTGGAGAGAGTGAAGCTGCTGCAAGATTCATCCATAAATGGAGCATAAATGATAGTTTGGAGTACCTTAAGCGTTTAGATGATCACGTAAACCACAAGAGCAAAGCTTGAATGGTTTGCACGGTTATCTAAAGCCCAAGTGTTGTAGCACGTTCCCCAATTTCTTGTTGCTTTGTAGTGTCTTTTTTTTGTGCCTCTTCTTGAGCTTTCTCATCAGGTTAGTTTTTCATTCACCTCTCTGTAGCTGCTGCTGTTATGGCCAGCATGTTTTTATGATTTTTTTGTTTACTGTGACAGTAGATGTTTCATAGTATTTTATTCCTCGGGCAGGGATATAATTGGTATCTGAGGGTGTGTTAAAGAAAAAAGAAAGACTTGCATTTATATAGTGCCTTTCACAATCTCAGGACGTCTCAAAGCGCTTTACAGACAATGAAGTAGTTTTTGAAGTGCAGTCACTGTTGTAATGTAGGAAACGCGGCAGCCAATTTGCGCACTGCAAGCTCCCACAAACATCACTGTATAATGACCCGATAATCTGTTTGTGATGTTGATTGAGGGATAAACATTGGCCAGGACACCGGGGATAACTCCCCTGCGCTTCTTCAGAATTGTGCCATGGATCTTTTACGTCCACCTGTGAGAGCAGACAGGGCCTCGGTTTAACGTCTCATCCGAAAGACTGAAGCTCCGACAGTGCAACGCTCCCTAAGTAGTGCACTGGAGTGTCGGCCTAGATTTTTGTGCTCAAGTCCCTGGAGTGGGACTTGAACCCACAACCTTCTGACTCAGAAACGAGGGTGCTACCCACTGAGCATAGCTGACCAATTTAACATACTGGTATCCATGCAATTTTACCTATAGTGCTTTGAGCCCAATATGCTTTAATGTTATGTTTCAGTATTACGCCATTTTAAATTATTCCCACTACTCTGAAAACCAGTGAGATACCTATAACCACCCATCCTTCACACATTTTCTTCAGACTTAACCCAAGTTTGGAAGAACAAAATCTATAATTGTACTGTTGGGTTTCACTATTTGAGTGGACAATATTTCACATGTCCATAGTTAAGCTATGCTGAAATCCCAGTGACAAGATGGTTACCACTTGCCAACCCTGAGAAATTCATTGTTTATAAGCTTTATTAAAAAAACATTTTGTATGAGAGATTTATAGCCATGATTTGTGGTAGCTGCTTTTTGTGTGCTGTTGGCAGTGGATATCCTGACGGGTGTTGGCTCAGATTCTACATCCTATTGACTTGCAATGATAGCTACACTGAAGCATATGTAGTTTCATTATAATTGCTATATGGATGCAGGGGTGCAGAATCTGATCAGATTATTTGAGCACTGGGCACTTTCTAGTACCTCGCTCAAGTGCCTAATCTTTGAGCCCTGTTGAGCTATTTGACTGTCAGAAGCCTGATAGCGGAGTCCCATCCTGTATCTGTCTGATGTCCGCGCACCCAAAACTCCTGTTTACACTACACTACCTATAAATATGCATTACCAGCCAATGTGTTCCCCTGGAACCCAGTATAAAATGGTGCTGTGGAAGTATTTACTCCAATTGCATGGAATTCAAAAACTCCCAACACCTGATCTTGGTACTGGTATGACTTGTGTGTTGGGATCTTTGTGAACCTCCTGGAAGTTCTCAACATATCTAAATAGAGAAAATACAAAATAATTGTCCTAACTGGTCCTCCACGCGCACAATTTACTGCCTGTCTCTCGCTCTGTACTTAAATGGACATGATGACCATACTGTGTATTTTGTGGACAGACTCTTTTTTGGACAACCGACTCCCAAAACTCACTAACCACTGCCTTGTCAGTCACGAGGAAAATGTGTGCTGTGGCAGAGGCTTCCTTAATGCAGCTTTTTGGATATTAAAGTCTAAATGTAATAGAAATAACAGATGGAATTTGCTTGGTAAAGCTCAAGCAGTTTATCATCTGAGTCCCAAAGGTGAGATTTCCATCGTAAGAGTGCAGATCTACACTCTTAATTTTTTTTTTAATGTATCCATAATTTAGAAGTGATGGCTTCCCTTTAAGAAGGACTTTGGTACTGAGCTAAGCATAACATAAGAAATAGGAGTAGGCCATACGGCTCCTCAAGCCTGCTCCGCCATTCAATAAGATCACGACTGGTCTTCTACCTCAAGTCTACTTTCCCGCCCCATCCCTGTATCTCTTGATTCCCTTAGTGTCCAAAAATACTCAATGACCATCCATAGCCCTCTGGGGTCGAGAATTCCAAACATTCACAACCCTCTGAAGACATTTCTCCACATCTCGGTCCTAAATGGTTCTTTCCTGAGACTAACCCCTAGGTCTAGACTCTCCAGCCAGGGGGAAACAGCCTCTCGGCATCTACCCTGTCAAGTTCCCTAAGAATTTTATACAGGTAGTGCACCGGTAATCTGGCACCCGACGGTCCGGCACCTTCAGTAGTCCGGCACGAGGAAGGTCCTGCTGTCACATTCCCTCCCTGGGATGGGTCCGGCTCAGGTCCCGGGACCACCGCCGGGTCAGGATCAGCGCCTGGACCACGCAGCATCACCAACGGCTCGGCGGAGCGATCGAGCTCGAGCAGCCTGTGGGCGGCGGGGCTGGCGGCAGCACAGGGAGGGCAGCAGCAGGAAGAGGGGGAGCAGGTGGTGGCGGTGTTTGTGGTGACTTTCGACACTTTCAGTGGTTCGGAATTTTCAGTAGTCCGGCACCGGCCTGGTCCCAAGGGTGCCGGATTACCGGGGTTGTACCTGTATGTTTCAATGAGATCACCCCTCATTCTTCTAAATTCCAGAGAATATAGGCCTAGTCTACTCAATCTCTCCTCCTAGGACAACCCTCTCATCCCAGGAATCAGCCTAGTGAACCTTTGCTGCACCCCCTCTGAGGCAAGTATATCCTGCCTTGGGAAAGGAGACCAGAACTGTACACTGTACTCCTGCAGCTTAGGAAAGTCCCAGGCTCCAACCCGGATCAGTGTTGAACTAGCTGATGTTAAAGGCAGTGGAAGGGGTGGGTAATGCAATTGGCCTCACTGCCCGAGGTTGGGGAGGGAAAAATAATTTCTGTTCCCAATTTTGATCTGCCTTGCACCTGTAGAAACATCGCGTGAGGACTGGATCAGGCTAGGATGTGATGTCCCCTGCAGTTGGTTACCCTGATGACGTTCTGTGTCTGGGCTTGCATATCAATAATTACACTTGGTGGAAGAAGCTTACCCTAGCAAGGAATCAACACCATACGGAAGGAAAATTGGCAGAGGGAGGGGGCGCATGAGCACTTGGGCAAAGTGCAGGAAGATGCCCAGAACCATATGCCAGCCCGAGTCTGTTCCTTCAGAAGAGAGGGGGAGAATTAGGTGGGGAGGGAGCCAAAGATATATCTGCAATGTTGTCTGGAAGGTGTTTTTCACTGGCATGCTAAACACCAGTGGCTGGGGGTGCTCTATTCATAGAAACATAGAAGATAGGAGCAGGAGTAGGCCATTCGGCCCCTCGAGTCTGCTCCGCCATTCAATGAGATCATGGCTGATCATCCAAATTCAGTACCCTGTCCCTGCCTTCTCTTCATATCCCTTAATCCCTTTAGCCTTAAGAAATAATCCAACTCCTTCTTGAATATATTTAATGAATTGGCCTCAACTGCCTTCTGTGGTAGAGAATTCCACAGGTTCACCACTCTCTGGGTGAAGAAATTCCTCCTCATCTCAGTCTTAAATGGCTTACCCCTTATCCTTAGACTGTGACCCCTGGTTCTGGACTCCTCCGCCATCGGGAACATCCTTCCTGCATCTAGTCTGTCTAGTCCTGTTAGAATTTTATAAGTTTCAATGAGATCCCCTCTCATTCTTCTAAACTCCAGCGAGTATAAGCCCAATCGACCCAATCTCTCCTCTTACGTCATTCCTGCCGTCCCAGGTATCAGTCTGGTGAATCTTCGCTGCACTTCCTCCATGGCAAGAACATCCTTCCTCAGATAAGGCGACCAAAACTGCACACAATACTCAAGGTGTGGTCTCACCAAGGCCCTGTACAACTGCAGCAAGACATCCTTGCTCCTGTACTCAAACCCTCTCGCTATGAAGGCCAACATACCATTTGCCTTCTGAACCGCCTGCTGCACCTGCATTCGGTGGATGTGTGGTGATATTGGGAGCTAAGTATTTAATGTAATCATTGCAAGGCTACTAGAACTTGCTCTGCAGTGGATTATTGAAAAATAACACTGCACCTTACTATATAGTCAGAGTGGAATAACTGGAAACCGATGCTGTCTGCAGCACAATGCGGCTACGGCTCATTCCTCTGTACAGGCCTGGCAGGATGTCTTGGATCTTTCACCAAAGTGGCGAAGACCCTGTAATTAAGGGGAACTCTCATTTCAGTGATTGCTTTACATTCGTCCGGCTAGTGCTGTGACTTCCTACTTTGTCATTGTTTGTCTTAAAATACTCCGGTGAAGTGCCTTGGGTTTTACTACGTTAAAGGTGCTGTTGTTGTTGTTGTTTGTCATCTCTAGTAGTCTTTCTGGGTTTCTTTCCACAGCCTCCAAATTTATACGCATCCTCAAAGCTATTTAACTTCTCCTCTTTTCAGTTTGTTACACCACTTGGCACAGAGAAAAATAGTTGCCTGACTCACCAGTTACAACCTGCAATCCTTCTCTCCTCCCTGTACCCCTCAAACTGCCTGGCAGTAGTTCACAGTAAGTCACGGGCAAAATCTAGTGTCAAAGGCAGCCCCAGTTCAACTGGTGCTTTGCTGTGTGGATGCCTGGAGCGTGTTGCTACTGAGAATTGCAACCGATGAAACCACGTCGATGCTTTAGTTACCTGATCTCTCCCGAGGCAGCAATAGGAACTCTGTAGGTCTCTTGTCACTGGGCCAGGGAGGAGGAAATCAATCGGGAGTCATACTCTTATGACTCGTGATCACTATCCACTGACATGCTGGTGTGTGTGTATGGGGGACACACGCACATTTTTTTTTTGACCTAGCATAAGGACAGGACAGGATTGGACTTGGCTGTGGTGCATTCCACAATTGTATAGCTTTCGAACAATCAATCTAGTTTGTGCATGTACGGTGGCCACTTGGCTGAAGTTGCAGAGGGCTGCTGGTGTCCTTGGAACTGTGCCATAGCTTGGGAGAGAAGATTGTATGCTGGAGGAAGGGGTTCCTAATGCAGCTTGACGGGTGGCTTCTCCAAGGGCAGGATTTTCTTGCTGTGTCTGTGGTCCCTGGCTTCAGTGATTTAAGAACATCAGGAGTAAGCAATATGGCCACTTCGAGCCTGCTCTGCCATTCAATAAGATCATGGCTGATCTTCTACCTCAACTCCACTTTCCCACACTATCCCCCATATCCTTCGATTCCCTTAGTGTCCAAAAATCTATTGATCTCTGCTCTCGAATGCATTCAATGACAGCCCTTTGGGGTAGAGAATTCCAAAGATTCACCACCCTCTGAGTGAAGCAGTTTCTCCTCATCTCAGTCCTAAGTGGCTGACGCCTTTATCCTGAGACGATGACCCCTAGTTCTAAATTCTTCAGCCTCTCGCCATCTACCCTGTCAAGCTTTCTAATGTTGGTTTAAAGGAACAGCCAATTATTATAAATATGTTTGGGCTTTTTAAGTTCTGTTATCTATCATGTTGGTGGCTCCTCCTCGGCATTACTGATCTGCCATCAGCAGCAGCACAGAAAAATGGTATTAGACTCTCGTTGACATCCTTCTCCCAGCAGATTTTAAGAAAAATTTAGTATGTTGTAAGTGCAGTCTAAATGCAGCTGAATGACATTCCTCATCCATAATTATCTTGTGATCTTGAAAATTGGACCTTTTTTTTTTAATTGAAAAGGTGTAGGAATGAACTTTAATTATGAATGTTATTTTGCAAAGTTTGAATTATCATTGATAAAAGTACGTAGGATTACATAGGATATATGACACAAACAGGCCATTCGGCCCAACTAGTCCATGCCGACGTTTATGCTTCACTCGATCCTCCTCCTGTCTTTCCTCATCTAAATCTGTCAGCATAACCCTCTATTCCCTTCTCCCTCATATGCTTGTCTAGCCTCCCCTTAAATGCATCTATACTATTCGCTTCAACCACTCCCTGTGGTAGCGAGCTCCACATTCTCACCACTCTCTGGGTAAAGTTTCTTCTGAATTCCCTATTGGATTTCTTGGTGACGTTCTCTGTATCCACTCTCAAAACCTTTCATAATTTTAAAGACCTGTATTAGTCACCCCTCAGCCTTTTTTCAAGAGAAAAGAAACCCAGCCTGTTCATTCTTTCCTGATATGTATACCCTCGCATTTCTGGTATCACCCTTGGAAATCTTCCCTACTCCCTCTCCAGTGTCTCTCTATCCTTTTTATAATATGGTGACCAGAACTGTATGCAGTACTCTAAGTGTGGTCTAACCAATACAGGTTTAGCATAACTTCCCTACTTTTCAATTCTATACCTCTAGAAATAAACCCTAGTGCTTGGTTTGCTTTTTTTATGGCCTTGTTAACCTGTGTCGCAACTTTGTGATTTGTGTGTTTGTACTCTGAGATCCCTTTGTTCCTCTACCCCACCTAGACTCGTGACCTCCCTATTCTTCCTACCAAAATGTAATACTGTACCTCACATTTATCTGTTGAACTTCATTTGCCAATTATATGCCCATTCTGCAAGTTTATTAATGTCCTCCAGTAATTTGTTGCAGTCCTCCTCAGTATTGACTATTTCCCCCCACCCCCCCCCCCCCCAAAAAAAATGTGGTGTCATCCACAAATTTAGAAATTGTTTTTGATTCCAAAGTCTAAATCGTTAATATAAATTGTGAACAGCAGTGGTCCCAGCACTGATCCTTGTGAGACACCACTACCCACCTTCTGCCACTGTGAATAGCTACCCTTTACTCCTACTCTCTGCTTTCTGTCTTGAAGCCAGCTAGCTATCCATTCTGCTACTAGTCCCCTGGTACTCCGCATTCGCCAGTCTATTATGGGGTACCTTATCAAAGGTCTTTTGAAAATCTAGATAAATTACATCTTCTGTATTACCATTGAATTTTTGAAGAAGTAAGAGAGAGAGTAAACAATGAGGTTGGTCAAGCAACCTCATTTTGAAATCCATGCTGACTATTCATTACTATGTTTTTGGTTTCTGGATGTTCTTCTATGTTCTCCTTTAGTAGAGATTCCATTATGATTCCTACCACCGATGTTAAGCTGACTGGTGTATAATTCCCTGGACATGTTCTATCCCCCTTCTTGAATATAGGTACATGTATTACGTTAGCTATCCGCCAGTCCTCTGGCACGGCACCTTTTTCTAATGAATTATTAAATATGTGTGGTAATGCCTCTGCTATCTCTTCCCTAGATTCTTTTAAAATGTATGGATGCAATCCATTCGGACCAGGGGTTTTATCCTTTGAGTTTAATTATTTATTTAATATATCCCCTGTTTTTATTTTAAATGCACTTATCTCATTACTACTCATCATCCAATGTCATGTCTACCTGTTCTATCTCTCTGGTAAATACTGAAGCAAAATAATTATTTAATATTTCTGCCATCGTTACCTGTGGTATTACCCTGTCTATCCCTTAATGATCCTATTCCCATCCCAACCTTTTTTTATTGCTGTGCCTGTAAAATATTTTACTATTTTGTTTTATGTTCCTTGATCATTTAATTTCATAGTTCCTCTTTGCCTTCCTAATTGTTTTTTGACTTCTCCTAATCTCTTTGTATTCTCCCTTATCATACACTCCCCTGCTGTCCATGTACTTTTTAATGTATGCTTCTTTTCTTACCCTCAATTTTTCCCTTATGGCGTTATTCATCCATGGAGTCTCATTAGTGTTTAGTTTGTTCTTTCATTTTAGCGGAATATATTGTTCCTGCACTCTGAACACCGTTTTAAATTGCTGTTCTACATCGTTGTTTGCCAATATTGTTGCCCATTTTATTTTCTCAAGTTCTATTCTCTGCCCCTAAATCAGCTTTTCTCCAATCTATTAACCTGGTTTTTGTCATACTTATGTCCTTCTCCGTTATTATCTCAAAGCGTATTATATTATGGGCACTCTTGCCTAGATGTTCCCCCTACTTTTCCTTGTCTTATCATTCCCCATTACTAGATCCAATAGCGAATCCTCCCTTGTTGGGCTTTTTGCATATTGGGTTAGAAAGGAGTCCTGTACACGATGTAGGAACTCATTCCCTTATCCCCTTTACCTTCTTCTGTCCAATTAATATCGGGGTAGTTGAAATCCCCCATGATGATTATTCTATGTTTTTTCTCATTTCCCTAATTTGTCTGCATATTTCTTCCTCCACCTCCCTTCCACTATTAGGTGGTCTGTAGACTACGCCTCTTAGTGTGATTGATCCTTTATTATCTTTTATTATCTCTATCCATATGGATTCTATTTTTGTCTTGCCGATAGCTGCGTCACTTTTTTCTACTGCCATTGTTATCCCTAATAAATACAGCTACTCCACCTCCCCTTTTTTCCCCCTCTATCTTTTCTAAATATATTTAATTCACAGTCCTGATTTTTCTGTAGCCATGTCTCAGTAATTCCTACTATGGTTCCTCACAACGCATGATTGCCTCCAGCTCCCCTGTTGTATTATGGACGCTGTGCATTGCTGTACAGACAGATTAAACTCCTTTTTAATAGGATTTCCTCTCACTTTATGTTTAACCATCTTTTTAGACTCCTGTTCTATAAATCTATTTATTCCCTTGCCATCAATGTGCTCCCTTTATTCTTTCCTATGCGCTCCTTTCCTGTTTTGTTTATAATTAGGCTGGCTACGGTTCTTGTAGATCCCTCCCCCATCTTGCTAGTTTAAAGCCTTTGCCACCTCCCTATTTACCCTTTCCGCTAAGACACGAGTCCCATCCCAGTTCAGGTGGAGCCCGTCCCATCGGTACAGCTCCTTCCTGCCCCAGAACTGGTGCCAATGTCCCATGAAAAGGAACCCCTCTTTCCCACACCAGCCATTTAGCCACGTGTTAATTCTCCTGATCTGTCTGCTTCTATGCCAATTTGCACGTGGCTCGGGCAATAATCCAGAGATTATTACCGTCGAGGTCCTGCTTTTTAATTTAGAGCCTACCTTCTGATACTCAAGTAATCAAGAATTGGTTTACTGTGGTGATTCATTCAATGTGTAATGGAATATAGTTTAGCTGCTTGGAGTATTGATTCCAAAATGGCAATCCTGGCAGCGTTCGGAAAGTGGGAGAGTTTCGGCGCAGCACCTTCCTACAACTGTTGCCTCAAATGTTTGCCAGCCAGTTCAGTTTAGCAGTACAGTAGTACATCAATTGTCAAACAAGATCCCATTCATCCAAGCGCATTGGTAATGAGCTCTGAGCTGACATGATGTCCAGGTACCTGTGTGGCTGCTTAAGCTACATTTTAAGACTCTGGGACATGAGAAGGGAAGTTATTTTCGACCACATTGGGCTTGTCTCTCCCTCTCTCCCAAGACTACTTTCTCTTTTGAGTGGGGTGGAGAAGGAGGAGAGTGAAATTTGGACATGCTGGCAGCAGCTTTGCAATGTGGTTCTTTAACATTTGAGATCTGGATCTGGATTTGAATCCAGCACAGTGATTAGATGAAAATTATTTTCCAAAATGAGTTTGTCCAAATCTCAGTCCACCTTTTCGGCGTGACCTGAGCAAGGAGCTGCCTATAACTTGGCACTAAATTCCCCATTTCATTCAAGATTTTAAGAATACCTAGTATGGGAACTGGCACAATGGGGCATTTCTTTTAAGCGCTAGGTGTCCATAGTGCAGTATGCCGCCTAGATTGGAAAGTGGAAAGATTAAATCAGTCGATTACTAGTGTTGATAAATTTGGATTTTAAAAGCCAGTAGATTATAGGAGTAAGCAAAGAAAAATTGAGCACGGTGAGGAATTCTGTAGATTTTGGAGTTCTGAAGTTCGGTTTAAAGTATGTTGTCATGAGCAGGTTTGAGGGAAGTTTACTATGTATTTAATGCTGGCTTGGGTACAGTAAGCAAGTAATTCCAAGGCTAACAACTGAGGTCGTCAGTTCAATTCCCACCATGGCAATATATAATGTGGAATTCAATAAAAACCTGGTAATTGACACATGAAAACCCATTAAAACACAGCTGGTTGAGTACTGAATGTGTTTTGGAAATTGCATGTTAGTGTCCTTCATGGAGGGGACCTGCTACCCCTCCCCAGTCTGGCTTGCATGCAGTGTCAGTTCCACTCTTTGAGGGAAAAAAAAACCCCTCAATAAATGCTGGCTTGTTCGTGTCGCCCACGTCTCAAACAGTTTTTGTTTTACTGTTCTAGCTCGCTTGGTGGCTAACACTGGATGCCAAAAGTGGAAAAATATATGGTCTGCCTTCACCTCGAGGGTAATAAGCAACCACCAAAACAATGTCTAAACTATATGGGATCAGGCAGGAGAGTCGCTAAATTTCTTGGCAGTGGTCACATTACTTTCTCGTCGGCTGCCTCAAGGATTTTTCCCCCTCCGAGGTTAAATTGTGCTGCTTTTAGTAGAAATAATGTTGCAGCTAGAGCTGGCAAAAACCACTAAGCACGTGTAAATGAAAGCGTCACACACCCTGGGGCCGTAAATATTTTATTAAGTTCTTGATAAAGCAATTGTCTCCGCCGGTCACTCACATATATTAGTTCGTCGTGGCAGTGTGATTCTTCGGGATTGTGTTCTACTGTCTGCAGTGACTGCATTCCACACCATATACGTCAGGACTGCTGTAACTACACAGGGAGAGCTCTGCACCGACCTCCAGAGACTCTTGTGACCCACCTCAAGATTTTAATACACATTGGGGGGGGGGGGGGGGGGGTGCAGCTGTTGGCAGACATGTGGTTCTCCCTCTGTTAGCGGGGCTCTGTAGCGTGAACGGGTTGAGGTTCGGGAAACTTGACGGCATTATATGAATCTGCCGTCCAGTTGAGACGGCCAGTTCTAGCAGGAGAGCCCACCGAGTCTCTGTTTTACACAGCAGAAATCAGCTATGGGGAAAGTGGGACACGGGTGCTTTCCCAAACCAGAAGCAACACCACTGGTCTTTTAAGATGGAGTTCCAAGATACTGGCCTCTAGCCTGTGCACCCATTGGGGAAGGTGCAGCAACTAGAGTATGTGCTGTTGTCTTTCTATTTATCAATATAGTGGAATGCACACTACAATAAAAGTGCTTTCCATAGCACGAAGGCCACTGGGCTTAATAGCAAAGCAGCTTCTTGAAATGGTCAGTAATTCATCAGCCGACACGCTGCCACTTTCTTTATAAAGCTGCTCGTATGCACAATGGTGCTTGCTAGCTTCATTGCAGGCAGATATTTCCAGTCATTTTGTTCAACTTGGTGCAAGTGCTCATTTGATTATGAAGATACCTTGTGTTCTAAAGGACTGTCTCAGTGTTTTGAGGGGGTGAGAGTAATTTTTGTGCTGGTGGGAATCATCTAAACAATTGAGGTAGGACCTGTATTGTGGATTTTTACAGGTTCCAAGCTGCTACTTTGTATCTATGGAGAGCGCAAATCCTGCGGTTGTTTTTAATTTGATATTAAAGCTTTTACCCACAATCATTCCTGCAAGGAAAGACATTATCACATCATTGTCACTTCTCTCAAATGTTTAAAAATAATTCACTGTAATGCATAGCGCTTTGCAAATGCATTGACATTTATGTAGGCAATTATGACCGTAAGATCTGACGTACAGCAATGAGATGAATGGGCAGTTAACTTTTTTTTGATGGTACCCTGTATTGATGGAAGGAGGGATATTGGCCAGGACATGGAGAACTCTCTGCTGTTCTTTGAATTAGCACCATGGTATCTTAAACATCCATCTGAAACACTGGAAGAGAAATAGTTTTGGCTAAATGTTTCATCCGTAAGGACAGCATCTCTGACGATGCAGCTCTCCCATAAGAACATAAGAAACAGAGCAAGAGTCGGCCATTCGTCCCTTCGAGTCTGCTTTGCCATTCCATAAGATCGTGGCTGATCTACCTCATCTCCACCTTCCTGCACTATCCCCATAATCCCTTGATTCCCTTGATGTCCAAAAATCTATCGCTCTCTGTCTTGAATATACTCAACGACTGAGCCTCTACAGCCCTCTGGGGTAGAGAATTCCGAAGATTCACCACCCTCTGAGTGAAGAAATTTCTCCTCATCTCAGTCCTAAATGGCCGACCCCTTATTCTGAGACTGTGACCCCTGGTTCTAGACACCCCAGCCAGGGGAAAACATCCTCCCTGCATCTACCCTGTCGAGCCCTGTAAGAATTTTATGTTTCAGTGAGATCACTTCTCATCTTCTAAACTCTAGAGAATATAGGTCTAGTCTCTTCAGTCTCCTCACAGGACAATCCCCCCCATTCCAGGAATTTGTCTGCTTTGTTGCACTCCCTGTAAGGCAAGTATATCCTTCCTTGGGTAAGGAGACAAAAACTGTACACAGTACTCCAGGTGTGGCCTCTACCGTACTGTAGTGTCATTCTAGATTATGCAAAACTCCTGGAATGAGTCTTGAATTTGCAACCCTCAAGCCTTAGAAGCAAGAGTGCCATCTGAGTTCTAGTTATGGAATTTCTGTTTTTATTCTGCTGGATAAGGATCGTACTGATTTGAATAAGTTTGCCAAAACATCCTATTGTTTGCCAGGCTAAAAGTATGCACGTCAATGGGCAAATGAAGACAAAATGTACCTGCCCTGAGGTTATATCTGAAGTATCCAAGAACTGCAACTGTCTGGCAGTACCTTCATCTCAAGCTGTTTGACCCTGGTGGGTGTGGGCAGATGCTTTCTGCAACTGACAATTCGTGCTAGCTCTACGTGGACCCAGCAACAAGCGAGCACCTAATAAAACAAGTAGAGCAACTCTCTCAATTCCATAGTTGTTAAAAGCACTGGCCAATGTTTTACGGTGCCATACTGAGGTCCCAGGTTCAATCCATGGTTTGTTAAGTTAGCTGATCTCACCTGGACGATTGCTGGCGATGCTACAATTGGGTTTTGTCCCTAGATTAGGAAGTAAAAAAAATAAAATAAATCGGGCTGAGATTTCCTAATGAGGATCCAGTGACCCTGCTGGAAAGTGGTGGTTTGAGAATGTTGAGCAAGGACCAGATTGGCCTCTGCTGTGATGCTGTTGCCCCTCTTCCATTTGCAATTAGAAATTGTTGGATTGCGTGCCAACACTCTCTGGGTTCATTGATTGAAGAATAATCTTTAGTTGTGGCTCAGGAGGACTTCAGGTGCCTTGGAAGCATACAGCAAGAGCCTGTACCCTCAGGGGGGGGAAAAAAAGGAAAAGAACTTGTATTTATAAAGCACCTTTTACGCCCTCGGGAGGGTCCAAAGCGTTCACAGCGAATGAAGTACTTTTGCAAACCTAGCAGTCGATTTGTACACAGCAAGGTTCCATAAACAGCAATGCGATACATTACCAGATAATGGCCCGGATTTTGCGACCCCCCCCCCCCCCTACGGGTGCGTACGTGCCTGTAGGGGCCACGCAAGTGCCGGTTTCAGACATGCGTTGAAAACTGGCACTTGCGATCTGTCAACTCTTGACAGATCATCCGCCTGCCCAGGGAAAGGGCCTCTGCGGGTGGAGAGTTGTGCTATTTGCACAACTTCCGCCTGCTGAATGAATGATTGTCAAATACTTACGCCTGGTAAAAGCAGGCGTAAGGCCTGCTTTTACCAGCTAGAGTTTTAAAAAAAAATAGAAAAATGAAATTTGATAACTCATTTATAAATTAAAGATACTCTTCAAAAAGAAGCTTACATTTGGCCCCATAAAAACATTAAATTTTTTATTTTAAAATACATTTTTGTTCAAAATATTTAAATGGCATTTTAATTAATTTTAAATGTAATTTTTTTTTTAGGCGATCCCCATTCATACGTTTGACAGTTCTGTACGTACAGAACTGTCAGAAGGTTGTATGGGGATTCCCTTCTTCCATTGGTTGGACCGGCCCACATGATCCCAGGAACACCGACGAGCCGCATGCGCCCCTGGGATAAGTGGGGCTCTGCCCGTGCTGACCCAGAGAGGCCCAGGAGCGCAAGCTGTCATTCTTCTCAGGCCACCGGGTAAAGTCGTAGACATTTTGCAGGTCAGGGGCATCCGCCCGCAGGAAGCCTCCGATCGCAAATGTTGGCCCAATGTGTTTTCCATGATATTGGTTGAGGGATAAACGTTGGCCAAGAACTCCCTTGCTCTTCTATATTGTGCCATGGGATCTTTCACATCCACACAGGGCATAGAATCTTACAGCACAGAAGGAGGCCATTCGGCCCGTCGTGCCTGTATCAGCTCTTTGAAGGAGATGTCCAATTGGCTGAGGGCAACGGAGGCCATCGCCTGTCCCTTGAACGGTGATTGCCTATCTTCTCATTCACGTTTAGATATGGTGCCTCGGTTTAACTTCTCATCCAAAAGATGGTACATGTACCACTCCCTCAGCATTACAGTGAAGTGTCAGCCCAGATCATGTGCTCAAGCCTTTTGGGATGGGGCTTGAAACCATGACCTGACTCAGCTGAGAATGCTACCACTGAACCAAGGCTGACACCTTGGGAGTGGGCGGGAAAAGACAGCATTTGATACTGTCGACCACTTCGTCTTTCTCCACCGTCTCTTCACTGTGGTCTACCTTTGTGGCACTGCTTCAGCTTGGTTCCACCCCTGTCTGTCTCAACAGAGCGGTCGGTAATGGCACTTCATCCCTTTCTATTGGTGTTTCCCCAAGGCTTTGTCCTTGGCTCATTTGTTTTCCTGACGTACATGCAGCTCCTCGGCAATATCATTCGTGGGCCTGAGGTCAGTTTTCATACGCATGCAGGCGACCCCAGCTTTGCCTCTATCACCACTCTGGGCTCTTTGCCGACCATTGAGCTGTACAACATTGTCTTGTCAATGTAGCGTCCTGGATGAGGAGGAATTTCCATCCAACTCTGCATTGGCAACTCCAAAGTGAAGACATTTGGCTCTGTCTAAATCTCGCACCTCAGCACCCACATCCCTCCTCAGTCGGTGGGTGCACAGTTAGTGTTGTATTTGATGTTGAGCTTCAAAGCTCGTTTTCTTGCCGTCACCAAGCATGTGTCTTTTCACCTCTGCAATGTTGCCCATCTCCAACCCTACCTCGCCTCCTTCTCACCGCCCCCCCCCCCCCCACCCAACCTCTGCGGAAATGCTTATCCACGCCTTTGTGGGAGACTACAGTCTCCCGCGTAAAGAAATAGGCAACACAGCGAGCTACAAGAAATAGGTCTTTACTCCAACTCTCACAATACAGTACTGAATTCGTACAGCCCGCGAACCTGTGATGACTCACGGATTGGTCACCTGCTGGAACCTGATTGGTTTTCCTTCTCTCAGCAGCAGGCAAGTCTGAACATGCCTTATTCCTCTCAGCTTGCAACTGTCTTGCGGGGGGAGGGGAATACAGCAGTTAAAAGGGGATTGTACAGGTTTATCTACATAGCGTTTCCCCAATGTGGCAACGCCACATACGCCCCCCCAGAATCCTCGTTAACTGTAAAAGTCAGTCTCTGCGGAGGTTTGACCAAACGGCCGTAGCGGCTGTAGTAGCCATCTGGCGTGTGAGGAGGGCTGCCTGGGAGGCCGGCCGGTTGGTTCGTCGGCTGGTCTGCCGGTGGGCTGGCTGGACGGGCTGCCGGCGAAGGTGGGGCGGCGGCCGGGAAGTAAGGTTCTGGCGTGTCTTGGTCCTCTTGTGGGGCCGCCGCCAACGCGGGAGGTCTGCCCCGCCGTGGGGGAAGAGCCGGACGAAACGGGAAGCTGAGGTCCAGGTGCGCCGGTTTGAGACGGTCTACTGAAATAAGGTCCGGCTTCCCGCCGACGTCGATAAGAAAAGCTTTGTCCCCCATCTCCAATATTGAGAAGGGGCCAGTGTATGGTGCCTGCAGCGGGCCTCTGTGCGTCCCGGCGCACGAAGACTAACTCCGCATGTCGTAAGTCCCGAGGCACGTAGGACGGCTGCAGGCCGTGTTGCGAAGTGGGCACTGGACGGAATTGCTGGGCCGCGTCCTGGTGCAGGGAAAGCTGTCTGGCGGCCGACCGCGGCTCCGTTGTCAGGGGGAGGAAGTCGCCTGGTACTCTGAGCGGTTGGCCGTAGACCATCTCCGGCGCGGAGGTCCTCTTTGGGCGCGGTGCGCAATCCCAGGAGGACCCAGGGTAGTTTGTCGATCCAGCTGGTGTCAGCCAGGCTGGCGCGGAGGGAGGCTTTCAAGGAACGATGAAAGTGCTCGCAGAGCCCGTTGGCCTGCGGGTGGTAGGCTGTTGTCCTGTGCAACATGGTGCCGAGGCCGGCGGTGATGACATTCCACAAGTGGGAGGTGAACTGGGGGCCTCTGTCCGAGGATATGTCGGTCGGCACGCCGAACCAGGCCACCCATGTCGAGACGAATGCTCGCGCGATGTCGGTCGTGGTGGTGGAGGCGAGGGGAACCGCCTCGGGCCATCTGGTGGTGCGGTCGACGATCGTGAGCAGGTGTGTGAAACCATGCGACGGCGGCAAGGGGCCTACCAGATCGACATGGACGTGGTCGAAACGCCTCTCGGGCACCAGGAAACACTCCAATGGCGCCTTGGTGTGCAGCTGGACCTTAGCGCGCTGACACGCCACGCATGTGTTGGTCCAGTCTCTCACATCCTTGTGGAGTCCAGGCCAGACTAACTTGGCGGACATGAGTTTCTGAGACGCACGCATCCCTGGATGTGAGAGGCCGTGGATGATGTCGAAAACTCGCTTGCACCAGGCGGATGGGACGACCGGCCTAGGCGAGGGGACTGAGACGTCGCACAGGAGGGTTGTGCCGGCTGTGTGGAAGTGGATGTCGGCCAGAGTGAGGCTGGTGGTTGACGTCCTGAGGGCCTGGATCTCTGCGTCGGCGGCCTGGTCTCTCGCCATGCTGGCGTAGTTGACGCCCAGGTGCACTGCGTGGAGCGAGGGTCTTGAGAGGCAGTCGGCCACCAAATTGTCCTTGCCGGCGACGTGGCGGATGTCCGTGGTGAACTCCGAGATGAAGTTCTGTTGGCGCGCGGACCAGGGTTCGGTTACTTTGGCCATGGCGAAAGTGAGCGGCTTGTGGTCCACGAATGCGGTGAACGGCCGGCCTTCCAGGAGGAAACGGAAGTGCCGGATTGCCAGGAACAGGGCCAGGAGCTCTCTGTCGAACGTGCTGTGGGCCTGCTCGTTCTTGCGCAGCTGTCGGCTGAAAAATGCCAGTGGCTGCCACGCGCCTTCGACCCACTGTTGCTGGACAGCGCCGACGGCGTAATCCGAGGCGTCCGTGCTGAGGGCGGTCTTGGCGCCCGGGATGGGGTGGGCCAGTAGTGTGGCGTTGGCCAAGGCGCTTTTGGTCTAGTGGAAGGCTGTCGCCATCTCGCTGGACCAGGTGAGTTGCTCTTTGCCCGTTTTGCCCCTGGTGGCTTCGTAGAGGGGGCGCATGAGTGAGGCGGCCTTGGGCACGAAACGGTGATAGAAATTGGTCATCCCCAAAAATTTCTGCAGCGCCTTGACCGAGGTGGGCTGGGGAAAGTCCGCCACCGCCTGCATTTTGGAAGGTAGGGGAATGGCTCCCCTTGGCGAGATTCTGTGGCCGAGAAAGTCAATTTGGGCTGCTCCGAACTGGCATTTGGCTGGGTTGACGATTAGCCCGTGTTGGCTGAGGCGCTGGAAAAGAGAGCACAAATGCGCGATGTGCTCGGCCTTGCTGGTGCTGGCCACGAGGATATCGTCCAGATAGACGAACAGGAAGCTCTGGTCCCATAGGACGGAATCCATGAGCCGTTGGAAGGCCTGTGCGGCGTTCTTGAGCCCGAAGGGCATGCGGAGGAACTCGAACAGTCCGAAGGGGGTGATGACTGCCGTCTTCTGGACGTCTGCGTGGTGGACGGGGACCTGATGGTAGCCGCGAATCAGGTCGACCTTGGAAAAGACGGACTTTCCTGCTAGGTGTGCTGAGAAGTCTTGGATGTGCGGAATTGGGTATCTATCGGGCGTGGTGGCGTCGTTGAGCTGTCTGTAGTCGCCGCAGGGGCGCCAGCCACCGCCCGGCTTGGGCACAAT
Organism: Somniosus microcephalus; assembly: GCF_052327205.1. Taxonomy (NCBI): domain Eukaryota; kingdom Metazoa; phylum Chordata; class Chondrichthyes; order Squaliformes; family Somniosidae; genus Somniosus; species Somniosus microcephalus. The sequence goes on along the minus strand of NW_028225179.1, from coordinate 138,648,397 downwards.
GTGGAGGGGGGACGACCAGGGGCTGTTCGAGCGGCGGATGATGCCCAGTTTCTCCATCGTGGCGAATTCTTCCTTGGCCACCGCCATCTTGGCTGGGTCCAGGCGTCTGGCTCGGGCGAACACTGGTGGTCCCGTAATGGCGATGTGGTGCTCGACACCATGCTTGGCTGCCGCAGCTGAGACGGTCGGTTCTGTGAGCCTCGGGAAATCTGCGAGTAGGCGGGCGCAGTCGTCATCCGCCGGGGCAGAGCAGGACCCGACGAGGGCCGGGCTGTTGCTCTGCTGGCAGGCCAGTGAAGCGAAAGTTGCTGCGTCGATCAGGCGCCTGTCGCGGACGTCGACCAGTAGTCCGTGGGCGCAAAGAAAATCGGCGGCCAGCAAGGGATGTGCCACCGAGGCCGTCACGAAATCCCATGTAAGTCACTGGCCGTTGAAACAAACCTCAGCCCGTCGCTTTCCAAAAGTAGCGATGGCTGCGCCATTTGCCGCCACGAGGGGTGGGCCGCTGCAGCCTGCCTGGATGTCGAGCTGGGAGGCAAGAATTATGCTGCATTGGGCTCCGGTGTCGCAAAGGAATCTGCGCCCTGAAAGGGAGTCGGTTATGTACAGCAGTTTACCTGCGGTGCCGATGGCCATCGTGGCGGCGGGGGTGCGGTCGAGCGGGCCTAGACGGCGGCGTGGGGCTGGCGCGTTGGGCCGGGCGGCCATCTTGGTTTGATCGCTAGAGCAGGGTGCTCTGCAGCGTTGGGCCTTGTGGCGGAAACGCGCGTGGCAGTAGCATAGTTCTGCGGCCTGGCATGGCGGCGCGCGCTCGGTGGTGTCGGGGAGCCTCGCGGCTGCACAGCCGAGTTGGGCGACGGCGAAGACTTTGTCCGCGGCGGCTGCTAGTTGTACGCAGTCCGTGATCGGGGACCCCACGAGGGCAGTCTGTACCTGCTGAGGAAGCCGGCTGAGGAAAAGGGCCCGAAACAAGAAGCACTGCGGTTCAGAGCCCAGGAGTGCAAGCATCTGGCTCATCAACTGGGTCGGGGTAGAGTCGCCGAGGCCTGCTTGTGAAAGAAGCCTACGGGCCCTCTCCTCCCCGGACAGGCCGTAAGCCTGCAGCAAGCGGCCCCTAATGGTTGAGTACTTGCCAGTCTGTGGTGGGTTCCCCAGCAGGTCGAGAACTTCGGCGGCGGCGGAGCTTGCTAGTGCTGAGACTACGTGGAGGTACCTTTCTTCATCGTCTCGAACCCTGCGAAGGGTGAATTGGGCCTCCGAGTGCGCGAACCAAGCTGGTGCTTGGTGTTCCCAGAAGGTGGGGAGCTTCAAGGACGCGGCGCCGGCCGACATCGGGCTGCTGCTGGTTGCCGTCGGGTTGTTGCTGGCCTCTGTAGGGCTGCGTGAGTCGGGGGCTTCGGCCGCCGACATTCGGGGTCACCAATGTGGGGGACTACGGTCTCCCGCGTAAAGAAATAGGCAACACAGCGAGCTACAAGAAATAGGTCTTTACTCCAACTCTCAATACAGTACTGAATTCGTACAGCCCGCGAACCTGTGATGACTCACGGATTGGTCACCTGCTGGAACCTGATTGGTTTTCCTTCTCTCAGCAGCAGGCAAGTCTGAACATGCCTTATTCCTCTCAGCTTGCAACTGTCTTGCGGGGGGAGGGGAATACAGCAGTTAAAAGGGGATTGTACAGGTTTATCTACATAGTGTTTCCCCAATGTGGCAACCTTCATCATCTCCATACTCGATTGTCCAGTGCTCTCCTTGGGTCAGTCTGAGACCGTGGCCAGGGAGGGGCAATGGTTTCGGTGGCAAAGGTATGGAGTAAATGCTGGATAATTTCCATGCTCCTTTAAATTTTTATTTATCATTCGATTCCTTGTCTCCAGCCTGCAGGTACTTTTAGATAAGGATTCTAATGCAGCGCCTTGCAAGAATGTCAATGATGGTGTGCTACAGGATTCTTAATTCTGCTGAAAAGTGTAAGGATGTAGATTTCTCCTGTTTGTCTTGGCAGTAATTGCAGATTCTGGAATGCATTACGTGCAAAGTGAAGGAAGCAGTAGCTGTGTGTGTGTGTTGTATCTGACACTGCGAGCTTAACTGGTTCTGACTCTGCGAGATACTTACTTTGTCTGGTAGTGAACTCATTGTGTTGCAGCCTCTTAACTCCCTTTTGTCGGGGGAACGGAAGATGGCCAAGGCTTAATTTGTAAGAAAAAGGGAAAAATTCTTATTAATGGTGATGCTATTTATCTTGTGCGATGAGAGGGTAGATTTGTTTTGAATTCTCTAAACTAAAGTAATGGTGTGTCTTTCCTGTTGTAACCCGTGTCTGTATTATGGTATTTACATGTAGCTTGTGTTGACCAGGCTTTGCGGTCCACAAATTAATGCCTCTTACAAAAATACCTGATTGTGTTAGAGATGGAGTTAGGAAAACACCTATGTCCTGCCTCCTCTCAACTGGAAAAAGCCTACTTTAACTTTAACTTGTGTATATAAAACAACATTGTTTTATTTTGGGAGCTGAATGCAGTAAGAGAAGAACCAATCCAGGCTGGGCGAGCCCTATGATTTAACTTTATTTTCTTTGGCAGCCTGCAATTTGCCTAATTGTCTATGACTAACCCACTGCTATGTGTTTCTAGGTAGCAGCAGAAGCGTCCAAAATATTTTTGTCTCGTGTAAGCCATTGTTTGGGTGGGGGGAGGTTAGAGAGAGAGGGAGATGGAAAGATTTTTGTAATCGGCTTGTTCTTGTACTATTGTTTTTCTTTCATACTTGCTGCACTTGTTTCTGTTTAACTGAATTGACAACCACCCCCCACCCCTTCAAAAAAAAAAACCCCACCTGTAATTAGAATTGTGCAGTTGTGCCTGAAAGGAGAAGCGGCGGCAATGAAATTCCCCCCCCCCCCCCCCCCCCCACCCCCAAACAAAGTTTGTCAATAGTCAGCTTTATATACTATAATAATCGCAAAACATATATGCCGGAAGTAATTCAGTATGTGACGAAATGCTGCACAGGGAAGTGTATGTTTTGGATTGTATGTGAGCACTGCTGTTCACAATATATATTAATGATCTAGACAAGGGAACTAGATGTAATATCTCCAAGTTTGCAGACGACGCAAAGCTGGGTGGGCGTGTGTGTTGTGAGGAGGAGGCCGAGAAACTCCAGGATAATTTGGACAGGTTGGGTGATTGGCCAGGAGCATGGCAGATGCAATATAACGTGGATAAATGTGAGGTTAGCCACTTTGGTGGCAAAAACAGGAAGGCAGATTATTATCTGAATGGCAATAGATTGGGAGAAGGGGAAGTGCAACGAGACCTGGGTGTTCTTGTGCACCAGTCGCTGAAGATAAGCATGCAAGTGCAGCAGGCAGTTAAGAAGGCAAATAGTATGTTGGCCTTCGTAGCAAGAGGGTTCGAGTACAGGAACAAGGATGTCTTGCTGCAGTTGTACAGGGCCTTGGTGAGACCACACCTTGAGTATTGTGTGCAGTTTTGGTTGCCTTATCTGAGGAAGGATGTTCTTGCCATGGAAGGAGTTCAGTGAAGATTCACCAGACTGATACCTGGGATGGCAGGAATGACGTATGAGGAGAGATTGGGTCGATTGGGCTTATACTCGCTGGAGTTTAGAAGAATAAGAGGGGATCTCATTGAAACTTATAAAATTCTGACAGGACTGGACAGACTAGATGCAGGAAGGATGTTTCTGATGGCCGGGGAGTCCAGAACCAGGGGGGTCAGTCTAAGGATAAGGGGTAAGCCATTTAGGACAGAAATGAGGAGGAATTTCTTCACCCAGAGAGTGGTGAACCTGTGGAATTCTCTACCACACAAGGCAGTGGAGGCCAATTCATTAAATATATTCAAGAAGGAGTTAGATATATTTCTTAAGGCTAAAGGGATCAAGGGATATGTGGAGAAGGCAGGGACAGGGTACTGAATTTGGATGATCAGCCATGATCTCATTGAATGACGGAGCAGGCTCGAGGAGCCGGATGGCCTACTCCTGCTCCTATCTTCTATGTTAATTCAGGATCTATGCGAACTTTCTTCCCAAGTTGCCCATTTAATTGTTTCTAACAAGTCATGTGGCCAGTCACTTCTCATACCTCCCAGTAGTAAGAATTAAATTTTTCCCCGAGGGTGAGATATTCTAATTTAAGGTGACCGTGTATTTTATCGATCTCTGTTCAGGTTATGTCTGCTGATGTGCTGAAGGGGAAGCACGCCAGATTGGGGTTAGGCTTTGTTTTTTCTGCAAGACGGTAGAAAACCAGAGTTGCCAGCTGGAGTTGCAGAGGAGCTTTGAAGCCAAGAGTTTGCACTGGACAGTCATGGAAGCTATGTAGAATGAAGGGGTGGGTGGGGGGCTGGGGCACTCTTGAGGGCTTGAGCACTTTTCACTACTAGGGTGGCTATTGCTAAACATATCGAATGGCCTGTTTCTGTGCTGTAAATACTATAAGAAGTTCATGTGGTGTGGAAATGTGCAACGCTCGGGTACTTGGTGCACCTCGACTTGATTAAAAATGCTTTATTTAAATGTGGACATTTTTGTGTAAGCACATTTGGTTTTCTTGTATCACTTTGCAACCAAAGTGCAGAATAAAGCATCAAGAATTGTGTTGAATCTACCTGGAAGAAGAAATTTCAGTACTGAGGAGAATTTGTCTCTAGGGTTGGTATAAAATATAGGTGAACCTCTTATCCTGATGATTAAATGGATGGGCTGACCTCTTTCTAATTCCAGTGTGGTCACCACTGGTTAATACAACAATCGGGGATTCAAGCCTCAGTTTTATTGTTCAATGTGGGACCTTAGTGTGTGACTTCACTACAACAATCTAAGTTACTTTGGCCATTTGCAACCAAGCTCTCTAGATTGTTTTGAATGATATCTTTATTCTCTCTCTCTTTTACTGCCCCCAGCATTGGCCTTTGCCAGAGGACAGGTTATCTGTCAGGAGGTTTCCAAGTGTTTTTTCATGAGTGTCTTGGGACGTGTCAGTAGACTATATAACCAGGGATGGGGCCTTGTAGTCCATCTCTATCTTAAGCCCACACATGCACGTTTGCCAGCAGGAATCGCCTGGGCAGTGATCAACAGCCCTGGCTGATTTTCTCTCCTCTCCTCTCCTTTCCATAACCCAGGGCAGCTGTAATCCTAGTACACATACTATACTGCCCAGCTGGCTGAGATCAGGTAACTCGGCACAACCCTGGAATTTAACCTAGGATCTTCCCTAATTTGTGCAGCTCCACATCGCACTTGTTTTAAGCACTAAACTGTCGGTATGCTTAACTGAATACTGTTAACAAGTGAGCGACTGTTTACAGCTAATCTCTTTGCAGCAGATCTGAGTATAAACTCCTTTCCTTTTTCTTTAGAAGGAGGCACGTTTCAAGGGGTGCCTAAAGGGACCACCGTACTCAATGACCTTCCAGCGAGATGTCAGATCGTTTGGGGCAAACTGCAAAGGGAAAGGATGGAAAAACCAAGTACTCGTCGCTCAACCTATTTGATACTTACAAAGGAAAGTCCTTAGAAACTCAGAAACCCGCAGGTAATCCCAAGAGGGTGATTTCTGTGTGATTATTAATGAAGCCTGTAAGGACTTGTTCTTGCCCAACTTTGTGTTCATATTTATTTCTGTAACAGACTGAGATCAGAGAAATCCTCCATCTAGTTAATCGAATCTTGTCACTAGACTTGCTTCAAGTATTAGTTGTCCAATAGGGTACGGATACCATCATTTATACCAATACACCTTTGGTCCACTGCCGTGTTCTTTCCCCTCCATTCCTGAAGGTCCTGCCCATGAAGTGTGTTGCAGCTGAACCGAATCCTGGCCCCACCCAGCATCTACACACTCGCACTTACCAGCAGGAGGTCACTTAGCTAGCTTTCTTTCCTACCCAGCTCGGGGGTACTTGGGCCAGTTGGGGCCTATGTGCTACCCCAACAACAACAACTTGCGCCTTTAACGTAGTAAAATGTCCCATGGGGCTTTACAGGAGTGTTATCAAACTGAATTTGACACCGAGCCACAGATGTTAGGACAGGTGACCAAAAGGTCAAAGTGGTTTTAAAGAGCGTCTAAAAGGGGGATAGCGAGGCGGAGAAGTTTAGGGAGGGAATGCCAGACCTTGGGGACCAGGCAGCTGAAGGCACCCCAGCCGAGATCAGCTAATTTGGTCCATATAGAAACAAACCTGCCATCTTTTTGTTCTGTATGCCATGTGATGTCTTGCTATCGGTGCCAGACCCACACCAATGCCTGTTATTGCATGGTTTCTCATTACTAGCCAATTCCTCCCCCATGCTTTTCTGGCATATTTTGTGCTTTGAGACCAGTTGATGTATTATTGTGGGCTGATACCAAACGTAAGGAGCTGTGGGATGGGGACCATTGGAGTGAGAAATGGAGGAGGGCAGAGTTGTCAGGATTTTAGTTAAGTGTAAATGTGGGTTTTGAAATTTTCGCACTATGTTCACTTAAATTGTCAAACACTTGGAACAAAATCTATAATAAAAACAGAGAACGTTGGAAATACTCAGCAGGTCAGGCAGCATCTGTGGAGAGAGAAACAGAGTTAACGTTTCAGGTCGATGACCTTTCGTCGGAACACTATAGTTTAGTTGCACTTTCAAATATTGGTTGTGTCTGGAGAGAGTATTTTGAGCTGTGTAACACAAGGTTGAAGTTCTGGTGGGAACAATTCATGTTAGTAAATTTGTAGCACAGTATTGCAGAAGAGTGTATTGGCACAACTTCAAAGCGTATTGGATTTATTTTTTCTTTCTGTTAGCATATTGGTAACAATACACTAAATAAGCCTAGTAACACACCGAAGGACATGGATGAATGTTTGTATAGCAAATGGCTTTAAATAAAACACCAATATCAGCTGAATGGTGTTTAGTGGAGAAACGTGCACAGCATTTCATTGCATTGTCAAGTGTTCGGTCTATGCTGCTGCTATCACTCCTTTATTACTGCTGCCTCTTTTTTAAAAATTAAAGGAACTTTCTTGATAAGTGATGACATTGACTCGTGCTGGAGTATGCTTCTACATTTGTTGATGGCCTACAGTACCTTGCCTTGGTCACCCTGTTAACATGGATTGTAATTATCGGTAGAGCATATAGTCGAGTTCTGTTCTCACCTGACGTCTATGCTCAGCTCATTTTCCACCAGGAGTCACTGAATACCCATCAGGAATGGGAACCTTCGCTGATTTTTTTTTTTTTTCCCCCTTCCGCCCCCAAATCCCTATTTCCAAAGCCAGGATGTTGCGGCCAATTCTAACACTGTAGCTGTCGCCTTTGCTGAGCCCATGGATGGATGCTGCAACCTTCCTGGTCCGTATGGCTCAGTTTCCCATTGTGCAGTGGCTACTTTGTCTGCATTGCAAGAGCCATTCTGGTCTTCAAGCCTCACTACAGTTCTAGTATTAGTCCATCTTTCTGGTATTATCCCTACATTTTGCTGTTTTTCTTCAACTCTCTTGCCTTCATGCCCAACTGGTGGAAATAAATTTTCCTACATTGACTACAATTCAACAACAAAAATTAATTGCCTGTGAAGCCCTTTTGGGACGTGCTGATGTGAAGGATGCTATATAATTGCAAATTATTTTCTTGCATAACAAACCCTGAGCTCCTACAGTCTGTCTTCTGCTTTGAATACCTTGGCACTACATGCTGTGAAGAGCATCGTAAGGGTCTTGCTGTCTATGGATATAGTGAATATGAACCTCCAGAAAGCATTCGATAAGGTTCCACGTAAGAGACTGTTGGCTAAAGTTAAAGCTCATGGAATTGAAGGCAAATTATTGACCTGGTTAGAGAATTGGTTCGGCAGTGGAAGTCACCGAGTAGAGATAATGGGTATGTACTCAAATTGGAAGTGACTAGTGGTGTCCCACAAGGATCTGTGCTGGGGCCTCAACTATTCATTATATTAATGACTTGGATAACACATCCAATGACCCAAAGATTGGTGGCAATATAGGTAGTGTAGCTGTGAACATAAAATTACAAAGAGGCATTGATAGATTAACTGAGTGGGCAAAACTGTTGGCAGATGGATTTCGACCAGGTAAGAGTGAGGTCATCCATTTTGGACCAAATAATCATAGATTCGAGTTTTTTAAATGGTGATAAAGTAGAACAGTGGCGGTCCAAAGAGATTTAGGGGTCCACGTACACAGATCACTAAAATGTAGTGGTCAGTTACAAAAAATAATCTAAAACGCTAATGGAATGTTAGCATTTATAACTAGAGGGTTAGCATATAAAGGGAAGCAAGTTTTGATAGAGCTGTACAAAGCCCGCATCTGGTTAGACCACATCTGGAGTATTGTGTCCAATTCTGGGCACCGCACTTTAGGAAGAATGTGAAAGCCTTAGAGGGTGCAGAAAAGATTTACAAGAATGGTTCCAGGGCTGAGGGGCTTCAGTTACGTGGATAGACTGGAGAAGCTGAGATTGCTCTCCTTAGAGCAGAGAAGGTTGAGAGGAGATTTGATAGAGGTGTTCAGAATCATGAGGGGTCTAGACTGAGTAGATAGAGAGACACACCGAAGGGTCGAGAACTAGAGGACACAGATTTAAGGTGATTGGCAGCAGAACCAAAGGCAACATGGTTTTTTACAGCGAGTGGTTAGGATCGGGAATGCACTGCCTGAGAGGGTGGTGGAGGCAGACTCAATCGTGGCTTTCAAAAGGGAATTGGATAAGTACCTGAAAGAAGAAAATTTGCATGGCTACGGGAAAAGGGCCGGGGCGTGGGACCAGCTGAAGTGCTCTTGCAGAGAGCCAGCACGGGCTGGATGGGCCGAATGGCAGCCTCCTGTGCTGTAATCATTCTATGATCTTAACTCTGTTTGTTAATCATCATCTCTCCCTAGTTTATCGGCAGCTTTCTTTTGTTATATTATTTCTTGTATTTGGAGGACTTGAGCTATTGTTGGGTTGCCTAAGTTCTGGAATTCCTTCCCTAAACCCCTCCGCCTCTCTCCCCCTTTTTAAGTCGCTCCTTGAAACCTACCTCTTCGACCAAGCTTTTGATCATCTGTCCCAATATCTCCTTATTTGGCTCAGTGTCAAATTTTGTTTGATAACGCTCCTGTGAAGCGCCTTGAGACGCTTTACTATGTTGAAGGTGCTATATAATTGCAAGTTGTTGTTGATAAATTAAGGAGCGATTACATAAACTAGACTTGTACTCCCTGGAATACAGATGGTTAAGTGGTGATTTGTTTGAGGTTTTTAGGATTTTGAAAGGAATTGATAAGGTAGATAGAGAAACCTTTTCTGCTGGTGGTGTTGGGTGACATGGAGTCTAGGACAAGGGGACATAACCTTAACGCCAGGCCATTCAGGAGAGAAGTTAGGAAACACTTCTTCATGCAAAGGGTGGTAGAAGTGTGGAACTCTCAAAGTAGTAGATGCTAGCTCAATTAATTTTAAATCTGAGATTGATAGATTTTTGCTAGCCAAGGGTATTAAGGGATATAGAGCCAAAGCGAGTAAATGGAGTTAGGATACAATCAGCCATGGTCTAATTGAATGGCCTCCTCCTGTTCCTATGGATCCTCATTTGTAGAGGGCTCAAATTCCCCCCTTTACTCCCGCTCCCTGCTTTAGTTTCTCCTTTTTCCTCCTCTTCCTCCAACTAGAGTGTGGTACTGATTGCCATTGACCATTCTACATGCAAAAGGATTAGATCAAGCATTTACAGACCTGGCCCACCCAATGTTGCTGCCCACCGATTAATATGCTGTAGTGCACAACGCAATTCAAAGTTTATCCATTTGTGCAGCTGCTCTAACCTTGCTGTTTACATTCAATGCACACAAAAACACTGAATATATGCGGCTTGGTATAAATTTGTTGGGCCGCACCCTGTTGTGATGACGTATTCAACTGCAGGTATTTGCCTGCTTTCTTACTGCAGTGGAATCCAGTTATAAATCTGGAGCGCAGGCACTTTCATTTCAAGGAAAGAGGGAAGTTGGCAACAGCTCCCAGTGGACAGTTCCAGAGCAACAATGCTGAAGGTCTGGGAGAGGGTCGGCAACAGCTACTGTGGAGCAGTCAATAGGAAGAGGAGAGAATATAAATAACTTTTTGCAGTGGGAATTGCTCTGGTTGCTGTGTTGGTAATTGCACTGTGCGGTATTGAGTAAAGCTGATCAATAGGTGTCTGGTTTGATCTCCAGCCTGTGCTGCACGAATCTCAACTGGGGCTGGAATTAGTCTCGGTTTCAGAGGAAAAATTCGCCACGGTTCCTGCTTCTGATTGCTATACATTGAGCCCTCCAATAATTTTTTAACACCGAGGTCTTTTCATAATGGGGGAACTTCTAACTGGTGGGAATCATGCGAGTGCTGGTTTGCTGTGATTTTTAAACACCGGTGATTATAAAAAAATTAAAAAAATCTATTGTGGGTCTACAAGCTGAAACCAGCTCTGCAACTGTTGGCACAAAAAGCATTTATTTTTTAAGCTAAGTTGAGGTTTATAATTGCTGGAGAGCAGGGTATGTTTGCACTTGAGCACCTAATGTCAGCATAAAGCACTCCCAGATTGGGTTACAGTGCAGTCAGATGCAGACTGGAGCCCCCTTCTGCTCTCCAAATGTTGTGCCACATCACTTGCTGCACGAAGATGGACTTCTCCATTTCCCACACTGGCTTTTAAATGAGAGAAATCAGTGCAGTGTTGCAGTTTTCTCCTAATGGGTAGCACCCCATTTGAAGTTTAAACTTCCCCAAAAGTCATTTCATGTTGAGTCACGTCTATGGCACCTCCAACAGTGCAGCACTCCCTCAGTTCTGCACTGGAGTGTCAGCTGTGGCTCAGTGGGTAGCACCCTCTCCTGAGTCAGAATGTTGTCGGTTCAAGTCGCACGCCAGAGACTTGAGCACAAAAATCTAGGCTGACACTCCCAGTGCAGTACTGAGGGAGTGCTCTGTTGGGAGGGTGCCGTCTTTTGGCTGAGACGCTAAACCGAGGCCCAGTCTGCGTTCTCAGGTGGACGTATTTAGAAGAAGAGCAGGGGGAGTTATCCCCGGTGTCCGGGCCAGTATTTATCCCTCAATCAACATCACTAAAACAGATGATCTGGTCATTATCACATTGCTGTTTGTGGGAGCTTGCTGTGTGCAAATTGACTGCCATGTTTCCCACATTACAACAGTGACTACACTCCAAAAAGTACTCCATTGGCCGTAAAGCGCTTTGGGAAAGGTGCTATATAAATGAGAGTCTTTTACTTGTATCCAGCAGACATGGACAACTTTTACCACCTGAGCTGAGGGCTGAACTGTTGCCCAGTTCCCAGAAATGAAGTGCAGTGTCTTTTAACTGGTGTAACTTGACATTCCAGTTTGGTTTTCTTTTCTGGATGAGTTCGCCTAGACTGCTCGTGGGTGGCTAGAGAGCTGCGGGGCCAGAAGGTTGTCTATCCATACCCTGGCTGGTGGAGGGAGGGAAGTGTTTAAAACAGAATGTTTAAATTAAAATTGGGCCATTTTCCCAAGGATAATAGGATTCATTTTCAATCCAATCACTTTCCTGTGAACTGCTGTATAATTGAAGTAAGACTATTTTGTAAGAAAAACTTGGAGGTAACAAGATATCTGGTCTTCATTGGAAAACTGGGAAATTATAAACCCTTTTCTTTTCTGTATCTATTACACATGCCTGTATAGCTGGGAAATTACTGCCTGAATTACTATATAGTACTGTTAATTTTTAGCCCTTGAGCAATTCATTTTACACTGTTGGGACTTGCTTGTATTTATGACAGAAAATAGCAGGTGTCTGGGACTGTGTCCAGGGCCATAATGCACTTGGCCATCTGTTACCTTTATATTATAAAGTTCACACTAGATCTAGTTTTAGATTTATTACATTTATAATCTCTTTCTTCCCCCGCCGCCGCCCCGCCCCCCCCCCCCCCCCCCCCCCCCACACACACACACTCATTTTGTGAATCATCATCTTTCAGGCAGGCTGTATTGAAATTTAGCCACTCCACTGCTGCCTCATTAACTTGTTCTTGTAGTTTGGTGCTTGCCCTCTTCCTGAAGGCTTGTTGTAGAAAAACAGTTTTGCTTTACTTCCCTGCTCCCCGTGCCTTGGTTGGTACATGAACCATGTGGCATGGTACTAAGCCATACAGGCCAGAGGATCACAAGTCTGTACTGAGTTCGCTGATCTCACCTCCGCGTACTGCAATTAGACGCCGCTCCATGGCTAAAGAGGGATGGGGATTTAAAAAAAAAAAAAAGTTTCCTTGCCCCTGCAGTGATTCCTTCTGAAAAATGCACAGGTATGTGGGCATTGGGTGAGGCCTCAATCTGTTATAATGGGCAAATATCTTGCTTCCGCATTGGCAGAGCTATTGGATGGCTGTACCCTTGCAAACATTGGCACTTTCAGGAGAAAAACAAAATTAAATTAGTATCCTTGTATGCTGCACAGAATATATGGCGCGATGCCTGGAGTAATAAACAGAATCAATCTGTTTTTGTGGTGGTAGTTGAGAGATCGATGTTGACCAGGAGAGCTCCCTGCTGTTCAGGTAGTGCCGTGGGACCTTGAATGTGCCAGACAAGCAGAGGCCCTGATTTAACTTCTCCTTTTGAAGATGACATCTTCAACAATGAAGTGTTGGCCTAGATTATGTGGTCAAGTTCTGGAATGGGGCTTGAACCCATAGCTTTCTGGAGACAAGTCCAACCAACTGAGCCACTTGAGTAACAGATTCTAAATATGCGTCACTAATCGTTGTGCAGCTAGGGTTGTAGACTCTTGTTGGATGTCTTCCTGGAGGTTCCATCCATGACCTTCTCTACCACTGTCCCAGCTCCACCATTGGTCTACCAACATGTCTGTCCTCGCGGCACACCACCTTCCCAAGCCAATTTGAGAAGCGAGCAGACACTTCATTAACGGATTGGGCGATTCTCAACTTCAGGCAAACGGCCCCCCCCCCCCCCCCACCATCTCCAGTTTTTTAAAATAATTTTAATAAGCGAAAGTGTTCAAAGAATTTTTTAATTTTTTTTAAAGCTTGCAATGTGTTTAATGTCCCAGTGATTTTTCTCCAGGATTGCTCTCCGCCGTTCCCTGGAGATCAACCTTCAAGTCCTGGAGGGTTGGCAACCTTAGCTGCAACAGGCACTGGGAAATGGCCATTCCTCTCCATTCCATTCTACTCTACCAGTGTGCTGACACAACAGTCACTGCACTTCAGAGAATGTAATTGAATGTGAAGTCATTTAGAGGGTTGAGAGTTGTGATAAAGTACACTCTTAAGTGCAATTTTTTTTAACCTGACTTCCGTGCAGCTGTATTGTGAGGCTGGAAGGCTGCCCTGATGTGAATGGGCACTCAAAGCAATGTCTTAATCAGCTGGGTTATTGGTTTCTTGTGTTGCTAATGTCTCTGAAACCAGTGCAGACCCAAAATCATTGCCAAGATTTTGCTTTGATTATTTTTTTTCTTGTCTGGCCTGGGTAAGTCGTGTGATTGCTTTGTTTTTTTTAGTTCTGTGACTGTATGCTTCTGATGCTTTAATTAATCGCTCAATCTGATATTCTGTGGTGTAGTTCTGCTCCTTGAACCCTTTCAGTGCCAGTCAGTTCAGGGTGGCTATACAGTTCCCCTGGAAAATCAGACCATTCTGAGGTGCAAAAAGGTGTTTTGGGCAAAAGGCAAGTCTCTTCACCATCCTATGATTTTTGAAGGGTTTCGCCAGTGCAGCATTTCGTTTACCCAATTAATTGCCCTCCTCTCTAGAAGGTCGTAGCACTTGCTTGGGGCTAAGCTTCCACATGTGCCAGGCAAATTTCTGGTTTCTTGCCCAAGTGTACATACTCAACAGAAACCCAGGATCAAAGCTGGGAGTCATTCCCACGCTCCTTGGCTCCGTATCACCAGGCAGTGCAGGTGCGACTGAGACACCAGGGGAGTAAATGAGTGTTTTCAAAAGTCAACGGTGTGGGGGAGAGGATTTTGGGTTGTTTGTAACTCCATTTTAAAAGGGGCCCCATCTGTTAGACTGCCTTTTTGTTGTTTGAACGTACACGCCATTAACCTACTGAGTAAAGGTGGAGCCCACACGGCTCAGCTGTGCCTTGTTTTAGTGGTTCGAGCTGGAGACCGTTAGTGCAGATTAGTATTCTGTGCAGCTCTGCGCTTTGGTAATTCCTTTCATTTTCCCAGAGAGATTGGTTTTAGGACATTGTCTTTGCGCTCCATTTCCACTGCAATAATTCCTCTGCAAGGCAGCTGTTCTGAGATTGCTTACATTTTGTCTCTTTTTTTTCCTCCCCTCTTTGCCAGTCACCGCACGTCATGGATTGCAGAGTCTCGGTAAAGTTGCCGCAGCTCGGCGTATGCCACCCCCTGCAAACCTGCCAAGTTTAAAAGCAGAAAATAAAGGCAATGACCCCAATATTTCATTAGTACCAAAAGACGGAACAGGATGGGCAAGCAAGCAAGAATCGCAAGACCAAAAGAGGTAAGCGTTTTGACTACGTACATTACCTCTGGATCGGAGGCTGCGCTGAGTTCTTGTTTTTGTGACGCTAATAATGCACTTTTATTGACATTCTGTAACCATGGTCTCCAGTACTATTTAGTCTTCAAATTATATTGGAATCTTACCATCAGCTTATCAGCCTTGTGCAGACAGTGGACAAGGATGGGAGCAGATGATGGAACAGGAGACGCTGTGTTAGGAAAAAAACAATAGGCCCATATAGGCGCTATCTCATTGATCAACCCCACTCTCAAATCTTATCACCATATCTTTCATTTCCTTCTCTCTGCATAAAGGTATCTAATTGCCTCTAATGTGTACTGTCTGCTTCACTGATCTCTCTGGTTTACTTTTACACTCTGAGCAATAGTTTTGCGGAATACTTTTGTTGTCACACATGCTCCCGGCATGTTAATTTTTAATTTGTGTTGCCTGATATATAACCTCTTCAGCATAGCGAACAATTTGCTTGCATTGTTACCCTTTGTAATCCTGAAAACTTCGGTTGCGTGTGTGAAGCCCAGATATTTCCAACATTTACCTGATTCATCTTTGCATTTCTCCTCAGCCCATTCATTTTCATGAGTCTTCATTTCTGTCTGTACCTGTTTGTGTTTCCAGTTAGTCCTGATTTCCTGTTTAAAATAAGCAGTTATTGGGACCCGGAATGAGACATGATGATGAATTTAACTTCAGTTAGGTTTAAACTTGTAAATGGCAATTTTTAAAATTTATTTACAGGATGTGGGCATCGCTGGCAAGGCCAGCATTTATTGCCCATCCCCAATTGCCCTTGAGAAGGTGGTGGTGAACCGCCTTCTTGCACCACTGTAGTCCATGTGGTGACTGTACTCCCACAGTGCTGTTAAGTAGGGAGTTCCAAGATTTTTGACCCAGCAATGAAGGAACGGCAATATATTTCCAGGTCAGGATGGTGTGTGACTTGGAGGGGAACTTGGAGGTGGTGGTGTTCCCATGCACATGCTGCCCTTGTCCTTCTAGGTGGTAGTTGTCGCGGGTACTGGAGATGCTATCAAAGAAACCTTGGCGGAAATGTTCCCCCTAATTTTGTTTTTGGGTGTGAGGCCCCTTTAATGGGTGGCGCAGCCTATTCAAAGTTTCGCACATACGCACAAAACTTCACACATTAAAAGCTGATCCCAAGCTGCGCTGCCGCACAGAGGTGCAGCTTCGAGGGAACGTTACTTGGCGGGTAGCTGCAAATTTAGGTCTGATATCAGGAAATGTTTCTTGACAGTGATTTAACACATGAATGGGCTCCTGAATAAAGCAATGGAAGTGGAAAAACCCTGGAATCACTTAAAAACCAATGAATGCTGCAATGGAAAATTTTGCGTCATTCTGGACGGATGAGCTAAACTAGGCCGAATAGCATTGCTCGTTCATAATTATCTTTTAAATAAGAATTCACTTGGTACTTACAAATTCCTCCGTGCTATTGTAACCATTTGCTTTAAACATTTTAACACAGTCAGCAATCCATCTATTTTGAACAGCTTCATTTGAGATAGCAAGCAGGGCAATTTCACTCATTAACGCATTCATTTAAAAATTTGCGCACTGAAATTGCTGCCCCTTAGTATCGCTTGGTACCTTTTAGAGTCACTCGGGTCTAATTCTCCAAGTTATAATTCTTAAATTCTGAGTTTTATGTTGGCAATAAGCCATCAGTGGTACATGCACGACATGCTCCTGATGCATGTTACACTTAACAATATAAAGGTGCAAATTCTGAATATCAAATGTTAAATCAAGACCCAAATTCTGCTGATCTATGAGCTGCCACCAAATGTGGAATGCTACACAAAAATAAGTGTACTTAGTTTGCAAGTCTCTACTTTATCACTTAATTGAACTAAAAATCCATCTGTGCTTAAACGCCCCGAATGATCAATTGTATTTGGGAGAGTAGGCTCACAATATGGTGGAAATGCTAAAAGACCACCTGGGCAGCTGCAGCTACTTTCTCGGGGCAAATAGAAGCATAGAAAAATAGGAGCAGGATTCGGCCCTTCGAGCCTGCTCCGCCATTCAATATGATCGTGGCTGAATCTCTATCTCAATACCATAGTCCCGCTCTCTCCCCTTACCCCTTAATGCCTTTTGTGCCTATAGAAAAATAGGTGTCAAATTTCTGTGTGTCAACATGAACTGGCAAGTATCTATTCCGATCCATTTCCACTGCTCTGGAATTCTATTAGGGATTTGAGGTGATGTGGCCATTTCCTCTTTGCGGTTCTTTTAAATGTTGTTTCTTTGTTAGTCATTTATGATCTTGAGTATTGTGTGCAGTTTTGGTCGCCTTATCTGAGGAAGGATGTTCTTGCCATGGAGGGAGTGCAGCGAAGATTCACCAGGCTGATACCTGGGATGGCAGGAATGACGTATGAGGAGAGATTGGGTCGATTGGGCTTATCCTCGCTGGAGTTTAGAAGAATGAGAGGAGATCTCATTGAAACGACTAGACAGACTAGATGCAAGAAGGATGTTCCCGATGGTGGGGGGAGTCCAGAACCAGGGGTCACAGTCTAAGGATAAGGGGTAAGCCATTTAGGACTGAGATGAGGAGGAATTTCTTCACCCAGAGTGGTGAACCTGTGGAATTCTCTGCCACACAGGGCAGTCGAAGCCAATTCATTAAATATATTCAAGAAGGAGTAGGATATATTTCTTAAAGCTAAAGGGATATGGGGAGAAGGCAGGGACAGGGTACTGAATTTGGATGATCAGCCATGATCTCATTGAATGGTGGAGCAGGCTCGAGGGGCCGAATGGTCGTCTCCTGCTCCTATCTTCTATGTTTCTATGTATCTCGGATTTGCTAGGTGACAAGTGTATATTGCTTTTTAAAGAAAAAAATGCATTAAAAAAAATCACTGCTGATGTTCAAAGTCTCGTGTTGCACAGCAAGTTTGGTGTACCATTAACCTACCTTTTTGCTGCCTCCGGGACTTTTAATGCAAATCCTCCCAGTATGGGAGATTTGTTGTGGGATGTTGGATTGCGCCAAAACGTTTGCCTCTTCAATTATGCCATTGCCATGTCTGGCATGCTAGCAAATGGAGCGATAGCAGGAAGTTTAAAAAAAAAAATCAGATACTTGTAACTTTTTAAAAATGCAGTCCAGTGTGTTTCTGTTGCAGCAGAAACTGAATTCCACCTGATCGCACCTGAATAGTACATGCTTTAGATTGACATAATAGATGTCTGTACTTAATCCTTTTTCAGATGCAGGCTGAGCAGGTCGGAAGTCCTGTTATCCCACTTCTGTTCTATTTTACATAATTCCAATTGGGCTAAGTGGCCTGAAGCTTAGAAAGCATTTTTAAGCATTCTGTTTGTATCCAGGCACCCATTTGGTGAAAATGGTGGGCAAAAATCACCTTGCTTATACCCTGTGCTAAATATTTTTTATTAGCTTTCCACTCTGGACTGTTTGTGTTGTGTGCCACTTAATTCATATGTGGTTCGTTCATGGCCTGATTTGTTCAGCGCTCTTTATTTTCAACTACGAAGCCTGTAGGACTGACCTTGCTCAATAAAGTGGGGAAGTGCTGTAACGAGCAGATGTGGAAGCAAAACTGCAGCTGTGCACGCAATAGTTTAATCTTCTCAAACTACCAGTGCTGCGGCTTGGGTTTTCTGCTTTGTTCTCCATCCATTCGTGGAGGTTTTCTGGTGTGATGGCATGACTGAATTCAATCATTTTGTTGGGAGGGTGTGAGGTGGAAAAGAGATGATCAATAGTCCAAAGGGAAGAACTAAAAACCATATGCTTTTTTTACATGTAAAATGTTTCCACCATCAGCCATGCTTGTATTATCTATTTCTGTTTTAACAGTAATGCTATGGTCACTGCCCCTCTGAATTTACCTTTTGCTCTAAAGATGGCGTCCCACACGCTTCCTCCTCCCTGCGCCCTCACCTGTGTTGAAATTGAGTCTCCTCAAACTGAACTTATTCTTCACCAGGACCTCAAAACTGTGGAAACACTCCACCTCCCTCTGTCGTCCTTTCCTGCTACATGGCTTTTAACCCCCATACTTGGCATTGCCTTATTACTAAAGGACTTGTCTCATCTTTTCAATCTTGATAACTGTGGGCCTTCGTCATTCTCCTTCCTCCTCCAATTAAAAAAAAAGTAGTCATTCCTCCCAATAGTTTTTTCCCCCTCCAGTATAATTTTGAGTGGTAAAGTTTGTGGTGGGTTAAAAACCTGTATTCAGCATATCAGCTTTGTCTCTTTTTTTCAGTACCGATGCATCGACACCTCAGCAGCCGGAATCGCAGCTGCCGCCGGCTTCACAGACGTCTGGCTCCAGTCAGCCGAAACGTCCAGCAGCAGCAACAGCAGTGGTAGCAGCTTCACAGGAGGTAGGTGGTGCTTGTGGCTCGCGTTTGCTTGTGTGGACATCGAGCGTTGGTCCGTGGTTGGCATTGAGACATCCCAACAGCATATTTTGTTTAGTATTTCTGTGTAATAAAATGTAGATAGTCTTTTTTCAACAACAAAAAAAGTTACTTTGCGCTTGGCTCAGATTGTGGATAAGATGGTTGCAGGTTCAAACCCCATGCCAGGATTTGAGCCCAGCCTAGGCTGACACTCCAGTGCGTGATGAGGAAATGCTGCAACTTTGGGGAGTGTCATCCTTTGGGTGAGATGTTGAATTGTGGTTTTGTCTACCTGTTCTGGTGGTTTGGATGGATATCAGAGGTCCCCTTGAAAAGAAACCCACTTGAATTTTTCTGGCCAATGTTTCAACCCTTACCACAAAAAAAAATGAACTGGTCCTTCACCTCCTGTCTCGGAGACATTGATGATGCAGATTGGCTGCTGCATTTGCCTAGGTAACAATTACTGCACTTGCCCCTACCTCTCTTTAAAACAACATTCTTCCCTCTTTGGCACTCAGCCATGATCTCATTGAATGGCGGAGCAGGCTCAAGGGGCCGAATGGCCTACTCCTGCTCCTATCTTCTATGTTTCTTTGGAGAGGATGCAAAGGAGATTTACAAGAATGATACCAGGGATGAGGGACTTCAGTTATGTGGGGAGACTAGAGAAGCTGGGATTCTTCTCCTTGGAGCAGAGAAGGTTAAGGGGAAATCAGATAGGTGTTCAAAATTGTGAGCGGTTTTGATAGAGTAAATAAAGAGAAACTGTTTCCACTGGCGGGAGGGTCAGTAACCAGAGGACACCGATTTAATATAATTGGCAAAAGCACTGGGGGAGATGAAGAGAATTTTGTTTACGCAGTGAATTGTTTTGAGCTGGAATGCACTGGAAACAGATTCAATAGTAACTTTCAAAAGGGAATTGGATATATACTGGAAAAGGAAAAATTTGCAGCACTATGGGGGAGGGAGACTAATTGGCTAGTTATTTCAAAGAGCAGGCATGATGGGCTGACCACCATTCACCCACCTGCCCCCAGGCCAATTGTTACTCTTTCTGATTGCATTTCTGCCTATCTGCTCAGCTGTTGCTACAGTCTGAGCAAATAACCAGTCTTGTCAACTCAAGGACATGTTGAAAGTGCTTGTGAAGTTTCAGTAAGCTGCATTGTAAAAAGGCAACCAAAAAAAAAGGTGCTAGAAGTTAAGTAAATAGCCAACATATTTGCTTCTCTGTTAAACGCAGGCCACCCCTTCAGCACAAAGCGGAACAAAATCCTGGGCACAGGCGAGCGTTACACATGGTGCACAAGGAGATGGTAAGTTCAAATCAACCTGCCAAAAACACTGCTTGTAAGCTGAACGATTAGCAACTGTGATGGTGGCGGACCTACAAGTCTGCTGTACATCTTGGCAGCGTCTTATATTTTGGTTTTCCAATGGAGGTGCTGGTAATTGAGAATTGAAGATTCCACTTCGTAGATGGCATCTGATTTTGACTGAATTCCTCAGCTAGGAGATGGCAGCAAAAGTTGACGGCAGCGCTGTGTAGCATTGTGCATTGTTGAAGTGTCTCCATATACTATACTGAGTGATTTTATTCTAGGGCAATTGCTTCCATTTCCGCTCTCATGCCCAGGCCTTTACCCATAGTGAATAGGGCAAGACTTGCTGAAGCTGATATCAGTACAATTGAGAGAGAGATTGTGAAGGACTTACAATCTCATTGTGAGGGTTGGATTTAAACCAGGTCCCTTTTTGTTTTGAGAATTCTATGCCCAACGTGCTGGGAATGTAACACTTGCCAATTTGACACTCCCAGGCCAGGTACAGAACGGTAAAAATGCAGGACAAAGCTCTTGTATTCTGCCCGAGCCATGTGTCCCTCAGCCTCATGAGAGCATCTTCTATTATACCACGTTTCCATTTTCCTCCGCCGCTTATGAGTGAGGTAGGAACTGAGTACTGATTTTGTATCTGATGGATGTGAACCTAGGTCCCAGAGGTCAACGGTCTAAGCCACTGCGGCACCCAATCCAAGAAGTGGAAGATTGTTTAACCCAATTTGTGCATCTCGATATTTCTTTTAAACTAGAAATAGTAACCCTGAAATTATCTGATCAGATGCTATTGTGATGTCATAATGTTGTGACCTGATTGGCTGGTTTTACTATAGTGGCTATGTTGCCTGGTGTACAGGTGAGTACTATTTAAAATAAAAAATAAAAAAACTACTTTCACATTCAAATAAATATAGTTCCATCAGATTTGTTCAGAAAGAATAATATTAAGGCCTGACCTCGCATTGAGCCTGCATGTTTATTAAAAAAATCATCCAAGATCTAATCTAATATTAAGGCCTAACCCTGTGTTGAGACTGCATGTTCATAATAAAATACAAAAAAAATCATCTAACTACAGTATATAGTTCAGTCTGAAGAAACTTGCATACTGGTTTGAGGCCTTGTCTTCCACTGCTCCAATTTTTAAAAAAATTTTGCGTTCATCTTAACTGTCAGTTGGTTGGAAGTTGGAATTTGGAACTGGTATTTGCACTGGCTCAGACTGACTTCATTTTACATGTGTCAACGCTGCTCGCTCTCCTTTGGCTCAGCAGGTTGTGGGTTGAGGCCCTACATCAGGACTTGCAAGCATAACCTGGCTGGCACGTCCGTGTATAGAAGGACTGCTGTATTGTTGGGAGTTGCTGTCCTTTGGATGATGCACAAGCCAAGGTGTGACCTTCCTATTGTGGGTGGTTGAAGATTCCCTGGCACAGTTTGAAGAGCAAGGAGCTCTTCTGGTGTCCTGGGCAATATTCCTCCCTCAACCAAGTATAAAACCAAACATCAAGTGATTACTTGTCTCATTGCAGTTTGTGGAAAATTGCTGACGTAACAGTCATTACACTTTTTTACAATTAATACACTGCCTGAGAGGGTGGTGGAAGCAGCTTCAATAGTAATTTTCAAAAGGGAATTGGATAAATACTTGGAGAAAAAGATTCAGGTCTAAGGGACTAATTAGATATCTCTACCAAAGAGCCAGCACAGGACTGAATGACCGAATGGCGGCCTCCTGTGCGGTATCGTTCTTCGATTCTATAAAGAGAATCGTTGCGTGAAGTGCTTTGAGAAATTTTGACTTGAAAGGGGCTATGTAAATGATTGCTGGAGCAGGAGCTCCACTTGGGATCGGATGGAATGATTTTTAATGGAAACATCTTGTGTTCAGGTGGAAAGGGATCAAACCAACAGTCGCCATTCTCTCGCGAGGAATTTCCAACCCTGCAAGCGGCTGGAGATCAGGACAAAGTTGGCAGAGAAAGGGACATTGCAGATCAGTCGTATGGGCCCGGACCAAGCCTCCGCCCTCAAAGTACGTCTCTTGTCTCCGATGGGTTTGTAGTTTTCTTTTGTTTTAAAGTATGGACAAAGTGAGAGATTTTATGTTGCAACCACGGGGAGCTCCAAAACATTTTTTAGTAACTAGTTGAACATCTGCAGTGTTGGTCAAGTGGAATCAGAGGGTGTGGTCTTAAAGGACGTGGATCCATTGCTTATAGTACATGAGATGATGTGGTTTGGGAAAGCAACCAAAAACCACTGGGAGTCCTCCAGTTCCTTGCCAGCTAGCCATTATTCATGTGTGACCTTTGAAGAGGAGCGTTGGCAGGCTATTCAACTGCGGGAGCGGTGCAGCCAAATTCAGCCCCATCTTCATGTAGAGTTCACACAGACCTGCACTTTGCAGAAGGGATCACTGGTTATGTCGGGAAGAACTTCTTCACCCAAAGGGTAGTGGAAATCTGGAACACTCCCTCAAAGCCGTTGAGGCTGGGGGTCAATTGATAACTTAGAAAATCAATCTCGGTTTTGAAATTAAGGATATTAATGGTTACGGAGCCACGGCGGGTAAATGGAGTTAAGATACAGATCAGCCATGATCTAATTGAATGGAGTAGCAGGCTTGAGGAGTTGAATGGCCCTATATCTGTTCCTATATTAGTGAACAGGAGCAAGAATGTGTGGTTTTTTTTTCCTTTCTCTGTTTTCCGCCCCCCCCCCCAAACTACACTCCTTCAGGGGACGCTCGAACAATTACAACATCCCTACTGACTTCTTGAGATCATCTAACTATGCACAGACTGGGGTGGAAAGGAGCTTTTAAAATAAAATGTCAGCTGTTTCGTCTCTTCCTCCTACAGCAGCACATTTAACAAATACTGGTGGCTACTAAGGTTTTTGCCACACTCTTGTTCCCTACAAGATAAATTTGTTCTTGGGATGTGGGTAATGCCAGCAAGCCTGCATTTATTGCCTGTCCCTAGTTGCCCTGAGAAGGTATTGGTGGACCGCCACCTTGAACTGCTCCAGTACTTGTGGCTTTGATGTTCCCAGATGTTGGGTGGATAATGCCAGGATTTTCACCCCTTGGCCATGTACTGGTGTGCTCTCAGAAATAGCGTGTCTTTTTAATTGTTCAATCGCATCTCTGGCAGCAGTAGAGAGAAAATAAAAGGCTTTAACTGCTGGAAACCTGAATAAGCTGGAAATATACAGCACGTCAGTCAGCATCTGGAAGACGGGCTAAAGTTTTGGTGTAGACATTCCATCTGAACTGAGGTTAGATCGACACTAAACATTAATGTCTCTTTCTCTTCATCGAAGCTGACTGATCTGTATACTTCAAACATCATTTTTATTTTGAACTCTACTAGCATTTGACCGCACCAAGAGGAAAAAATAAGATTGTCATGTCATAACCAGCTTGCACTTCTAAAATGCTGGTCAGGTGGCCACGTAGCCTCTGGCTGCGGGGGTGGTGGCTCGTGGATTTGACTAACATGGATTTCTTTCAGAAGTGAATCATGGCTACTTTAAAAAGCAAGAACTCTGATCTTTAGAGTAAGGTGTTATTAGAGGGGCCTGAAATTACTGTTTGTCAGTCAAGATGGGTAGCAGATGTACGTATACTAATTATATGGTGCGGGGGGGAAATGTTAGATAGTATAAATAAGTTCAAATTTCAGACAACTTTCCCTTCTTGATGTTGGTTTCCCTTACGTCTTATTAAGAAGAAAGATGTTGCTACAAACTGCCTGGAGGTTTCTAAAGCAAAGAGGCAACGGGAGTTTCATGGAGTGGTAGAATCAATGGGGCAAAAAGAAAATACTGCAGATGCTGGAAATCTGAAATAAAAAATCAGATAAAAAGAATCATCAATGGGGTTCTCCTCTGCACTGAGTTGCTGTTCTTGGGCAAGCCACCCAGGGAAAGGTGCTTCACAGAACAAACCAGAGGAAAATGGGAGACACCAGTCATGCTTTGGCTGCCTACCATGTGACTAAAGATCAGGTTGCTTACCTAGCCTTTTGGCCTACTTGCCGCTGGGATGGGGGGAAAGCCATCCAGGGTTACTACTCGTGATCATGTGGGACTTGGCTGTGATGTTTTCCACAGTCCGATAGCTTGCTCCCTCGAGCTGATGGGCTCCAATGAAGAATGATTACTTTGATGAGCTACTGGAGGGCTGCTGGCACCCATAAAATCAGAATTCAGTGAGAATCTGTGCCTTCAGGGGAGTAGGGAAGGACTTTTTGCCCCCAAAATGCTTGCTCAATTTAACAGGAGACTGTGTAATCTATGCAGTTTGAGGCGTTCACTTTGAATCTTGCTCTTGAAGCACTCTGTCTTGTCTGAATTCTGTAAGATGTGCTATTTGTTAATAATTCTGCTTTTTCCTCCTTCCCCCCCCCCCCCCCCACACAGATGTGACCAGCTGGAGGGAGGGTGGTGGGCGGAACTTGGGTGCTCCGGGTGGCTCTTTGATCGAGGGGGAAACCAAAGAGCTAAGCCCAGAAGAAGCAGCAAGCTCTATAGCATCCTCAGCCGACCAGAAGGTGACTGCGAGGATGGCCGAACAACCACCTAGACCAGGGGTCGGTGTGCCGCAGCAGGCAGTTCCCCAACCATACCCTCCACCATACAGGGGGATGATGCCGGCTTTTGTAAGTAACCAAGATCTTGAACGGAGGAGAACTGGAGGGTGAAGGGTACAGTAGGAAAACATGCAGATGTCGGTTGTTAATTTTTTCAGTCTGCTGTTGCCTCCATTGCATGTGAAAACTAATGTGATATTTAATCGCATTTGTACTGATGGCACTTATTTCCGTTGATCAATTGCACATTCATACTCCAAATATCCTAAACCCAGGTGACAAGTTTAATAGTGACTGCTGCCAACGAACCGGCAGCTTCTGCGCATAAGCGTTAACTTTCATAAGCCGATAGAAACACCAATTCAGCTTTTTAAATTTTATTTTCAGCTCAGTTCGGCTGCGCATAACTTAACTTTCATTAGTAAGCCGATAGAAACACAAATTCATCTTTTAATTTTTAGTTTCTTCTGACACGGCTCAGTTCGGCAGCAGCAATCTCTCTTTCCCCCCCCCCCCCCCCCCCAAAACTCCCTCCTTTCTCTCGCCAATCTGTGGGAAGTCCGGCGCGAACAACCCCAAAAAAAACCCTGGCACTGCACTTGCGCAACTTTATTTCGTTGGCAGCAGTCGCGTCCCAAGTTTAATTGATGAGCTGCTGAGTGTGGTACTGAGTCGTACAGAAAGGGTGATCTCTGGTTCCATCACAGGCTGTGCTGAGTTAGCTGATCCAGGTTGGACCACCAGTCTAGGTGCTACAGTTGGTCTCGGCACCACTAGGTTAGCACGGGTGGCAGAACCGGAGTTCCTGCTGCTGGTGGCCAACCAGTGACTCCTGGAAAGAGCATTGATTTCAGGTGAATATCCCACTAATGCTCGCTGTCCAGTTTCACATATCAAGAAAGGCTACTGGAGGGGAATTGGCATGGGTGAAACTATACCCCATCATGAGTCATTGCCGGGGGGATGGAGGGCAAGGATGAAATTTGGCTGGGGGGGTGAAAAAACATAATGCCGCTTAACTACTACTAATTAGAACAAAATCACCAAGGAGTATAAGTGATCGTTTAGTGCTTTGCAAAGTTTAATCTAATTCTTTACTAAAACTTTTAACACCCATTGTAAGACACATACGTTACAAGAGACCGTTGGGGTAGGATTTATGATCTACAGGAGGGCTGATCTCTGAAAGACTGTCGCTTGTGAGTTAGCGATCCAGCCTTACCTATCCCACAGCTTTTCATCATGTATCGCCTATTTAAAACTAAGCCTTTTTTTGTCTGAATGAATTGTGCCTGGCAATTCCAGCTGTAGCATTAAGGATTGGTTTACTTTTAGTGATCGAATTC
Source organism: Somniosus microcephalus (assembly GCF_052327205.1). NCBI lineage: Eukaryota > Metazoa > Chordata > Chondrichthyes > Squaliformes > Somniosidae > Somniosus > Somniosus microcephalus. The sequence continues at coordinate 138,622,121 of NW_028225179.1, read as the reverse complement.
CCCTAGTAAATAACATCACTGTTTAAACGCTTCAACTTTTTCACATGAAATGGAAAACTTGTCCAAGGTAACAATTGCCCTTCAACTCCACACTGTTTACCAGAGCTCCCTAACTGGATCAGTTCAGGGTTTCTGACTTTGACGGGGTGTTGGTCGGTTTTATTACTTAAAAAAAAAACCTAGGTGAAGGTCCAAAGCCACAATGCTGTACATGATCATGGTTGTGCAGTAGCAAAGAAGGGTGAGTTAAGTGATAAGGTAATGGTTAAAAACAGACATCCCGTGGGCAGGGTTGTCACGAGAGCATGCCAGGAAATCCATGGAAGGGCGGCTCATGGTTTTAAGTTCTGGTGGATAAAGTTCTAACGTTAGCCTTTCCGCTGATAAATTCGCTTCTAAAACGTTATCTTTTTAATTGAAATACTGAGGTAAAGGGCAAAGACCATGCCGCCAAGCTTGGAAAGAACAGAAAAACGACTTGGTAAATCAAGAATTTGAGGTTCAGTGATGCCAAGTTTGAATTTAAGAACCTGTAGATTGTAGGGAGGAAAGACTGGGGGAGTTAAGAAATTCCACAGCTTTGAGTAGGAGAGGGTGCCGTTGCAACATGCTGTAGTAACTTCTCTTCCCCTTTTGAAAAGACCACCAGGATTACACTAGGTCTCTGCCTAAGAATATATTGCATGTGGCTGTTCTTTGTTCAGTTTGAGACTGGGCCACAAAAATGCCAGCGCAGCTGGAGATCCACTCCACACAAAGGAATGATTGGGCTACTTGTGAGTGTTTGGAGCACCTGATGTACCTTATTCATCTGTGACTGATCAAAATTTAAACAAGGTAAAGTTGAGAATAAGTGCTGTCCCAGGTGTCGGCCCCTGCAGCTTTGACCTGCCTTGTGTGTTGGCTTGACTTGGCTCGCAGTATACGGGCCCCTAGGTCAGAATGTTGTTGGTTCCAGCCTCACTCTGGGAATTGAGCACAAAGACGCATTCGTGCAGTACTGAGGGAGTGCCGCTTTGTGCAAAGTGTGGTGGTTCAGGTGAACATTAAAGATCGTGGCATTGTTTTAAAGAAGAGCAGAGGGTTCTGATCTTGGGAACACATTCCTGTCTCAATCAAGGCCATCAAAAACAAATGAACTAGTACATTGTTCATCTTGTGTTTACTTATACACCAGTAACTGCACTTCAAATTAAGTGCATTTGATGCATTTTGAAATGTCTGAGACTATACAAAAATAAATTATTTTCTTTTGAAGTACTGAGAGAATAATGGTTGCCTTTTATCTGGCCTGAAGGTTTAAAAAAGAAGTGTAACTCGAAACCTCTTTTGATTCCCATCTGTCATTTTTACTATTTTCAGATGTATTCCCCATATTGTGGTTTACCGTTTCCTACACCTTACGGACCACAGGGACCATACAGATACCCACCACCCGATGCCAGCAAGTAAGTTTTCTCTTATTAAAGGGCTGATTGTAGTTGCAGACACAGAAGGCAAAGTAGTCACTCCTAGAAATTGAAACTTTGCTGCTTGATGCTTTTATGTACTGGTGTCTGCCTTGTCTCGATGGTAGCACACTCGCATCTGAGCCAGAGCATTCTAGGTTCAAGCCCCCACTCCAGAGACGTGAACACATAACCTAGGCTGATATTTCGGTGCAATACTGAGTGTGCTGTTTACTCTCTCCGCTAGATGTAAAAGATCCCATGTCACAATTCGAAGAAGAGCAGATGAGTTCTCCCGATATCCTGGCCTAAGTTATCCCTCAACCATCACGAAAAATCTATTATCTGATCATTTTATCTTATTGCTGTTTGTGGGACCTTGCTATGCTATGTTTCTTTCATCACAACAGTGGTTATACTTCGGTACTTTGTGATGTCCTGAAAGGTGCTTTGTAAGTTCTTTCTTTACTGACTGTCCTTTTAAAGCTTATTAATTACCATATTGTTTTTATAGCCTGTAACATTGATTTTGTAGGTTTTTAAAAAATTGCAGTCTAATATAGTTTGGGTCAAAAACAGACACCGTTCTGCATTTGTTGCTGGTAAGGACAGCAGAAAAGATACTGGTGACTGGGGCAAGAGTGTGCAAATCAGAAGATGTTGTAATCTGACTATGATCTTTCAAAGGGGAAGACATCCTGGATCTCTAGGGGGCAATTTTAACCTAACTGGGAGAAGTACCCTTGAATGGAATGGGGATCATCCTTCAGGCCCATTCCTGGTTTGTTATCTAGTGATGGTGTACAGGCAAGGTTGAGTGTGGATGTGAGTGTTGGGACAGGGCTTTGTTCCTGATGTGCTTACAACAGAATCGCCTACCATTAATCACAGTCAGGGATCATACCTATCAGTTAGTTAAGATACTAGAGAATTACCAGCTTGAATTACTTGTGGACCGTATCCTGGCATCACACCAAAAATACTTGTACAAGGAGAATCTTGAATGAGTCTGCTGCGGGTCCTTGCGGATTTGAACGCAATTAGTATTTATCTGATGGCGATCTTGCTTTATATGTTTACCTATGTATAAAATAATGGACACATTGTCTGCATTTCTTCATAGGTTTCCTCGTGTTCCAGGACCTCGACTGCCTCAACATCCAACACGGATGCCCGAAGCAGTGAAAAGACCCTCCATCCTCAAACAGGACGACTTGAAAGAGTTTGATGAGCTTGAAAACGAGACTGATGATGGATGGGCAGGTAACTCTCAAAGGACTGGGAGAAAATCTACTGTTGCTACCTTCATTTTAATTATTGGGCTGGCATAAGAAATTTCACTCTCCCTGTACAAAGCAGTATTTAAGCTTTAAACCCATGGGCCATGACACTGAGACAGACATTTGCATAGCTTTATTATTGTAAAGTGCTGGGAGTACCATTATTATAGTATCAACCATAAACCACTAAAGTCCTTCAAATATAATTTAATTATAAATGAGCTATTTTAACCATTCATTCTGCTGGCTCTCTTATCCTTTTCTTCCTTCCCTCTCATTCGCTGTCCTATTTTTAATTTTAACTTTTTTTCTGCCTAATCTACTTTTTCTAACCTTAAGAGTTGCTTAATTTCTTTCTTCTTCCTTCTGCTTCCCACCATTGATTTTAGAGATGGGAACTGTCTTTTTATTGGTTGAGAACTATCTTTTTAGTGACTGGTGTGTTTTCAAATGTGACTTGATGGCAGAGACCAGATTGGTGGATCACCTTGCTTTTATGCGTCAAACATAAAACTGGCTGTGCCACAGTCGACTCATGGGTAGCCCTCAAAGCCTGACCGCAGTGGTACGAGTAACTTCATTTGTGGCGCTGGAAGGGTTAAGTGTCACGTTGTGACCTGTTGCACTCTGGCAGTGCCTGCAGGATTTACCCAGAGCTGGCAGCAAGTTGGTACTTGACTCTTGAGGGAAAAATTATGTTTGTAGTGAGATTGCAATCATCGGGATGAGAAAATCTTCCTGTTATGATTACGATGATGCTAACTCATAGTGACCAGAGAAACTCATTCTCGTGGGAGGGAAGCGGAGGGAGTTTATGTTGCCGGGGTGGAATTGCACAGTTAACTCTTTTTTAAATGGTTTGTTTATTAAACTGGACCAGGGACAAGCAATTGTGAAACTGGGAATCGGGGCTGGCATTGGCCATTCTGTTTGTTCTACTGTGTTAATGTGCATCTTTACTTCTGCAGGAGCACACGAGGAAATAGACTACACTGAAAAGCTAAAGTTCAGTGATGACGAAGATGACGATGATGCCGAAAAGGGGAAATCTGAGAACAGGTCAGTGTGACGGAAACATTAGTCAATCTCAATGATTACAAAAAAAAGCATAGAATTTGGAGAAAATGGCTTTTAACACTTCATTATTTTAAATTGCAGTTAGTATTCTTTTTACTTGTATTGAACTTGTATTCCTCTATACAAAAGCAAAATACTGCAGATGCTGGAAATCCAATAAAAACCTGAAAATGCTGCAAGTACTCAGCAGGTCAGGCAGCATCTGTGGAGAGAAACCGTTAATGTTTCAGGTCAATGACCTTTTGTCAGAACTGTACTCTGATTTTTATAGGGTTTAGATGTAATCTAAGTCACATATATACACATCTGATTGAAGAAATCCTAGAACCTAGTTTGATTAATACAGTGCATTGCACTAAAAGAGGAGTTTGTCCAGCTGAGTAAACTAGACAAACTGTTTGCCCAGACAAAACCTGTTTTTTTATCATTTCTTCAAATTTTGTCTGGACAAGCTTATTGGTTCTCCAAACTCTCTTGTCCACAACCAGGGTCATTCCGTTCCCTGTTTCTCTACTCTCCAGCCTTCCCTTCTTAAGGTGTGTTTTAATGCTGTACGCCACTGCAACTCTCTAACTCTCCAATTCTTTCTGATTCCAGCTTTATTTATTTTTTGTTTCGATGTTCTGCTCCGCAGCCAAGTATGACCATTCTAGTGCTGTGGTCGTCTGATTTGTAAATGCTTTGTGGCATTCAAGTTGCCCTTGTGTAAACGTATACAAGATTGCAGTAAGTGCTGCCGAAAATAATGATATTCTTTTGTACAGGGACGGCCAGTTGAGTCGGCCTGAGCAGCAAGAGTTGCGCAACTCTGAGAACAGGAAGGAGACCCCCTTGGAAGAGCACTCGTCTGTCAAAGCGGCTAGGGGTGAAGGTCCAGCCCCTGCCCAGACAGAGCTGGGGCCACCTGGAGCCCAACCACCCAGAGTTTCTGCCAGCTGGGGTCCTGCTGTGGATTACCAGGTACGTGACCAAGAGAAGCAATTATAATTCACCACCTTTATTTTCTTTTGTTCATTGTTTGCCAATCTTTATGGGTTTTTCCAAGCTGCGTAATCTCAGTAAATAGGTCCAAAGGCTTGTTCTCCTACAGATTGTTTGCTTGAAACTAATTTGATGATTGGAATTGCTTTATAGTAGAAGTCCTGTTGGGATGAACTTTGATTTCACCATCGGTAGATTAAAGCCGTGTGTTTCTTTGACGTTTTGCCACACTGGAATTGTTGATGTTGGAATTCTGCCACCAGATATTTACCAAGATGCAAGGGTCTTCTGTGAAATGGGTTTGGGTAGTCAAATCTGTTTCCTAGAGATTGTGGCTTCAAGGATGAAGCTACCACTGGTTAGCGCTAAGGTGGCACTTAATTAGATTGCTGGTGTTGGAACTGGTACAGTAATTGGGGGATGGCTGTTTGAGTTTGGGGCTGAGTGCATTGTTGGGCAGGGTAGAGGGTGTGCGAAACTCTCCAACAACAACAACTTGTATTTATATAGCATCTTTAACGTAGTAAAACGTCCCACGGCGCTTCACAGGAGTATTACAAGACAAAAAAATTTGACAACGAGCCACATAAGGAGAAATTGGGGGAGATGACCAAAAGCTTGGTAAAAGAGGTAGGTTTTAAGGAGCGTCTTAAAGGAGGGTAGAGAGGTTTAGGGAGGGAATTCCAGAGCTTAGGGCCTAGGCAACAGAAGACACGGCCACAAATGGTTGAGCAATTTATACTCGGGGATGCTGGAGTGCAGATATCTTGGGGGTGGGGTGGGAGGCGCAGTTTATGGGGCTGGAGGAGATGACCAAGCTAAGGAGGGGCGAGGCCATGGAGGGATTTGAAAACAAGGGAAAATTTTGAAATTGAGGTGTTGCTTTACCGGGAGCCAATGTAGGTCAGTGAGCACGGGCGTGATGGGTGAATGGAACTTGGTGTGAGTTAGGACACGGGCAGCCGAGTTTTGGATGACCTCAAGTTTACGTAGTGTGGAATGTGGGAGGCCAACCAGGAGTAGTGCGTTGGAATAGTCAAGTCTAGAGGTAACCAAGCATGGATGAGGGTTTCAGCAGCAGATGAGCTAAGACCAGGGTGGAGATGGGCGATGTTACGGAGGTGAAAATAGGCAGCCTTAGTTCCGAGGTCAGAAGCTCATTTCAGGATCAAATATGACGCCAAGGGTGCGAACAGCAAAAACAATTTCTGCACTGATTTTGTTTTTAACCAGCGTGGCACTTCTCAGCTTTACCATTTGAGGGAACCATTTTTGCAGGTAGTTGTGTGGTATCTCCCTGCCTGAGGCCAGTTTTCCAGGCCAGATGTGACGAGTGAGCAGGTGTCACTTCTGGTGATCTATCTGCTTGGTGACAGGTTATTATTATAAATAAGCATATTTCAGGGCCTCAATGCTGCATCAACCATGACTTTGACAGGCTATCCAATTTAGACACCTTCCACATGCCACTGCCCTGAGCTAATTGCCTGTTCAAATGTATTAATTTCCCCCTGGTGACCTTGTGGGCTAAATGCTGTACGTAGTGTGGTACTGAGTCAGGACCAGGAGGTGCCCAGGTTTGATTCCGAGTCTGCACTAAGTCAGCTGAACCACAACCGGGACAGTGGTTCGAGTGCTACAGTTGGCCTCTGTGTAGTAGAGGGAAAAGATGCATCCAGTTGCTTTCTGGTGACTCCCACTAGAAAACACATTTGTAGATGTCGGTGGAGTACACGATTGAGTTGCACTCTGGTCAAGTAACCTGCTAACACTTGCTGTCTCGGCTCACAAATGAAGAGTGGCCACTTGGCAAGGTACCGATGGGCAACTGGCCGCTGTGTAACTAACTACCCCAGTGTTAGTTGGAAAATTGGTGCAAAGAACCCCCTGTCTGTCTTATTGTAACATCCATGCAGATTCATTGATGCAGACAAGTAATTGTCTCAGTGTAGCATCTTCTCTGATTTCTTAAAATACAGGCTTCTGCAGTACTATACCTGGCCTGGATATGTGTAAAGGGGCAGTGTATAAGGAGCTTCATTCTACAGTATATCTAACCTGAGCTGGGAGTATTGGATATGGGAGCCTTACTCCAAACCATGCTGTCCCTGACGGGGGACTGTTTGATTCTGGCACTGTGTGTCTGAAATGGAAAGTATTCCCTCAGCAGTGCCAAAATCCAAGAAAAGTGATGCTGCAAAAGTTTAATTTTCCACTTGTTTTGGTTTTTGCTAATAATTATTTCTGGTTATCGTGCAAAAGATTTTAGCTATGCACAGTCTGCCTTTAAATCTACCTCCTCTTCCTTACCACCCCGTTCTCTTTTTACCCCCCACCCCCTTCCAATGCCTACTACTGGGGTAAAATCCTAACATTTTAAACTCAGTAACTGTCTTTTTAGGGTCGAAGAACAGGCATGGGCTCACCTCACGAGCATCAGATTGCTCAAGGGCCGTACGGCATCTACAGGCAGGCCGCTTCCCCCAGCATGCATCAGGTTTGTAGGGTTAGCAATAGGTTACGACAGATGACTTGATTTAATTCAAGTTACAAAAAGGAGTGCCTTGGGTTTAAAGTTAAACTGGCTTTACCTCGTCTTCTCATTTTTGAGATACTCAGGTGAGGGGGGTCACAGTCCATAGTCCAGGACATGATGGTTAGAGAGAAGATGTGAGCGAAACGGTGTCAAGTATCTGGAAAACTCAAGCCACAGGGATGTCACTGAGAAAATTAATATTCGTGAGAGCCAGGGGTTGCCCTACTCTGAGAGCCTAGGACGTGCACTTTGCCATTGTTCATGGATTTCTTTTTAAATAGGGAGGTGTCTTTTTGAAGTTGTAATCTCATGTAAGGGATTGACTGGATCTGACCCCTCACTGCGAGGCAGCCTTGTGATATAGGACACCGAATGTCTTTTGAAGACCATGGGGGCTGCAATTTTAGATTGCCCTTTGAACCTGTCCGAAGCCCTGGGAAAGTGCACCACTGGCTGGGTAATTTTGAATCAGCAGATGAATAAATATTAAGTTTTAAATAAATAATGTTATCTTCCTTTTCCTTCCCCCCCCCCCCCCCACCACCCTTCGCATTCACTAAGTCCTTCCCCTTTCCTTTAATGTTTTTTGGTTTGTTTAGGCACATGCTGAACACCATTTTCCTCTTCCTATGAGCAGAGTGGCCTGGGCCAGTAATATCTCCACAGGTGCTGCTCTGCATATGTCTCTGCAACGCCAGTTCTGACTGTTGTTCCCCGTTTTCAGTCTGCCCAGTATTGTCTGGACCTGAACAGGTAGAAGTTGTCTAGTGCAACTCCCTCCCAGTTCTGATGTCCGCATCACACCAGAACCATTGACCTTTTCTTTCTCTCTGCTGGTCAGGCTGTGCATTACCAGTGTTTTTCTTGTTCCAATTTATTTGTGCAGCTTTTTTCTTTGTCACTGTCTTCTCTATCATCTAAAGTCTTGCGACTAAAGCTGCCTGATTCAGTGCCTTCTGCAGTTCCTCTGTGTTGATAGAATTAACTTAATACTCCACTATTATCTTAATACTCCACTATTATCAAGATTGCTTGAATCCATCCGCATTAAGTCTGGTGTTTTAACGCAGGCAATCTGAGTGGTGAGGTGGGTGGGGGGGGAAACATGCTCAGGCTCTGCTTGCTGTATACGTGAGCCCGCAAGAACGCCGTGCAGGGCTGCCTCTGATCCGGCCGGTGCGTGTGGACATCCCTGAAATGGTCATTCTGACGGGAGGTCCCCTCCTTTCCCACGTTGCAGGCTGCAGTTCCCCAGGACAAAACCAACCCCGCCCTGGCGAATCAGAAGGCGCCAGTGGGCGAAGACGAAGACGAGGCCTGGCGTCAGCGGCGCAAGCAGTCCTCCACCGAGATCTCGGCCGCCGTGGAGCGCGCGCGGAAGCGGCGCGAGGAGGAGGAGCGCCGCATGCAGGAGGAGCGGCGGGCTGCCTGCGCGGAGAAGCTGAAACGCCTCGACGAGAAGTTTGGCGCCTCGGAGAAACGGCAGAAGTCTGAGCAGGAGAAGGAGGAGGCGTCGGAGGAAAAGGAGAACGAAGAACCCGTCGCCTCCAATAAACGGCAGCGAACGGCCAGCAGCAGCAGCTTTGAAATGACGCAAGGTATTTAATTTTTTTTTTTTTAAAGCCCTTGCCAATTCATGGGTAAACTAGCTTTTTTTTTTGTGTTTCTTTCCCCCTCTCTCTGGGTCCCACGCACCGTTCTCCAATTGAGAACGTAAGTGACCCTCTGCTCCTGTCTTTTTGTGGTGTGTGCAAGTTGCTCGTGGCCTCTTTTATTTCCCCTCTCCCACCCTCCAAGGGAAGGCTGCTATGCCTCCACTTGACAACCTCGCAAAAATGGGCATGTGCTGCATGAGGGAGATGAAGGCATGTGTTTTTTTCATCTTTAACAAAATGGGTCTTCATCGTTGAACTTGGCTGCTCTACACCGTTGTGCAGGTTCCCCACTGTCCTGTTTGACTGGAAGTACCTTGTGTGAGCAAGAGTGCTCGACCTTGATCTTTTGGTATCTGCAGGGAATTTGTTTCCCATTTCGCAGCCTACTGTGAGCCATACAATAGCTACTTGCTGCAAGCGTGGGACTCGCCTGAACGTCCTAGAAAGGACCAGAGTGGAAGAGCTTGGATGTAATACCAGTTTTTTTTCTTTTTTTTTCTTTGCCTTTTGCTTTCCAGCTGAGCCCCCACCTCCTGCTGAAAAGGAAACTATTGAAGTGAAAGAGGAGGCAGGGGTGGTGAGAGTTGAGTCAAAGGTAGAAGCAGTGGTACCCGGGAGACAACCACAAGCTTCCCAGGGCTACTCCAAGTACCAGAAGTCGTTGCCACCCAGGTTTCAAAGACAGCAGCAGGTAAGCTTTGTGGTCTAGCCATCGCAAGCAAACTCTCCCATCCTGAAGTAAGGCAGTGTGCAACTGCTTCACACTGCAATGTAGTCTGCTGCAATGGAGCAGTTTACATGGAGAACCGATTAACATCCTGTTAAGTTTTTAGGTTCTAGCGTTTTTAATGTAAACTAATGAATTGCCCATGGGCAATGCCCACGCACGGTTAATGAAGAATTTGTGGATTTTTATGGCTCCATATAGTGACACCACTATTCCCAGCCAGAATGGAGATGATTGGGTAATTCCCCTGTCAATCCCGCTGTAAGTTACTTGGATTTATTTTACTCACCATTTGTATGTAGCTATCCCCCACTCTGCATTTTGCTGGCGAAATCGCCCTGCTTGTATCGGGAGACGTTGCTGCAGTTTGTCATGAGTTCTGTTTGCTGTAGTTTGTAGAGACTTTAAAAAAAAAAAAAAAAAAAGACTCTGTAGACTGTTTGCTGTAAAATACATTGTTTGCTGTGAGTCCTGTCGTAAGTCCCATTCCGCTCCAACTCTTGACGCAGTGCTGTCAATAGACACACTGGATTTTTATATATACAAGGTGATGACTCAGTTGAGAGAGACTTCAAATACTTGCTATGCAGCTGTCTAATGGCTAGAGCCTGCAACTACAGTGACCGTTAACATAGTTGAAAGAAAAATGTGATCAGAAAGTAATGTCTGTGGGCAGGATGTGCACACGCTACACAAGATTTTTAACTGGTCTTGAAGACCAAGTTGCCGATCCAGAGACCTCTTCTGGAATGTGCAAGTGTGATAATCAAGTGAGAACAGCGTTCGGCTTGGCTGTGATGCCTCCTGCAGTCAACTCTCTGTACAAATTGGCGCATGAAGGATGGTCCGTTGAACCAGGTGACCATAGTCCTGCAGCCTCCTTTTTAAGGAAGGAGAGAGAAAAATTAGATGGTACAAAGCTGTAAAGAGTTTTTTAAGTTGTATATAAATCGCATCACTGCCGCACACGGCATTATTTGTGGCTTGTGTTTTTTTTAAATTCAGGAGCAGCTTCTTAAACAGCAGCAGCAGTGGCAGCAACAACAACAACAGCAGCAGCACCACCAGCATCATCAGCAGCATCAGTCTTCCCAGCAGGCCCCTCCGCCGCAGCAGCAACCTCCACAGCCACTTGCCATGGCCCCGTCGGCACCCATGCATCCGCAGCAGCAGCAGAAGCCCATGTACCCGGGTTCCATTGGCCGCCCCCCGCCGCCTCCCATGCCCCCGATGGGTTACGACCCGCGCTGGATGATGATGCCGCCGTACATGGATCCTCGCATGATGCAAGGCAGGCCCCCTATTGACTACTTCCCGCCTGGCGTTCATCCTTCGGGTAAGTGGCGACTCCCAAAAATTCAGCAAACAGATTGCACTCTTAAGTGGAGAAACTTGCAGAGTTTGTCACTGGGTGCAAAACTGAGCCGAAACGCTTGCTCCCATCGATACCACATTTGCGGTGTGTTGCGCTGGAAGGGATCCTGCAGTTAGCTGCTGGTTACTACGCATTCGACTAGTCTTAATGTCTAATTTTTCGATATCCCTGGGGGGGGGGGGGCAAAATCCCTTTTCAGCTGTGTGCAAACCTTGTTGGTCCACAGTCAACGCAGTATGGCCCCGTTGGTAGTCTCTTACATTGGTTGGCAGTGATGCTTTACCTTCAGAAGCAAAGATATGAAACTACAATCACGGTTGGTGGTCTCTGCCCCAGTAATATGAAAATGGTTTAAATGCGAACAAAAGCTGCCTTTCACACAGGATTTGCTCCTCTTACTTAGGACTGCAAAAGTAATCTGTTTGCTAGTCATGCAATTGAAATTACAACACATGCAGTGAAAACCTGCCCCTCCTGATTTCTGAAGAAGAATCTTTGTACACGTCCCACGTGCAGGTTCCTGGGCTGGGACTGTTCATCTGACAGTGTTCAAAATGTCCTCCTATCAGACTGTTTCCTAAGACCGTAAGTTCTTAAAGTTGATGCCGAGCCATGATACTGGAAGAAAATGATGCATCAGTAAACACTTGGCCATATTGGAGCTAAACGGGAAGTCCCATAGTCGGATTAGATGCCTGCTTCAGCATGCAGAGGGGAAGGGTAGCAATGCGAATTCCCTGTGGAATTGTCGGAGCTGCAATCGGGGGAGGTAAAAGGAGGGAAATCTCTGGTTTCAGTTTATTGGTCCCTGTAGTGCTGAAACCTGTCCTTTTCACTCTCCCAGTTTAACATACAGATCTTGAGCATCCACTTTTTACTAAACGGTTTGTTCCCTTGTATAATTGGCATCCTGTTCGAGCAGGACGGACTACATCTATACTAACGGTTCTTTTCTTTTTTAGGTTTACTGGCTCGTGAGCGTTCAGACAGTGGTGGTTCTGGATCTGAACCCTTTGACCGGCACCCTTCAAGGGGTACGCCTCCTATTGACCCTAAGTTGGCCTGGGCTGGCGAAGTGTTCCCGTCAACAGAGATGCGGCCTTTGGCTTCACCTATAAGACCACACGAGGACGATGACAAAGGCTTGAGGTCTGTTCAGATGTGCCTCAAATGTGGAGTCAGTTTGTTTTTAACAGTACCACATGACAGTGGGTAAATGCACCGCATGTGTGAAACTGAGCCATACAAACCAGAAGGTACCAGGCCTGTGTCAGTTAACTGCTCTCCGTTGGGGCTCTGCACTTAGCAAAGGTTCCCCCCCACTCCTGATCATTATCTAATCGCTCCAGCATTGGCAGCCGTGCCGTCTGCCCTAAGCTCTGGAATTCCCTCCCCAAGTCTCTACCTCTCTCTGCTCCTTGAAACCTACCTCTCTGACCAAGTCCCCTGTCCTAGTACCTCTGTGGCTCGGTGTCAAATTTTGTTTGCTAACGCTCCTGTGAAGCACCTTGGGATGTTTTACTACGCTAAAGGTGCTATAATAAATGCAGGTTGTTGTTGTAGTGATCCCTGGCCGAATATGTAGATGTCAGTGAGTAAGGACGGATTCAGGCTCACCTGTGGTGCCCCAAATGGTTGAATATCAGACCAACTTTTGCCATTGAGGATTTCACACGAGAAATAGCTACTTGGACGAGGTACTGGAGGGCTTCCGATGCCTGTGGAACTGCATAGCAGCAGGAGTGCGCATCTTCAGGAGTGGAGTGAAAATTAGGGAGGGTAGCTAATGTATTTTCAAGGATGACTTGTATTGAGAGAAGCTGCCCGCACTCACTAGCTATCTTGATTATATTGAAGCTACTTCACTTTGCCATGCATTATCCTGAAAGGGAGTTCACCACTTCAAAGCACCAAAATGCAATTATTTGCTTGTTTGTTGGCTGTGGGTAATTTGATCCCAATCCCATGACCACGATCACCTAGAAGGACAAGGGCAGCAGGCGTGTGGGAACACCACCACCTCCAAGTCACAAACACCATTCTGACTTGGGAATATATTGCCGATCCTTCATCATCGCTGGGTCAAAATCCTGGAACTCCCTCCCTGAAAGCACTGTGGGAGCACCTTCACCACACGGTCTGTTCAAGAAGGCGGCTCACCACCACCACCTTCTCGCGGGCAATTGGGGATGGGCAATAAATTCTGGCCTAGCCAGCAACGTCTACATCCCGTAAATGAATTTTTTTTTTTTTTAATTGCTGCTGCTGCTTTGCAGGAAAATGGCAAATTCAGTTTCTAACCAAAAGTTATTCTGTTTAAAACCACTAATCACACCACCCGAATTGACAAGTTGTGCTCGTACTTGTGAAATGATTTTGGTATTTCAGGAGAGGCCTTGTCTGTTTAGAACCATAATAGTTTACAGCACAGGAGGCTGCCATTCGGCCTATTCTGTCTATCAGCTCTTGGCCAGAGCAATCTGAAACTAATCCCGCTGCCTTATACTCTCCCCATAGCCCTGCATTTTCCTCTGCTTCAAATATTCATCTTGTATTTTACTGTAATGGGTGAAGTGGTCCCTGCCCCAACTAGAAAAAAAGAACTTGCATTTATATAGCACCTTTCATGACCACCGGACATCCCAAAGCGCTTCGCAGAGGTACTTTTTGGAGTGGAGTCACTTGTAATGTAGGAAATGCAGCAGCCAATTTGCGCACCGCAAACGGCAATGTGATAATGACCAGATCATCTGTTTTAGTGATGTTGGTTGAGGGATAAATACTGGCCAGGACACCAGGGAGAAACGCCCCTGCTCCTCTTCAAAATAGTGCGATGGGATCTTTTACGTCCACCTGAGCGGGCAGATAGGGCCACGGTTTAATGTCTCACCCAAAAGACGGCACCTCCAATTCCCTCAGTACTGCACTGGAGTGTCGGCCTAGATTTTTTATTTGTGCTCAAGCATCTGGAGTGGGACTTGAGCTCACAACCTTCGGACTCCGAGACGTGGGTGCTGCCAACTGAGCCACAACTACTCCCTGTGACAGTTGTTTTTTTTAATGTTTCAACAACACTCTGCGTAAAGAAATTTCTACTAACCTTGATCTCTTAAATGGCTATTTTTAAAATGCTGACCGTCATCACTGACTCGCCATCTGGGGAAACAGTTTTTCTTTGTTCAGCTTATTAGAATCCTTCACAATTTTTGGACTTTGGTTAGATCGCTTTCCTTTCTCCGCTGCAGAGGAAACAGTCCCATAACTCCAGTTTTATTTTAAATGAACTGGCTCTGGTAAAATAATGGGTCGCAAGAAACATCATATGAACATTAAGGGTTCTGTATGCTAAAGTTGCAATATGCAATTTCTAGGTTATAATGCTAATTATGGCAATTTAAAGATTCTCTATTCACAGTTGCCTTGTGCAGTTTTAAAAATATGTAGTTTTAACATGTCTTCCCCGCCCCCACCCCCCCCCCCCCCCCCAAACCAGGGCTCAGTGGGTAGGTGCTGTATCATAAAGACCTTGGGAGGTCTCTAATTTAGTCCTGAGTCATCTGATCCCAGCCAAGGCAACAATAGTGGGAGTACTGAGATGGGGTGTGGGAGAAATCAGCGACCGTGCTTGTTTCTATTGGAAATTTTGTGCATGTGAACTTTGGGAGCAGATAGGACTGGGGTTTGGCTGTGAGGTCCAGCGCACCCATACCCCACTTTCCAAATTGCAAACAGACTGCCGGCACTCCCTGTTTAAGCTCACATGGGGAATGTTTAGTTGGGTGAAGGCTGTCAGCAGATGTTGAGATAAGCGTCAGGAGGAGTCAGCGTGCTGAAGGGAGAAAAGTGAGGGGAAAGGCATGTATATAACAATATAGCGTCAATGGTGATACCTTTTGACAGCCATGTTTAAAAGATGGTCCTAGATTTTTTGGCATATTGTGCAATATAACATTGGTGACAATATCTGTTCCTCATTGGCTATTATTTTTTTACACACAGAAGTGAAACCCCACCAGTCCGACAAAGAGACACTGGGCCCCCTCAGGCCTTCATGAGTGGCCTCCAGCAGGTTTCAGAAAGTGGGCCTCGGCATGTTGCCCAGATGCAGCGATATCCACTGGTAGAACGTCTGGATGAACAGCGACAGGGTCCCTGGCAGAATTCCCTGCCCAGTGTCCAGGCGGAGCTGGGAAGAGATAGGCGGGTCGAGATGCCTTCGCAGCACCAGCATTCACACTCGCATTCGCAGCGCAAGGCAGACCAGGAGCCGATGTCTTTGCGCAGGGAAACCGCTCAAATGCATCACGAAGACAAAAAGGTAGAGCCGCTCGTAATGCACGTGTCTCGAGAATCCGGCCAGCTTTCCAACAGCGTGAAGAAGGCAGGGCCCCACACTCAAGCTCTGGAACTCCTACAGCACAAGGAAGACCACTCCACCAAAGAGAACAAGCAGGATGAGAGCAGGAAAGGAGACAAGCCCAGCCGTCAGGACATGCACAGAGCTCAGCGGAAGGAATCCAAGACGGAAACCCGTTGGGGTCCGCGGCCAGGCAGTAAGAACCGCGATGAGATGGGGGACAAACCTGCCCGGAGAGCCGGCCCCATCAAAAAGCCGATACTCAAGGACATGAAGAGAGAAGATAGTGAGCAGGAAACAGAGAAGGGAAAGCCTGCATCAGGAGATAAAACCACTGTCAAAGGGAAGGACAAGCCACAGGAATCCAAATTTGAGGCTGACCCTTTGAAGCAAGATTCTCCTGCAAGTTTGAAAGTGAGCCAGCCTGGTCCTTCTATGTCTGCCTCCAATAAGCCTTTGCCAGGCCCTCCTGTTTCGAACATGCAGGACGATCGAGGGAAGGCTAAGCCTGCTGGAAAGGATCAGAGGCCTGAGAAAATGAAACCGTCCAAGCCACCTCCCAAGGACTTCAACAGCGGCCCTCCGCCCCCTCGGCGGAATAGGGACCGGGATCATTCATTTGACCGCAGCTACTCTGGGCGAGGCCGGGGCAGAGGGCGTGGTGAGTTCTTCTCGCGGGGCAGAGGCTACCGAGGCGCCTATGGCGGGCGGGGAAGAGGCGGCAGGGGCCGCAGCAGAGAGTTCCGAGGCTACCGGGAGCCCATGTACAGGACTGATGAGGGCGGCCCCAAAGGCTCGTTCAGGCCAAGGAACCCCAGCGAGACGCGCAGCGAAGGCTCGGAGTACGAAGAGATTCCCAAGCGCCGCCGCCAGAGGGGTTCAGAGACCGGTAGCGAGACTCACGAGAGCGCCAGTGACGTGGCTCACTCCGATAAGGAGGTCTCCTCCAGCTCCAAAGAGCCATCGAAAGAGTTTAGAAATTCAGATCAAGGTCGGATGGACAAGAGGAACAGATCCGAACCCCCAAAGTTTGGAGATAAAATGCCTCCCCGGCTGAGTGACTCTTCTCGTGGCAGGATCTTCACCCCACGTGGCGTGCCGTCTAGACGAGGCCGTGGAGGTATGCCCCGAGGCGGGGGAGGCGGTGGTGGTGGTGGTGGTGGTGGCCGCCCTCAGCAAGGTGGCTGGTGTCCTCCTTCAAAAATGCCCCCTCCCAAGAAGCAGCCCTCTAAAGAACAGATGAAAGCCCCAGAAAACAGGCCCCCGGACGTCCCACCGGGCAGGGAAAACGACAAGAGCCTACCCGATAAGCCGCCGCCAGTCGGCGACCCCGTTATGCCTGAGGGGCAGCCTCACCGGTCAGAGAGACCCATCGATAGACCGCCGAGGAGGCGGCGTCACGGGCGTGCCCAGCAGCAGGACAAGCCGCCACGGTTCCGCCGCCTGAAGCAAGAGCGGGAAGTGGCCGCCAGAATGAACGGAGAAAGGACCCCCTTCCCAGCCGAAGCCTTGCCACCTAACCCCCCTCCCAACCCGCAAACGGAGGAGATCAAAGAAGTCGTGCGTAACGCAGCCGGCACCAAATCCCCGGACCTGTCCAACCAGAACTCCGACCAGGCCAACGAAGAATGGGAGACCGCGTCCGAAAGCAGCGACTTCACGGAGAGGCGGGACAAGGACGGCGTCTTCATGAAAAATACCCCTGGAGGCATCAAGTCGATCGATCCCAACTCTGCCCAGAAGAAGGAATCGTCCAAGCGCAGTTTCTCCAGCCAGAGACCCGGGATGGACCGACAGAATCGGCGTTCGAATCCGGCAGATTCCAGTGGCAAAGGCAACCGAAATAGCGCCGGGTCTGTCAGGAACGAGAAACGCAACTGGCCTTCTCCAAAGAATAGGAGGTGTGTGAATAGCGATAAGGGAATCGAATGATATAGGGATAGGGTGAGAAGGTGGAGTTGAGGTAGAAGGTCAGCCATGATCATATTGAATGGCGGAGCAGGCTCGAGGGGCCGAATGGCCTACTCCTGCTCCTATTTCTTATGTTCTTAACGTCCTGTGGGCTCTGAGAAGGAGAAAATACAGGTGCTTGGATGAGGGTACTGCTACTTCTATTGGTTCCCTGGGATAGGGAGGGATTGAAGAAATCTGTCAGGATTCCTGCTGTTAACGTATGTCCAGTGACCACTGTAGAAAACTATGTATGTGATGAGAAACTTCTTCACTCAGAGGGTAGTAAATCTATGGAATTGGCTACCTCAGAGCTGTGGAAGCTGCGACATTAAATAAAATTAAAACGGAGATAGACCGTTTCCTTGCTGATAAGGGAATTAGGGGTTACGGGGAGCGGGCAGGGAAGTGGATGTGAGTCTAGGTTCGGATCAGCCATGATCCTATTGAATGGCGGAGCAGGCCCGAGGGGCCGTATGGTCTACTCCTGCTCCTACTTCTTATGTTCTAACGTCGGGTAAGGGCAGAATTGCATTGATCGTGATCCCCCTCCGCAAAAGAATATTTGCTGACACTTAACTAGAACAATATTTGAAGATTACTATGCAAGGCCACGGTGACTGTGCAGGACAGCGGGATTAATTTTGGATTTCTTTGGCAAAGAACTGGCACGGACATGATGGGTCGAGTGTTTCCTTCTGTTCTGTAAGCTTATGTAGTTCTGAGTGTCTAGGCTTACATATAGTAATGGCCTCTTGAGAGAGGTACTACAGGTTGCTCAATGTCTGAGACCATATCTCTGCATGAATCAACTACTGAAGGAGTGGGGGGGGGTGGGGGGAGAGAGAGATTAATGTATCTTTACAACGACCAGGTGAGAGAATTTATGGGGCGGTTTAACTTTTCGTGAATGCGTTGAGATGAGGGAATAAGGCTACGCATTTTGTAACGAGCTTGCACTGTCTACTTGGCAGGCCAGTGGAAGAACGGGCGCCTCCCCTCCCTGCCGCCCTTCCTCAGAATGCGAGCGCTGTGTTCAGAGTGGACAGGATCATCCCCAGCGATTCCGCCGCCATCCAGAAAGCCATTGCAGAAGTCAACAGCCGGCACAAGGACCGCAGGCTGGTGCCCGGCAAAGCCAAGGAGAAGACTGACATGCTGACGCAATTCGATCTGAACAATTACGCAAGTAAGTCCGGGAACAATGTTCTGTTACTGGGTGTGTTGAGCAGCTGTGTTGTCGGTTTGCGTTTATTCTGAACGTGCCCGCAACAGTTAAACTTCCACGCGATGGAACAAACCTACGTTGTACGATTATGATATTTGCTGGTACTCTGATGTCGATTAGCATTTGATTAAGTGATGTGGTTCGACCGTGATCATTAAAATCTTCAGTGGCTGAGTAAAACACGACCGAGTATGAAAATGAACCATACAGACTAGGAAAGTCCCAGGTTTGACCCCTGGTTCTGTGACGAACTACTGATTTCAGCCAGGATGGTGGTGTGCTTGCTACAAGTTGACTTCCGAACCCATCCCCCTGATATTAAGGAGGAGGGGGGCCGCGAGGGGAATAAACCGGGGTTCTTGTGCCTGATCACTGACTCTTGCTGAAATGTGGCTGTGTGTGTGACTGGTGAGGACCAGTTCCAGATTAGCTGTGCTGCCGTTCATCTACATACTCGAGTAGCCAGCTAACACTTACCTGGGGGGGTGGGGCCGCTGCCATGCATGGAGTTGCACCCCAGAAGCAATGTTCCTGCTAAGGTGCACGCATGACTGCACAGTAATCTGAAAGCTCCCGTGCAGGCTGCTCACCGGCATTTACATTGGCCTGGTGTCTATGTCATCGGGGAAAATGCTGGAATCCATTGTTAAGGAAGTGGCATCAGGGCACTTAGAAAATCGTAACATGATTAGGTAGAGTCAACATGGTTTTATGAAAAGGGAAATCGTGTTTGACATTTGAGTTTTTTGAGGATGTAACTAGCAGGGTAGATGATGGGGAACCAGTGGATGTACATAGTATACTTGGATTTCCAAAAGGCGATAAGGTGCCACATAAAAGGTTATTACACAAGATTAGGGCTCATGGGGTTGGGGGTAGCATAGTAGCATGGATAGAGGATTGGTTAACGGACAGAAAACAGAGTAGGGATATACAGATCTTTTTCAGGTTGGTGGGGTGCTGCAAGGATCAGTGTTGGGGCCTCAGCTATTTATAATCTATATTAATGACCTAGATGAAGGGACCGAGTGTAATGTATCCAAGTTTGCTGATGATGCGAAGCTAGGTGGGACAGTAAGCTGTGAGGAGAACACAGAGTCTGCAAAGGGACATGGATAGACTAAGTGAGTGGGCAGTAAGGTGGCAGATGGAGTATAATGTAGGGAAATGTGAGGTTATTCACTTTGGTAGGAAGAATAGAAAAACAGAATATTTTTAAATGGTGAGAAACTTTCAAATGTTGGTGTTCAGAGAGATTTGGGTGTCCTCGTGCAAGAAACACAGAAATCTAGCCTGCAGGTACAAGCAATAAGGAAGGCAAATGGCATGTTGGCCTTTATTGCAAGGGGGTTGGAGTATAAGAGTAAGGAAGTCTTGTTACAATTGTACAGGGCCTTGGTGAGACCGCACCTGGAGTACTGTGCACAGTTCTGGTCTCCCTATCTAAGGAAGGATATACTTGCCTTGGAGGCGGTGCAACGAAGGTTCACTAGATTGATTCCTGGGATGAGAGGGCTGTCCTACAACGAGAGTGTGTGTAGAATGGGCCGATACTCTCTGGAGTTTAGAAGAATGAGAGGTGATCTCATTGAAACATACAAGATTCTGAGGGGGATTGACAGGATAGATGCTGAGAGGTTGTTTCCCCTGGCTGGAGTGTCTAGAACTAGGGGGCATAGTCTCAGGATAAGGAATGGGCCATTTAAGACTGAGATGAGGAGGAATTTCGTCATTGAGGGTTGTGAATCTTTGGAATTCTCTGCCCCAGAAGGCTGGGAATGCTGAGTCTTCGAGTATATTCAAGGCTGAGAGAGAGAGGTTTTTGGGGAATCGAGGGATATGGAGATCGGGCGGGAAAGTGGAGTTGAGGTCGATGGTCAGCAATGATCTTATTGAATGGCGGAGCAGGCTCGAGGGGCCGTATGGCCTACTCCTGCTCCTATTTTTTGTTACATTGTAAATCTCGCGCATGCGCAGAAATTTAAAGGGACCGTGCATTAACAGAAACCGGCTGTGCAGAGCAAAGTGCAGCTTACAGGGAACATTGCCCAGAAGGGGTTGGCATCTTTAGGAAGGAAGAAGGAAACAAATAAATGGCTAGTTCAAATATCCTTTTGAATAGCGTGGCTGGTTGATGCAACGTTTTTGTGTCTCTGACAACACTTGCTGCTTGAAGATGGCAAATTGAAAATTGCACACAGCAGCTCTATGGTCTCCCATCAGTTATCAAAGCTTTGGTCTTGTGCTTGAGCTCATCTGACCCTGAGATGAGATTACTCTCGCAGTTAGAGTTTAATGGGTTTTCAACAAAGCAGATCAGGCTCCTGCTCTTGCTGCATTGATTGCTCTGAATGAGAGTGCCATGTTCAGATATGATCCTGATAATTGAAGATGTGGAAGGTCATCCACTCGTTTTGTGTTGTGACCTCCACATTGATACTGAATGAAATTAGATTCTTTCAGCTTTATGTTTTTATAATACTTGCATTTATAATGTGTAGTAATGAGGGAACGGCAGTGCAGTGGTTATGTTACTGGACTAACGATCCAGAGACATGAGTTCAAATCCCACCACGGCAGCTGTGGAATTTAAATTCAGTTAATTAAATAAATCTGGAATAGAAAGCTAGTATCACGAAGTCCGTGAAACCACCGGATTGTCGTAAAAATCCATCTGGTTCTCGAATGTCCTTAAGGGAAGGAAATCTGCCATCCTTACCTGGTCTGGCCTATAGGTGACTCCAGACCCACAGAAATGTGGTTGACTCTTAACCGCCCTCTAAAATGGCCCAGCAAGCCACTCTGTTGTACCAAACCGCTATAGCGGTTCAAGAAGGCAGCTCACCACCACCTTCTCGAGGGCAATCAGGGATGGGCAATAAATGCCAGCAACGGTCACATCCCATGAACGAATAATAAAAAGTATCCCATCTCTCATGCTTCACACAATTGCTTACTTTAAAGCTGTTATCAGCAAATGCAGAAGGCATTCTGTGGCATCAGAGGTCACTAGTAGCAAGGATTGTGGGTAAACTTGCGCACCTTCCAATTTCTAATCTCCACCAGAACCTCCAAGAGTCATGTAAGACCTTGGTTTAACATCTTGTTCAAAGGGCAGCGCACGTCAATACTGCACTGGAAAGTCGGCCTAGATTATGCACGCAACCCTTGATTGGAACCCACAATCATAGAATAGTACAGCACAGAAGGAGGCCATTTGGCCCATCGAGTCTCTGCCGGCTCTTTCGAAGAGCAATCCAGTTAGTCCCACTCCCCGGCTCTTCCTCATAATCTTCTCACCCAGGGGCGAGTGCCATCAATCGAACCAAGCTGACATCATTCAGTTTAATTTCTATGTAGTGCAAAGTCTAGAATGTTACAAGCCATTTAATCCCGATGTGAAAGAAAGAACTTGTACTTCTACAGTGCCTTTCACTGTTGTAATGTAGGCAAAAGCAGCAGTTAGTTTGCCCTTTGTGGGACTTCAGTGTGTAATGAGACAAATGTCTAGATAATCTCTGTTAGCACTGTTGGTTGAGGGACAGATGTTGGTTAGGACACCGGGAGTGCTCCCCTGCTCTTCAAGTAGTGCAGCTCTTCCTCAGTGCTGCACTAAAGTGCCAGCTTAGGTTATGTGCTCAAATCTGTGGAGAGGGGCTTGCACACATGACAGTGTGCCAAGGGTGACTTGTATATCGTGTGTGTGTGTTTCTAAGCCTCCACGCCATTGGTAATCTGCATCATGTTGGTGTGTTTTGGTCCCCTCTTTGCCTCCCCTCTTCTCCCTCTGACATGATTTTCTATTTCATTGACTCATAGAACAGCACAGAAGGAGGCCATTTGGGCCATCGTGTGGTTTTAATTTTTAAAAATCTTTTGTTCCACATTTTAGGTGTAGTGATCATTGATGATCACCCAGCAGTTTCTGCAGATGATGAGACCATATCTCCCTTAAACGACGGCTTCACCCGCGTCCTTTCAAAGCGGCAGAAGAGAATCCTGGACGATGAGCGTCGCAAAAAGGAAGAGCATCTGCTGCAGGTAACTGGTAGAATAGACAAGGGAGAACCAGTGGATGTGGTGTATTTGGACTTTCAGAAGGCTTTCGATAAGGTCCCGCATAAGAGACTAGCGTGTAAAGTTAAAGCACTTGGGATTGGGGGTAAGGTACTGACTTGGATAGAAAACTGGTTGGCAGACAGGAAGCAAAGAGTTGGAATAAACTGGTCTTTTTCCGAGTGGCATGCAGTGACTAGTGGGGTACCGCAGGGATCGGTCCTTGGACCACAGCTATTCACAATATATATTAATGATCTAGACGAGGGAACTAGATGTAATATCTCCAAGTTTGCAAACGACACAAAGCTGGATGGACGTGTGTGCTGTGAGGAGGATGCAGAGAAACTCCAGTACGATTTGGACAGGTTGGGCAATATGGCAGATGCAGTATAATGTGGATAAATGCGAGGTTATCCACTTTGGTGGCAAAAACAGGAAGGCAGATTATTATATGAACGGCAATAGATTGGGACAAGGAAGTGCAACGAGACCTGGGTGTCCTTGTGCACCAGTCGCTGAAGGTAAGCATGCAGGTGCAGCAGGCGGTTAAGAAGGCAAACGGTATGCTGGCCTTCATAGCGAGAGGATTCGAGTACAGGAACAAGGCTGTCTTGCTGCAGTTGTACAGGGCCTTGGTGAGACCACACCTTGAGTATTGTGTGCAGTTTTGGTTGCCTTATCTGAGGAAGGATGTTCTTGCCATGGAGGGAGTGCAGCGAAGATTCACCAGACTGATACCTGGGATGGCAGGAATTACTTATGAAGAGAGATTGGGTCGATTAGGCTTATACTCACTGGAGTTTAGAAGAATGAGAGGGGATCTCATTGAAACTTATAAAATTCTAACAGGACTAGACAGACTAGATGCAGGAAGGATGTTCCTGATGTTCGGGGAGTCCAGAACCAGGGGTCACAGTCTAAGGATAAGGGGTAAGCCATTTAAGACTGAGATGAGGAGGAATTTCTTCACCCAGAGAGTGGTGAACCTGTGGAATTCTCTACCACAGAAGGCAGTTCAGGCCAATTCATTAAATATATTCAAGAAGGAGTTAGATATATTTCTTAAGGCTAAGGGGATCAAGGGATATGGGGAGAAAGCAGGGACCGGGTACTGAATTTGGATGATCAGCCATGATCTCATTGAATGGCGGAGCAGGCTCGAGGGGCCGAATGGCCGACTCCTGCTCCTATCTTCTATGTTTCTATGTGACTGCAATGAGGCGGGCTCTTGGTCGGGAGTGCAGCCTGTGTATAAAAATAAGAACAGGTGATGGTGGGTGTCCTCTGTGATTTAGTGAGTAAAGACACTGAGGCCGCAGATGGCCTCATTGCTGAGGGCAGGGTGAGCGGAATCAGCTACGATGCCTACTTGGCGCTGCCTGGTGGAAAATGTACATGTGTGGGAGATGGCCGAGGACAAGATCATGCTTGGCTGTAGTACACTCCATGGTGAAGGAGCCACCATCTAGACTGACGTGTGAAGAATGGAACACTTGAGTGAGGTACTGGAGGGGCTGCTAGTTTTCGAAATCATGTCCTGGCATCGATCAGGGCTTCAGAAAAAGAGGGCAGAAAATTTGGGGAAATGGGAGAATCTAGTTATCGATGTATTTGTTGGAGATTCTAGAGGTGGCCCCACTACTTGGAGCATTGTTGCTCTGTGGTCTGAAACCCAGTCGTGGCAAATATTCGTGCTCTTTGCCGTGGAGTTGGTAAATTGTTTTAAGAAAGGCAACAGATCTGCAGGGTTTTACCTGGAGCTGCATCATGGTACTGGAGGGGCTGCCACGCAGGAAAATCCGTGGAGACCAAGATGATGCCTATAGCTGCCAGGCCTAGGCAGACATAGAGGAACAAGAAAACAGACACATTTAATTACAACAACTGGGAAATAGCTGCTCCTTGCCCCACCCCCCCCCCCAAAAAACTTCTCTTCCCCCCTCACCCCTGGCTCCAGCCTGTGGTTGTTTAAATACTCAAGTGTAATCCTAGGAGTGAATACATTTTTTTCCACTGGTGAGATAGTTAGTTTTTCCTTTCTCTTTCCTCCCCGTGCTCTCTCTTTTCCCCCCCCCCCCAAACACCACCACCCTTGCCTAACAGCACATATGAGACTGGGAGATTGTTAGGGGGCAGTGAACAGACACCTGTACCACGGTGCGATACTCTGTACTACCTTGTTGCCACACAACATATAACCGCTTAAAACTTGCTGCAGTTATGGTAGATTGTCTGGACCTCCTGGCTGAATCTGAAACTGGCAGATGACGGTGACGGCGTTGGGTAGAACCTGAAACCTTGAGCAGAGAAGATTTGCTGCTTTAGCCCTCTGCTGTATGCCAGTGGGCTGGAAGGCTGTGATTGCTAGCTGAGTTTGAGAGGTGGAGGGGGACGTGGTCATGCAGCAGGCAGTAAGGCAGAAGCCTATGTAGTATTCGGAGTGATACCTGTGTTGGGTAGCTCATGGTACTTGATTCTCCCTAATGCGTGATGTGCTTTTCATTCACCAGAAGGCTGTTAAAATCTGCACGATGGATTCTCTGCATCCTTCATTACCCGGCTTCCCCAAAAAGCAGTCAAAGAAGGTGACTCTTTCAAACATCGAGCCTGAAGAGAGCTGCAAGGGGCAGACTAATGCAACTGATCTGGGAACCCAGATTTGGAATACCACGCATTCCGGTACGTCACTCTGCAGTGCGAATGGGAAGGTAATGTGAGGGCATGGATGTGAAGTCTTTTTTTTAAATCAAAATTTCTCCCATGGTATAAGTGGGAACCTGTAAGTACTTCAAACTCTGAAGAGGAAAGCTTGGGCAAGTTATTTGTCAGCGAACAGCACCCCCATCAATGTCCCAAGAATGTCTTTGCTTGCCGAGCGGCGCTTGCATTCTGGCTGAAGTGCCCCTGTTTTGCATTAAAACACCTCTGGCTTTCGGTTCCCCATAATTATTAAATTCATCCTGTTCGCAAGGGGACATGTGTGAATGTTAGGAGAGGACAAAATTGGGTTTGACCATGATTGCCCCCCACCCGATAACCTTCGACGTTTGTTGTCTCCACTCCCACGTGAAGAATGGCCACGAGTAAGGTTACCGAGAGCTGTTTGCACTGATGGCTCGACAGCCCGGCGTGCATCTGAGCCTTCATTAAAGGTGAAATATTGTTTTTGAATGGAGATCCTTGCAGCGATTCTACATTTGGCACTGAACGAATGTAATTTGGGGGTTTTGGTCTTCCCTCGTGTTCTGGATCAAGTCTCGAGTCCCATTGAAGTTCACAGCACAGGAGGAAGCCATTTGGCTATTATTCCTATGCCAGGTCTTTACATAAAAACATAAGACATACGTCAACCCCTTCATCCCAGGAAGCAACCTAGTGAACCTTCTCTGCACTGCCTCCAATGCAAGTATATCCTTACTTAAATATGGAGACCAAACCTGTACGCAGTACTCCAGGTGCAGTCTCACTAGCGCCCTGTAAAGTTGCATCAAAACCTCCCTACTTTTATACTCCATACCCCCTAGCAATAAAGGCCAGCATTCCATTAGCCTTCCTAATTACTTGCTGTACCTGCATGCTAACTTTTTGTGTTTCATGTACTAGGACCCCCAGATCCCTTTTGTACCGCAGCTTTACAATCCAAAACTCATCCCACTTGTACGCTGTTAGGAATTTAATTTTACAGTGAAAACTGGGTTGTCAGCTCTGGTTCAGTGGGTAGCACTCTCGCCTACAAGTCAGAAGGTTGTGGGATCAAGTCCCATTCCGGAGACTTGAGTGCGAAATCTAGGCTTTTGGATGGAACGTTAAACCAAAGCCCCATCTGCTCACTCAGGTAGATGTAAAACAACCCATGGCATTGTTTCGAAGAACAACAGGGGAGTTCTCCCTGGTGCCCTGGCCAATATTTATCCCTCAGCCAACCGCACGAAAACAGATTATCCAGCCATTATCTCATTGCTCTTTGTGTGGGTCCTGCTGTGCACAAATTGGATGGCACCTTTCCTACCTTACAACAGTGACTACACTTCAAAAGAACTTAATTGGCTGTAAAGCACTTTGGGACATCCTGGGGTCATGAAAGGTGCTATATAAATGCAAATTCCTTCTTTTATAATGAGGCTTACCCTCCCTCCCTTGGTGATACTAGAACTTGGCAGCTATGGCTGCAGCTGACTCCCAACTCAAAAATGCAGCCCAGTGCCAATAAAGGGCTCAATCCATTTAGAAGTGGCAGCATAATCTGCATTAAAGACCCTACGTGACCTGATGAAGCCCACTGGGTGTAGAGGTTGTATCTAATGTGCATAAAAGATTCAACGCAGCAGTCAAAAAAAAACATCCAGAAGTCTCCAACTCCACTGGTCTAGCTTGTGGATAATGAGTTCCACTGTACTTTCTGTGAGAGATCAGGAATCTAGTTTTGCTCTCAGTACCAAGTCCATTGTGGTTTTCTCTTTTAAAAACAAGTAAAAAAATAATAACTTTTCCCCCCAATGTTGCAGTTGGCTCCCTGAGTCCTCCAGCAGCCTCGGGTCTGGATACTTGGATCAAACCTCTGAATGTCTTTGCAGAGGCAGCCAGTGCTGAGGTAAGAAACGTTCCCCAAACTCTTGGCGGTCACGGGAGCGAACCTGCTGCAGTTCCTTATTCTGACTTGAGATTGTATTTCTGGAGTAATCTGCAGATGCAAGCATGTATCTGATTTTTCTGCAACCCGACTGATTAAAACAGGCAAGGTAGACTGTGTGGCGGTGGCCATCCCCTTCATGTTGTTTCAAAGCAGCTGCTTGCCGTTTACCGTGTGGGAGGTGCTGAGCAGGAATTGACCTGGGTTCAAGCTCCACTGACGAGGAAAATGACCAGAGGAGCACTGTAGCACATGGGTGCATATGGCAGTACCTGGGAGCAGGCTCTGCATTTGTCCCCCTCAGTTGCAGACCGATCTCCCATCTGCTTGTTTAGGTAGATTTTAAAGATCCCATGACACCCCCACCCCCCCCCCCCCCCCCACAAACACTTCGAGTCGCAAACATACAAAGCAAGTGCTTCACAATGTTTCATTGCTTCCCCCGACAACTCATAAATGCAGCCCTATAAACCAGAAGGAACCGCATTCGGTCCCCCACTCCCCTAAACACCCTGTTTTGTTTTTTCCCCACCCCATTTCTGAACATCAGTGATGAATTAAGGCGGTAAAGGTGCTTCATTTGGTCTTGGAGCCTCTGGCTGAGGAGGGAGGAAATCGGCCAGGGTTCCTGCTTCTGGTTGCTATTCAGTGGCCCTTGCTGCAAAGTGCAGGTGTTTAGATGTCAGATGGAGAATGATGAGGTTTCCCCCCCCCCCCCCCCTCTTTTTCCAAAGGTTGAACAGCCTGCTGGCACTCACTGTCTAGGCTCATGCCTGGAGAATGGTCACTCAAGCGAGCTATTGGAGAGCAACTGGCCTCCACGGAATGATACCAATGTCTTCAGGAGGGGAGGAAAGTGTTATAGTAGACTTGATTTGCTTTTAGAAATGCTTCTCCACTCCTTGAAGGGTTAATTAGCTTTGCAAGTGGGAGTGCAACGACTGATGGCTAAAGGAACTGGCCATGATGTACAGTTGCCTAGAAAAAGGTAATGAGTTGGTGCCGTGCACTTTAAAAGGACAGTGTAGTTTATGTATTTTGATTAAACTGCAGCGTGTATCTCTCTGCCCTTTGTTTCAAGGCCAGCCAGACTGACAGTGGGGTGGATTTGAGCAGCGACTGTCAGGTCTCTTCAACCAGTTCCTCGCAGCGTAGTTCTCCAGATGGCAGCCTGAAAACAGACACCGGGGAGCGTGTTGGGCTTATTAACCGGATCGGCACAAAAGTGATCGAGATGCGATCGGCAGAAAACCAGCTCCCAGAACCCAAAGAGCAGAGACAGAGACCTGCTAGGACAGGAGCGCTGAAAGAAAATAAGGTATAGCACTTGCTCTCATGACTTGGCCTTATTAATCACCTTGTCTGTCACACAGCACCTCTCCTGAAGGTGCTTATTCTACTGGTCACCGGTCACTTTTGGGACCGTCCTTCCTTCTGTCTCTTTTTCCCCCCCCCCCCCCCCCCTCCCTCATTCCCCATTCCCGGTAGCCATTCTTGTGTGACCCTAAACAGTGAGCTTCAGCAGGCTTTTGCTTAGGAGAGGGAATCACAGCCATTTTGATACCGTTCTTGCCGTCTGTCTCTGTGTCTCTGCAGAAGCACACGCTTATTTTCCATTTAGGGTCTGTGGAGAGCGATTTGGAGCAAGAGATCTGGCCGATTATTTCTGTGCCCCCACCCCAAACTGCAATCAAACGCAGGGCCTTCCATTTTGCATGGTGCAGGGCAATGTAAAAAAAAAAAACCACCTCCACATAGGTTTGGGGAAAGGCATTAGAGCGTTAAACCTCATTAACCATAGGGTGTGAAGAATTTCTAATGTGGTGTGTGATGGGACCTTGGGTTTTGATGTTCAGACGACGTGGCAAAGCAGTTAAAACTAATAGTGCTTGGACATCTAGCCAGAGCAGTAGACGATTAGTCTACAGAAGTTATGCAAAAACTTTCAAATCACTCTCTTGTAATCATTTCTGGCCATCGTGCCACAAAAAGTGATATCCATGTATTGGACGAGGTACCTACATTAGCTGCCAGTCCTCCAGCAATCCTTGTCCTTGTATTTAAATCCCTTTATGGCCATGTCTCTCCCTATCTTTGTAACTTCTTCAAGCCCTACAACCCTCCCAGTACTCTCCATTCTTCTGACTCTGGCATCTCCATCTCTTACCCCAGCATTGGCCGCCGTGCCTTCAGCTGCCGAGGCCCCATGCTCTGGGATTCCCTCCCTAAAACCCTCTTCTCCGCCTCCCTCTCCTGCTTAAAACCCACCTCTTTGACCAAGTTTATGGTTGCACTCCCCCCCCCCCCCCCAACCTCCTCCCATAACTATTCATTTGGCTTGATGTCCATTTTTTTGGATGTTGTCTCTGAAGCAGCATGGGGCATTTTTGTACATTTAAAGGATGCAAATTACTATGAATGCAAGTTGTATTGGGTGAAAAAATAAGCTTAAAACTGGTATCGGCATGAACTCATTTTACTCCATGATAAATGGCAGGTCAGTTAATAAAGCAAACACATTTGGTTTTATATGAAGCTGGAGCTAGGATTCTAGATGTGTGAGAATCGATCATAGAATCATAGAAAGTTACAGCACGGAAGGAGACCATTTCGGCCCATCGTGTCCGCGCCGGCCAACAAAGAGCTATCCAGCCTAATCCCACTTCCCAGCTCTTGGTCCGTAGCCCTGCAGGTTAGAGCATCCCAAGTGCACATCCAAGTACTTTTTAAATGTGGTTACGGTTCCTGCCTCTACCACCCTTTCAGGCAGTGAGTTCCAGACCCCTACAGCCCTCTGGGTGAAGAAATTTCCCCTCAAATCCCCTCTAAACCTTCCCCCAATTACTTTAAATCTGTGCCCCCTGGTTTTTGACCCCTCTGCTAAGGGAAATAGGTCCTTTCTATCCACTTTATCTATGCCCCTCATAATTTTATACACCTCAATAAGGTCTCCCTTCAGCCTCCTCTGTTCCAAGGAAAACAGACCCAGCCTATCCAGTCTTTCCTCATAGCTAAGATTTTCTACTCCCGGCAACACCCTTGTAAATCTCCTCTGTACCCTCTCTAGTGCAATCACATCGTTCCTGTAATGGGGTGACCAGAACTGCACGCAGTACTCTAGCTGAGGCCTAATTAGTGTTTTATACAGTTGAAGCATAACCCCCCTGCTCTTGTATTCTATGCCACAGCTAATAAAGGCAAGCATTCCATATACCTTCTTTAACCACCTTATCTGCCTGGCCTGCTACCTTCAGGGATCTGTGGACATGTACTCCAAGGTCCCTTTGTTCCTCTACACTACTTAGTGTCCTACCATTTAATGTGTATTCCCTTTCCTTGTTGGCCCTCCCCAAATGTATTACCACACACTTCTCCGGATTGAATTCCATTTACCACTGTTCTGCCCACCTGATCAATTTATTGATATCTTCCTGCAGTCTACAGCTTCCTTCAGTATTAACCACACAGCCGGTTTTAGTATCATCTGCAAACTTCTTAACCATACTCCCTATATTCAAGTCTAGATCGTTGATATATACCACAAAAAGCAAGGGACCTAGTACTGAGCCCTGTGGAACCCCACTGGAAACAGCCTTCCAGTCACAAAAACACCCATCAACCATTACCCTCTGCTTCCTGTCTCCGAGCCAGTTTTGAATCCAACTTGACACTTTGCCCTGGATCCCATGGGCTTTTAACTTCGTGACCAGTCTGCCATGTGGAACCTTATCAAAATTCTTGCTAAAGTCTATATACACTACATCAAACGCACTACCCTCATCTACCCTCCTTGTTACTTCCTCAAAAAATTCAATCAAGTTTGTCAGACACAACCTTCCCGTAACAAATGTGTGCTGACTATCCTTGATTAATCCATGTCTTTCTAAATGAAGATTTATCCTGTCCTTCGGAATTCTTTCCAATAGTTTTCCCACCACCGAGGTTAGGCTGACTGGCCTGTAATTACTCGGTCTATCCTTTTCTCCCTTTTTAAACAAGGGTACCACATTAGCAGTCCTCCGGCACCACACCTGAAGCCAGAGAGGATTGAAAAATGATGGTCAGGGCCTCTGCTATTTCCTCTTTTGCTTCGCTTAACCGCCTGGGATACATTTCATCCGGGCCTGGGGATTTATCCACTTTTAAAGCTGCTAAACCCCTTAATACTTCCCCTCTCACTGTTTATTTCATCTAATATTTCACACTCCTCCCCCCTGATAACAATGTCTGCTTCGCCCCTCTCTTTTGTGAAAACAGACGCAAAGTATTCATTAAGAACCCTACCGACGTCTCCCGCCTCCACACACACAAATTACCCTCATGATCTCTAATTAACCCTACCCTTTCTTTAGTTATCCTCTTACTCTTAATATATTTATAAAACATCTTTGGGGTTTTCCTTGATTTTACTTGCCAAGAATTTTTCATGCTCTCTCTTTGCTTTCCTAATATCCTTTTTAATTGCACCCCTGCACTTTCTGTACTCCTCAAGATTCTGGGGTATTTAGCCCTCAGTATCTGTCATACGCCTCCCTTTTTTTCTTTATCCTACCCTGTATATGTCTCGACATCCAGGGGGCTCTAGATTTGTTAGTCCCACCATTTTTCTTTAAGGGCACATATTTGGCCTGAGCCCTCTGGATCTCCTTGAATGCCTCCCACTGCTCTGACACTGATTTACCTTCAAGTAGCTGTTTCCAGTCCACTATGGCTAAATCCCCCCTGAGCTTAGCAAAATTTGCTTTTCCCCAATTTAGAATTTTTATTCCTGGTCTATCCTTGTCCTTTTTCATAACTACTTTAAATCTAACAGAATTATGGTCACTAGCACCAAAATGCTCCCCCACTGATACGCCTTCTACCTGCCCAGCTTCGTTCCCTTAAACTAAATCCAAAACTGCCCCTCCCTTGTTGGGCTTGCTACATACTGGCTAAAAAGGTTCTCCTGGATGCATTTTAGGAATTCCGCACCCTCTATACCCTTCACACTAATTTTATCCCAGTTAATATTGGGGTAGTTGAAATCACCTACTATTACTGCCCTATAGTTTTTGCACTTCTCAGAAATGTGTCTATATATTTGTTCTTCTATCTCCCTCTCACTGTTTGGGGGTCTAGTACACTCCCAGCAGTGTGATCGCCCCTTTTTTGTTTTTCAATTCAACCCATGTGGCCTCGTTTGATGATCCCTCCAACATATCATCCCTTCTCACAGCTGTAATAGTTTCTTTAATCAATACCGCGAACCCCCCTTCCTTTTTACCTCCCCCTCTATCCCGTCTGAAAATCCTGTAACCAGGAATGTTGAGCTGCCATACCTGCCCCTCTTTCAGCCACGTCTCTGTAAAAGCTATATCATAATCCCAAGAACCTACCTGTGCCCTCAGCTCATTTGCCTTGTTCGCTATACTCCTTGCATTGAAGTATATACCATTTAGTACAGACAAACCTCCTTGATTCCTCTGTCCTTCCAATTTACTTTCTACGTTTTTGTTTTACAATTCCAGTTTTTCTTTCCTCCCCTATTGACTCTATATATACTTAGGAATGTGTGTTTATAATATGTGCAAGTGGGCGGCATGGGGGTGTTTCTTTTCATGGGTGGAAGGGGAAGTGGCTAGTGAGGGGTAACAGCAACTGTAATGAAGAACAGGCTCCCAAGGATGAACAGTGGAGTAATTTTAGAATCATAGAATGGTTATAGCACAGAAGGAGGCCATTTGACCCATTGAGCCCGTGCTGGCTCTGCAAGAGCACTTCAACTAGCCCCACTCCCCTGCCCTTTCCTTGTAGCCCTGCAAAAAAAATTCCTTCATTAATTATGGTTTTTATTTAACTACATGTTTACTGTGTACATTGTGGCCAATTCAAAAGACTATGTCCTGACTAATAATTCTGCCTTGGCTGTGAATTTGAGTTATGCCCATTCAAAGTTCTTCAATGCTGAGATTTGTGTGGGGGATTTTGGTGGGGGGGGGGGGGTTGGTGAAAGAGACAAATGAAGCACTGTCCAGACTTTAAACCCTCCCATCTCCCTTTAACTTAAGGATTTTGCTTGGCTCTAGACAGGAGCAAATTAAAAGGAGCATGTTGTAGAAATTATGTTTCCGATATCTGTAGCAAATGTGGATCAATTATTTCGAGCAGAGTGATTGCTTGAAGCCCACCCATAGATAGCCTAATGGCCTTGAGCATGTTTCTCCCAACTACATTTAACACACAGATTTCAAATACTGCTTTTTGTGAGTAAGCACTGGCTCATAGTGATGATGCTTTGCTGCTGCTCAGAGCCCTGCTTTGATGCATTTTATATACTGAACTCCACCGACATCAGGGACTGAGTTGACCACGGGCCAGAAGCTAAACTACAGTACAGCTGGCTCTATCTGTCAAAGTACATAATCATATGACCAGTCCAGCAGCAAAATACAGTTGAGTCGTGGTGTACAGTGGTTCAGCTAATGAACTTCCAGGATTAGGGAATGCATTTTCTCATTGGCTATGTCTTAATACTGGTAATGGAAAGGGAGAGGAATCCAGCTGATGCCTTGCTGTGTTTGGATTTGTTTTCCCTTCGCTATTCTCGCCTCCTCTCCTGAAGGTGCTTATTCATGCTCTTGACCCTTCTGCATGGCCACCAGAGCTTCCCTGGTATCTTGCACAATAGTCGTTCTTGATCTGAGTGTATTGCGGGCAGGACTATTTCACGGTGGGTGACATCAGAGGTAAAACATGATCCTTTCCCTCATCCAGTGTCTGTACATGTGCCACTCTCTTTACAGCAGGGTCCACTTCACAGTGGAAGCCCTGGGTGATTTCTCTTCCTAGCCAGCCCAGGTGTCACTGAGGCTGATTGTCACACACTGAAGTCAACAAGTTCAACATGTATAGTCCACTCCAGCGCACAGAATTCTATCCCGTTCTATAAATGGACTCCCAAGGCGCATATTTTTATATATATCTTTAGATAATATATGTATGGATTAGCTTGTTGCTTTTTATAAGTGTTTAAGCTGCATGCAGTGTTTCTAAGTGGGGAGGGGGGGGGGGAAGTTGGTAATCTTGTGATGTTCATGATGACACTGAAAAGCACATGGGCATTGAGAGGTCTTGTTTACATCCCCTAAGCAGTCTTTTATTTTTCCTGTACACTGTTCTTTGTGTAGAGAATTCCGCTCCTGAATAACATTGGGTTTGATTCTGAAGGAGTGATCTTTGGAGGGTGCTGCTGACTGGTAGGATACAGGCTGGCACACTAAGTTCTATACAAACTTGGCTCCAGAAGCCATCTGTGTGTCTCCCCCAGGGAGGGTGGCAGCCGTGCCATCCTGCTCTTGCAGACTTAGCAGAGAGCTACATTGGCGCAGCCCTGCGAACTGAGCTTTAGCCTAATCGGTTACTTATTCACCGGTAGTCTGTTCCTGGTAATTAGAAGCATTTTGTACTTAAAAACTGGAATATTCAACCGTTTGAATTTAGCAAAATCAATAACTGTGCACGGCAGGAATTTGGTGCTTTAAAAATGTAGAATTATTAAATAATTTGGATTAATTGACTTTTAATTAAGAGGAGTACATTGTAGTGCGTAACATTTTTGTACAAGTTCTTGGTTCTAATGCTAGGATGGATTAATTCTTTGTCTTTTATAAACCATCTATTAAGAGTCTGTGTTTCATCTAGTTTCAGGAGTCTGCCAGTGAGTTGAGTAAAGAGCATAAACCTGGACCAATCGGAAATGAGCGTTCACTGAAAAATAAAAAGGCAAGAGAAGGACAGCATAAAGAGAGTTCCGAGGGGGGTGCAAAGGCTGTTGGCTTTTCTATAAGCAGCAGGCCGAAATCAAAGCCTGATCCAGACTTGCTCCTGGAGACTGAAGTCGCTGTACCGCCTATCCAGTTTGGTGTGAGTGCAAAGGTGAGTCACCACCTTGGAGAGACTTGATTTTTAAATTGTCAAGTTCAGAGCCTGTTGACCTTGGATCCTAGTTCAACTTGGTCATTGGCAGGTATAACCACCGCAACAACTATCGCTTCTATAATGCTTCTCAAAGTGCTTTAGGGATAAAGTAAAGAAATCCAAGCAGAAGGGAAAAGGAGGAAGAGTGGGGGGAAATGTCTGGGTTGAACAATGTTTTTGAGGAGTCTTTTGAAACTTTGGAGAGATCCAGGACAGGGCTTCCATAGGGAAGAGGCTTAATAACTGTGAAGTCAAGAGAATGGGGAATGAATAATAGTGTCAGAATGCACACACTGTGATGTGTGGAGATCATCACTAAGAAAGAGTGGGGCAAGTACATACAAGGACATGAAAATGATTTTGAAGGATCCTCAAGTTTGAAATGGGGAGTATGCAATCATAGGAACAGGAGCAGGCCATTCAGTCCCTTGAACCTGTCTCGCCATTCAATTAGATCATGGCTGAATTGTATCTGAACTCATCTACCCACCTTGGTTTGTTTAGACTGATGATTTAATAAACTTGCTGAAAGACACGGCTACGGTAACTTTCTGTTCTTCAGAGATGAGGATGGTGCATCTATGCCAGGTAGTAGATGCATAGAAGATAGGAGCAGGAGTAGGCCATTCGGCCCTTCGAGCCTGCTCCGCCATTCAATGAGATCATGCCATACTGTGAGGTTGCCCCCTTTTTTTCCAGCTAGCCCCACCAACATATTTTGTGCATCAATTTGGCCCTGTTGGTCAGAGCTGTCCAAGACCCAAGATTTAAGTGCATAAACCTGGCCTGATTCAGTGCTGTATTGCCAGATGTGACATCTGCCTGGTCCTGTAGTTGTTGAAGATCCCATGGCACTATTCAAAGAGCAAGGATTAGTCCTGTTAACTCTGGCCAACATTTTGATAATCAATTGCACCAAAAACAGATTAACTGGCCATGCATGTCCATGCATAATGACCACAGCATTTCAGAGGTAGCTTTATTTGCATCTAACTCTGCTGGCCCTGATCTGGGAACTCTTGACGCTGGCACACAATACAGTGATCGAAACAGCAACTTTGAGAAGGGCTGAGGCTGATTATGGTGAGAAAAAAAGTACTTGCTGTTGGCACATTCAGAGTCACAAGGAAAGTTGAAATTATTACCATCTGGGGAAGATTTGATGGATCAGCTGGCAGGGAACTAATGTGGGCGACGTGATGTGCTTGAACAGACAGATGTAACTTGAGAGGCAGATACAATCCACTTGTACAGAAGCTACAGATTGTGGAGAGCTGTGGTCTCCAATTCCAGAGCCGTGAACCTCCAGATGGAGAGAGAACTTGCCATCACTGGTGAGATAGCAGACAGTCCCAAATGTTTTTGTGTAGCTTGGAAAATGTGCTAGTTTTTGCTAAGCTGATATAAAGGAGAGATGGTTGTTATTTTGAACAATTACCAAAAGAACCATTTTTTTGAATTTCAGTAAGCATCAGATGATTAATTGTGCTTCTGTGCCCTCTTCCTTTTCAGGATTCTGATTTCAGTCTGGCTGTGAGTACCTTGCCCAGATCCACGAGTTCACCGCCCAGCACCCTGCAGAATACCGCCAACAATGATGTACGTATTGCCTGATCTGCAAACCTCACTTACCCATCCTTTGTAATTCCTTGCTGGTACAGTGCTACTTCATAAGCTGGTTACACACACGCACACACATACACACTTTAAAAATGCCTAAAATTTCAATCTAGTACCGTGCTCTGTATAGACTTATAATCCCCTGACAGTACAGTTGCTGAGAGACACTACCCATTGTCGACCTGAGCCATGCAGACCTGGAAGGTTCCATGTTTGAACTCTGACCTGGGGTAGCAGTAGGGGCCTGAGCCTAGGTAATAGTTATACAGCTCAGAAAGAGGCCCATCGTGTCCGCGCCGGCCATCAAACCCTTTCTATTCTAATCCCATTTTCCAGCACTTGGTCCGTAGCCTTTTTAACTGGCTTAAAAATCATTGGGAATGTAATTTTTTTCCCCCGAAGAAGCTGTCTCTTGCAGTGATATGTTTGCATAACCACCAATTGCATTCTGGTACTCGGCCAAATATTCATCCTTGAAGAATGGGTCATGATGGGCTATTCTTTTATGGAGTGTGGAGCCCAATCCTGCCCTGATTCAGCGCCCACAAACATGCACTTTGGAGCAGGAACCTTGGCTTTTATTTCCTCCCCCCCCCCCCCCCCCCCCATCCCAAACACGCTGATACTGAGGCCAATTGCAATAACCCTATCGCTGCACCCATTGCTAACCAGAACTTTAGACCTTACTGATCTTGCTGAATGTGCTATTTTTACTAACTGGACCATCGCAGGGAGCTGTGTTTTTTTTTAATGTGTGCGTATGCTTTTGAGTTCTACTTGTTTTGGGGTAGGGGGAGGTGATTGTGCCACTGCTGACCACTGCAAAAGTGTAGGTGAAGAGCCAGCATTCACGGTGCAAGACTCCACCGCGGTTGACGGGAGCAGGAGCGAAGATGCGGTCGATGCAGCAGTGGTATGTGGGTGTTGCCAAGCTTGGGTCTTAGCTGCCTGCAGATTATAGGAGGAAAGAGAGCGCAAGGACGGTACGGAGTTGCAAGGTTCCTGGTCTCGAAGACGGGGGGTTGAGTTAAGTCGGAAGTGTGTGCAGTGAATGGAACCAAAATTGCTGCACCTTTTTTTTGAGAGATTTTCAGTTCAGGAAATACGGACAACAACTATCTCAAAGTGCTTTCACGATGGGGCCATTTAATTAAAATTCAGGGAGATTGACGACAATAAACTGGCTCCCCTTTTTTTGCACTGCTCAATCTGGCTCCTTTTTTCCTGGCGGCAGATTAATATCCCCACGAAACAAGGAGTTTACAATTCTGCTGGCAGGAACAGGGAGCCCGATTTTAATATAAACGAAAGGGAAGCTGCCACACGTTTGCCGATCTCCTGGAATCCAAACAAATTAAATTCCTTTGTAAAAGCAACTATAATCTCTGCAGAAGAACAGGTTAATCTGCTCATGATTTTACCACTTCCCTTTTATGCAACTTCCTCCTCTAGATCCTGCTTTCCAGCTGTTGGCAAATTGATCTGGCATCATTAAATGAGCAAAGCGTGGCTTTCAAGATGTCAAAACTAGTGGATTTACTGCCAGGTTAAACGCTTGCAGGGTACAACCCCTTTCTGATGTAAATACTGGGTCTGCAGGGGTCTAGACAGACGGGCTTCCAGAATTCCTAGTTAATTGCAGTGGCTGCGGTAATTGCAAGTAATTGTTCTGGTTGTGTGCGCACACAGCGAGCCCGCTCCCCCTTAGGCAGGAGTCTATTGTGAAGCCAGCCCAGTGGGCACAATGGGCTAATCTGACCAGTGTATTTTTATCAACAATAAGGCTACTTTTCTGTTGGGTTTAGTGGGGTGTCCGAGCCGCCGGCTCCCAAATCCGAGGGTCTTGAACATCTGGCGGCAACCCCAAAGCACCTCGCTAAACGCAATGTAAAGACACTTTTTATATTGGCCAGTGTTTATTCCCGCTTTTGACCCTTGCACTGCTAAATCCAGCTCCTTTATCCTGGTGACATCTTCATGGACCCATTTGCTAGGGACCAGGGAGCCGGATTTAAGGATGTGGGTGCCGCAATCTGAATTAAAACGAGGCCGGTGTAAGAGAAAGCGCTTTATAAAGATGTGCTTTGCATGGCCAAGCAACTATCCGTCATCCCTAAATAACAATGATTCTGTACGTGTTTAAAAAGTCTTTGTTGAAAAATGTGTTGCTGTTAAGCGAGAAGAGGCAGGTAAAGGATTTAATGACAGTAGTTTTAATGTGCATCACAGATAATTCTATTAGACAAACCTGTGTAAGTCATGTTTCGTAGTGATGAAAATGTAACATTTTATCTGCAGTGAGTGAATACCTTTTTCCTATTTTAGTTGCACTGCTCTTGGTCATTTTCCCTATTTTTTGTTCCCCTGCTTAAGATGCTTATCCCTGCTGGGCTGCAAATGCATCGTATGCTAAATCACCTAAGTGGCCATTCTTCGTGTGTCAGCCTAGATAGTGAGTGTAGGTAGGCTGCCAGACCGCATGGGATATTAGTCAGCTCATTATTTTTATCAGGAGTCGGGTGTTGATTTTTCTTATGTTGTCCTTCCCAGGTGCCTTTAGCTGCCCCACTGCCAGTCCCCACCATTGAGACCCCACCACAGGACAGTGAGATGGCTCCTGTAACTCTCCCCAGCAATGAGTTGACTCTCAAGGTAGGATTTCTGATTCACTGTTGACGAGAAAGGGCAATCAGTTCTACTAGGCTAAGTCACTAATCAGCAACTCTGTCAAGGAATTAGAGGGCTTCAGATCAGTGCCTATTTAAAACTTATCCTGAAAGAATTTTATCAATTTTTAGTTGAATTTTGTGCCATTTACATGGCGATCTAGTGGAACCCTAGGAGAACAACCGTGGACTTTTTTAAAAATGTGTGTGCTCAGCTACCTGTTAAACACGCACAGAAACATGTTTGAGTCTGCAATTCTACTTTGGGAGAAGCCATACCCTGGGTTAATCTGTATGCCTAGCATGGAGTGCACACACTCGTCCCTACGGGACACATTCCTCTTACCATAGTTTAAAGAACATAGTTGCATGTTGTCAGAGCCAAGGATTAGGAGACCCCCATTTCCCCGCCCCACCCCCCCCCCCCCCCCAAAAAAAGGTAGTGCTCGAGTTTGACCAGCTAATACTACTCCGCAAACCAGAGATCGCTGGCAAGCTTCCCACAGCTGCTTCAGCTATATAGAACCATTTGTTTTAGGGTTTTGGGGCTTACTTCTGAAGGTGAGTGGGCTTGATCATCAAAAGTGCCCGGGAATGCTGTGAACCTATCTGGCTCAGGTATCCAATTGCCAAGCCTGCACACAAACATTTGACTTGGTTCCAAGCTTCCGCTACTAATTGTATTACTTTAGAGCCACCTTGACGCTGAGAGACTCCTCCTGGGGAACATTAGTCACTAATGGGCAGCTAGACAATCGATGAAGCCCGAGTTTGAGCCCTTGCCAGATGGACAGCAGATGCTAGGAGTTCGAGTGCCGCCGTAGTGCGCACAGCGCAATTCACCATACAACCTGGGGCGCATTAGCATCATCCTCCTGATCCCAGCATAGGCATGCACCATTGAATGGTGAGTGGGTCTATCATTTGGCGGTGTAGAGCTTTATCGGCATCGGTTTGCCTCTCTGCAACCTAATCGTGGTAGGCAGCAAGCGTGCTTGTACCCAGTCTTCAGGTAATGTATCCCGGCTGCTATTATCCCATGTTTTCTAGTAGGCAACACAATGGACATTGCCTTCAGTGTAGCGGAAGGCTGGGACAGCTTGGTCATGCCAGCCACTTTGATGTTCTTGACATCAAAGTACAATGCCACGTACCAAGCCTGCTCACCAACCACTAAATCAAAGACCTTGTGATGGGGTGTATGCAA
Source organism: Somniosus microcephalus (assembly GCF_052327205.1). Lineage (NCBI taxonomy): Eukaryota > Metazoa > Chordata > Chondrichthyes > Squaliformes > Somniosidae > Somniosus > Somniosus microcephalus. Next base: position 138,581,369 of record NW_028225179.1, on the reverse strand, counting down.
GTAGTGAGGTTGATCGGAGAATATGAAGAAAGTTGCGGTTGCTCCTCTTGAGCATCGGTCTATGCGTAGTGTTACTGCTGATTTTCGCATTCATTCCTCGGTACAAACAGGATTCACCCAGAATGCAAGCAACGTTTATGGATTTTACAGCATGGGAGGTGGCCATTCAGCCCATCGTGCCTGTTCCTGCTCATTGAAAGTCACATTCCCATGCCCTTTCCTCAAATCTTTTTTAAATGTTTCCTTCTCAAATGGTTATCTACTACTTCCCTTTTTAAAAAAAAATAAAATAAAAAGTAAGCAAGTTGTAGACTCTGCTTCCACTGCTGTTCTGGTTGGGCATTCCATGTGCTAACAAAGCCTCTTTTTTAAAAAAAAAAAAAAAAAAAAAAAAATTTTCCTCCCCTCTTGTGATTTGAATTTTTGCCCTCTAGTTACCAATATGCTGACTGGTGGAAGTAGTTTTCCCCAGTTTACTTTATTTTGAAACCCCATATAGTTTTGAACATCAGGGATCTGAAATTCCCGGAGCCTTGTTCCACTGCCGGAAGTGTGGTGGGGCTGGAGTTCCGGCTGTGAGTCTGACCTGATATTTACCCCCTCCTGTTGCTTTTTACAGATTCTTGCAGGCTGTCCTAATTAACCCGTATCTTTCTAAGTGAGTATTCACCCATCCTCCCCAACTGTTACGACCCTGAGAACCTTGCCCATTGTTAATGTTAGGCTGACTGGTCTATAGTTACCTGGTTCATCCCTTTCTCCCTTCTTGAACAGAGATGTTTCATTGTAAACATCCCAGTGTGGTCAGAGCCTCCGCTGTCCTTCAGCATTCTAGGATGCAAGTCAAGAGCTCAATGCCTCTTCCACTGTGAACTCCACCATTTGTTTCCAGTGCTATTTCTTTATCTGTAGTTATTCTAATTGCTCCACTTTCTCCTCTTGTACTCTGCCACACTTCCGTGCAAACCAAGATAAAGTACTCGTTCGGTATTTCCGCTGTGCCTTCATCCTGCATAAGATTTCCATTTTCATCGTATTGCCCTACTCTTTGGTTTTTTAATTATTTTACTTTTTTTATATACATAGCATTCCTTTGTTACCTGCGAGTCATTCTTCATACCCTCTCTTAGCCTTTTGTTCCACTTTGTTTTCCATATTAGCCCTAGATTTGTCACGTACCTCTAATTCTTCAATTTTAACTTCTCTGCTTTTGCTATGCTACCTTTTATTTCTTGTTGCAATGTGTCTGGCTTATACCCTAAATGCCTCACATTTGCAGGCTTCCCATTTTGTCCACAGTCTTGTATTGTTGAAAGATTGATAATGGACCCTGATCTTGTCCTACAAGTTACTCCCACACCTTGAGAAAAAGACATGCAGCTAGCTCATCGCAAAGGATGGTACCCATAAAAAGGAATTCTTGACCAGATACCAATACAGTAAAGGAAAAATCTCACTTAACCCGGTACACTCTGGGATGCACTTGCTTGTGGATGTTTTAATTCAGCACCACAAACTATCCGCAGCACCAGCACCTCGCCCTCTTGTCAAACTACTGTCTCCAGGTACAAGTTTGGAAGACAGAATCTACAGTTGCACCACTGGGTGTTCTTCACAGTTCGCGTGCACCTAAATTTTCCACGTCCGCCTTTTCCCTTTAAGGAAATCTTCGTGATAGCGCTGGGCCTGCTTTAACAGTGGTGGCTGCAGTATAGTTTTAACATGGCTAGTATCAAAGAGGCTATTTTGCTGATCTTTCTCTTTCCTCCTCAGATGGAGTCTGCTCGCAAAGCGTGGGAGAAATCGCCGGGTGTCACAGAAAAAGATGTTGCTGCTAGTGTGACCAATGCAGACGTGCCCGAGATTACTGGCGGCTACCATTCTTTTGTCACCTCCATGCCAGCAATACCTGTGGCCTCTGTGGCACCATCTGCCACCCTCTCAGGTTCAGTATTTCAATACTTTGATGTAATGCCTATACTGTTCCCTTCCCCTGCCCCTTATCTGTGCGCACTCTCTCTTCCCTATCTGCTCCCTGCCCACTTGTTCTCCCTCTCTCTGCTTCCTGCTCCTGCTTTCTTTTCCTGTGCTCCTTAATTCACTTATCTATCCCCCTTTTGTTGTCCTCACACTCTGCATTATGTTGGGTGTTTTTATTTCCTTGATTTGTCTGATTATGCCCATTGTCGTCTCCGCATGTCACTTCTACCATTTAACCATCTCCTGTTCTCTACCTAAACACTTTTCAGGTCATTCTGTTTCTTTTTCTGTATGTGTCCTTGGTTTGTTTTTTTTCTAACTTCCCCCTTCTCTGTTTTGTTAATTTTTAAATGCTCGTTATCTAATTTTTTTTTTTAGTTCTGAAGGAGGGTCCTAAGCCTGAAATGTCGACTTGACTTGTTACCTCAACAAATGCTGAGCCCCTTCAGTGTTTTTTAATTTTGTTTCAGATTTTAAGCCTCTGTGGTCTTTTGCTTTTGTTTGTTTTGGGGCAGGGTGTTTTGATTGTTCCCCCCCCCCCCCCCCCCCCTCTTTTCTCTTGAATGAGCCAATGCTGTGCAGGTAACCCTTTAGTACCTCACCCACGTGTGAATCTTGATAAATAGAAAGACTTGCATTTCTATAGCACCTTTCACATCCTCAGGACGTCCCAAAGCAATTTGCAACCAATAGTTTTGAAGTATAGTCGCTATTGTGATGTAGGAAACATGACACAGCAAGGTCCCACATACAGCAGTGACCAGAAAATCTGTTTGCGATGTTGGTTGAGGGATAAGTACTGCTCACGAGACCAGGGAGAACTCCCCTGCTCTTCTTCGAAATAGTGCCATGGGGCCTTTTACGCCCACCCAAGAGGGCAGACGGGACTTCGGGTTAGTGTCTCGAGGAAAGACAACACCTCCGACAGTGCAGCACTCCCGCAGTACTGCACTGGGAGTGTCGGCCTGGATTATGCATTCAACGCCCTGGCGTGGGGCTTGAACCCACGGCCTTCTGACTCCGAGGCGAGAATGCTACCCACTGAGCCACGACTAGTGAGTATCCGTAGGGTTTTTAGTGACCGAGGGCATCAGAGCCCAGCCTGACCTGGTCCTCCCCAATGTTCACACACAGGCAATTTTCCAGCATGGATCCCAGCAATTTTCTACCTTCCTAGCCCAAATTGAATTGTAGCACCCTCCCCCAAACCGGCTGTCTCCCCAGCTGAGCCTAGGAACTCAGCACGGCCCAGTGATGCAACCTGGGACTGTCCTGGTTTGGATGGCTCAGCTGTTCACTGGACGAAGCCTTTACTGACTAAGCAATCAGGGAGCAACCTATTAAAAACTGTTAAAGATGTCTCTCTTTGTTCAGTTTTTTTAGAAATCTAATTTGTCAACAGTAAAGTAGCATTCTCTTGTTTTGGTGGGGTCGGATGCTATACAGTTAAATGATTATACTGTTTGCTTGTACTGTGCAGCAGCACCATCTGCTGGTAGAAAATCATCCTAAAGGAACAGCTTGGTTCCTCTAAAGTAGGCTAATTTTTTATAAAAAGCTGCTTCCCTTTATAGAGAACGGCAATTGTATTGTTGGCTCCCCATTGGATATAATTGCTATATTCTTAGTACTCCGCCGCACCTGTCATCCTAATTTAATTGCACAAAACAAGAAGTAATTACATCGCTGTAGACTCTGTGTAATTGAGCTGAGCCCAAGGGTTTCTTGAGGGGTTTAACACTGTTCTTGGTCTTTCGCAGCTCTTCACGGCTCCCTGCAATGTCAGAATTTAATTTACAGAGCTTGTGTGTTCTCTCTGATCTAGAGAACACTGAACTATTTCATTAGTTAAAAAATCATCAATATTTTTCCCACCCCCTACAGCGCCAAGTGGCCAGATTCCACCTTGCTACATGGAAAGTCATTTCTATGGAAGCCAGCCTCGCGGAATGCCTCCCTCCATTTCCCAGCATCAGGCGTTCCAGTCTGGACTCTCGCGGGTAAGAGCTTCGTCATCCCCTATTGTGTTGTGGGTTTTGGTGTGTGCAGTTGCCAGTGTGGTCCCGGTGCTGTTAACAGGCCATCGGATATGTAGAGGGACTCTGGGACAGATTTCAGCTTTCTCTTTCAATAGGTTTCGTCCTTGCAACCACACGTGCTTTTGTAATGAAAAGAAGGGAAAAAAACTTGCATTTATACAGCGCCTTTCATGACCTTGGTGTAGTGTCCGTGTGTTGATAAGGACACTGAAGACAGGAGTTGGTTCATAGGTATTTACTAAGCAAAGTCTTTTGGGGGGGGGGGGGGGGTTCTAACGGATATACACAATATACAGGCTTATATAGCCCGAGTGGCAATTACCGGCATTACAGCACACCTGGGGCTCTTAAAGGCACATACACCACACTCGGGACGTCCCAAAGCGCTTTACAGCCAATGAAGTACTTTTGAAGTGTAGTCACTGTTGTAATGTAGGCAATGCGGCAGCCAATTTGTGCACAGCAAGCTCCCACAAACAACAATGTGATGATGACCAGATAATCTCTTTTTTTAGTGATGTTGTTTGAGGTCTAAATATTGGCCAGGACACTGGGGGAGAACTCCCAAGCTTTTCAATCTTTTACACGCAGTTTAACGCCTCATCCGAAAGACAGCATCTCTGACAGTGCAGCACTCCCTTAGTACTGGAAGTGTCGGCCTAGAATTTTGCTCAATTCACTGGAGTGGGACGTGAACACACGACTGATGTTCCCTTTAATTTTTTTTTTGGGTGCGTGGCCCCTTTAAGGGGCTGCGCGGCCCATTCAAAGTACCGCGCATGCCCTGTTTTTCCTATTTAAAAGCCGGTGAGCCGGCTGCGCGGGAGCCGCAGAGCGCTAGGCTGCGCAGCTTAAAGGGACCATTGCCCAGGACCTTCTGAGGCGAGTGTGCTACCCACTGAGCTACAGCTTCCGTGCTCCCATCGTGCAGGTTTTGTGTGCGTGTGTGCACGCGCGCACACAAGTTAAGCTTACCAGAATTGTCGAGGCTGGGGGTCTGAGAATATCCTTTTTCTTTTAAACCGGGTCTGCCCCAGCCATAAACTCCATTGTTGGGGAATCTGATGAGTTTCACTGGAGGGCATTGCAACTGAAGCTAATCAGCTTTCCAGCGGCGGGGAGGGGGTGTGGTAACCGGATGGTGATCATTGATTTTCCTCTCACTAGCCCAGCGCTACCGAGGCCAATTGTTGCACCTCCACTGCTTCCCCGTCTAATTCCATGCAGACCAATGATCAAACCTGGAGCCTTCATGGTCTAGTTTGGTATCACAATTGGTTTACCCCGTGTTAACAAGCGGTGACGTAACCAGTATTGCGAATTGTTACCCCAGTTTCTTTGAACAACTCATGAAGAATTTGTCAAAAATTATTTAATGCTCTTCAAATGTTTCCTTTTTCTAAAAAAAAGAAAAAGCCACTTTCAAGCAGCTGGACCAGAAAAGAGGTTGAATTGTTGCAAACTATTCTGTTGCATTGCAGGCGATGCCGACACAGCAGATCACGCTTCCTCTTCACACTCCTCTTCAGGGCCAGGCCCAGGTTTCTGCTCTTGGCATCCGACAGGGGACACCCGTCTCCCAAACACAGGATATGTTCAGTTCCTTCCAGTCTTTCAGGTAAGGCTTTCCTAGTCATTGCAGTCTGTGCCTCGGAATAAGAGCAGAAGACCACGAAGTTCAACAGGTCTGCCCCTTTTTAAATAACCCTTTAAACGTGTCACTGATTTGACACACTGGGATAAATAGAACAGAAGTATAAATGCACTCGGACATGGTAACTCTTTGGTTGTAACTCTCGGCCAGAGCTCACTGTTTGCATTGTAATTCCTTAATACAGTTTTATCTGTGTTCAATTGTACAGACCCTCCTTTTAGAGTCTCTTTCATTGCATTCAGTATAAACAAGTTACTCAGTTTAATATTAAGGAAGTTTAATATTGAGGCTGTGGGGACTTTCTTTGCTGTTCTCTCTCTCCTCCCCCCCCGATATCCCACGGTTCCTGAACCCGACCTGTAAACGAGCCATCTGCAGTCATGCAGGCGTCTTCAAGTTGGCACAGCCTGGTCACGGATGCGGTTGAAAAAAAATTGAGATTCTTGAGCCACCCAGCATAGATCACTATCCTGAGACTTGGAACCCAGCAAAATGTAACGGTTGTCTGTAGTTGCTGTAATTCATGGGAATGAGGCGGGCTGGACCATTTTATAAAATGCAGGGTACAAATGCTGCGGCTCTCATTATTTGCGGTGGGTTCAGTGCATTTGCATTTCCACAGCCTTCTGTCTGTGTGTGTGCCAGTGAATGTCTCAAAGTATGCATCTGTCTGTTGTATTTGACAGGTCCCAACAGCTGTATCTACAGCCTGGACTTTCCCCTCCCTCTGCAGCCATGGTGCAAGGCTCTCCGTTAATATCTGGGGGTCCAGTGAAAGGCCAGTACGTTGGCTTTTCAGCAGTGCAGGCTGGGGAGGTAGCAAAGGCTCAGGCGGGATTGCCCTACCAGCAGGCAGCTTGCACCCCGCCCATGTCGGTTATCTACAACACGCAGCTGGGCAACTCCCAGCTCATCGACTCTCAGCTGATACAGGTAAGAGGCCTACACTGCCTATATTAGAGGGGTGCCCACCAATGTTCCCTTTAAGCTCCACAGCCTCGCAGTGCTCTAGGAGTCCCGTGCAGCTGGCGAGCCAACTTTTAAATTGGGGGGAAAAGACGGCTCATTGGCGAAATTTTGAATGGGCTGCGCGGGCCCAAAAATAATTACAGGGAACATTGGTGCCCACTGTCAGTATCTCAAGAACATTTAGAAATGGGGAAATAGACCGAGCAAGTCCTTCCCAAGTTGAGTATATTCAAGGCTGTGATGTAGACTTTTGGACCTTAAGGGGATATGGGGATGGGGCGGGAAAGTGGAGCTGAGGTGGAAGATCAGCCATGATTTCATTGAATGGCGGAGCAGGCTCGAAGGGACTGTTGGCCGACGACTCCTAGTTCTTATGTTCCCCTTTTTCACAGATCCAATCCCACCTTCTCACCATATTCCCCAGTCTTTTTGCTCTTCAGAAGCATGTCCAATTGCCACTTGACTCTCTTCCTTCTGTGCACTTCTTGGTCACTGTCAAATTTCACGGGTCTCTTCCCTCCTTACTCCTAACTTCTAAACACTTTACCCTCGTATCTGAACCCGCTTGCCATAATTTGACTGGATCAACTTTCCCCAGCTCCTTCATCGTCTTGGAAACAAGCCAACCACGGAAGAATGGCTGAAAGTAACAATTTGCGTCTATTTATGGGAGTGAGGGGGGATAAAAGACACAATGACTGGGCAGTTGTCTTATGAATTTCAGCCTGGTAGTTGCTGCAGATCTAGAAGAACCAGCAGAAAAGACATGGAGAGAATTCCCCATGGGCTGATGCAGATTGCAGCAACCCTGGGCTCAATGAGTGGTGGGGAGTCCTGCGCCAGTCTTTAACAATAGGCCTGGGAGGAGGAGGTTGTGTCAGCCATTTGCCTCGGGCAGCTCTTCCTTTCCAGTCTTCACCCCATCCAACATCATCCGTCTAAACAACCAATATATTTTAAAATCAAAGCCCTTAATTTTTTTTGAATACTTTGCTCAGTTGATTGGTTCACCACCTAGTCTAGAACTGAGCCATATGTAGGTCAAGAAGGTCCCAGATTTCCTGCCTGGCTTGTGCTGAGTTAACTGATCTCCACCAGGGTGGTGGTAGAGGTGCTGTAACTAACCTTGATGCTGTTGAGATAGTGAGGGCAAATTGACCACAGTTACCACCAATGTTCCCTGTAATTTTTTTGGCACCACGCGGCCCTTTTAAGGGGCATTTGCATTGAAATGTCAGCTATGTGGGATCCCTGGAGCGCCGCGCAGCTTAGAGAACATTGGTTACCACTCCTGATCAGTGACACTCTTGCTGTCAAGTGGAAGTCGGGTGAGCACCAATGTTTCCTCTAAATTTTTTTTGGCCGCATTGCCCCTTTAACGGGCATGCGCGGTTTATTGCATTTAAAGCCGGTGAGCCGGCTGCGCAGCTTAAAGGGAACATAGAAGATACGAGCAGGAGTAGGCCATTCGGCCCCTCGAGCCTGCTCCGCCATTCAATGCGATCATGGCTGATCATCCAAATTCAGTACCCTGTCCCTGCCTTCTCCCCATATCCCTTTAGCCTTAAGAAATATATCTAACTCCTTCTTGAATATATTTAATGAATTGGCCTCAACTGTCTTCTGTGGTAGAGAATTCCACAGGTTCACCACTCTGGGTGAAGAAATTCCTCCTCATCTCAGTCCTAAATGGCTTACCCCTGGTTCTGGACTCCCCCGCCATCGGGAACAGCCTTCCTGCATCTAGTCTGTCTAGTCCTGTTAGAATTTTATAAGTTTCAATGAGATTTATAAGTTTCAATGAGAACATTGGTGAGCGCCATCTGAACTTGCACTTGGTAACCACTTGGGTGAGGTAGAGGAGGGACGCCAGCAAGCAGCCTTCAGGTAAGCGGGGGGGCAGAAGAGTGACAATCAGGTGAGTGGGTGGTGGGGAAACAATTTATATATTTACGCACTCGGATCCCTTTTTAAAGTGAGTCATATAAATCTGTTCAATTTGAGGTTTGAGTAATGACAATGTGTCACCAATACAAGTTTGGCAGTGCAATGAACCCGATTTAAAGGCTTTTGAATTAATTTCACTGCCAAACTTGTGTTGGTGCCACGTTGTCATTACTCAAATCTCAAATTGAACACATGACTGTACATTGGCCTGCAATTCTTAACTCCTAAAATCTCACTTTTCCCCTGCCCCCCCAAAGAAAAGTTCTGCGGCCCTTCAGTACCTCGCCCAAGTGCGCTCTGTTAATATGCGAGGCGAGACGAGACAGTGAATGATTTGCCAGCTGTTTTGCAGCAGGGATCGCAGGATGGTAAGCAGGAACAGGATCGCTGGCCACCTTGGCTTTTTCTCACTGCTCCCTAGCCTAATGAGCACAATGATGAGGCCCCAACACCACAGCCTTGACTGTGATCGTCGAACTTCGCACAGAATGTGGACTGAACCTTTTCCTCCCCTGTATGGATTGGTACACTCTCTAGGATATGCATTTACCCACTGAACCATTGGGTTGCTTGAATGGTGTCATTCCAAGAGGAACAGTGTGCCAGTGCAGCCCCTTTCCTTCTCCTCTCTTTCTCTTCTCTCTTTTCCCCCCCCCCCCCCCACCACCACCACAAGCAATCGTGGAAAGTAGTCTTACTTTTATATCCATGCAGCTCAGCCTTTGAAGAAGAGATTGTACCAGGAGCAGGTAGCATTTTGTCCTATATACGCGTCTGAAGTGCACGTTTGATTTGACTGTTTACACTTGCTGGGTTGTGTCACATTATACAAGAATCGCTATGATGTGCCCAGATAATTCATGTTGAATGCTAACGTGGCTGACCTTTCCGACAGATGAGGCAAGGCTTGGCCCAGCCATCGGACTTCTATTCCTCTCCACTGCAGCAGCCCACTCAGAGCAACTACTTTGCAGCAGCACCAATGTCCAGTGGCGCGCTCCACCAGGTAATCCTCGACAGTGAGTTTTGCTGATACTACTTGCTGGTTGGGGGGTAGGGAGAAACTATTCAAATGTTGCTTGAAAATCAAACTATTAAACTGGCCATATTTTAAATCCCTCAAGACTCAAGAAAATGATTTGAGATCTGAAGTAAGTAGAGGTGAGAAGTACACCTGACATGAATCAGTCATTCATGAAAGAAAGACTTATGAAATAATACTGAGCGGCCTACGGGTGGCGCTGTCCAGGGAAGTATAAATACTCGGGCACAGGCCCAGCTTGTGCAGGACATTCTTAACAGGAACTAGTGAAGGACACAACTAGACCTCCATGTTGTAAAACAGTTGATTAAAGCTTTGTTTAACGCTTAGACCAAGTGCCTAGTAGTTTTTTTACGTCCGCGCCTTTATCATGCCACTATCTTAAAGCATGTGACGCCATAAGTTATTTGTAAAGTGCACTGACTTGAGGCAAATGCAGCAGCCCTTCTACACCAGGATTGTCCCGCAATAACTTGCATTTATACAGCGCCTTTAACGCAGTAAAACATCCCAAGGCACTTCTCAAGTGCGTTATCAAACAAAATTTGATCCCGAGCCACACAGAGATATTAGGACATTGGTCAAAAGAGGTAGATTTTAAGGAGTGTTTTAAAGGAGGAGAGGGAGGTGGAGGGGCTTGGGGAGGGAATTCCAAAGCTTAGGGGCTAGGTAGCTGAAGGCAACAGCAATGAGTTGAATAACCAGTTAACCCATTCCTTTAGTGGTGTTGGTTGAGGAAAGTCTATTGTTACGGATAACTCCCTGCCCCCTCTTTGAACAATGCCACGGGATCTGATCCACCTGACAGGCAGGTAGGGGCCTTGGTTCAAATCTTTTTTTTTATTTTTTATAAAGGACTGCTGTCCCAACAATGCGGCACTCCTTCGTATTGCACTGAGGACATCTGCCCAGATTACAGTGGGCTTGCGTGAATTGTAGACGTGTGTAGTGTGAATATAGTCCACATATTTGATTGTAAAGTTGAATATGTTCAGATTTTTTTTATTCATTTGAGGGATTTGGGCGTCGCTGGCAAGGCCAGCATTTATTGCCCATCCCTAATTGCCCTTGAGAAGGTGGTGGTGAGCCGCCACCTTGAACCTGCAGTCTGTGTGGTGATTTTGTCGTAGCAGTTTGGCACAACTGAGTGGCTTGCTCGGCCATTTCAGAGAGTAGTTAAGAGTCGACCACATTGCTGTGGGTCTGGAGTCACATATAGGCCAGACCGGGTAAGGACGGCAGATTTCCTTTCCTAAAGGACATTAGCGAACCAGATGGGTTTTTGCGTTAATCCATTACTGATAGTAGCTGATGGGATCATTAGTCCAGGCCTCTGGATTACTGATCCAGTAACATAACCACTATGCTACTGTCCCCATTAATGGTTTGCTATTACCGGTTTGAAAACAATAAAAGGAACTGAAAATCAGACAGATGCTAGCGTTGACTACCTAACCAGACTCTTTCAAGGCTTTGAGATGTGATCATGTATCTTGAAGCAGCCCTTTTTATTTTTATTTTTTTTAATGTTTACTTTGAGACTCTTGCCTCGGTTTCCCGCCTCCATTCCTGTGCTCATTTTGGACTGCTTTTTTCTAACAGATGTTGGTCCCGATGCTGGGCTCGCAGTTGTCTATCCCTGGCTTTGGGTCCATGCAGCAGCCCCTGGTTCAACTTCCGCAGTCTCTGCATCATTCGCAAGCGCAAACCGTCCCTCCAGGGCCTCCCCGAAGAATCCTTCATTCCAGCTTTCACACTGCTGCACCTACTCTAGGAAGGGAGGTAAAAAAAACACGAAATTTGAAGCACTTAAAAAAATAAAGTTAAAATGCAAGTTATGTTTGCAGCCTTGTACAATAGTTACAATATATTTTAACCGAAACTCTGCTTTTTAACGCAGGTTAACCCAATAGATCCCAAGACATTTCACTTGGATAGGAAAATGAATCTGTCTCCCGGGGCACTTGGTTACACTGTCCCCTCACCTGCAATGTTCAGGTGAGAAGTTAGTGACCTCATTTAGATTTCAGTATTCATACAGGACCTCCAATTTGTTTCTGTTTTCAGTACTAAAATTTGCATCCTAATGCTAAACTTCATTGTTTTTATTTTGAAACTTTTAAAGTAATGCACAAAACTGTAAAGGAATTGGTACTTGATCCAGCCTGTTATGATGGCCTCATGCAGTGCTAAGCTATACAGACCGAAGGTCCCAGGTTTGGGGGGTAGAGGAGGAGAATCCGCTGAGGTTCCTGCTTCTGATGACTGACTGAAAATCCAGTGGCCTACACTTGGGGGGGAAAAAACCACAGGGTAGATTTTCAACCGGCATTGCTCATCAGGCACCCATTGAATTTCAGTTACGGGCAAGATCTAGCTCGACTGTGAAGCAGCACGCAATCGAGTAGCGTGCCGACACGCCATCATAAGGGACAGTGGCTGGCACGAGGCACCTGAGGGCTGGCTTTTCCCACACGACCATCTCCTGGTGAAAGCGCCATCAGCAGAAGAGTAGAAAAAGGAGAAAAGTTTGGCTTTTTAAAAAAAAAAAAAAAGCACTTTCCACGTTTCCAGTCCACACCCCGGCACTGCCCTTACAATTCTAACATGCAGATAAGTGCAGTGAGGGAGGCCATTTGGCCCATTCGCTTCGTCCTTCCATTGAAAGCTGCTGTCCCACCAGATTCGTATTGTTGTACTTTCCAAGTGATTTCAAAGTTTTTACCTCCACTACCCTACCCAGTAAACCATTCCAAGTATTAATCACTCTTCGAGTGCTTCCTGGTGTCGGACCTGACCTTAACTGGGCAGCTTTTAGTTTCCATGCACGTGGGGCTGTTAGATCACCGGAGTGCGGTGAATACAGGCGGGGAGGGACACACACCCTGAACAAAGCCTGCTGTATACACACGTTGCACGTGAGAGTGCACTACGTAACTTTTTATCCTGTGTTTTTTCCCAGGCCTGGTGCGACGAGTCCCAGAGGGAAGTCTCCGGGACCAGCCCAGTGTGGAATCAATCCCTTGCCGTGTTTCAGAGGGAACGTGTCACAGCAGGTAAGGATCTTTTTTTTTTTGTATGTGTTCCCCCTTGAGTTACAGTGTGCACCTTGGACACTTGCAATCCATCGACGTCAACGGGGGGTGTAAAACCGGCATTCCACCCAATCCTGTGGGATTCCCGCCTGGCACATCCGGTTAAAATTACCTCCAAAGACTCATTGTGCCATTTTGTACTCTAGATATCTAAACTTTGAAACTTCCTTCAGACTCTTCCCTTCCTCCTACGGGCTGCAGTCTTTTGAAAGCCAGTGTTTGCATTACCTAACCATGACTTCTTGATTTACATTGTCTTTAAACTTGGCACGCTCTCCGCTGAGAGTCTACAGCCTTCACCTTGGCTTTTCAATAACCATAAACCGTGAGCTCCTGTAGAGTGGATTCCCCCAGGTGAGCTAGGTGCCGAATGCAAGCACTGTTGAATTCAGATGAAGGTAACCCAGCGGTCACTGTCTGCCTGAACCTATGGCCGTAGCTATGGTGGTGACCTCGGCCCTTAACTTGATGTTCTTGCTTTACAAGTACAGCCCTCTTGCCCCAATTCCTAATTTTACTCCTAAAGTAGCCCGTCTGAAGTCAGGCAGGGACAGCAACCCCAGCCAACAGGACCACTAATTAATTTGGGCAAGACCAGGCTATTTGCTTGAGTCTTTATTCTGCATTCCTCCTGGCTTGTGCACAGCCAAATGAACTAACGCAGTGTACTCTCCCACAGACAATGTGCAAAATGTACAGCGATTGCAGAAAGTGAAGCATAGCACGTATACTCTTTAAAAACCTGGTCAAATGCCAATTTTTTGTATACACTACCACTTCGAACTGCAAGACTATGAAGGTTGCATGGTTCTCCAGGGCAGCTGTCTGTGTTTCCCCACTGCCTCCCACCTTGCACCCCTTGCTAATCAGCTAATGGGTCCTGATCGCAATGAGCAGCCTCTGTTTTATATTCGTCACCCTTTTATCCAGCTTGACTAACAGTAATTGTCATGCCTGGCAGCCCAAGCAAGGCATTGACACAGCTCATTATCGGCAGGCCCTGTGCTCGAGCCAGCATCTCTCTACATAACTGAGATACCTCAAACACACCCTGGTTATTTACAACAGTGTATTTTTGTATCTTTCGTATTCAACTCTTAATTCAAGAGTTAATCATTAAAAGTGCTATATTCTATACGCAGACTCATGTCAAGTACGGTTACAATTCAGAGGAGGTGCTAAAATTTATACTGTAGCATTTTCCAATGGGGTGGATCCATTTTTGGAGTTGTGTGATATGGGTTGTTCCCTTTCCCACCTCTCAAAACACAGGCCCTTATTGGGGTTTAGATTCATGGATTTTGGCTACCCTGCATTTTCTCCTCCAAAGTGGCCATTCTTCAGGTGTGGACCTGGGCAGTTCAGGCTATTCAGCAGTGGGTAGCATTGCCAATCCCATCTTCACCCGACATCCTGGAGTGCAATTGACTGCTGTGTTCTCCCTGAAGTTGGTTCACACTTGGCAGACTGGTCCCGCGCTCGTAACAACTCATGAAAACTCGTTCCATGAAAACTTGTTGCATGAAGTTGATATAATTTCATTATCTCTCAGATTTTCACCAGCTTGTACTTCAAACCAGCCTATCTACGTTTTACTGTAGTTCTGCTGACTGATCTGTTAATTCCAGGGTTATTTAGTCCATCACACAGCCTGAGAAAATGCCACAAGCATGGCATTGCAGTGTAAGGCACTGCCTAAAGGCTGGTGGAAGCAGATTCAATAGTAGCTTTCAAAAGGGAAATAGATAAATACTTGAAGGGGAAAATGTGGGGGGGTGGGACTAATTGGATAGCTCTTTTTAAAGAGCTGGCACAGGCACGATGGGCCGAATGGACTCCTGTGCTGTATGATTCCATGAAGCAGAATTTGTTATTTAATACAGGAGATTTTTGTATTAATTTCCCCCTTTTTTATAGGCTTTTTTTTAATGATTACATTAGTGAATGCCAAGACCGGGGATTCTGTTGACAATGATCCATTCCGTCTTCCTCTGGCATCACATTGACAAATTTAGAGAACTCGTTGCAGAAACCAGTGAACACTGCTGTTGTGTAGAAGTGGCGTGAATTGGCTGATTTTGTGGCAACGAGTAAACTAATTACAGGCTCCCCGAAGGTTTGGCATATAAATGCGCTGTGGAACTGACCGGACGAAACATCTGCGGTTCGATTCACATTCTTTGTCGAGTTAGCTGTTGGCGCAGCACTAATCGACTACAGTGCCCCTAGACCAGGGAGGGGGAGGTCTGTGGAGGAAACGAGAAGTAGCCAGACTCCTCCTAGCTATCTGATGACCCCCGCTATGCACGTGTGGAAGTTGGGTTCGGACAGGATCAAACTCCGCTGTGGTGCCTTTCAAAGGTTGAGTGACCTGCCACTTAATGTCCACGTTCAAAACTGAAGGGACATTAAGTAGTGCAGACGGGAGCAGGAAGTTACAATTGGACATGGACAGATTAAGTGAGCAGGCAGAACTTTGACAAATGGAGTTTAATGTGGGCAAGTGTGAGGTCATCCACTTTGAACATAAAGAAAAATCAGAATATTTTCTAAAGAATACTCAGCTAGAGTATTGTGTTCAATTCTGGGCACCACACTTTAGGAAGGATGTCAATGCTTTAGAGAGGGTGCAGAAGAGATTTACTGGAATGGTACCAAGGGTGAAGGACTTCAGTTATGTGGAGAAGCTGGGGTTTTCCTTGGAACAGAGTAGATTACGAGGAGATTTGATAGAGGTGTTCAAAATCATGACTGGTTTTAATAGAGTAAACAAGGAGAAACTGTTCCAGTGGCAGAAGGGTTGGTAACTAGAGGACACAGATTTAAGGTGATTGGCAAAAGAACCAGAGGCGAGATGAGGAAACATTTTTTTTACACAGCGAGTTGTTGTGATTTGAAATGCATGGCCTGAAAGGGTGGTGGAAGCAGATTCAATAGGAATATTCAAAAGAGAGCTGAATAAATAATTAAAGGGAAAACATTTGCAGGACTATGGGGGAACGAGCAGGGGAATGGGGCTAATTGGACAGCTCTATCAAAGTGCTGGCACAGGCACGATGGGCCGAATGGTCACCTGTACTGTATCATTCTGAGAAACTAGAAACTGTGGAGGAGCAAACAGATTTAGGTGTCCAAGTACAAATCATTTAAAGCTGTAGACAGATACAAAAAGCAATCAAAAAGACTAATGGAATATTGGCTACTATCTCCAGGGGGCTGGATTACAAAGGGGATGAAGTGATGCTTCAGTAGTATAGAGCCTTGGTCAGACCCCATCTAGAGAACTGCGTTTAGTTTTGGGCACCGCACCTCAGGGTGGATATATTGGCCTTGGAGGGGATGCGGCACAGATTCACCAAAATGACGGGCGCTTAGAGGGTTAAATTGAGGACAGGTTGCATAAACTTGGCTTGTATTCCCTTGAGTAAAGATGATTGAGCAGTGATCTGATCAAAGTGCTTAACATGTTAAAAGGATTGATACAGAGGAACTGTTCTGGTGGGAGAATCAAGGACAAGAGGAAATAATCTTAAAATTAGAGCTTGGATTTAGGAGAGAAATTGGGAAGCACTTTATCAAACAAAGGGTAGTAGAAATCTGTAACTCTGAACCCCCAAAAGGCTGTGGATGCTGGGGGTTAGTTGGAGCCTTCAAGTCTGAGATAGTTAGATCTTTGTGTTAGGATATCAAGGGATTTGGAGCTCTGGTGTGTAAACGATGTTGAGGAACAAATCGGCCTTGATCTAATTGAATTTCGGAGCAAGATCAAGAGGCTGAATGGTCTACTCCTGTTACTATGAAGAATGGCTGCTTGCATGTGGCACTGCCCCCTCCCTTCCTGCCCTCTCCCCTTCTCACACACGCACATTTAGTACTTTTAGATGAGTGGAAAGAAAATTGGAGGAGGGAGAGGGAAATTACTTTCAGGAGAACTTCCTTTGGGGCAGGCTCCCTCAAGGACAGGCACATGAATGTGACGGGTAGTGAACCACCCATTGGTACAGCAGCTCACATTCACTCGTAAGAGAAGCCATGGCAATATTACCAGGGTTGGAGAATCCAGCTACAATGTAGAAAGAAGTGTTATTTTAAACCGATCTAGCATTAGTTTTTAATGGGATTTGGTAGATTTTTAAAAGAGCAGCCTGGCCAGAAATAGCTGAAGGACATTTTAAGCATTTTTAAAGTGTTCTGGTTTGTGGATGGAGTGAAGGAGACCTAACCTAGGCAAATGCAAGCGAGCCGATGTGCGTACAAATAAGAGGTGATCGAGAAGGACGAGAGTCTCGGACCGACCTGCTCAAATCCTGTTGAATTGGCTCGCTCTTCCACATATGCATCATTGTAAACCTGGGTGCTTAATTTCTAAATTCACAACCACCATCATATATTAATAATTGCTGGTTCGTACCACTTTAAGGCAGCCAGATGTTTCAAAATTGAACATTGGCGCATGTTTGATAAAATTTTGCCATAATTCGGTGTGATTTTTTAAATATGAAAAAAGTCATGTAAAATGCCTTGCTGCTCATAGCCCGAACTTGTCCATACACTTGGAACCTTAAGATTAAGATATGATTTTTGGCGATGCAGAATTAGTATTAAAAAAATTGAAGTTTTTGCAATGTCGCAGCCCAGAGTGAATGGGAGCAAAGCCTGGTAAATGTCTGCTTTGCTCTCAGATGCCATCTTACGCCAGCTCGAAGGTGCGATCGCGACCGTACCATGGTGCAAGCCACGCAGCGCCACTTCATGACCCCCTAATCCAAGCGACTCGGAACGCCTATTTCACGCCCTGCCCATTCCTGGCGACCAGAGTCCCCTCTGGACCAACTGATGGGCTCCTTCCACCCAAAGCTGCCAAGGAAACTGACGAAGACGCTAAGGTATGAGGTGTGGGGGTTGGGTGGCGAGGAACATTAAAGGTGAATACGTGCAACATGCCCACAATCTGCCCCCTTGTTACGATAGAGATTCAATCTGCCAGCAGTGTTGCCACGAGGCTTATTTAATGTAGATGTACCAGTACTTCATAGAAAAAATTAAACTGGAGTCAGTACATTCTAAGGTTAGATGTGTGATTTGTGAGATACGCTATTGGCTTAAATTACTTTGATCACCAGTCACTGCGCTGTAACTACCAGTACTTCATTCTCTTACTAAATGCTCTCTCCAGGCACTAATTAAATCTGGAAGGACCTAATCTATAATTGCACTGCCAGGTTTTTTTTCCCCCACTGTTCAAGTGGGCATAGATGAAAGGCTTTAGTTATGAGATGAGACTTGAGAAACTAGAACTCTTCTAATTAAAACTGAGAAGGTGAAGAGGAGTTCTCGGGTGTTCAAAAGATTTTGATAAAGTTGAGGGAGGAATTTATTTCCGTTGGTCAATGAATTGGTAACTAGGTATAAATTTAAGATAATTACCAAAAGAACCAAGGAGATTTTGAAATCTAGAAGATTCTGAGGGGGATTGACAGGGTAGATGCTGAGAGAAATAACAACAGAACATGCTGGAAAAACTCAGCAGGTCAGGCAACATCCGTGGAGAGAAAATAGAGTCAATGTTTCGGGTCAAACCCTTTGTCAAGACTGAAAAAGCACAGGAAATGAAACAAATTAAAAGGCCAGAATGGGGGCTGGGAGAGAACAAAAGAGAAGTGAAGAGACATTAAGAGGTATTCAAAACGAGACCAGATGGTGATAGGACTGGTGGAGACAAAAGACGGCTCTAGATTAGGTGTGAAATGTGCTGGCAGAATGGGAGACAGCTGCCATGTGGGAGAGAAAGAAAGGGGGGGGGGGGGCGCCAAAACAAAGGTGTGGATTAAAAATGTAATGGGGGCCGAGGTTAGATGCTGAAAGGTTGTTTCCCCTGGCTGGAGAGTCTAGAACCAGGGGGCGCAGTCTCAGGATAAAGGGGTGGCCATTTAGGACTGAGATGAGCAATTTCTTCACTCAGGGTGGTGAATCTTTGGAATTCTCTGCCCCAGAGGGCTGTGGATGCTCTGTCTTTGAGTATATTCAAGGCTGAGATCGATAGATTTTTGGACTCGAGGGATATGGGGATTGGGTGGGAAAGTGGAGTTAAGGTCGAAGATCAGCCATGATCATCTTGAATGGTGGAGCAGGCTCATAGGGCGGTATGGCCTACTCCTGCTCCTAATTCTGGACAGTCCTACCAGAAACATCGGTGGGAGCAGAATCCGTAATAGTTTTAGAAAGAGAAGTAAATATGTATTTTTTAATAAATTTTGAAGCATGAGGGGAATGGGACTGAGTGGAGAGCTCCTTCAATAACAGGCGTGATGGGCTAAATGCTGTCAAATTCTTTGATTCTATTGTATGGAAATTTCACACGCCCTTCACTGAAAGCATAATCCTGGTAAGCGCTTTGCAACCACTTACTCCCAACCTTGCAACGGCTTAACTTACTAGTGGTGTGTTTATTTTGGGTGGCACAATGCATCACTAAAATACATGTCTCCACAAAGATGCAAGTCATTAGTTGATACCCGTGATCTGCCTGTGCTGAGTCCCCTCACAATGCCAGCGCTGAGTGTGGGAGGGCATGCAGCAGATAGAGATGCAATTGCCTGGGTCCCACGCGCACGCACCTCCCTCCAGCAGCAGGAGTGTTATCAGCCCACCTCTGGGTAGTGTGCGGAGGGGGAGAGAGCCATTCAGACAAGGATATTGTCCGTATTTCTCTTTGTTTGATCCAATGTAGTAATTTTTCAAAATTGCATATTTTCGGGTATCTTTAAAGGTTGGATTAATTGCAGATTAAATAGAAATGTTTTAGTGAGTGCTGCTCTCTAAATTTTCTCCCGTTTATGAAGACTGATTTATCCAGGGGTTCAGTTCCAGGTTGCCAGGTGACCTCTGCTTAGGTCGTTCAAGTAGGCTTTCTTTATGTGGGGGCTTCGCCACCTGTTCTTGCCTAATGTCCACATGCGTGGACTTTCTGACCAGCATCGCAGGATTGGGGGTCAGGAGCAGGAACTCTGGCAACCCCAAGGGGAAGTGCTCCTGGCTGACTCGGCACAGACCAGGTAGCAAACCTGGCACCATCTGGTCTGCATGGCTTTGTATCCGACCAGGCAGTGCCTCAAACCACTGGGATGTCGGAGGAAGCTTTCAAGTAGGCATGTTTTATTTTTTCCACATTGAATGTAGTGCCTGTGTTGTGTTGCAGCCAACCGTTTGGTCTTTACAGGTGGAAATGGGGTCTGCTCTTAAAGGGATGTCGCGCCACGGCTGTTCTTCGAGATTATTTTTAAGTTTGAAAGAACTACGGATAAATTCAGCATTTAAAAAAAATATATATTATTTCTGACTTTAATTTGTAACGTTTATGAAACTGGGGCACTTTAGTTTGGACTGTATGAGCCGGTCTTAGCAAAAATGCAGGCACACTTCCTTAGGACTCTGCATGAATGCATTGCCTGCTACAGTAATGTTTCCAATCTTGACAACTAGCGACCCTCACTAGAAAGCATGCGTTTTGGGTGAGGAGAGCATTGGGCTTGGCTGTGATGCCCTTCACAGCTGTGAATATCCTGCAGACACTCGCTGTCTAGGGTCTCGCATGTCACTTAAGCTCGGTACTATGTGACTGCTAGCCCCCATACAACTGTGCACCAGTAAGAGGAGATAATGTTCATTTAAATCACTCCCTACTCATCCTAAAGTAATTTTGGGAAAATACACAAGTACTTCTTCCTTTTCCTTTCTACCCACCCCCTTCAGGAGATGACCTAGTTTCTGAAAGGAACGGATGTGTGCTGTCACGATAACCTTTTTTTTAATTCACTTCCTGCCAGGCAAAGCAGCGAGCAGAGGTGCTGCAGAGCACGCAAAGGTTCTTCGAGCGCGTGATCCCCCGCCACAGCAGCGACGCCGGCTCGCTCCCTGCCAAGGAGCACCAGGAAGGAGAGAGAGCGCCGCCGCACAAGGACGAGAAATCTTCGGGCAACCCCAAGCCGGTGCGAACGGGGCCCATCAAGCCCCAGAGCATTAAGCCACAGGACGAGAAACTGTAATGAATGGCCGGAGACTGCAGCCTCTCAAAACTGAAGAAATCTACATCTAAGGGGGTTTATTTGTCTGTCTCAAAGGAATATGGCTTTAAAAAAAAAAGACGAAACATTACTGATTTCAGTGGACTACACGAGTTGTTTTGCAAAAAAAAAGGGCCATCTCCAGCAGCGATAACTGGATTGAGAGTGAAGCTGAACTGGGAGGAAGGAATGGGGGAAGGAAGAGGCTAAAAGTCCTTTTTTAAGAAGAGAGAGGTCTAGATTTCTCTACCATAATGAAGCATTCATCTTATTGGTAACTAGTAAGTCCTTGTAGATCCACTTAATAAATGCCAATCCCTTATAAGGCAGCTGCTTTCTTTGTTGAGGGACAAAGCATATAATGACTAGAATTGGTTTGAACACAAGGTGTTTAGAATAAGAGGGCCACTTGATGAGTCGAGCATTTCAAAAGTAATGCAGACAGATCTCTGTAGCTTCTGTCTTGTCTATGTTACAAAAAAACGGTTGTGAATGTTTGTAAATAGTGGTAGATGGGTACAAATGACCATTTGCGTTACTGTTTTTACTGTGTCCATCACGCTGTTAAGATGCAAGTTTGGCGGTGCTGAGCAACGTAATACACTCCAGATCAACAAAATGTCTTTTTTTCTTTTCCTTTTCCCCTTTCTCTACTGCCCTTCCCCACCCCCACCCCCCCTTATCCCAGTTTTACAAAGTCCTGACAAATATACAGTGGCTTTTTTTAAATTCAGTTTGTTGGGTTATTTCTTCCTCCCCTGGTGGATGCTCCCTGTTGTCAGTATCGCCAAAGCGCAGACATCAATCATCACAAATGCTTTGAAGAGTTGAACATTAACCATTTCAAATCCAGTACTAGATTTCCACCTGTACACGCTGCTGCTGTTGGAGCAAAGGGGTGGGGGTGAAATTGCGGCGCTGCTCTTGAATAAATAAAAACGGCTGCTGCAGTGGAGCAAAGCAACTTGAGATTAAAAATGCGCACTCGCGCGGGCACAAAAAAATAAACACTGGTGGTTATACAACAGTGTCGCCTACTGTCCCGTAACCTAGGTCTTCCCTTTTGCAGGCTGTGGCGTCAGATTTGCAACAATGAGCGGGAAGAGCACAGGATTATTTTCCGCCCGCCCCCCCCCCCCCCCCCACCTTTCCGATACTTGACTACCAGCAGAATGTGGTTTAGTTACAGGTTCTGTGAACTGAAAGGAGGGGTGCGGTGGGGAAGCATTTTCTAAGCTGCTGTCCATGATGATGAGCATCCTTACCAAACGTGACCTTCGAAGCCATCACGTCCCGAGTCTCGTCCGTGGAGCGCCGGTGCTCAAACCAGTAGTCGGAAATACTCTTAAAGTCCTAAAAGGTGGCTGTAACCGCTCTGCAGATCACTGAGTAATTTTGGGTGTCTGTTGCATAGAAGGGTGGAGGTGATGAGTGAGTTTTGTATACCATGAGCATTTAATGGATCCTTCCCTGTAGGAGTCTGTGCTGATCACCCACTTACTATCCAGAATCCAATGTACGCTATATAATCTTCCAATCTCTGCCTCAGCGTTTTCCTTGTTTCTTTTTGAGGGCGAGGAAGGGAGGACAAAGCTCGAGTGTTCGGATATCTGGAAGATGCGGGTAGGAAAAAGTGTTCGAAACACCGAACTAAAACGCAATTATTTTTCAGGACGATATTCACCCCCCCCCCCCCCCCCCTTTTGGGTCATTGTTACACCCCAAGCTGCCTGGAGGTGGGGGGGGAAGTATGGCAATTGGTAAATACTTAGACTGATAAGCTTACTAGCTAGTGGTTTTGGAAAAATAACATTACTACGAGTAAACTGGGAGGAGGTTTTTGTTTTGGTGGGAGCTGCTGCTTACAGGTTTGTGCGGCCTGTGCTCCCCTTACCAAGTAGTTGTGAAGTCGCCTGCTCTTGCTATTCTATTTGGAATAGTTAAGGGTGGTGGGGGCTGGGGGGCAAAAGGAGCATTTGTAAGGACCAGGCCTCCAGCAGAAAAGATGCTGCTGTAAAGACTGCCCAGCTTGAATGGCTGCTGCAAGGAAAGTGACCTGTTTTGTGAATTCAACCTTTTTCAGTAGGAGATTCATGACACTGGAAAGTACATCTTGTGTGTACTTTATGAAGTTAGTCTAGTTAATTGAGGAAATCCATACCACTGACTCCTTTTTGATTTAGGGAAAAATATATATATTATCAAAATGTTTTTTTATAATCGGGAGGGGGGGTGCGAGGTGCATCTTTGTATCGAAGGGGACAACTGGGTGGGGTGGGAATTGGTTCGAAAATGATGTCTGTGGATGGGGAAGTACTTGTCCTCAATGGTGACACGCGTGCCCTGTAAGTTCTCAGTACAGTATCATGGCAACTCAGTGGGGTTAAATAAGTGAATACTACACAGGAACAAGGAGCCGGCAGTGCAAAAAGTAGAAGCAGGTCATCACTTTGGGGGTTTCACTCCCCTTTTATACGGCAATTTGGAATTGTGGCAGGGCTATATCGACTTTTCAGAATAAATAGTTCAGGGTTTTAAATGACTCTCAAACTGCATAGTATGTTGCTGTGCAATATTGCTTGTTTTGTGCCCTGAGTGCACATTTTTTGTGTGAATCTCCTACTGGAAAATGTTCCAAAAGAAACAAAAGGGGTGAGTTTCTATCTATATTGTTTAAAGAATCGATTTACCTTTCTGCGCCGCTCACCAGTCAGAATCCAAAACCGATTTATAGACTACCTTTGACTGAATTGTCCAGTACGCGGAAGGCGAGGAGATTATCTTTGACCTTTCCCGGTATCTTCCCTCGATGGCGAGCTCGGCGCTGGGGAACTGCTGGCTTGAGGAAGCCTGGGTGCGCCTCTTTTCCCCCGCCCCTCTCGCACGTCGCTGTGACACCGCAAAAGTTTGGCGGAACAGAGAAAGGGAGTGTGCTACTCCATCCTGGTGCTGCCACTCGCATCTTCATCGGGCCAGCAGCACACCGGTGCATAGAATGTCTACTCCCAAACAGCCTGCTGATTTTGAAGGCAGAGACGTATGGGAAGAGTTTATTATATTTCCATCTCAGCACAACATTGTGACCCCTTTTTAAAAAAAAAAAAAAAGACTTCTGCAGCAAGCGCGTTAAGATCTGGGTAACCTTAGGTTTGCTCTTCCATATCCAAGCTCAGAATGCAGATGCAATTCGCAGGTTACAAAAGCAGCACACGCTCCTCACTTAATGCTTTTTTAAAATTTTTATTGCAGTCATCATTGCTTAGTGATTTTTATTTTAAGGTATCATTGCAATAATCAAAGCACCTCGTATTATCAGTCTGTAATGCTCATTACGGAAATAAGATGCTTGTCGGGAGTTGATGTGCTGTTCAGATTGCAGGTAAGGAGGCGAGGTTGCTACTGCTTCACAACGTTTGGTCTGCGTCAGACCCGCTGTTGCAAAGTCCAGGGTGGAAATAGCAGTACATTATGTCTTAAATAGTTTAACGCCAATGAGAGTGAGAGAGAGACTCGGGTGTATTTCAGTTTGGGGGTTTCGATCCGTAAAGTGTTTAAAACGCATGCTCAGTCGCCCAAAAGTTGCTTGCTGTTGGAATGACCATCCTTCCTCCACCTTTCGTCCAAGTTCAGGGGGTTGACGCGGGCAGGGCGGACCACACGGATGACCAGTTTTCCGCCAAGTCCTCGTCAATTCCAGTTTAAAACAAGTCGCCCAACAGCTCCACAGTGTGAAATGCAAGGGATTCAAGAGGCCAATCAGCATTTGTACCACTCTATCACTATTTGTAAACTATTCATGTTCAAAAAAAGGGGGGGGGGAGGGAGGAAAGACAAACAATGGAGAGAGATGGGGGAAAACAAATCCTCCTTTTGGTGATTGTGTGCGACCTCATTTGTGATGGGCCAGAATTGTTCTGTGAAGTTTCACTAGTTGAAAAGCTCTCTGCTGCATCGTTTACCTGGCTCCAGTTTCATGTACTGTCACACAGTGTAATTTATAATCCTAATAAAAACTGGCTGTTCCTAGGGCTGCAGCAAACTCGCTCCTCTATTTTAAATTGCAGCTTTCTTATTTTTTTTAACCTTGGAAAAAATAGAGGTGACCATCAACTGCAAAGCACGAACAACTGGCCCTTCGGATTGCTCCTCGCACATGCCATGTTCCTTCTGCCTACTCTGGACTCAAACCCCCAGCTGTTCATCCCCTTTTGTATCAACACTCTTTGATTCCCCAGTGACAAGCAAGCAAATCTACAGAATTAATCCATCCCTATATCTCCACTCTCACTCAGGCCTCCAGGCAATGTTAACATAGGAAATAGGAGCAGGCCCTTCGAGTCTGCTCCACTATTCAATAAGAGTATGGCTGATTTTCTACCTCGACTCCATCGTCACGTATCCCCGTAACCCTTGATTCCCTTAGTATCCAAAGATCTTACCGATTTCTGTCTTGAATATATACTCTGACTGAACAGCCACAGCTCTCTGAGGTAGAGAATTCCAAAGATTCAAACCCTCTGCGTGAAAACATTTCTCATCTCAGTCCTAAATGGCCATCCCCTTATTCTGAGACTATAACCCCTAGTTCTAGATTCCCCAGCCAGTGGAAACATCCAGCATCTACCCTGTTGAGCCCTTTTAAGAATTTTATATGTTTCAATGAGATCACCTCTCATTCTTCAAAACTAGGGAATACAGGCCTAGTCTACTCAATCTCTCCTCATAGGACAATCCCACCATCCCAGGAATCAGGCTAGTGTACCTCTGTTGCACTCCCTCTAAGGCAAGTATATCCTTTGAGACCAAAACTGTACACAGTACTGCAGGTGTGGTCTCACCTAGGCCCTATATAATTGCACTAGGACTTCTTTACTCTTGTACTCCAATCTTTTTGTAATAAAGACTAACCTATTCTTCCCCCAGCAGCTGTCTCCTGTGGGAATTTCTGATTATCCCAGCCTCAACTTATCCCTATAACCCAGAATCATACTTCCAACCAGGAATTCATCCAGTTCCTTTTTGGAGGAGTTGACAGCCTCGGCCTCCTATTGTTTCTTAGGAGTCTGTCTGGCACACATTACTTGGCAAGGAGGTAGCAAGTGTTTTGAAGTTGACTTGAAGCTTGTTCATTTTGACCCCATGCCCTCTAGTGCAGTGCTCATTCATGAGCCACAAAGCCTGCCTACTTCTACATCATCTGTCTCTCCAACCCAAGACCTTTTACTGCCTAAAATGAGCTAAGTCCTGTCTGTCTTTGCGTGACTTGAGTCCCAGAATCATTCTCACACAAAAGCAAAACACTGCGGATGCTGGAAATCTGAAACAAAAACAGAAAATGGTGGAGAGAGACCGAGTTAATGTTGCAGGCCGATAACCTTTCATCAGTCCCAACAGTCCTGATGAAAGGGCGTTGACCTGAAACGCTATCTCTGTTTCTCTCCACAGATGCTGCCTGACCTGCTGAGTGGTCTACTAGTCTTGTATTCGCATGAATATAGAAGATTAAGGGGTGATCTAATCAAGGTATTTAAGTTGATTAAAGGATTTGATGGAGTCGAGCGAGAGAAATTACTTCCTCTGGCAGGAGAGTCCAGAACAAGGGGGCAGAACCTTCACATTAGAGCTAGGCCGTTCAGGGGTGATGTCAGGAAGCACTTCTTCACAAAGGGTAGTGGAAATCTGGAACTCTCTTCTGCAAAAAGCTGTTGAGGCCGGGGCTCAAATGAAAATGTCAAAACTCAGAGATTTTGTTAGGCGGGAGTATTAAGGGTTATGGAACCCAGGTGGGTAGATGGAGTTAAGATGCATATCGGCTGTGATCTAATTGAATGGCGGAACATACTCGAGGGGCTGCATGGCCACCTCCTGTTGCTCTGAGTGTTTTCCAGCATTTTCTGTTTTTTATCCTAGAATCATTCTCCTCTCCTTCCAATGCATCCATCCTTTTGAAAATAGGACTCCGAAAGCTGCAAGCAGTGTTTCAGAAGACGGGTTGCATTGAATAGTACATACTGTCGAACTTGTATGTGGATGAACTCTGCTGTCTGCTGGAGGTTAAAATGTTTAAATCAAGGCACTTTTTATTGGTCTGAACTTTTATTTAGAGTTTGCAAAAAAAATAGTTGTTGGCGATTTGTGTGGGAGAGTGCCACTCTCTGATATTTGGATGTGTGCTGAAAGGGAAAAGTAGTCAGTTGACGTGTTTTACGGATTTTTTTAAAAAAAATCATCTTCCTGCATCACACTCGTTCCACAGTGTAAGCACATCTCCCTCGCGGAGCAGTCCTTTTACATTTAGGCCGATGTTCCATGGAGCAACCATACGTGGGCGCTACCTTATCTGAAGGGGTAGAAGAGGGACTTCAGTAATCCTGCTGGAGTTTTTGAGAAAAGCTGTGAACTCCTTGGAAGCCGAAACCCAACTGATGGTGCGTTTTGTCGACTTGGGGTGACGACCAACTTTCCCTGATTTGTTCCACCTCGCTCGGGTACTGAATAGCCCATCGGCCAAAGGGGGCGCAGAATAACTGCAGGGTCAATGTCCTGAAGAGCTTTGTGCTGTGAGCTAGCTGTGTGGGTGGATGGACTTTGCTTTGATACTGATACAAAAGCAAAATACTGCGGATGCTGGAAATCTGAAATAAAAACAGAAAATGCTGGAGATACTCAGGTCAGGCCGCATCTGTGGAGAGAGAGAGAGAGAAACGGATAACGTTTCAGGTCGATGACCCTTCGTCAGAACTGGAAAAAGTTGGGAGATGTAAAAGGTTTTTAAGCAAGTGCCAGGGAGAGTGAGGAGGGCAGGAAAGAACAAAAGGGAAGGTCTGTGATAGGACGGAAGGCAGGAGAGATTGAGAGAAAAGGGATGACGTTGCAAGGCAAAAGGAGATGGGAATGAGACAAGTTAAGAAACAAAAGATGAGTTGAGATGAAGTGTGAATGGCAATGGCAGAATCATCAATGGCTGCCATGTGGGGGGAAAAAAAATAGGGGCCGAGGTTATGGTCTGAAATTGTTGAACTCGATGTCGAGTCCAGAAGGCTGTAAAGTGCCTGATCGAAAAATGAGGTGCTGTTCCTCGAGCAAATGTTGATACTGAGCCTCCCTCGTTTCCTGTTGGTTGTGTTGCACCAGGTAAATGTTTGTATGTTTTGGCTCGGTACAGCTGCTGCTATAGCTTTTGGCACTCCAACCCTTTCCGTTGCCCACCTGCTGGAGGAGGATGCACAGCTTGTGCGTGCCAACTGCAGAGCATTCACAATCCAGTTTTGTGGGTTTTTTTTTTTTTTTTTTAAAGCATTGAGATAAATCATAGAAAGTAAATTCCAACTTTTCTAAAGATAGACTTGCATTTGTACACAGTGTCTTTCACGACCCCAGGACGTCCCAAAGCGCCTTACAACCAATGAAGTACCTTTTTGAAGTGTAGTCACTGTTGTAATGTGGGAAACGCAGCAGCCAATTTGCGCGCAGCAAGCTCCCACAAACAGCAATGTGATAAATGACTGGATAATCTGGGTTTTAAGTGATGTTGATTGAGGGATAAATAGTGGCGGAGACATGGGGGCAAATTCCCCTGCTTTTCTTCGAAGTAGTGGCGTGAGATCTTTTTACGTCCACCTGAAGGGCACACAGGCCCGCGGTTTAATGTCTTATTCGACACCTCCGACAGCGCAGCACTGCCTTAGTACTGCAACTGGGAGTGTCGGCCTAGATTTTGTGCTCAAGTCTCTGATATGGGGTATTCGATAAGGTGCCACATAAAAGATTGTTACATTACCTCCAAACCCATGAGCCCTTATCTTATGTATCAGCATGGATAGAGGATTGGTTAATGGAGTGACTAGGTGTGTGGATGAGGGTAGTGCAGTTGATGTCGTCTACGTGGACTTCAGTAAGGCTTTTGACAAAGTCCTGCATGGGAGACTGGTCAAGAAGGTAAGAGCCCATGGGATCCAGGGCAATTTGGCACATTGGATACAAAATTGGCTTAGTGACAGGAGGCAGAGGCTGATGGTCGAAGGTTGTTTTTGTGACTGGAAGCCTGTGTCCAGTGGTGTACTGCAGGGATCGGTGCTGGGTCCCTTGCTGTTTGTAGTGTACATTAATGATTTAGATATAAATGTAGGAGGTATGATCAGTAAGTTTGCAGATAACACAAAAATTGATGGAGTGGTAAATAGCGAGGAGGGAAGCCTCTGGCTACAGGACGATATAGATGGGTTGGTCAGATGGGCAGAACAGTGGCAAATGGAATTTAACCCTGAAAAGTGTGAGGTGATGCATTTTGGGAGGACTAACAAGGCAAGGGAATACACATAGAAACATAGAAGATAGGAACAGGAGTAGGCCATTCGGCCCCTCTAGCCTGCTCCGCCATTCAATGCGATCATGGCTGATCATCCAAGTTCAGTACCCGATCCCTGCTTTCTCCCCATACCCCTTGATCCCTTTAGCCTTAAGAAATATATCCAACTCCTTCTTGAATATATTTAATGAATTGGCCTCTACTGCCTTCTGTGGTAGAGAATTCCACAGGTTCACCACTCTCTGGGTGAAGAAATTCCTCCTCATTTCTGTCCTAAAAGGCTTACCCCTTATCCTTAGACTGTGACCCCTGGTTCTGGATTCCCTGACCATCGGGAACATCCTCCCTGCATCTAGTCTGTCCTGTCCTGCCAGAATTTTATAAGTTTCAATGAGATCCCCTCTCATTCTTCTAAACTCCAGCGAGTACAAGCCCAATCGACCCAATCTCTCCTCATACGTCATTCCTGCCATCCCAGGTATCAGCCTGGTGAATCTTTGCTGAACTCCTTCCATGGCAAGAATATCCTTCCTCAGGTAAGGTGACCAAAACTGCACACAATACTCAAGATGTGGTCTCACCAAGGCCCTGTACAACTGCAGCAAGACATCCTTGTTCTTGTACTCAAACCCTCTCGCTATGAAGGCCAACATACCATTTGCCGCCTGCTGCACCTGCATGCTTACCTTCAGCGACTGGTGCACAAGGACACCCAGGTCTCGTTGCACTTCCCCTTCTCCCAATCTATTGCCATTCAGATAATCTGCCTTCCTGTTTTTGCCACCAAAGTGGATAACTTCACATTTATCCACGTTATCGTGCATCTGCCATGCTTCTGCCCAATCACCCAACCTGTCCAAATCATCCTGTAGTTTCTCGGCATCCTCCTCACAGCACACACCCACCCAGTTTTGTGTCATCTGCAAATTTGGAGATATTACATCTAGTTCCCTTGTCTAGATCATTAATATATATTGAGTAGCTGGGGTCCAAGGACCAATCCCTGCGGTACCCCACTAGTCACTGCCACTTGGAAAAAGACCCATTTATTCTAACTCTTTGCTTTCTATCTGCCAACCAGTTCTCTATCCAAGTCAATACCTTGCCCCCAATCCCATGTGCTTTAACTTTACACACTAATCTCTTATGTGGGACCTTATCGAAAGCCTCTGAAAGCCCAAATACACCACATACACTGGTTTTCCCTCTATTTTACTAGTTACATCCTCAAAAAATTCCAGTAGATTAGTCAAGCACGATTTCCTTTTTGTAAATCTATGTTGACTTTGTCCGATCCTGTCACTGTTTTCCAAGTGCTCTGCTATTACACCTTTTATAATGGACTCTAGCATTTTCCCCACTACCGATGTCAGGCTTACCGGTCTATAATTCCCTGTTTTCTCTCTACCACCTTTTTTTAATAGTGGGGTAACATTAGCTACTCTCCAATCCATGGGTATTGTTCCAGATTCCATCGAATGTTGGAAGATGACCAGCAATGCATCTACTATTTCTAGGGCCACTTCCTTAAGTACCCTAGGAAGCAGATTATCAGGCCCTGGGGATTTATCGGCCTTCAATCCCATCAATTTCCCTAACACCATTTCCCTACAAAAACTGATTTCTTTCAGTTCCTCCCTTTCATCAGACCCTATGTTCCCTGACATTTCTGGGAGGTTATTTGTGTCCTCCTTTCTGAAGACAGAACCAAAATATGTATTTCTTTGTTCCCCATTATAAATTCCCCTGATTCTGACTGCAAGGGACCTACGCTTGACTTCACCAATCTTTTTCTCTTCACATATGTATAAAAGCTTTTACAGTCAGTTTTTATGTTCCCTGCAAGCTTACTCTCATTCTATTTTCCCTTTCTTAATTAATGAATGGTAGGAAATAACAACAGAAAATGCTGGAAAAACTCAGCAGGTCAGGCAACATCCGTGGAGAGAAATTTGGGTTGACGTTTTGGGTCGAACCCTTCTTCAAAACTGGAAAGAAAAGAAAATAGATTGAAGGCAGGGCTGCGATCGGACAAAAGAAGTGAAAGAAACGAGAGGCAAAAGAGCTAGACGAGATGGTAATAGGCTGAGATTAGGTGTAAAGTGTACTGGCAGGGCAAGAGATATCTGCCAGGTGTGAGAGAGAAACAAAAGGAAAGGAGGGGAAAGGAGTGAAAAAATTACAAGAAAAAATGTGTAATAGGGGCCGAGGTTATGATCTGAAATTGTTGAACTCGATATTGAGTCCGGAAGGCTGCAGAGTGCCTAATCGGAAGATGAGGTGCTGTTCCTCGAGTTTATGTTGAGCTTCCGTGGAACAATACAAGAGGCCACGGACGGTGAGGTCCGAGTGGGAATGGAGCGGTGAATTAAAATGACAGGCGACCGGAAGCTCGGGGTCACCCTTACGGACTGAACGGAGGTGTTCCGCAAAGCGGTCACCCAATCTGCGTTTGGTCTCCCCAATGTGGAGGAGACCGCATCGTGAGCAGCGAATACAGTATACTAGATTGCGAGAAGTACAAGTAAATCGCTGTTTCACCTGGAAGTGGTGTTTGGGGCCCTGGACAGTGGGGAGGGGGGAGGTAAAAGGGCAGGTGTTACATCTCCTCCGCTTGCACGGAAAGGTGCCAGGCGAAGGGGAAGGGCTGTTTAGGGTGATAGAGGAGTGGACTAGGGTGTCTCGGAGGGAGCAGTCCCTACGGAATACTGAAAGGGGAGGGGAGGGGAAGATACGTTTGGTGGTGGGATCACTGGAGGTAGCGGAAATGCCGGAGGATGATCCGTTGAATGTGGAGGCTGGTGGGGTGAAAGGTGAGGACAAGGGGAACCCTATCGTGGTTTCGGGAGGGAGGGGCAGGGGTGAGGGCAGAAGTGCGGGAGATAGAACTGACACGGCCGAGGGCAGTGTCAACCACGGTAGAGGGGAATCCTCGGTTGCCCCTATACCTCCCCCCTCTCCCCTTCCCACTGTCCAGGGCCCCAAACACCCCTTCCAGGTGAAACAGCGATTTACTTGTACTTCTCGCAATCTAGTATACTGTGTTCGCTGCTCACAATGCGGTCTCCTCTACATTGGGGAGACCAAACGCAGATTGGGTGACCGCTTTGCGGAACACCTCCATTCAGTCCGTAAGGGTGACCCTGAGCTTCCGGTCGCCTGTCATTTTAATTCACCGCTCCATTCCCACTCGGACCTCACCGTCCGTGGCCTCTTGTATTGTTCCACGGAAGCTCAATGTAAACTTGAGGAACAGCACCTCATCTTCCGATTAGGCACTCTGCAGCCTTCCGGACTCAATATCGATTTCAACAATTTCAGATCATAACCTCGGCCCCTATTGCACATTTTTTCTTGTAATTTTTTCACTCCTTTCCCTCCCCCTCTTTGTTTCTCTCTCGCACCTGGCAGCTATCTCTTGCCCTGCCAGTACACTTTACACCTAATCTCAGCCTATTACCATCTGACTATATAAGCTGTGTCTTTATTCACCTGACGAAGGAGCAGCGCTCTGAAAGGTTGTGATTTCAAATAAAGCTGTTGGACTATAACCTGGTGTTGTGTGACTTCTTACATATTACCATCTCGTCTAGCTCTTTTACTTCTTTTGTTTCTTTCACTTCTTTTGTTCGATCGCAGCCCTGCCTTCGATCTATTTACTTTTCTTTCCAGTTTTGAAGAAGGGTTCGACCCGAAACGTCAACTCAAATTTCTCTCCACGGATGTTGCCTGACCTGCTGAGTTTTTCCAGCATTTTCTGTTATTTCGGATTTCCAACATCTGCAGTATTTTGCTATCGTACCAATGAATGGTAGGACCCTAGGAAGAACAGAGGGACCTTGGTGTGCATGTACATAGATCCCTGAAGGCAGCAGGACAGGTAGATAAGGTGATTAAAAAGGCATATGGGATACTTGCCTTCATTAGCTGAGGCATAGAATATAAGAGCAGGGAGGTTATGATGGAGCTGTACAAAACACTAGTTAGGCCACAGCTGGAATACTGTGTGCTGTTTTGGCTGCCACACTTTTGGAAGAATGTGATTGCATTGGAGAGGGTGCAGAGGAGATTCACCAGGATGTTACCTGGGCTGGAGCACTTCAGCTATGAAGAAAGACTGGACAGGCTGGGGTTGTTTTCCTTTAGAGCAGAGAAGGCTGAGGGGGGACCTGATCGAGGTGTACAAAATTATGAGGGGCATAGATAGGGTATGCCAAGGGAACTTTTCCCCTTAGTAGAGGGGTCAATAACCAGGTGGCACAGTTTCAAGGTAAGGGGCAGGAGGTTTAGAGGGGATTTGATGAAAAACTTTTTCACCCAGAGGGTGGTTGGAATCTGGAACTCACTGCCTGAAAGGGTGGTAGAGGCAGGAACCCTCACAACATTCAAGAAGCATTTAGATGAGCACTTGAAACGCCATAGCATACAAGGCTACAGACCAAGTGCTGGACAATGGGATTAGAATAGACAGGGCTTGATGGCCAGTGCGGACACAATGGGCCGAAGGGCCTCGTTCTCTGCTGTATAACTCTGACTGACAAAAAGCAGAGTTGGGATGAACAGGTCATTTTCAGATTAGCAGGCTGTAACTAGTGGGGTGCTGCAAGAAAGAAAGACTTACATTTATATAGCGCCTTTCACGACTACAGGACATCTCAAAGTGCTTTACAACCAATGAAGTACTTTTGGAGCGTAGTCACTGTTGTAATGTGGCAGCCAATTTGCACACCGCAAGCTCCCACAAACACCAATATGATAATGACCAGATAATCTGTTTTTGTTATGTTGGTTGAGGGATAAATATTGGCCAGGACACTGGGGATATCTTCAAAATAGTGCCACGGGATCTTTTATGTCCACCTGAGAGAGCAAACGGGGCCTCGGTTTAATGTCTCATCCGAAAGACGGCACCTCTGACAGCACAGCACTCCCTCAGCACTGCACTGGAGTGTCAGCCTAGCTTTATGTGCTCAAGTCCCTGGAGTGGGATTTGAACCCACAACCTTCTGACTCGGAGGCGAGTGTGCTACCAACTGAGCCACTGCAAGGATCAGTGTTTGGGCCTCAGCTATTTACAATCTATATTAATGACTTAGATGAAGGGACAGGGTGTAATGTAGCCAAGTTTGCTGATGATACAAAGCAAGGTGGGACAGTAAGCTGTGAGGAGGACACAAAAGCCTGCAAAGGGATATAGACAGCTTAAGTGAGTGGGCAATAAGGTGGCAGATGGCGTATAATGTGGGGAAATGTGAGGGTATTCACTTTGGTAAGAAGAATAGAAAAACAATATTTTTAAATGGGGAGAAGCTATTAAATGTTGGTGTTCAGAGAGATTTAGGTGTCCTTTTACAGGAAACAGTTAACATGCAGGTACAGCAAGCAATTAGGAAGGCAAATAGCACATTGGCCTTTATTACTAGGGATTTAGAGTACAAGAGTAAGAAAGTCTTGCTGCAATTGTGCAGGGCTTTGGTGAGACCACACCTGGAGTACTGTGCACGGTTTTTGTCTCCTTATCTAAGGAAGGATATACTTGCCTTTGAGGCAGTTCAACAAAGGTTCCATAGATTGATTCCTGGGATGAGAGGGTTGACCTATGAGGAGAGATTGAGTAGATTGGGTCTATACTCTTTGGAATTTAGAAGAATGAGAGGAGATGTCATTGAAACATATAAGATTCTGAAGGGGAGTGACAGGGTAGATGCTAAGAGGTTGTTTCCCCTGGCTGGAGAGTCGAGAACGAGGGGGCATAGTCGCAGGATAAGGGGGTCAGCCTTTAAAGAGTGAGACGAGGAGGAACTTCTTCACTCAGAGGGTTGTGAATCTTTGGAATTCTCTGTCCCAAAGGGCTGTGGATGCTCAGTCATTGAGTATATTCAAGGTTGAGATAGTTAGTTAGTTATTCTGAGGAAATCAAGGGATGAGGGGTTCGGGCAGGAAAGTGGGGTTGAGGTCAAAGATCAGCCATGATATTACTGAATGGAGGGGCACTATGGCCTACTCCTGCTCCGCATTCTTATGTTCTGTTCTTATGAACCCGCAACCTTCTGCCTGAGAGGTGAGAGTGCTACCCACTGAGCTGTGGCTGACACATCACCACCCACCAGATTTCACCTTTACTCCTCACTTACAACTGTGGGCAGGATAGTGAGGTGCTACGCTAGTGGCTGGGCCTCGGTTGCAGTGCACAGCTTGTGGAGAAAGCGGAGGCGCACTTGCAGTGACTGCTTACTGTGCATCGACATCAATGGAAAATTGGGCGGCTTCAATCCTGGGGGTGGTGGGGGGGGAACGTACTCAACGTGTCACGGTCCCACTGGCTCGATTGCTAAACACGCTGGCCGGTGTGGAATTGAACCATGCAGTCCAAGGTGGTCCTAGGTTTGGACTTTGAGCTGATGAATTGATGTCAACGGGCTGGTATTTGTGGTGCCAACCCTACACTATATGTAGATTGGGGGGAGGAGGGAGAAATCAGCCAGGGTTCCTACTACTGATCACCATCCAGTTGTATTTTTTTTGTTGGGTAGTCCGTAGGTGTGGATATTTGCGTCACACCACAGAGGCGATGAGAGGTATTCCTGAGCTGGTCATCGATCATCTGCACTACCATCACATCTACCTGTACGCAGCTCATTGGGTTCCTCAAATCCGCAATGAATGAACAACACGCATTTATATAGCGCCTTTCAATGTTGCAAAGCGTCCCACGGCGCTTCACAGGAACATTATCAAACAAAATTTGACACCGAACCACATGAGCTATTAGGACAGGTGCCCAAAAGCTTGATTGACAAGGTCAGGTTTAAGGAACATCTTGAAGGAGGAGGGAGGGGTTTAGGGAGGGAATTCCAGAGCTTATGGCCCAGGCAGCTGAAGGCACGGCCGCTAATGGTGAAAATCGGGGAGGCACGAGGTGAGAATTGGAGGAGCGCAGAGATCTTGAAGGGTTGTGGGGCTGGAGAACATTACAGAAATAGGGATGGGGCGAGGCCATGGAAGGATTTGAAAACAAGGATGAGAACTTTAAAATGGAGGCATTGCCGGATATATAAAGGGTGTGTGTGCCCCCTGGGATGCTACATCAAACGTGTAGAATCGGCCTTTTTGAAGAGAGGCTTTGGGCTAGACGGTGCTGGGCCTAGATTTTGTTACAGCCTCACGCCGTTTCACCCTTTCAGCTTGAAAGCTATTTAGAAAGCCTGGCTACCGATGGCTCTAATGCTTCATCGGTGGTGTGGTAATGAAGTACAGAGATAAGGTAGGGACTTAGTCCCATCCTCTGTGCAAAGCAGCGATGTATTTTTGATGTTGGTGCCATTTGAACATGACCATCCCTTCTCCGCATCTTGTAGGTGCCAAACTACACGGGACAGGCTTACGTGTATATGTAATAGTTGAACTGCATTCAAAGAATGATGGAAGTAGCTCTTATTTGGCAACGGTAGTGTGTACTTGAGCCCCCGCAGACTGATCCCTGGTCTGGGCTGCATTAGCTGATCAAGGCTAGAACATCTGAAAGGGGGGGCGGATGGGGTGACACCGAGCCACATGAGATATTAGGACAGATGACCAAAAGCCTGGTCGAAGAGGTAAGTTTTAAGCAGCGTCTTGAAGGAGGAGAGAGGCTGAACGCACGGCCGCCAATGGTGAGGCGATGGAAAATCGGGGGGATGCACAAGAGGCCAGAATTGGAGGAGTGCAGAGATCTCTGGAAGGTTGTAGGGCTGGAGGAGGTTCGAGATAGGTAATCCAACATCGAATACCAGCAAAGGAAAAAGATTTCCAGAATGAGGAATGAACTAAATCAAACATAGAAACATAGAAGATAGGAGCAGGAGTAGGCCATTCGGCCCTTCGAGCCTGCTCCACCATTCAACGAGATCATGGCTGATCATCCAAACCCTAGCACCCGGTCCCTACACCGACAGCCATCCCACACAACCCCTATCCCCGTAACCCCACGTATTTAATCCCCCCTAACACTAAGGGTCAATTTTTTTTTAATCATGGCCAATCAACCTAACCCGCACATCTTTGGACTGTGGGAGGAAACCGGAGCACCCGGAGAAAACCCACGCAAACACGGGGAGAATGTGCAAACTCCACACAGACAGTCACCCGAGGCCGGATTTGAACCCAGGTCCCTGGCGCTATGAGGCAACAGTGCTAACCACTATGCCACTGTGCTGCCTGGTAAACATGGAGTGTTGAAGAAAGAGGGGGGGGGGGGGAAATCATCAAATTGTATATATGTACATATGTGTACGATATATGTATGTGCAATATATGTGTATATATATACACGTGCATATGTGGTTGACTCTTAACTGCACTCTGAAATGCCCTAGCAAGCCACTCGAGGGCAATTAAGGATGGGCAATAAATGCTAGCCTTGCCAGCGATGCCCACATCCTGTGAACGAATAAAAAAATGTATATGTATATACACCCACACACACACATACATAAACACACATATATGTGTGTGTGTGTCTAAAAGGGGAATCTTCAGTTCTCTAATACGTTACAATTTTGGGTTAGAGCTGTTGCTTTGGCATCTGTAACTTAACAACCTAACGCAAATACTCCCCATCCATGACACCATCCAACACCTGTTCACACGGCTTCAAATACCATCAACTCGTTGAAAGCATTTTCCCTCCTTCAATCTCCCACGGCCTTTATCGGAAGGGGAGCTGGAATAGCAACAGTGAA
This sequence comes from Somniosus microcephalus, assembly GCF_052327205.1. Taxonomy (NCBI): domain Eukaryota; kingdom Metazoa; phylum Chordata; class Chondrichthyes; order Squaliformes; family Somniosidae; genus Somniosus; species Somniosus microcephalus. The sequence continues at coordinate 138,543,552 of NW_028225179.1, read as the reverse complement.
GAAGGCTATGCTTCAGTTGTACAGAGCTCTGGTTAGACCCTATCTGAGGCACTGCATTCAGTTCTGGCCACCGCACCTCAGGAAGGATGTACTGGCCTTGGAGCGGGCGCAGCGCGGATTCACCAGAATGAGCGGGGCTTCGAGGGTTAAATTACGAGGCCAGGTTGCATGCACAGGGGTTGTAGTCCCTTAAGTTTAGAAGATTGAGGGGTCATCTGGTCCAGCTGTTTAAAATGAGAGGAAAGGATTCGATCAAGTAGATCCAGAGACACTACTTCCGCTGGTGGGGAATTCAAGAGCAAGGGGGCACGACCTTAAAATTGTAGCGAGGCCGCACGGGAGTGAAATCAGGAGACACTTTGTGCACAAAGGGTAGCGGAAACCTGGAACTCTCTTTCCCCCAAAAGGCTGGGGGTCAATTCAAATTTTCAAAGACTGTGATCGATAGATTTTTGATGGTTAAGGGTATCCAGGTATATGGCGCAAAGGCGGGTAAATAAAATTGATGTGCAGCTCTGCCGCGGCCTAATTGAATAACGGAACAGGCTCAAGGGGCTGAATGGCTTCCTCCTGTTCCCAACTACATGCAAAAGATTTTGCACGAGAGGTGAATTTTAGATTATTTCACTCACCACCAAGCCATGTACGAGTTCTTCTGATTCCTGTACCTGGAGGGTTATAGCTCACACTGAGGAAGAACGCAACATAATACAAGGAGACATTAGAAAACTGGCAGACTGGGCAGACCCTGTTCCTGTGACTAGGGACAGGGTCACTGGCAAGGCTTGGAAGCTAAGCAGAGCCAGTATCTGGAGGGGTGACCATCAGGGAAGACCAGGTGCAGAAGGTCACGGAAGGAGCCCCGAGGAGGGGTGGTTGGTGAGAAGGTCACGGAAGGAGCCCCGGGAGGGGCGGCTGGTGAGCAGGCCCGGGCGTTGGGCTGAAGATTGTCGGACAGGAGGAATGGTGGAAATGGAATGGCGGCGCGCACGGACGCAGCGGCTTTGCTTCTCCCAGGACGGTGCTATTTACGTTTAATGTTAATGTTATTTGTACTGGACTCATGGGAGCTTGCAAGATCACATTTCGTTGTTCATGTACTTGTGCATTGTACAATGACAATAAAGTTGAATTATTATTAAATTATTAAATGGCAAATGAACTTTAACATAGATATGTGTGAGGTGATGCACTTTGGTAGGAAAAATAGAAACATCACCTACACCTTAGAAGATAAGAAACTGAATGGGGTAGTGGAGCAAAGGGATCGAGGGATACTGGTGAATAAATCGGGGTTGGGGCTAATATATTAGCATGGATAGAGGATTGGCTAACTAACAGAAATCAGAGAGTCGGGATAAATGCGTCATTTTCTGGTTGGCAATCAGTAACTAGTGGGGTGCCACAGGGATCAGTGCTGGGGCCTCAGCTATTTCCAATCTATATTAACGACTTGGATGAAGGGACCGAGTGTATTGTAGCCAAATTTGCTGATGATACAAAGATAGATGGGAAAGCAAGTTGTGAGGAGGACACAAAGAGTGTGCAAAGGGATATAGACAGGTTAAGTGAGTGGGCAAGAAGTTGGCAGATGGAGTATAATGTGGGAAAATGTGAGGTTATCCACTTTGGAAGGAAGAATGAAAAAGCAAATTATTATTTAAATGGAGAGAGATTACAAAATGCTGCGGTACAAAGGGATTGGGGGTCCTAATACATGAAACACAAAAAGTTAGCATGCAGGTACAGCAAGTAATTAGGAAGGCTAATGAAATGTTGGCCTTTATTGCAAGGGGTATGGAGTATAAAAGTCGGGAAGTTTTGATGCAACTTTACAGGGTGCTGGTGAGACTGCACCTGGAGTACTGCGTACAGTTGTGGTCTCCATATTTAAGGAAGGATATACTTGCATTGGAGGCAGTGCAGAGAAGGTTCACTAGGTTGCTTCCTGGGATGAAGGGTTTGACGTATGACGAAAGGTTAGGCCTATACTCATTGGAGTTTAGAAGAATGAGAGGTGATCTTATTGAAACATAAGATTCTGAGGGGGATTGACAGGGTGGATGCTGAGAGGATGTTTCCCCTAGTGGGGGTATCTAGAACTAGGGGGCATAGTTTCAGAATAAGGGGTCGCCCATTTAAGACGGAGATGAGGAGGAATTTCTTCGCTCAGCGGGTCGTGAATCTTTGGAATTCTCTACCCTGGAGAGCTGTGGAGGCGGAGTCACTGAATATATTCAAGGTGGAGATTGACAGACATTTGAACTACAAGGGAGTCGAGGGGTATGGGGAGAGCGCGGGAAAGTGGTATTGAGGCCACGATTGGATCCGACATGATCTTATTGAATGGCGGAGCAGGCTCGAGGGGCCGATTGGCCTACTCCTGCTCCTATGTCTTATGTTCTTATGTAAAAGCAGCATCGTAGGCCAGCAAAGCAACTAAAATACAAACAAAGCACTGGGATTTATTTCTAGGGGTATAGAATTCAAAAATAGTGAAGTTATGTTAACCCTGGTCAGACTGCACTTGGAGAACTGTGCACAGTTCTGGTCACCAAAAAGGGCAGAGAAGCACTGGAGAAAGTGCAAAAACGATTTACAAGGACGGTACCAGAACTGAGAGATTACAGCTATCAGGAAAGATTGAACAGGTTGGGCCTTTTTTCTTTAGAAAAGTGAAGACTTAGAGGTGACCTGATTGAGGTCTTTAAAATGATGAAATAACAGAAAATGCTGGAAATGCTCAGCAGGTCAGGCAGCATCCGTGGAGAGAGAAACAAGAGTTAACGTTTCAGGTCTGTGACCCTTCGTCAGAACTGGAAAAAGTTAGAGATGTAACAGGTTTGAAGGAGGTGCAGAGGCAGGGAAAGGGGGAGGGGAGAAAAGTACAAAAGGGACGGTCTGTGCTAGGGTGGAAAGCAGGAGAGATTAAATGTTGCAAATGGGGGATGGCAGAATCATCAACAGCTGCCATGTGGAAAAATAGGGGCAGGGGTTATAGTCTTCTGGACTCAACATTTGAGTTCAACAATTTCAGACTACAACCCCTACCCCTATTTTTTCAGGCGGCAGCTGTTGATGATTCTGCCATTCCCCATTTGCAACATTTAATCTCTCCTGCTTTCCACCCTAGCACAGACCGTTCTTTTTATTCTTTCTTCCCCTCCCCCTACACTTGCTTAAAACCTGTTCCATCTCCAGCTTTTATCCAGTTCTGACGAAAGGTCATCGACCTGAAACGTTAACTCTGTTTCTCTCTGCACCGATGCTGCCTGACCTGCTGAGTGTTTCCAGCGTTTTCTGTTATTTCAGATTTCCAGCATCCGCAGTGTTTTGCTATTGCTTTAAAAATTATGAATGGGTTGGACAGGGTAGATGTGGAGAGAATGTTTCCACTTGTGGGAGGATCCAGAACTAGGGGCCATAAATACAAAATAACAGAAAACGCTGGGAAAACTCAGCAGGTCAGGCAGCATCCATGGAGAGAGAAACAGGGTTAACGTTTCAGGTCTGGGACCCTTCATCAGAACCTGAAACGTTAACTCTGTTTCTCTCTCCACGGATGTTGCCTGGCCTGCTGAGTTTTTTCCAGCGTATTCTGTTGTTATTTCAGATTTCCAGCACCCGCAGTATTTTGCTATTATGGCCATAAATACAAGATGGTTACTAATAAATCCGACAGGGGAATAAGGAGAAATGTCTTTAGAATGTGGAACTCACTACCACAGGAAGTGGTTGAGGTGAATAGCTTAGATGCTTTCAAAAGGAAACTTGACGAGTACGTGAGAGGGGAATAGAAAGATATGCTGAAAGGCTGAGATGAGGTAGGTGGAATGGGAGGAGACTCGTGTGGAATATAAACACCAGCACAGACTAGCTGGGCCGAACAGCCTGTTTCTGTGCTGTATCTTCTATGTAATTCTATTAATTGCACAGTCATGACCCAAGCCTGAAGAGAAGGTCCCAAGATGTATGTGTAGATTGGCTGCACATTACTTAAATTAATCTGTGAAAATGTGAATCATTTTATAACAATTAAACATATTTTAATTGGTCCTGGGATCTGGCTTTGAAACCAGCTCAGACTAATGTAATAAGAGATTTGCCTCTGTTACCGGTGCAGGCCCTATTGAGTTTGCGCAGTCTCAGTACAAAACAATTTGGCACAAAATCAGTAACATTCATACTGTGCAAAATGTGAGGGGGGAGGAACCTACACTGGAGCAGTAGCAGATGTCTGTGCAGCTGGAGTTAAAAGGAGCTACACTTGACGTGGGAATGCTGAACATTGATAAAGATTCCATTCCTCGGCAATAAGGAAAAATTTGCAGGGCTATGGGGAAAGGGCAGTGGGACTAATTGGATAGCTTGTTCAGAGAGCTGGCACAAGCATGATGGGCCGAATGGCAACCTCCTGTCCTGTCTCATTCTCTGACTAACATCTCTCATCTCAATGGCCACAAGAATGTAGGGGGTGGAGGGGGAAAACCAATGAGCAGCTGGGCCTTTGTTTCCTTAACAATGCTGGGCCAGTCTGCTTCTACTAAATTGTATTTAACTTCCTCAAACGTCTAATTGCAAACTTTCAGAGATAGTTGAGTAGATGCTGAGGGACACAAGAATAGAAGGGGGGAAAATGGAGGAGGTAGTAGCCGAGACTTTCTGGCCTCCTTCGCTTAGGGTGCGCCTCCTAGGGCCGTGCAATCGCTGCCTGTGCTTATGTCCTCAAAGCCATTTAAATACAGGAGATGGGATACGTAGGAACAGGAGGAGGCCATTCCGCCTGTCGTGTATTGATTGCGAGTTTGACACCAGTCAATACGGTAATGTAATGTGCATTGCATTATGGGAATTACCCAGGAAAACTCCAGTCAGCCATTTTACCAATAAAGAGATTGCAGTTAGAAGCCTGTCTGCCTGACTCTGATTTAATTCGACGTATCTACATGCTTGATTGAACGTATTAAAGCATAGATACAACACCGCCCTCGAACCGGTACCGCCATTCAATTAGATTGTGGTTGATCTGTACCTCGACTCCATTTGAGCATTTGATCCACGTTCATTCATACCCTTACCCAAAATCTGTCGATCTGCCTTGAAATCGAGGGTACTTGTCACTGCCGGGCAGTCATGTCAGCCTGGGACTGGCATTGTGCAGGGTATGAAAGTTTCGAAGCACCTCTTTGGCCTCTGTGAGGCTGGCCTCTGCAAGCGCTGGCAGTGTCTAGCTTCCTAAAAAAAATGTTGTTGCCCCTCCTGTTGCCAACCCTTAATCATTGGGATGTTTGTGCCCACATTGGGAGCAACACAGCTCTCGGCATCTGAGGTTTAATTAACCAGTAAGAGAAACACTTTACGCCACCGGGCATGTGGGCTCTGATTTTGTTCTCGTCTAGTTGTGTTTGGGGGTGCGTGTGTGTAAATGTATGCATGTGTGTGTGAGTGCGTGAGTAAGTATGTGTATGTACGTGAGTGCGTGTAAGTATTTTTTTAATTCATTCTTGGGATGTGGGCGTCTCTGGCAAGGCCAGCATTTATTGCCAATCCCTAGTTGCCCTTGAGAAGGTGGTAGTGAGCCGCCTTCTTGAACCGCTGCAGTCCGTGTGGTGAAGATGCTCCCACAGTGCTGTTAGGGAGGGAGTTCCAGGATTTTGACCCAGCGACGATGAAGGATTGGCGATATACTTCCAAGTCAGGATGGTGTGTCACTTGGAGGGGAACTTGGAGGTGATGGTATTCCCATGCGCCTGCTGCCCTTGTCCTTCTAGGTGGAAGAGGTCATGGGTTTGGGAGGTGCTACCGAAGAAGCCTTGGCGAGTTGCTGCAGTGCATCTTGTGGATGGTACACATTGCAGCCACGATACACCAGTGGTGGAGGGAGTGAATGTTTAAGGTGGTGGATGGGGTGCCAATCAAGTGGGCTGCTTTGTTCTGGATGGTGTCGATCTTCTTGAGTGTTGTTGGAGCTGCACTCATCCAGGCAAGTGGAGAGTATTCCATCACACTCCTGACCTGTGCCTTGTAGATGGTGGAAAGGCTTTGGGGAGTCAGGAGGTGAAGTCACAAGTATGTGTGTGTGTGTAAATTAGTGCATGTAAGTATGTGTGTGTGTGCCTTGTATAAATAAGTGTGTAAGTATGTGCATTGTGTGTATAAATAAGCATGTGAATGTGTGCAAGTGATAAAGACATTGACGTGACGTGGCTCCGCTGAATGGGATGTGCCAATCTCCCTCTCGCAGCTGTGCTGCCAAGTACAAGTGATCTGACCATCAGGGAACTACTGCATCACAGACCTGTGGATGTGGATGTACGACTCTGCCAGGAGATTAAGGCTAAACCCCAAGGACTGATCCCGCGCAATTTATACTCTGCCAATTGGAAAGTCAGCCCCAAACAGAGTAAAGGAACAGGACAGGAATAAATATAAATGTGAAGTAAAAACACCATCTGATCTGACTAATTGAAGTTCCCTAATTGATAGAGATTGATTGCTATGAGTAGGCAACTAATCCATTACAACAACTTGTATTTATACAGCTCCTTTAACATTAGTGTAAACGTCCCAAGGCGCCTCACAAGAGCAATTATCAAACAAAAATTGACACCGAGCCACATTAGGAGATAGTAGGGCAGGTGACCAAAAGCTTGGTCAAAGAGGTAGGTTTTAAGGAGCGTCTTAAAGGAGGAGCGAGAGGTAGCGAGGCGGAGAGGTTTAGGGAGGGAATTCCAGAGCTTAGGGCCTCGGCAACAGAAGGCACGGCCACCAATGAAAAGCGGGGACGCGGAAGAGGCCAGAATTGGAGTCATGCGTCTACCAGGATGGTAGAAGGTGAGCTAGATGGACCATTTCCATCTAGCAATTCCTTTGTCTCTCACGCACATGCAAAAACTACATTATACACACACACACGCACACACACTATCACATACATTCATTCAATCAACAAATGCACAGGTTTGTAATATATAAAATATCTTCCCTGTGGCTCCAGGGAGTGAGCACACTATGATCAGTTATGTGGACAGATTGGAGAAGCTGGGCTTGTTATCCTTAGAGCAGAGAAGGTTAAGGGGAGACCCAATAGAGTTATTCCAAATTAGGAGGTGTCTTGATAGAGAAAGTAAAGAGAAATTGTTTCCTCTGGCAAGTGGGTCAGTGACCGGAGGTCACAGAGTTAAAATAAGCAGCAAAATATGGGGAAATGAGGAGAAATTTTTTCACACAGAGGGTTGTTAAGATCTGAATCGCACTACCTGAAAGGGTGCTGGAATCAGATTCAGTAGGAACATTCAAAAGGCAATTGGACATGTACTGGAAGAAGACTAATTTGCAGGGTTAGGAGGTAAAAGCCGGGGCGGGGGGTAGTGGGACTACATTGGATCGCTCTTTCAAAGAGCTGGCACAGGCCTGACGGGCCAAATGGCCTCCTCCTGTGCTGTAGGATTCTATGATCCGAGTCTCCCTCAGTTCTAGTCCGAGATGGTTCGTGTGCGTCGATCCCATGTTGTGGCTCCAACTAGTACACACTGAGGTTCTGGCCTTGCTCCTAGTTTCCTGTGTGGTTTACAAATACGCTCTGAAGGTTAACCTGAAAGCATCACCTCAAAATAGCACAAGCTCCACCCAAACACAGCCTGAAGCTCATTTGTCTGCCCTCATCCAGCACAGACTGACTCGTTAAGGGCTCGTTCCACCTCGGTGATTTCCCCGGGAGCCTGTCACAGGCCAGGTCCACCCAAACCTGCTTAACCTGATATGGAAGCAAAAGACAAGTTAATGTTTAGAGGGGGGGGGGGGTGCTCTCAATAGCATTATGCCTGAAATGAAAGAATAGTAGTCAGGAGCAACTCTTATGACCAAATATTTTTGTTTTAAATCTATTTATTGTGAGCTGTCAGTTTTTGTGCTGGTTAGTATATTATTGTCACATTATCTTTATACAGACAGTGGCATTCAACTGCATAAATGCCAAGGTTACACTGACACCATCACGTCACCCTGCTCCTGAACGGTTTTGATAAGAGTAAATAAGGAGAAACTGTTTCCACTGCCAGGAGAGGACACACAGATCTAAAGGTGATTGTCAAAAGAACCAGAGGTGAAATGCGGAAAAAATAATTTACGCAGCCAGTTGTGATCTGGAACGTGCTGCCTGAAACACTGCCTGAAGCAGATTCAATAATAAACTTTCAAAGGGGAATTGGATAAATACCTGAAGGGGTAAATTTTGCAGGGCTATGGGGAAAGAGCAGAGGGGAGAGTGGCACTAATTGGACAGCCCCTTCAAAGAGCCGGCACAGGCACAATGGCCTCTTTCTGTGCTGTATCATTCTGTGATTCCTCTGTCTGGTTAAAACCATCCTCACTCCCACCTCTACACCTGAATCTTTCACTGGTCACACTAGATGCAATGGAGCCGCTTAGGTGAGTGCATTCCTTATACTCGCCTGATCCCCACCCCTCCCAAACAAATGTCATTGGGCATGGTAGCACGGCGATAGTGTTACTGGACTAGTAAGCCTGCACTAATGATCCGGAGACAAGGGTTCAAAATCTCACCCCGGCAGCTGGGAATTTAAATTCAGTTATAAATCTGGAATAAAAATCTAGTATCAGTAATGTTGAACCATGAAACTACCGGATTGTCGTAAAAACCCCATCTGGTTCACTAATCCAGTTTAGGGAAGGAAATCTGCCGTCCTTACCCGGTCTGGCCTATATGTGACTCCAGACCCACAGCAATGTGGTTGACTCTTAACTGAAATAGCCTAGCAAGCCACTCAGTTGTATTCACAAAGGCTTGCCAGCGACACCCACATCCAGAGAATGAATTTTTTTTAAATGTCTTGTGCTTCAGTACAGTTTAGTGGTCTCTCTCGCGCTCTCATCTCTGAATAAAATCCAATAACTCTTTACACCAGGCCAGTGGCAGCATCACCGGCCAGCGAGTGGGGCAGTGGAGAAACCCCGGCCAACGACTCTTTGAGTCGGCCACATGGCGGGAGGGGGGCAGTGACGAGGGTGACACCAGATAGCGAGCAGGACTGACAACCCTGGCTGAATTTGTTTCCCCCCAAAACAGCCCGAGAACCATAGAGGTTTACAGAATAGAAGGAGGCCCTTCAGTCCATTGTACCACTGCTATGGAAATTGCGAAAACTAATCCCACTTACTCACTCTCCGTAGTCCTGTCTCTTTCTCTGCTTCAAATATTTATCCACTTTTCCCTTAAAGGATGCAACCGTCTCTGCGGCAACCACTCCGTGGCAGAACATTCCAACACTCCAACAACCCTGCATTAGAGTTAGAACAGATGTCTGCTCAGTGTCTTAGTAGCGATTCGAAAAAAATGACCGCTGGTCATAGAACTAGGGGGTGTAATTCGAGCTAGGCCGTTCAGGAAGCACTTCTTCACACAAAGGGGGAGTCAAATGAAAATTTCAAGACTGAGATTGAAATTTTGTTAGGCGAGGGTACGAAGGGTTACGGAACCAAGGTGGGTAAGATGGAGTTAAGACACAGATCAGTCATGATCTAATTGAATGGCGGAACAGGCTGGAGGGGCTGAATGGCCTCCTTCTGCTCCTATGACATTTCTCAATGAGAAGAAACAGTTTATCCTTATTCAACATTTCATAATTTAAAAACACTCCATTTAATCTTGTTTTAGTCTTTTCTGCACCAGCGGAAATGCTCGCCACTGTCTCGAGTCTCTCCTCATATATACTGCTCCCCCCACCCCGCTCCCCGAGATCAGCTGGCTTAGCACAGACTGAAGATAGAACCCAAGTCCCACTTGGTCTGTTCCGTTCAGCACCCCTCACCCAATGTGTATTTACTCACTTCGCTTTATATTAAAATCAGAATAAAATATTACCAATTAATGTGCCACCACATTCCCTAACCTGAGTAAGGAAGACCTTTACAGACAGTGCTCTGCGCCCCCTCCCCCCCTCACAAACTTTCAACCCGGCATTGCAGAGTTAGTGGTTTAATTGATTCCAAAATAGCTTCACAGATTTGGGTTGCCAACCCTCCCAGGATTGCCCTGGAGTCTCCAGAAATGGAAGGTTCATCTACTGAGACATTGCGACGAGCAACACCCGGGAGAAAAAAAAATTACAGGGGCGTTGAAACATGCTGTCTTATTTCTTTGAACACTTTCATTTATTAGTTATAAAAAATATTGGAGGTGGGAGAATAAAGACGATTTGACCGGGTGGCTGGTCACGTGATGAAGCCTCCAGGAATCCGTCCAACCAGAGTTGGCAACCCTACTTCACACAAAGGTTTCCGTCACGAATGCGGGCTTTTTATTAAAAAAAAGAATCGTTCCGCCTTAGTCAGAAACAGTCGGTAATAAATACATCATCAGCACAGTTCTGCCTCACGCCAACAGGTTAGCAGAAAGCCCAGGTGGGAAACGGCCAGGCGGTAAGGATCAGATGTGAAAACCCACCCAACTCCCTCCATCGCCTCTCGACAGTCCGGCTCGGAAGGCTGCTTCCCTGCGACTGGTGGCCTCTCGATTTCCCGGCTGCGGGTTTTGTGGAAAGTGGGCTTGGCCACCGGCTAGCAGGGAGTCACGGTGGAGCAAAAGCCCAAAATGCGCAGAGAGTCAATTTAGTCCAGCGCAGGCCCACAGTGCAGAGAGAGAGTACCTGGGAACTTGCTCCTCATATCCGGCCCCCCTTTGCCACGCGTTCTCGAACCACCGACTGCTGCTTCAGGCTAAGGCCAGTCAGCTCCTGCCAACCATATTCCTGGAGGCTTCATCAAGCGACCTTCCTGCAGCCAACCGCCAAACCCCCCGCGCTCCCGCCATTGGCCGCCCGACACATCCCACGGCCAATTGGAAAGCGAGAAGACGGGACCGGGTGCATGGAAGGAAACGGAGGAGCAGTATCAGGGGCTGGCGAGGTGGGTGTAAAAACCGCCTGCCGAGTTAGGTTAAAATTAACAGCCCCCCACCCAAACACACACATTCAAGGCCTCAGCTCCAAACCGCGCAGCACATTCACTCCCCGAGCCACTGCAGGGGACTCCCAGTGGAAGGATATAAGGCGCAAACGATACCATCGACATCACACGAGTGTCACTGAAAAGATTGGCCAAACGCAGGACGGGGTTAACCATACCCCTTTAAGGCAAAAAAATAAATACATTCAAATACTCTAGCATCCATAAGAGAAAAGTGGCCACTTCAGTAAAGTTAGACTGTAATGGAGAACATTTAAAATCATTTAACAAAATTGGGGTCAATTTTAACTTAACCCGTCGGGAAACTGACGGTATATTGGTGGGAGTGGTGGGGTGGGGAGCAACACTGGTTTTACACCCGATTTTACTCTCTGAAGTTACGGAGAGTGAAACCGGCGTTCCACCCGATCCAGTGGAATTCCCGCCCAGCGAGTTGAGTTATGAAGTCTACTGGCAGCTTGGAGTTTCTCCATTCTGTCGTGACAGTTGTGCTAACATCATATTTTATTACAGGTAATAATGTAATCATTGGTTTAGGATGAGATGGGTTTAACCTCCAATCAATGGACCCCCCGGGCACTATCCAACCTCGCCGGGCTCCACAGCATTGACAAGCCTGGCCATGGGCTTTATTTCCTCTGTTGCTGTACAATACGCAACTGGGGTGGATGGGATGAGGCAGAGGGGACAAAGTGTCCCCCTCAACTCCGCCCCACTTCACAAGCAACGCGGAGCAAACGGTTTAGAAATCTTTATTGCGTTCAGTTTATCGTTGGGATCGTTAATACAGTTTCATATAGTTTTTCTTCCTTGTGAATTTTGTGCACTTCAAGGGGAGACATTTTAGCGCTGGATCATTCCAGTTTCAGCCACCCAGTGTCAGCACCAAACACTCCCATGTCAGGTACAGCACGGGTTAGACACAGAGTAAACGTCCCTTTACAATGTCCCATCAAACACTCCCAGGGCAGGTACAGCACGGGTTAGACACAGAGTAAAACTCCCTCTACACTATCCCATCAAACACCCCAGTTGTAACTCTCTCTCTTTGATACCCCCATTCCACCACCTTTACTGATGTTTGCCTGAATTGATTTGGTTTTTTAAATGCTTCCACACGTAAGTAGGAAATATGCAGGCAAGACTGCACTAAGCCCCTCCATAACATCAGATTTAAAAAGCCAAATCCTATCTCCAACTTTATTTAACACTGGAGGGGAAACAGATATATTTCCAGATTCGCACCACATAAAACTATTCACATGATATAATCAAGTGTTCAACACTCTATTAGATTCCAGCCTGTCACTCACTCCTGGGTATCCATTATTCTATATATAAACCATCTGAACCCTCGATTAGATTCCAGCCTGTAACTCACTCACATGTATCCGTTATTTTATATATAAACCACCTGAACCCCTCGATTAGAATATTTGTCGTATGGTGTCAGTATTCGTAGGGGGTCCCCAGGAGTGTGTCAGTAATTGCATGGGGTCCCCGGGAGTGTGTCAGTATTGCATGGGGTCCCCGGGAGTGTGTCAGTATTGCATGGGGTCCCCGGGAGTGTGTCAGTAATTGCATGGGGTCCCCGGGAGTGTGTCAGTAATTGCATGGGGTCCCCGGGAGTGTGTCAGTAATTCCATGGGGTCCCCGGGAGTGTGTCAGTATTGCATGGGGTCCCCGGGAGTGTGTCAGTATTGCATGGGGTCCCCGGGAGTGTGTCAGTAATTGCATGGGGTCCCCGGGAGTGTGTCAGTAATTCCATGGGGTCCCCGGGAGTGTGTCAGTATTGCATGGAGTCCCCGGGAGTGTGTCAGTAATTGCATGGGGTCCCCGGGAGTGTGTCAGTATTGCATGGGGTAGAAACATAGAAGATAGGAGCAGGAGTAGGCCATTCGGCCCCTCGAGCCTGCTCCGCCATTTAATGAGATCATGGCTGATCATCCAAACTCAGTACCCTGTCCCTGCTTTCTCCCCATATCCCTTTAGCCTTAAGAAATATATCTAACTCCTTCTTGAATATATTTAATGAATTGGCCTCAACTGTCTTCTGTGGTAGAGAATTCCACAGGTTCACCACTCTCTGGGTGAAGAAATTCCTCCTCATCTCTGTCCTAAATGGCTTACCCCTTATCTTTAGACTGTGACCCCTGGCTCTGGACTCCCCCGCCATCGGGAACATCCTTCCTGCATCTAGTCTGTCTAGTCCTGTTAGAATTTTATAAGTTTCAATGAGATCCCCTCTCATTCTTCTAAACTCCAGCGAGTATAAGCCCAATCGACCCAATCTCTCCTCATACGTCATTCCTGCCATTCCAGGTATCAGTCTGGTGAATCTTCACTGCACTCCCTCCATGGCAAGAACATCCTTCCTCAGATAAGGCGACCAAAACTGCACACAATACTCAAGGTGTGGTCTCACCAAGGCCCTGTACAACTGCAGCAAGACATCCTTGTTCCTGTACTCGAATCCTTTCGCTACGAAGGCCAGCATACCATTTGCCTTCTTAACCGCCTGCTGCACCTGCATACTTACCTTCAGCGACTGGTGCACAAGGACACTCAGGTCTCGTTGCACTTCCCCTTCTCCCAATCTATTGCCGTTCAGATAATAATCTGCCTTCCTGTTTTTGCCACCGCATTTATCCACATTATACTGCATCTGTCATACATCTGCCCAATCACCCAACCTGTCCAAATCATACTGGAGTTTCTCGGCATCCTCCCCACGGCACACACGACCACCCAGCTTTGTGTCATCTGCAAACTTGGAGATATTACATCTATCTAGTTCCCTTGTCTAGATCATTAATATATATTCTGAATAGCTGGGGTCCTAGCACCGATCCCTGCGGTACCCCACTAGTCAATGCCTGCCACTTGGAAAAAGACCCGTTTATTCCAACTCTTTGCTTCCTGTCTGCCAGCCAGTTCTCTATCCAAGTCAGTACCTTGCCCCCAATCCCATGTGCTTTAACTTTACACGCTAATCTCTTATGCGGGACCTTATTGAAAGCCTTCTGAAAGTCCAAATACACCACATCCACTGGTTCTCCCTTATCTATTCTACCAGTTACATCCTCAAAAAATTCCAGTAGATTAGTCAAGCACGATTTACCTTTTGTAAATTCATGTTGACTTTGTCCGATCCTGTCAGTTTTCCAAGCACTCTGCTATTACATCTTTTATAATGGACTCTAGCATTTTCCCCACAACCAATGTCAGGCTTACTGGTCTATAATTCCCCGTTTTCTCTCTAGCACCTTTTTTGAATAGTGGAGTAACATTAGCTACCCTCCAATCCATGGGAACTGTTCCAGAATCTATAGAATTTTGGAAGATGACCAGCAATGCATCTACTATTTCTAGGGCCACTTCCTTAAGTACCCTAGGATGTAGATTATCAGGCCCTGGGGATTTATCGGCCTTCAATCCCATCAATTTCCTTAACACCATTTCCCTACAAATACTGATTTCATTCAGTTCCTCCCTCTCATTAGACCCTATGTTCCCCGACATTTCTGGGAGGTTATTTGTGTCCTCCTTTGTGAAGACAGAACCAAAGTATGTATTTAATTGGTCTGCCATTTCTTTGTTCCCCATTATAAATTCCCCTGATTCTGACTGCAAGGGACCTACGCTTGAATTCACCAATCTTTTTCTCTTCACATATCTATAGAAGCTTTTACAGTCAGTTTTTGTGTTCCTAGCAAGCTTACTCTCATACTCTATTTTCTCCCTCTTAATTAGTCCCTTTGTCCCCCTTTGCTGAATCCTAAACTGCTCCCAATCCTCAGGTTTGCTGCTTTTTCTGACCAATTTATATGTCCTCTCCTTGGATCTTATGCTATCTCTAATTTCCCTTGTTAGCCACGGTTCAGTCACCTTTTTTGTTTTATTTTTATGCCAAACAGGGATGAACAAATTCTGTAGTTCATCCATGCGATCTTTAAATGTTTGCCATTGCCTATCCACCGTCAACTCTTTAAGTAACATTCCCCAATCCATCCTACCCAACTCGCGCCTCATACCATCGTAGTTTCCTTTATTGAAATTCAGGACCCGAGTCTCTGAGTCAACTATTTCACTCTCCATCTTAATGAAGAATTCTATCATATTATGATCGCTCCGCCCCAAGAGGCCTAGCACAACAAGATTGCTAATTAATCCTTTCTCATTACATAATACCCAGTCTAAGATGGCCTGATCTCTAGTTGGTTCCTCGACATATTGGTCCAGGAAACCATCCCGTATACACTCTAGGAATTCCTCCTCCACAGTATTGTTACTAATTTGGTTAGCCCAATTTAGATGTAGATTAAAGTCACCCATGATAACTGCTGTACCCTTATTGCACACGTCTCTAATTTCCCGTTTAATGCCATCCCCAACCTCGGCATTACTGTTTGGGGGTCTGTATACAACTCCCACTAACGTTTTCTGCCCCTTGGTAGTTCTCCGCTCTACCCATACAGATTCCACATCATCAGAGCTAATATCCTTCCTTACTATTGTGTTAATCTCCTCTTTAACCAGCAATGCTACCCCACCTTCTTTTCTTTTTTGCCTGTCTTTCCTGAATATTGAATACCCCTGGATGTTGAGTTCCCAGCCTTGGTAACCCTGGAGCCATGTTTCCGTAATCCCCATCATATCATATCCATTTACATCCATTTGCGCACCTAATTCATCCACCTTATTATGAATGCTCCTCGCATTAAGACACAAAGCCTTCAGGCTTATTTTTTTAACACTCTTAGACCTTTTAGAACTATTATTTATTGTGGCCATGTTTGATTTAAACCCTTGACTTCTCTGTCTCCTTCCTGTCTTTTGATTCAATCCTTGTTTCCCATTCCTCAGTCTCCCTGCACAGGTTCCCAACCCCCTGCCATTTTAGTTTAAGCCCTCCCCAACAGGGGTCCTCGGGAGTGTGTCAGTAATTGCATGGGGTCCCCGGGAGTGTGTCAGTAACTGTATGAGGTCCCCGGGAGTGTGTCAGTAATTGCATGAGGTCCCCAGGAGTGTGTCAGTAATTGCATGATATCCCCGGGAGTGTGTCAGTAATGGCATGGGGTCCCCGGGATTGTGTCAGTAATTGCATGGGGTCCCCGGGATTATGCCAATAGTTACAGGGGGTCCCTGGGAATGTGTCAGTAATTGCATGGGGTCCCTGGGAGTGTCTCAGTAATTGCATGGGGTCCCCGGGATTGTGTCAGTAATTGCATGGGGTCCCCGAGAGTGTGTCAGTAATTGCATTAGGTCCCCGGGAGTGTGTCAGCAATTGCATGAAGTCCCCGGGAGTGTGTCAGTAATTGCATGGGGTCCCCGGGAGTGTGTCAGTAATTGCATGGGGTCCCCGGGATTGTGTCAGTATTGGATGGGGTCCCCGGGATTGTGTCAGTATTTACAGGGGGTCCCCGGGAGTGTGTCAGTAATTGCATGAGGTCCCCGGGAGTGTGTCAGTAATTGCATGAGGTCCCCGGGATTGTGTCAGTATTACAGGGGGTCCCCAGGAGCGTGTCAGTATTAGAGGGGGTCCCCGGGAGCGTGTCAGTATTACAGGGGGTCCCCGGGATTGTATCGGTATTACAGGGGGTCCCTGGGATTGTGTTGGTATTACAGGGGGTCCCCAGGAGTGTGTCAGTATTTACAGGGGGTCCCCGGGAGTGTGCTCCTCCAACCCTCCGATGCTCACCCGCCCCCACTCCTCCAATCCTCCGATCAGCCGCTCCAGTCCCGATCCGTCTTCCCCCCCCACCCCACGCTCTTCCAATTGGTCCCGACCAACCCCCCCACCCTTCGTCCCCCTGACAAACCAACTTCCGCCCCCCCCCCACCGCACCCGATCCCTCCTCTCTGTGGCCTAGTGCCGCAGACCTACCCGCCCGCAGCCAGCCATCCATCTGGCTGGCTGCGGGTGGGAATCAGAGGTTTGAAATGCAAATCAGGCCCCGCCGTTAAATTTGGCAGGGCCTGCGGAAATCCTGCTCTCCCGGATTTCCTGACCGCTTCCGAGCTCCCCCCAACCCCGCTCCCAACCCGCCTCCGGATTAAAATTTCAGCCGAAATGTGTCAGTAGACGAAGCCCTGTCGATCGCTGTAAGTTGACAATTCTGTAAACTCAAGCAGACGATTTCTCGCCCCCACCCTCAGCCTGCATTTCCCCTCCGCCTCCTGCCCACTTGCTCTCCTGAGGGTACGGATTCAGGCTGGGGTACAGTTCCCTCGCGGAGAGCATTCCGCATGGCTGTATCTGATGAGTTCCATGCCCCAAATCGCCAATCTTGGGTAGAACGGAGAGTCAATTACAGGCCCACATTCCGCACCCCTTAAATTCCTAGCACACACCCAGGTGGTACAATGCACTGTCATTTCCCCGAGCTCCAGTTCTGTTGGTGGGCCTGTGTTTTTATAAAGTTGCACCACGCGGAGCTCCCCCACACACGGAGCTCTCCATCAGTTTAAATGGCGGGGGGGGGGGGGGGGGCGTTTATCCTGGCCTGGGGATCCCCTGGACACAGGATGGACTGAGTTAGGACCGCGTGCTCCACCCAGTGATGATATTCCCATATTCCCTGTGTCCTAGCGATACCATAGACCCCCCCCCCCCCGGCCCAGGAACAGGCCCAGGAACAGGAAAATCTACCCTGCAAATCAGGATTAATCCCTCAGGAGCCAGGATATCAGGGTCAGCTGAGAGAGATTTACAGAACAAAGACACAATCTGTTTATCAGTATCCTTGAGTAAATCAGAGCATTCATGAGATTTTGATTTTTCTTTTAAAAACACCCTTTGAGTGCTGGGAATTTGAAATGGATATAGAAAACTCTGGAAAGACACAGCAGGGGCGTGAGCGAGCGTAGCGAGGAAAGGACGGGGTAAAGTGTCGGGAAGGGCCTCATGGTCAAGCCTGATGGAATGATCCACATCCAACACGTTATCCCGCCTCCCCCTCTGTTCGGACACGCTGCCGGGAAGTACCAGAACGTCCTACATTCAAAAAACCCTCGCCAGCTGGGGAAACTTTAATTTCCGTTCAATCCCATCCCAGACTGCGAGCACAACAGGGCACGGTGCGGTTCCCAGTGACACCTGGTTAAACAGCTGACAAAAATACAGCCAGGCTCAGGTGCCAAGTCACAATCATTCCTGAATCCCGCGGTCCAATTAAACTTCACTGGTCTGGTAAATAAATAAAAACTATGGGGGGGGTGGGGTAAATAAAAACCCGCTGAACCCAGTGTCAAAAATAAACAATTACAAAAATGTACAGCCTATAAAGACACTTTGAAGGTGATTTTCAAGTTTTAAAGGCGAGTCGTCGACAGGGAAATGCAGGAGAAGGTGTGCTGTCCTGGCACATCGCTCAGTCGACCCAACGCCACCTTTCACAATGTCATGGCACACTTGGGCAGGAATTGCACCCTCACAAATGCTTCGCCCACCCCACACCCACTCCAGTCTTCTGACTGACACTGGGGTGACGGGGCACGCGCGGACACCAGCTATTCGACAACAGGGAGCAGCGCGGTCACATTGTCCTCCTCCAATATCCGGACACCTATACGCAATCAAGTGACGCTGGGTTAACAGTGTGCACGGGACACCAGCTATTCGACAACGGGGAGCAGCACGATCACATTTCCCTCCTCCAATATCCGGACATCTATACGCAATCAAGTGACGCTGGGGTTAACAGTGTGCACGGGGCACCAGCTATTCGACAACGGGGAGCAGCGCGGTCACACTGTCCTCCTCCAATATCCGAGACACTTGCACGGAATCAGAAAGCATCCGATTTCCTCAACCCCACCCTCTCGCTAGCCTTCACCCTAATGTAACGAGGTTGATGCCAATTGCAGCATGCCCCCGCCATCCCCAACATCCAAACCCCTGCAGAATCCCACCAAGCAGATGGTGGAACCAGGCCCCTTCTGATCTGCGTGGCTCAGTACACGGGGGCGAGTTCAGCCACCAACCAATCGGGAGGTCTTGACAAGCACGGTTGCTCCCACGGCAGTGCCCCTTTAAATACCCCGCCGAGGCTTTGAAGCCTGATGGTGATATGTGCAGAAATGTCAATCTTACAGCTCAATAAAAAAATTAGTCATTTGCCCCACAGAAAATTGTGTGCGTGTGCGCCCTCACACATTTTGAAAGACACTTACTTAAGTGAAACAGATATCGCTTTAAAAAATTGTAGAGAGTCACCTTAAAGGAGTCACATTAGTTTTTTTGAAAAAATAATCGTTTGCAGCCTCACACACACACGCACATACAGGCCTGGGATGATGTCCCTGTGCATTTTGTTATCAGGGGCCTGATGGTGCTGTGGAGTCCTCCAAGTCCTGGGTTTCCATCTCTAGATCCACCTTCTCCTGGTGCCGGATGCTCACCCCCAGCACCATAAGCTGCACCCCACCGAAGAGCAGTGCCAACTGCACAATGTAGGTCTGCACCAGCCAGAGGACCAGCGCCATCCCGTAACAGACCACCAGGAACAGAGCCATCCCGTGAAGCCAGAGCTTGACCAAGCCCCTGAGGCCCAGGACATCCAGGGCCATCCTGACGACCGGGGAGGCCAGGCAGAGGAAGCCCACCACGAACATGTCGAAGAGGTGCCGGATGAAGTTGAAGGAGATCTCAAAGTGCTCAGGAGCTTCGCATCTCTTGGTGGGAGCCGCATAACCAGGTGGACCTTGAGGTCCAACAGCCACCTCCTCCACCCCTTGCTCCTCCTCTTCCTCGTCCTTCTTCTCCAACTGCTGGTGGTCTACCTTCTCCAACTGCTGGTGGTCTACCTTCTCCAACTGCTGGTGGTCTACCTTCTCCAACTGCTGGTGGTGGTCTACCTTCTCCAACTTGACCTCTTCCTCCAGCTGGGTCTTCTTTGCCTTGAGGCGCCTCCTGACCCAGCGCAGGGAAGGCTTGAGCCAGCCCAGAGCCCTGGCCAACAGGGCAGCGAAGTTGGGGAAGAGCCTGAAAAACCAGCGAGCCCTCTTCATCCCGGGAGAACTTTCAACCGCGCTGCCCTGGGCTGGCGTCTCCGCGGGGCTCCGCTCCGTCCTCGCCCGCTCCGCGGTGTTCCCCATGAAATTAACCAGGAGAAATGCGGACAAACTCATGCATGAAACTGTGTTGCAGCCAGCAAAAAACAAAAAGAAGAGAGAGAGGGAGGAAACAGCTGGGACCTTCCTTTCTCCTCCTCCCCCGCTCTAGGAAATTCTTCCTGACGTTATGAAAGGCGGGACTTTACGGAAACGTAAGAAGCTCATGTTACACAATGTGGCAAAGGTTTGCAACAGTGCCGAGTTGCAAGCGAAATTCACAACTCAACGCAGGGCCGGAATTAACTTTTCGGGGTTGGAGTGTAAGGCGGAAATTCACTTTTGCCTTTCTCCACCCACCCCCACCAAACTCCCAACTTGGCATTTATATAGCGCCTTTAACGTAGTAAAAACGCCCGCAAGGCGGGAGCGTTATAAAACCCCAGCATTTTTTGACTCCCAGCCACATAAGAAGAAATTAGGTCGGGTGACCGGTCAGGAGAGGCGGAGAGGTTTAGGCAGGGAATTCCAGAGCTTAGGGCCTAGGGAACAGAAGGCATGGCCGCCAGTGGTTGAGCGATTATAATCAGGGATGCTCAAGAGGGCAGACTTAGAAGAGCGCAGATATCTGGGGCTGGGGATATTACAGAGATAGGGAGGGGTGAGGCCACAGAGGGATTTGAAAACAAGGATGAGAATTTTGAAATTGGGGCGTTATTTAACCGGGAGCCAGTGTAGGTCAGCGAGCACAGGGGTGATGGGCGAACGGGACTTGGTGTGAGTTAGAACACGGGCAGCCGAGTTTTGGATCACCTCAAGTTTACGAAAGGTAGAATGTGGGAGGCCGGCCAGGAGTGCGTTGGAATAGTCAAGTCTAGAGGTAACAAAGGCGTGGATGATGCAGCACAGGCCACTCGGCCCATCGCACCTTTACAGGCTCTCTGTAAGAGCCATCCACTTTGTCCCATCCCTCTGCCCAGCCCTCTCTAAGGCCTTCACATCCTTCTTAAAGTGCGGTGCCCAGAATTATTGAAGTCCTCTTTATTTGAAGTGTAGTCACTGTTGTAATGTAGGAAACACGGCAGTTACTGTGCGCACAGCAAGATCCCACAAGCAGCAATGAGATAAATGACCAATTAAGCTGTTTTAATGAGATTGTTGATTGAGGGATAAATATTGGCCTCAGCACACCGGGGAGAACTCCCCTGCTCCTCTTCGAAATAGTGGCCGTGCGATCTTTTCCATCCACCCGAGAGGGGCAGACGGGGCCTCGGGTTAACGTCTCATCCAAAAAGCGGCACCTCCGACAGTGCAGCGCTCCCTCAGCACTGATACTGGAGTGTCAGGCAGAATTATGTGCTCAAGTCTCTGGAGTGAGTCTTGAAACCACAATCTTCTGACACAGAGGCGAGAGTGCTACCATGTCTGACGGCTAAATATTCCCTTTTACTTTTTGTTCAACCAATCATCTGGAGCATTGCACCAAGTCAGTCAAGTCCCGTGGTAAAGCGAGGGTTAAAGGGCAGGAGATCATTGGACCAGGTCATGCAGAAGGAATTCAGCAGGGTTGTGGGATTCCTCATGGTCCAGGCCCATTGACTGTACACATGTGGCCATGCGAGCCCCTCATTTAATGTCGGAGGTGTTCAGGAACAGGAAGGTACTCCATTCCTGTCCTTATTTTTATATAATACTTTGATTTTATATTATCGTTTATAATTAAATAGCAAAATTCATGGCAGTGTGGAAGCAGGGAGGCAGACTTGTCTCTACTGGTAAGGCAGGGAAGGGATTAGTAGAGACACTGGAAGATTGTTTTATGACTCATTTTTATGATGCGTGTCAGCCGTGGCTCAGTGGGTCGCACCCTTGCCTCTGAGTCCGACAGTTGTAGGTTCAAAGACCTGCTTCAGAGACTTGAGCACAAAAATCTAGGCTGACATTCCCAGTGCAGTGCTGAGGGAGCGCTGCACTGTCAGAGGTGCCATTTTTCGGATGAGACGTTAAACCGAGGCCCCGTTGCCCTCTCGGGTGGATGTAAAAGATCCCATGGCACTATTTCGAAGAAGAGCAGGGGAGTTACCCCCAGTGTCCTGGCCCAATATTTATCCCTCAATCAACATCACTACAAAACAGATTATCTGGTCATTGTCACATTGCTGTTTGTGGGAGCTTGCTGTGTGCAAATTGGCTGCCACATTTCCTACATTACAACAGCGACTCCACTTCCAAATAGTACTTCATTGGCTGTAAAGCGCTTTGGGACGTCCGGTGGTCGTGAAAGGCGCTATATAAATGCAAGTCTTTCTTTCTTTTCTGTTTGCAAAAGAGCCCACAAGGGGAGAAAGCATCTTGGATTTGATTATGAGTAATTGGACCGATCAACTCTCCAATGCAAAGTTGGGGGAGGCTTTCAGTATCAGAATGTGATCACATTTGACCTTACAAGAATTGGAGAGGTTACCAAAAACCCAAAGAAAATTGCTGAATTTTAAGAATTTTACCTTTATGCGCTTGAGAAGTCTTGTTAGATGGGCCGAGAAGGTTTAAATATGGCTAGGGGAGTGGCGGAACTGTGGATTTCCTTCAAGATTCTGAATGCAATGGACCAATTTGTACCCATGCAAAGCAAAGGTACCAAGGGGTACTTACACTGGGGTACGGTAGCACAGTGGTTATGTTAATGGTATTAGTTAAACCAGTTAGGCCTAAACTAGTAACTCTGCTGAGACGTGAGTTCAGATCTCCACTATGGCAGTTTGTGAATTTGAACTCGTGATTAAATAAATCTGATTGATTAAAAAGCTGGTAGTGGTAATGGGGACCATTGTTGTAATAAACCCAACTACTTGACCAATACCCTTTAGGGGAGGAAACCTTGCCTGGTCTTCTTCTTAGGCAGTCCCTCGGAACCGAGGATGACTTGCATCCACATTAAAAATGAGTTCTCAGGTGACTGATGAGTCCAATGCGGGACCTACAGTCTCTGTCACAGGTGGGGCAGACGGTGGTTGAAGGGGCGGGTGGGTGGGGTGCTTGGGTTGACGTGCGCTCCTTGCGCTTGGCTTCCGCTTGCTCCCGGCGAAGAGACTCGAGGTGTTCGGCGCCTTCCCGGATGCTTCTCCTCCATTTTGTGCGGTCTTGGGCCAGGGATTCCCAGGTGTTGGTGGGGATGTTGCACTTTTTCAAGGAGGCTTTGAGGGTGTCCTTGAAGTGTTTCCTCTGCCCACCTGGGGCTCTCTTGCCGTGCTGGAGCTCCGAGTAGAGCGCTTGTTTTGGGAGTCTCGTATCGGGCATGCGGACAATGTGACCCGTCCATCGGAGCTGATTGAGCGTGGTCAAAGCTTCGATGCTGGGGATGTTGGCCTGAGCAAGAACACTGGTGTTGGTGCGCCTATCCTGCCAATGGATTTGCAGGATCTTGCGGAGGCAGCGTTGGTGGTACCTCTCCAGTGCTTTGAGGTGCTTGCTGTACATGGTCCATGTCTCTGAGGCATACAGCAGGGCAGGTATCACTGCTGCTCTGTAGACCATGAGCTTAGTGCCGGGTTTGAGGTCCTGGTCTTCAAACACTCTCTTCCTCAGGTGACTGAAGACTGAAGGTGGTGTTGGACTTCGTCGTCGACGTCTGCCCTTGTTGACAGTAAGCTCCCGAGCTATGGCCTATGTGTGACTCCAGATCCCCAACAGTAGTGTGATTGGCCCCTTAATTGCCCTCTGCAATGGCTTAGCAAGCCACCCAGTTGATGCCTGTGTATGAATTTTTAAAAAGCTTAAAGCCACCTGAGTTGATGGGCCTTCCAAATAACTCATAAAGAAGAGGGGGGGGAATCATATAAGGCAATGAAGAAAAATAGCCCAGAATTAAGATGGATTCAATACCAAAAGGCTTGCCAGCAAAAGTGGGATCGGGTAACAACAGGGTGCTAAATAAGGTTTCTTTTGCCTCTGTCTTTACCACGGAGCAGGCAAGTATAGAATCCTAGATTTGCAGAAATTTGTGGCACAGAAGGAGGCCATTTGGCCCATCATGTACATACCGGCCAGTGTCCTATCTGGGAAGGGTACCAGAGGGTGTTGCAGAGGTGCGTTGTGACGCTCGTCACTTTACTGTCCGCATGGTTGCTGAACAGTTGTGCAGCCTTAATGTGAACAAATCTCAGGGGCCCCATAAGACGCATCCGAGGATCGTGAAGGAAATAAGGGCGGAAACTGCAGGGACGCTGGCACAAATCCTCCAGCAATGACTGAATTACCGGAGAGGTGCCTGGGGGACTGAGGAAAGACAGATGTTACACCTATTATTAAAAAAGAAGGGGCACAAAAGTGACCCGGGAAACTACAGACCAGTGAGTTTGACATCCATTGTGGGTAAAGTTATGGAAACACTTACTAAAGATAAGATCGTGGAGCATCTGGATAGAAATAACATCATTAAAGACTTGGCGGTGTATGTACACGAATCTTTGAAGGTGGCAGGACAAGTTGAGAAGGCTGTTAAAAAAGCATATGCGATCCTTGGCTTTATTAATAGAGGCATGGAGTACAACAGCAAGGAAGTTATGGTAAACCTATATAAAACACTGGGTTAGGCCCCAGCTGGAGTATTGTATCTAATTCTGGGCACCACACTTTAGGAAGTATGTCAAGGTCTTAGAGAGAGTGCAGAGGAGATTTATTAGAATGGGATCAGGGATGGAAGACTCCAGTTCTTTGGAGAGACTGGAGAAGGTGGGGTTGTTCTCCTTAGAGCAGAGAAAGTTAAGCGGAGATTTGATGGAGATGTTCAAAATCTTGAAGGGTTTTAATAGAGTAAATAAAGAGAAACTGTTTCCACTGGCAAAAGGGTCAGTAGCTAGAGGTCACAGACTTAAGGTGATTGGCAAAAGAACCAGAGGGGAAGATGAGGCGAAAAAATTCAAGCAGCGAGTTGTTGTGGTCTGAAATGCACTGCCTGAAAGGGCAGTGGAAGCAGATTCAATAATAACTTTCAAAAGGGAATTGCAGAAATACTTGAAAAAGAAAAACTTGCAGGGCTACGGGGAAAGAGCAGGGGGGAGTGGGACGAATTGGACAGCTCTTTCAAAGAGCCGGCACAGGCGCGGTGGGCTGAATGGCCTCCTTCAGCTCTGTATGATTCTACGATTCTATGAAGGTAGCCAATATGAGGTCATGAAGGGGAGGACTTGTCAATGTAACTTTGCTGGCTTTCTTTATTGTTGTGATAAAGGAGCTTGAAAGGGGTAAGGCAGTGGATGTGGTGTACTTGGATTTCAGGAAGGCCTTTGCTGCAGTTCTTCGGGAAAGACTGATACCGAAAATAAAGAAAGCGGGAATCAGTGGAAATATTTTACACTGGATATGTAATTGGTTAACGGAGAGAATCTCGAGTGTGTCTGGGAGAATGTTACCAGTAGGGTCCCACAGGGGTCTGTTTTGGGACCTCTTTTGTTTAATGATCTGGAGCTAGGTATAGTGGCTAAATTTGCAGATGATACAAGGCTAAAGAAGGTGTGAGATTCCAAAGCTGAACAGGATAAGCTACAGGAGGATTTGAATATATACTTGGGAATTGGGCAGACAGGTGGCAGATGCTACCTTAAGCTAATTAAGGAGAGCTAACACGGATTTGTAAAAGGCAGATCGTGTTTAACTAATCTAATTGAATTTTTTGATGAAGTAACGGGGAGGATCGATGAAAGGAATACAATGGATGTTGTCTACATGGATTTTCGGAAGGTGTTTGACAAAGTACCACATAGAAGGCTGGTTAACAAAATTGAGGCTCATGGAATAGGTGGGTCAGTGGCAGCTTGGATAAGGAATTGGCTTAAGGACAGAAAACAGTGAGTTGTGGTAAATGGCTGTTTTTCAGACTGGAGGATGGTAGACAGTGGTGTTCCTCAAGGCTCAGTGCTGGGGCCACTGATTTTTTTGATGTATATAAATGACCTGGATATTGGAATACAAAGCAGAATTTCTAAATTTGCCGATGACACCAAACTTGGGGGTGTGGCAAACAGTGAGGATGATACCAATAAACTGCAACAGGACATAGAAAGGCTAGCAGAATGGGCAGACAAGTGGCAGATGGAATTTAACACAGAGAAGTGTGAGGTGATGCATTTTGGCAGAAGGGACAGGGAGAGGCAATATACACTTAATGGCACAGTTTTAAAGAGTGTGCAGGGACAGGGGGACCTAGGAGTTAATGTGCATAGGTCCCTGAAGGTGGTGGGACATATTGAGAGAGTGGTTAGCAAAGCATATGGGATCTTGGGCTTCATAAATAGAGATATTGGGTACAAAAGTAGAGAAATTATGCTGAACCTTTATAAAGCGCTGGTTAGGCCACAACTGGAGTATTGCATCCAGTTCTGGTCACCACACTTTAGGAAGGATGTGAAGGCCCTTGAAAGGGTGCAGAGGAGATTTACCAGAATGGTTCCGGGGATGGGGATCTTAGCTACAAGGACAGGTTGGAGAAGCTGGATTTGTTTTCATTAGAGCAAAGGAGGTTGAGGGGTGATTTGATAGAGGTGTACATGATTATGATGTACTTGGATAGGCTAGACGGGGAAAGGCTGTTCCCACTAGTTGATGGTACAAGGACTAGGGGACACAGATTTAAGGTTTTGGGCAAGAGATGCAGTGGGGATGTGAGGAAAAACTTTTTTACGCAGCAAGAGGCGATGACCTGGAATTCACTGCCGGTGGAAGCGGAAACACTCAATGTTTTCAAGGGGAGACTGGATAGGCACTTGAGGGAAATAAACTTGCAGGGCTACGGGGATAGAGCGGGAGAATGGGACTGACTGGATTGCTCTAGAGAGAGCCGGCACGGACTCGATGGGCTGAATGGCCACCTTCTGTGCCTTTATGACTCTATGGGCTCGAATTTCTAAGCCCCGCAGAGGCGGGAGTGGGGGGAAAATTGCAGAATCGGGGGGCACGAACCCTTCTCGCCCCCAACCCGCCTCCATGCCCGTTTCCCAGGAGGCGGGTACCCGACCTGTGCTGGGAGCCACCTCCCCGAGGCGGGAAGGGGATTAGTGCCAATTAACTGCCTGTTAACAGGTAGTTAACAGGCAGTTTTTGGCCTAATCCCTATTTTTAGCCCTGAAGTGTGGGCTGCCCGACAGCTCCAAACCACGCCAAGTTAGCGAGGCGGACCGTCGGGCTGAAGGGCTTGGAGGGTTCGAGATGTCTGATGTTCAGGTGAGTGATGGGTGCCTGAGTGCAGAGGTAAGTGTGTTTGGTGTGTGTAAAGTGTTTAAATAAGATTTACTTACCTTTACTTACTAATG
This sequence comes from Somniosus microcephalus, assembly GCF_052327205.1. NCBI lineage: Eukaryota > Metazoa > Chordata > Chondrichthyes > Squaliformes > Somniosidae > Somniosus > Somniosus microcephalus. The sequence continues at coordinate 138,516,205 of NW_028225179.1, read as the reverse complement.
CAGCCTTCCTTCCTTCAGGTCTCGGGAGTCCCTCATCTCACTGGCACAGAAAGCAGAATGGCCGTGAGCTGTCAAAAGTTGCAGCATTCAGCTTTCTGTTCTGGAGAGATTTCTAACTGAGTCTGTGGAGAAGGACTCAAGTTAGAAGTCAGATTGTCAGTGTTTGACAGCTTCACAGAGCTGTCAAATGTTGATATTTCATCTGTCAAAAGCTCTTGATAGATGAAATGTCAATCCCTGACGTCACCTGTAACCGGGTGTCCTTTAATTGGCCTGCTGAGCCCGTTAGGCGGGCTCAACAAGGTCAATCAGGGGAAAATCGCATGGGTTGGCCACAAGTCGATGGAGGCGGGACTACAACCCCAAAAGTGGGAGTCCTGCCTCCATCACATCCCCATTGACAAAATCCAGCCCTATGACTCTATGCAATTCAATGCAGAGAAATGGAAAGTGCTTCACATGGGGACAAAAAAAAATCCAGGAAGAAACTATTGCTTAAATGGAAAAAAAATAATGCGCATGGAAAATGAAAGTGATCTGGGATTCCTGATTGACAATGAATTGAAGCTATGGCAACAATGCTCGGAGGCAGTGAATGAAGCAAATCAGATACTGGGACGTGTTAAAAGGTCAATATTAAACAGCAATAGTGAGGTAATCCTGCCACTTTATAAATCATTGGTGCGACTGCACTTGAAATACTATCTACCATTCACAGTACAAAAAGGATATTGCAGCAACTGCAAGGAGACAGAAGCGAGCAACCAGAATGATGGAGGGGATTTAGGAATTGGATTCTGAGGAGCGATTCTGTAACTTGGGCGTGTTCTCACTGGAAGAGGGAAGGTTGAGCGGTGATATCATTGCTGTTTTTCGGATTCTGAAGGAACTAGATAATGTAGACTATGACAAGGAATGGAGGAACAGGAGGAGGCCATTCAGCCCCTCGGGCCTGCTCCGCCCTTCTGTTAGGTCATGGTCGACCCGTACCTCAACTCCATTTACCCGCCTTAGCTCCGTATCCCTTGATGTGCTAGCCTAACGATTGTGTTTCAGTAGTGCTCAAGGGGTTAATCTCACATTGCAGAAAATCACACATCACCTTTGAAGGTAACCGACAAGTCTGAACCTGTGTCTGAGCTGGATTCTGTTACTGCAATGATGCACAAGTACAGTTGGTTCTGTGGATCAAGGCTGAGTAACAAGCGCGTGATTCCTCAGGCAGCACAGACGGAAAATTAGAGCAAGGATAGTGTGCAACTGCGAACCACACAAAAGGCATCAAGGGGTATGGGGAGAGAGCGGGAATATGGTATTGAGATCGGTCGCCTGAGGAAGAGAGTGTTTGAAGACCAGGACCTCAAACCCGGCACTAAGCTCATGGTCTACAGAGCAGTAGTGATACCCGCTGTTGTGTTTGCAAAGATAATCCAGAGGCCATTTTTCAGTGTCTGGTTAAAACGCTCCACCCCCCCATTTGACTCGGGGTGGTAGTACGCTGTGCGTATGTGACGGATGCCCTTGCTCTCAAGGTAAGAGGAGAGTTCCGAAGAGACCATTTGGGGGCCATTGTCTGTGGTGATGGCCTTTGGATGCCCCCAGCGGGAGAAGAGGGACTCAAGGATATCGATGATGACCCGAGAGGTGACGGAGCCCACGGCAGTGACCTCTGGCCATTTTGAGTGCAGGTCATAGGTCACCACTAGGAACCGTTGATGGTGGGGGACACCATGGATCTCCCCGCAGACGTCCAGCTGCAGGTGCTCCCAGGGCTGAGAGGGCCAGGCAAGGGGTTGCAGGGGTGGAGGAGCTTGGTAGCCAGTCTTGCCACTTACAAGGCAGGCTGCACAGTCCTTGAGCAGGGCCTCGGTTTCCCTGTCGATACCCGGCCACCACACTAGGTCTCGGCATCGTTGTTTGAGCTTCACTATGCCCAAGTGGCCCTCGTGCGCCATGGATAAAACACGCGCATGAAGGGCACTTGGGACCACAGTGCAGAGCCCACGTGCAACACAGGAGTCATTCCAGCAGGAGAGCTCCTCTTTAACTCTGGAGTAGGCAGACAGTTCCTCAGGCACCTTGCGAGGCCAGCCATCTCTGATGAAGGTGCACAGCTGGGAGAGGGCCGGATCCTGTTCAGAGGCCTCTTTGAGCTCCTGGAGAGAGACTGTGGTTTGGAGAGGTATGTGCAGCATCTGGACGATATCCTGTTCCACATGTTCAGACCCGACGAGTGGGGCTGGGGCAGAGACAGTGCGGGAGAGCAGATCTGCAACAACATTGTCACGTCCTGGTGTGAACTGGAGACTGAAATTGTATTGGCGGAGGTGGTCAGACCAGCGGTGTAGACGCAGTGGTCTGTGGCCCATGCCGGATGTCGACAGCAGGGCAGTGAGAGCCTGGTGATCTGTTTGCAGGGTGAAGGCATGGCCATACGTGTACAGGTGCCACCGCTCACATGCCCAGACGCACGCCAGCACCTCACGCTCGCCTACTGAGTACTTCTGTTCAGTGGGGCTAAGGGCTCGGGAGGCAAAGGCGATTGGTTTCTCCACTCCATTCTGTATCTGCGATAACACTGCCCCCACAGCTGCAGCGGACGCGTCGCAGGTGACGAGGGTGGGGCTGGCGACGTCAAAGTGAGCCAACACTGGAGGCGATGTGAGCTGCGATTTGAGGAGGCGAACAGCTTCCGTACAGGCTTGTGACCACACCCAGGGCTCATCCTTTCGCAGGAGCTGGCGCAGTGGGGCTGTGGTGGCTGAGTACTGGGGCAAAAACTTCAGGTAGTACCCAGTCATGCCAAGGAAGGAGGCAACCTGTGCTGCAGAGCTGGGTTCTGGGATGCTGTGAATGGCATCCACGTTTGACTGGAGTGGGGATATACCGTCAGCCGACAACCGAAACCCCACAAATTCGATCTCTGAAACAGCAAAGACACACTTTTCGCCATTCAGTGTGAGCTTGTGTTTTGCTAGAGCCGTGAAAACTCTGTGAAGGCGTTCGTCGTGAGTGGAGGTCGAGGGCCCATGCACGATGATGTCATCCAGGTTGATGGCCACCCCAGGAATGCCCGCGAGCACAGAGGACATTACCTTTTGGAAGCAGCTGGGTGCAGAGCTAAGTCCAAATGGCATCCTGGTGTACCGAAAGATGCCAGCATGTGTCACAAAAGCAGTGAGGTCCCTGCTGCTGGGGTGGAGGGGAACCTGTAGATAGCTCTGTGGAAGGTCCAGTTTTGAGAACAGGATGGAACCATAGAACTGCGCTGTGAGTTCCTCTGATGTGGGCAGTGGATATTTGTCAGGGATTACGGCCTTATTCACTGCTCGAAGATCGACACAGATGCATAGACCACCTGACTTTTTTGTTGCGACCACCAGGTTGGAGACCCATGGGGACGCATCAACTGGTTCGATGATGCCAGCTTCCAGTAGCTGCTTTAGTTCAGCTGTGACCCCGTCACGGAGAGCAAGCGGGATGCGGCGCAGTGGCTGAATGACAGGGGTAACGGTGGAGTCAACCATGGGCTGGTGGGTGAAGGCAGTCAGGCAGCCCAGACCCTCGAAGAGTGCTGGCCATGTTTGTCGCCACGGTGAGGCGATGTGCAAAATCGCAGACCCGCCGGTGTCCAAGAGAGAAAAACCCTGGTCAGTGAAAAGATCCAGTCCCATCAGGTTAGCTCCTTGGTGTGCCACATGAAAACAAAAACCTGGCAAAACTTTTGTTCCATAGCGTACAGTGAGGTTGACTGAGCCCACTAGTCCAATTTTCGAATTACCATACCCGCAAAGGGCAGTGGAGGGCGCAGAGAGTGGCAGGGAGCTGAAAAAACGTTTGAATGTGTCCACATTCAGCAGTGAGACGCTGGCGCCGGTATCCAACAACAGAGGGATGCACACATCATTCAGGTTAATTGTGCATGACTTGAAAGCCACTACTGGCCCAGAGCTCACGTTGTGAATTGTAGTGCTTGAGGACTGAGAGTGTTCATTTGTAGCAACCGGGGCAGAGCGGCAGACATTGGCAAAGTGATTTTGTTTTCCACAATTGTGACAGGCTTGGCCGCGCGTGGGGCAATTCTGCACTCTGGTAGCATGTGAACGAGATCCACAGCTTCCACGCTGTTGCCGCGGTAGCGCGCATTGCTGCCGTCGCGCGAGCATTACAGTGTCGGGGCCGAGGGCGCCGTCACTGGGTACGTGTGCTAGTTTCGCTGCACATTCGGCTGCAGACTCCACTTGAAAGGCAATGTTAACTGTCTGTGACAACGACAGATCGTCGGACTCGAGTAACAGTCTTTCACGCACTCTCACGTTGTTTGTGTGCTCTATTGGTTGATCACGCACCATCTCGTCTTGTAGTGCACCGAACTTGCATGAGCTAGCTAACCCCCTCAAATTCGCCACGTATTGATGCACAGACTCGCCGGGAAGTTGGTGACGATGTCTAAAAATGACTTGCCGCAGGAGGGCACTTTGTGGGGCAGAGAAGTGTGTGCTTAACAGAGCCACAGCCACATCATATGTTTGAATTGAGTCTGCTGTGCATAATGTCCCAAGAACACGCTGGCCCTCCGCTCCCAAGCAATGGGATAACAGTGCCTTTTCCGTGCTGTACTCACATTTTCTAGTCCGAGAGCGGTGAGGTAGGTTTCAAAGGACTGTAACCAGCGAACCCATGGGATCGGGGACTCACTGGGTAGTGCGAGGAAGGGAGGAGGTGGTGGAAGAGAGATTTCAGCCATCCTCATCGCCAAATGTTGCGTTTGCAAAGATAATCCAGAGGCCGTATGCAGAGCTCAGTTCATGTTGCTTTTAATGGCTGATCCAAACACACTCTTCCAGGCAAAAGCAATCGAATACCTATATCCAATGTCAGACACAATACAACGATAACAGCACTATCAAACTCCATGTGCTCAGGCCAAGGCAATCGAGTACCTATCACCAATGTCAAACAGAACACCCGCCCTGCTGTATGCCTCAGAGACATGGACCATGTACAGCAGGCACCTCAAAGCACTGGAGAGGTACCACCAACGCTACCTCCGCAAGATCCTATAAATCCATTGGCAGGATAGGCGCACCAACGTCAGTGTTCTTGCTCAGGCCAACATCCCCAGCATCGAAGCTTTGACCACACTCCATCAGCTCCAATGGACGGGTCACATCGTCCGCATGCCCGATACGAGACTCCCAAAACAAGCGCTCTACTTGGAGCTCCAGCATGGCAAGAGAGCCCCAGGTGGGCAGAGGAAACGCTTCAAGGACACCCTCAAAGCCTCCTTGAAAAAGTGTAACATCCCCACCGACACCTGGGAATCCCTGGCCCAAGACCGCACAAAGTGGAGGAGAAGCATCCGGGAAGGCGCCGAACACCTCAAGTCTCTTTGCCGGGAGCAAGCAGAAGCCAAGCGCAGGCAGCGCAAGGAGCACAAGTCAACCCAAGCACCCCGCCCACCCGCCCCTTCAACCACCGTCTGCCCCACCTGTGACAGAGGCTGTAGGTCCCACATTGGACTGATCAGTCACCCGAGAACTCATTTATAATGTGGAAGCAAGTCATCCTCGGTTCCGAGGGACTGCCTAAGAAGAAGAAGAGGTATTGAGATAGAGGATCAACCATGATCATATTGAATGGCGGAGCAGACTCGAAGGACCGAATACTGCTCCTATTTTTCTATGTTTCTAACCCAAACCCACGCCTATGGGGTGTATAATATGGTTTGGATTGTGTGATATACACAGTCTATCAATGTGTAACATATACAAGCTGCAGATGTATAATGTATACAATCTATAGGATGTCCACCATGTACAATCTCGGAGATGTGTAACACGTGCAAGCCTTGGGATGTATAGTATATACACAGTACAGGGCATACTGTGGCGGAGCCACCAAGGGTCTCAGAACAATTAGTAATAATCCCTTTAACTACAGTGTAGTGCAGCCGCGGACTGCACCTTTAAACTGCCTGTTAACTGTACTGTATTGTGTTTTCCTGCACTCCACGTGATGATGTCATGACGCCGATCACGTGACCACCAGTGGCGCGAAGAACGCAATGACGTCATGACATCAGCTTCCAGAATCTTCCAGTAGTCGTCGAGTGCCCAGCAAGCTGATTAGACCTGTGTACCGTTTCTCCTGTAGTTTCCCTGTTAACTTCGTTGTTCATTAAAACCTGTTGATTTGATTCATCGAGTCGAATACCTTATTCAGATAGGAACCTCCGTTCCTACAATACGATGCTTACAAACTCTGAATATGTAATATACGCAAGCTATAAAATGTGTAATATAAAGAAGCTGTGGGATAATATATACAAACTATGGGATGTGTGATATTTACAAGCCGTGGATGGGTGTGAGCCATGGCGGAGTGGGTCACACTCTTGCCTCCAAGTTATGAAGGTCATGGGTTCATGTTCCCATTCCAGAGACTCGAGCACAAAATCTAGGCTGACACTCCCCAGTGAAGTCCTGAGGGAGGGGTTCCATCTTTCGCTATGAGACATTAAACCCGCTCAGGCAGATGTCAAAGATCGCATAGTGCTATTTCGAAGAAGCGTTCTCCCCAATGTCCTTGGCCAACATTTATTCCTCAATCAACATCAGTAAAAAGCAGATTATCGGGTTATTATCCCATTGCTGTTTGTGGGAGCTTGCTGTGCGCAAACTGGCTGCCCTGTTTCCTACATTACAACAGTACAAGCTGTTCAAAAAGTACCTCGTTGGCTGTAAAGCACTTTGGGACGTCCTGAGTTTGTGAAAGGTGCTCTATGAATTCAAGTCGGTGCAGCAGGTGGTTAAGAAGGCAAATGGTATGTTGGCCTTCATAGCGAGAGGGTTTGAGTACAGGAACAATGATGTCTTGCTGCAGTTGTACAGGGCCTTGGTGAGACCACATCTTGAGTATTGTGTGCAGTTTTGGTCGCCTTATCTGAGGAAGGATTTCTTGCCATGGAGGGAGTGCAGCGAAGATTCACCAGACTGATACCTGGGATGACAGGAATGACGTATGAGGAGAGATTGGGTCGATTGGGCTTATACTTGCTGGAGTTTAGAAGATTGAGAGGACATCTCATTGAAACTTATAAAATTCTAACAGGACTAGACAGACTAGATGCAGGAAGGATGTTCCCGATGGCAGGGGAGTCCAGAACCAGGGGTCACAGTCTAAGGATAAGGGGTAGGCCATTTAGGACAGAGATGAGGAGAAATTTCTTCACCCAGAGAGTGGTGAACCTGTGGAATTCTTTACCACAGAAGGCAGTTGAGGCCAATTCATTAAATATATTCAAGAAGGAGTTAGATATATTTCTTAAGGCTAAAGGGATCAAGGGATATGGGGAGAAAGCAGGGACAGGGTACTGAGTTTGGATGATCAGCCATGATCTCATTAAATGGCGGAGCAGGCTCGAGGGGCCGAATGTGCTATGTTTCTATGTTTTCCAAAATTCTATAAATTCTGGAATGGTTCCTGCAGATTGGAGGATAGCAAATGTAACCCCGCTATTTAAGAAAGGAGGGAGAGAGAAAACAGGGAACTACAGACCTGTTAGCCTCACATCAGTAGTTGGGAAAATGCTGGAATCTATTATAAAGGATGCAATAACTGGGCACTTGGAAACTAATAGTAAGTTTGGGCAGAGCCATCATTGATTTATGAAAGGGAAATCCTTTTTGACAAACCTATTGGAGTTCTTTGATGATGTAACTAGTGGAGTAGACAAAGGGGAACTGCTGGATGTGGTGTATTTGGATTTTCAGAAGGCCTTCGATAAGGTCCCATACAAGAGGTTGGTGAACAAAAGTAGGGTACATGGAATTGGGGGTAATATACTAGCATGGATTGAAAATTGATTAACAGACAGAAAACAAAGAGTCGGGATAAACAAGTCTTTTTCAGGATGGCAGGCTGTGACTAGTGGGGTACCGCAAGGACCGGTGCTTGGGCCCCAGCTATTCACAATCTATATCAATGATTTGGATGAGGGGACTAAATGTAACATTTCCAAATTTGCTGATCATACAAAGCTAGGTGGCAGTGTCAGTTGTGAAGAGGCTGTGAAGAGGCTTCAAGGGGATCTCGACAGGCTCAGTCAGTGGGCGAGAACATGGCAGATGGAATATAATGTGGATAAATGTGAAGTTATCCACTTTGGTAGAAAAAACAGAAATGCAGAGTATTTCCTAACTGGTGAAAGATTGGGGAATGCAGATGCTCAAAGGGACCTGGGTGTCCTTGTACATGAGTCACTGAAAGTGAATGTGCAGGTGCAGCAAGCCATTAGGAAGGCAAATGGTATGCTGGCCTTCATTACAAGAGGATTTGAGTACAGGAGTAAAGAAGTCTTACTCCAATTATATAGAGCCTTGGCGAGACCACACCTGGAGTACTGTGTACAATTCTGGTCTCCTTACCTAAGGAAGGATATACTTGCCATTGAGGGAGTGCAATGAAGGTTCACAAGATTGATTCCTGGGATGGCAGGACTGTCGTATGAGAAGAGATTGAGTAAACTAGGCCTGCATTCTCTTGAATTCAGAAGAATGAGAGGGGATCTTATTGAAGCATACAAAATTATTACAGGGCTTGATAGGGTGGATGCTGGGAGAATATTTCCCTTGGCTGGGGAGTCTAGAACCAAGGGCCACAGCCTCAGGATAAAGGGTAGGCCATTCAGGACTGAGATGAGAAGAAATTTTTTCACACAGAGGGTGGTGAATCTTTGGAATTCTCTACCCCAGAGGGCTGTGGAGGCTCAGTCATTGGGTATATTCAAAACAGAAGTCGACACATTTCTGACTGGTAAGGGCACCAAGGGATATGGCGATAGGGCCGGTGAATAGAGTTGAGGCAGAAGATCAGCCACGATCTCATTGAATGGCGGAACAGGCTCGAAGGGCCGAATGGCCTTCTCCTGCTCCTATTTCTTATGTTCCTGCCATTTGAGATGACAATGTGACGCACTCCGGCCTGTGTGACGCACTCTGGCCTGTGTGACGCACTCCGGCCTGTGTGACGCACTCCGGCCTGTGTGACGCACTCCGGCCTGTGTGACGCACTCCAGCCTGTGTCTTATCCTGTGTGTGACACACTTCGTTACGCTTGTTACCTCTAGACGTGACTACTTCAATGCACTCCTGGCCGGCCTCCCATCTTCCACCTTCCACCTTAAACTCATCCAATCTTCTTCTGCCCGTATCCTAACTCGCACGCAGTCCTGTTCGCCCATCTCCCCTGTGCTCTCTGACCGACATTGTCTCCCGGTCCAGCAACACCTCCATCTTAAAATTCTCATCCTTGTTTTCAAATCCCTCCATGGCCTCATCTCCCTGTTTCTGTAATCTCCTTCAGCTGCACAACCCTCCGAGATCTCTGCGCTCCTCCAATTGTTGCCTCTTGAGCATCCCTGATTTTCATCGCTCCACCACTGGTGGCCGTGCCTTCAGCTGCCTGGGGCCCTAAGCTCTGGAATTCCCTGCCTGAATCTCTCCGCCTCTCTACCTCTTTCTCCTCCTTTAATACACTCCTTAAAACCTACCTCTTTGACCAAGCTTTTGGCCATCTGTCCTAATTTATCCTTATGTGGCTCGGTGTCGAATTTTGTTTGATAATCGCTCCTGTGAAGCGCCCTGGGATGTTTTAGTATCTTAAAGCTGCGATATAAATGCAAGTTGTTGCTGCTGTACCTTATCCTGTGTGTGACACACTCCACACCCTGTGTGTTATCCTGCAGTGTTGCACGCTCCAGCCCCGGCCCCTGTGGCTGCCAGGCAGCATCCGAGAGGGTCACGGGGTTGGTTTCTTGCCCCACGCTTGTCATGGGGCCCCCGGAAGGCAGGAACACTTTTTAAAAATAAGGCTCGGGGTAAATGCAGACGTTTCCGACATTTCACTTGAACAGCAAGTTGATCGGAATTGTAGTGTATGTACCTTTAAGAGCCCCTGTGTACTGTAATACCGGTAGTGACCACTCGGGTATATAAGCCTGTATAGTGTCTTGTATCTTTTAGTTCACCTCCAGACTTTGTTCAGTAAACACCTGTTAAACCAACTCCTGCATTCCGTGTCTCCATTAACACACGGATACAACAGTGGCGACGAATTGGAAACGGACTTACCTGCAATTCGGCAGCACCTCAAGAAGATCGATTCCTCAGACGAAGGTCGAAGAAAAAAAAAAAAAAAAAAAAACTGTGGTTTCACCAGCTAGCCGGGCTGGTGGCAGGTACTGCACTAATCCTTCCTGGGCGGCGGGCTGGGGCTCGATCGGGTAGCTCTGCAGTGGGGCCGAGCAGCGAGTCGGAAGGCGGAGGCAAACAGAGACGGAGGGTGGAGCACTCGGGAGATGGCCGGCGCTACAAAGCAGGTCGGCATTTGGACCAAGCAGAGGGAGGGAAAAGTCCCAGAGAGTCCGGCGGGAACGAGTCTCCAACTATTAAAAATATCTGTGTAAATAAAAACCGCGGAGAACAGCGTTGTCAGCAGCGGCAGCGGCGGGAAAGCGCGGGAGGCGCCATTTTTTCTCGGCAGGGAAGAAAGGAAAGCACGGGAGGCGCCATTTTTGATTTTCAGGATACCTAAGACTGGCAATATTACTGCTTTCGATAGTGATATAGAGGATTGGACCACATATGTGGAAAGAGTGGAGGTATATTGCACAGCGAATGAAGTAGAGGATGATAAAAAGGCATCGGTACTTCTAAATCTGATGGGCGCAAGGACATACGGGCTGTTACGAAACTTAATCACTCCAGCCAAACCGATGGACAAGAATTTTAAGGAGATTGTTGATATCCTACAGGAGCACTTAAACCCAACACCGTTGCTGATAGCGGAACGATTCAAATTCTTCAGGAGGAATCAGCACAAGAATGAAAGTAACGCTGATTACCTCACCGAATTAAGAAAGCTGTCAAAGCACTGCCAATTCGGGGCAGGACTGGCAGATTCTCTATGAGACAAATTCGTCTGCGGTCTCCTAAGTGAAGGAACACAGAAAAGGCTACTTTCTGAGAAAGATTTGACACTGGACAAGGCTTTCAGTGTGGCTGTATCATACAAAGCAGCAGCAAGAGGAGCTGCAGAGATACAGCAAAAGCCACAGGACTTCGGCACCCATGAAATGACACGGGGTTTCGAGAGATGTTATCGCTGCGGCAGATCCACCCATGACCAGAGGGACTGCTGGTTCAAAGACAAAGCATGCAGGCAATGCGGAAAGATGGGACACATTGCACGTGTATGCCGATCTGGAAACAAAAAATTCACTGACAGAAAAAAAATCAATGAGGAAAAGTACAGAAAGGTACAAATGATGACGGACAGTAGCTCCGAAGATCAGAAGAGTGATAGCGACTCCGGAAACAAGAGACTAAGCTGTCTCAAATTACATAATGTAATTGCCAAAGAAGATTACCAGACCATTTGCGTTACCCTCATGATAACGGGGCCCCCAATTAAAATGGAGCTAGATACAGGATCAGCTCTGACCGTCATAAGTCGACGGGATTACGAGCGGCTATTTCCGCATATACCTTTGAAAGACACATCCATTATCTTGAAGACATATACGGGGCAGAAAGTATACCCCAGAGGGAAAATAAAGGTGCCTGTTGTATACAACGGCAAGGAAATACAGAAGTTGTATTTATACGTTCTGCAAGATGGTGGTCCACCGTTGTTGGGACGTGAATGGATCAGGAAGATACATTTAGACTGGCACTCCATTCAGGCACTGACGGTGACCAGTAAGAAAAAAAATGATGATGACGTCATACCTGAACGATTAAAAGACATATTGGCTAACGCCAAAGAAGTGTTTCAACAGGAACTAGGAACCTTGAAAGGCATCACCGCCTCAATAAAAGTGGAAGATGCGGCAATTCCCAAGTTTTTTAAGGCAAGGCCGGTGCCATACGCAATTCGTCCAGCAGTCGAGGCAGAGCTGGAGAATTTGGAAAAAGCAGGCGTGTTATCCAAGGTAGATTGGAGCGAGTGGGCAACACCCATCGTCCCGGTCATGAAGAAAACGTTGAATAATGATAAATCTGAAGAACAGAGAAAAATTTGCATCTGTGGGGACTTCAAGGTTACTGTAAACCCGGTCCTTCACACGATACAGTATCCTCTTCCAAGGATAGAGGATATTTTCGCCTCACTATCCGGAGGGAAACGTTTCACCAAAATTGACTTGGCACAGGCATATCTACAGATGGAGGTTGAGGAGGCCTCTAAAAAGTATCTCACGATAAACACACACAAAGGCCTGTACCAGTACAATCGACTGGTTTTCGGAGTAGCATCAGCTCCAGCTATCTGGCAAAGAGCTATGGAGCAAGTCCTGCAAGGGATTCCGGGGACTCAATGCTACCTAGATGACATCCTTATAACAGGAGAAAACGACAACGAGCACCTTGCCAATTTGGAGCAGGTGCTCACTAGGCTGAGAGAACGGGGCCTACGAGCAAATCGCCCCAAGTGCGAATTTTTCCAGAAACAAATATCATATTGTGGCCATATAATTAACGAAGAAGGGTTGCATAAGTCACCTGAAAAAATTGAAGCGGTCATAAAAGCCCCAGCACCTGAAAATGTCTCACAATTAAGGTCGTTCCTGGGATTGATAAATTACTATCATAAATTTTTACCGAACTTGTCAACTGTTTTGCACCCTCTTAACGCACTGCTACAAACGGGAGTAATTTGGAAATGGAGCGAAGACTGTAAACGTGCCTTCCATAAATGCAAAGGCTTGATCACGTCCAAGGAAGTGTTGGCTCATTACAACCCATCACTGCCAATCAGACTGGCGTGCGATGCATCCCCTTATGGCGTAGGAGCGGTATTATCGCATAGATTCCCTGATGGCTCGGAGCGGCCGATAGCTTTTGCGTCACGCTCATTGAACTCAGCTGAGCGTAACTATGCCCAGATTGACAGGGAAGCACTCAGCCTGGTGTGGGGAGTGAAGAAATTCAACCATTACCTACACGGACAAAAATTTACCTTGTTGACTGACCATCAACCCCTCGTCTCCATATTCAACCCTAAAAAGGGCGTTCCCATTATGACAGCGCAAAGGCTACAGAGGTGGTCCCTTTTCCTAGGGGCACACCAATATGACATAGAATACAAAGGATCAAAACAGCATGGGAATGCTGACGGTTTATCGCGCCTACCATTGCCAACGGTAGAAGAGGCACCTACAGTGGACCCAGTGGAGATGTTCCACTCAACCATAGTAGAATGTCTACCAGTAACAAATTCTACCATTGAAAAGGAAACGAGAAATGACCCGACTCTCTCACGAGTCTACGATTTAACGGTGAAGGGATGGCCAGCACATGGCGAACCACTGTTGCCAGCATTCTCGCAAAGAAGAGAACAGCTGTCAGTGTGCCGAGGAACCTTGATGTGTGGATCCAGAGTGGTGATTCCACCCAAACTCCAGGATAAAGTGCTAAAGGAGCTTCATGAGGGGCATCTGGGTGGAGTGAAAATGAAGAACCTAGCCAGAGCGTTTGTGTGGTGGCCAGGTATCGATGGAGACATCGAAGAAATGACCAAGAGCTGTCTAGGATGCCAGAAGGTCCAAAACGCCCCACCACAAGCCCCTCTACATCCATGGGAGTGGCCCTCATCTCCATGGCAAAGGGTACATATCGACTTTGCTAGTCCATTTATGGACTCAATGTTCTTAATCGCGGTTGATGCACACTCCAAGTGGCCGGAGGTAATAAAGATGTCCTCCACCACCACGGAAAAAACCATCACAGTATTAAGGACCATATTTGCCAGGAATGGGCTGCCTGAACAGATCTGTTCTGATAATGGACCGCAATTTGTGTCCGAAGAATTCAGGAAGTTCTTAAAAAACAATGGGGTTAAGCACTACACGTCCGCCCCATACCATCCCGCCACCAATGGATTAGCTGAAAGGTTTGTCCAGACCTTCAAGAAGGCCATAAAGGCCATGGGTAATGAAGACATAAATCTACAACATAAGGTAGATAACTTCTTGTTTGCATACAGGAATGCAACACATGTGGTTACAAACCAAACTCCCGCCATGATGTTTTTCAATAGAAGACTAAGATGCCGGCTGGATTTGATCAAGCCAAACATCAGAAGGGACGTAGAGAACCGGCAATTTCAAGGCATGAATGAAAGGCCAACTAGAACCTTCCAGATAGGTCAACAAGTTTTGGCCTGGGACTACCGTACCGAGAAATGGCAGCCTGAAACTACTTGCACACGACTAGGACCGCTGATGTATACCGTGGACATTGGTGAAAGCATAATAAGGCGCCATGCTGACCAGATCATAGAGTCATCTGAAAAGGGACAACCTACACCACAACTCTATACGCCTAATGATGAAGCAGAGATACCCATAGTATCTACCTCCGATCTGGTGATACTGGAACCAGATGAACCCGACACTGGCATTCAAGCCGAATCGACCTTGCCAAAAGAACCTACTACATCACCGAAAACTACTACACCACCGAGGCGTTATCCGGACCGAGTCAGGAAGCCTCCAGAGAGACTGACTTATAATTGATTAACTGCAGCAAATGTGTAGATTATTGTTCTTGTAAACATGTTAATTAATGATTACTTAAAATGTTATGTACTAATTATCTAAAAGGGGAGGAATTGTAGTGTATGTACCTTTAAGAGCCCCTGTGTACTGTAATACCGGTAGTGACCACTCGGGTATATAAGCCTGTATAGCATCTTGTATCTTTTAGTTCACCTCCAGACTTTGTTCAGTAAACACCTGTTAAACCAACTCCTGCATTCCGTGTCTCCATTAACACACGGATACAACAGGAATCAGGTCCCAATTGCAGCAGAGGGGCCCCCAACCCCTCCCCCACCCCCACCCCCTGCCAGGAAGAGCTGAGGCCCCTATTGGAGAAATTCTGACAAGTGGGTTTATTTTTTTGTCTTGTTAAATAATTTAAGGGAAATAATGACGAACAAAGCTGATGAAAGGCCTGTTGGTCTTCACTTGTCCCGTTTTTGACCGGACAGTAAGCTGCCCCACAATTGGCCAGTTTTAAAAAGTCCTGTTTTCAAAAGGGCCAATGGGTTCAAAAAATAAAGCCCACCGCAGAGAAAAATATTTTTTAAAATGTCTAGCATCTGGCACCAGCGGCTTTACCCCCAGAATGAGGGGGGTTGCCAACTCTGGGTGGACGTACCCCTGGAGGTCTCATCACATGAGCCTCCTGCCTCCAACCGCCCCAACAGCACCCCCACCCCCCCGCACTCCCGCTATTGGTTGCGTGACGCATAAGTCAACCGGAAAGCAAATTGACTCCTCCTGATCTGATTGGAATACTGTGTGCAGTTCTGGTCGCCACACTATCGGAAGGATGTGACTGCATTGGAGAGGGTGCAGAGGAGATTCACAAGGATGTTACCTGGGCAGGAGCACTTCAGCTATGAAGAGAGACTGGACAGGCTGGGGTTGTTTTCCTTGGAGCAGAGAAGGCTGAGGGGGGACTTGATTGAGGTGTACAAAATTATGAGGGACATAGATAAGGTAGATAGAAAGGAACTTTTCCCCTTAGTAGAGGGGTCAATAACCAGGGGGCATAGTTTCAAGGTAAGGGGCAGGAGGTTTAGAGGGGATTTGAGGAGAAACTTTTTCACCCAGAGTGTGGTTGAAATCTGGAACTCACTGCTTGAAAGGGTGGTAGAGGCAGGAACCCTCACAACATTCAAGAAGCATTTAGATGAGCTCTTGAAACGCCATAGCATACCAGGCTACAGACCAAGTACTGGAAAATGGGATTTGGAATAGACAGGGCTTGATGGCCAGCGCAGACACGATGGGCCGAAGGGCCTCATTCTGTGCTGTATAATATGACTCTATGACTGTGATTGAATGATTCTTGACTGTCAGTCAAACAGCCATTTTGCCCGTGTCAGTTATTTTTTTATAACTAGCAACAACAACGACAACTTGTATTTATATAGCGCCTTTAACGTAGTAAAGTAAAATGTCCCAAGGCGCTGCACAGGAGTATTGTAAGACAAAAAATTTGACACTGAGCCACATAAGGAGAAATTAGGGCAGGTGACCAAAAGCTTGGTCAAAGAGGTAGGTTTTAAGGAGCGTCTTAAAGGAGGAAAGAGAGGTAGAGAGGTGGTGAGGTTTAGCGAGAGAAATCCAGGGCTTAGGGCCTAGGCAACAGAAGGCACGGCCACCAAAGGTTGAGCGATTATTATCAGGGATGCTCAAGAGGGCAGAATTAGAGGAGCGCAGATATCTCAGGGGGTTGTGGGGCTGGAGGAGATTACAGCGATAGGGAGGGGCGAGGCCGTGGAGGGATTTGAAAACAAGAATGAGAATTTTGAAATCGAGGCGCTGCTTAACCAGCAGCCAATGTAGGTCAGCGAGCACAGGGGAGATGGGCGAACGGGACTTGGTGCGAGTTAGGACACGGGCAGCCGAGTTTTGGGTGACCTCAAGTTTACGTAGGGTAGAATGTGGGAGGCCAGCAGGAGTGCGTTGGAATAGTCAAGCCAAGCAAACAAAAGAGTTCAAACAAAATGTTTAAAAACTCAATTTTTTCAATGCCCCTCTGATTTTTCTCTCCCGGGGTGTTGCTCGTAGCTGCGTCCATGGAGATCAGTCATTGCATTCCTGGAGGCTCCAGGGCAATCCTGAAGAGGTTGGCAACACTACCCAGAATGGACAAACTTTTTGAGTGTTTCCCCCTCCTCCCAGCCCTTAAAAATGGCTGCATTATTCACTCAACGGAGAATATGAGCAACAGGAGGAGGCCATTCAGCCCCTCGAGCCTGTTCCACCATTCGATGAGATCGTGGCTGATCTGTGTGACCTAACTCCAGCTACCTGCCTTGGCTCCATAACCCGTAATACCCCTGCCTGACAAAAACCTATCAGTCTCAGAAATTTGTAATTGGGGGGTGGGGGGGGTGAATCTTTTTGTTTTAAATGTGACCCGCATCAGGATTTAACTGTGCTTCACATAAAAATCCAGGTCATTTCCTAGATTACAACAGTGACTACACTTCAAAAAGTACTTCATTGGCTGTAAAGCGCTTTGGGGCGTCTGGTGATCGTGAAACATAGAAACATAGAAGATAGGAGCAGGAATATGCCATTCAGCCCCTCGACCCTGCTCCGCCATTTAATGAGATCATGGCTGATCATCCAAATTCAGTACCCTGTCCCTGTTTTCTCCCCATATCCCTTGATCCCTTTAGCCTTAAGAAATATATCTAACTCCTTCTTGAATATATTTAATAAGTTGGCCTCAACTGCCTTCTGTGGTAGAGAATTCCACAAGTTCACCACTCTCTGGGTGAAGAAATTCCTCCTCATTTCTGTCCTAAATGGTTTACCCCTTATCCTTAGACTGTGACCCCCTGGTTCTGGACTCCCCCGCCATCGGGAACATCCTTCCCGCATCTAGTCTGTCTAGTCCTGATAGAATTTTATAAGTTTCAATGAGATCCCCTCTCATTCTTCTAAACTCTAGCAAATATAAGCCCAATCGACCCAATCTCTCCTCATACGTCATTCCTGCCATCCCCGGTATCAGTCTGGTGAATCTTCGCTGCACTCCCTCCATGGCAAGAACATTCTTCCTCAGATAAGGCGACCAAAACTGCACACAACACTCAAGGTGTGGTCTCACCAAGGCCCTCTACAACTGCAGCAAGACATCCTTGCTCCTGTACTCGAATCCTCTCGCTATGAAGGCCAACATATCATTTGCCTTCTTAACTGCCTGCTGCACCTGCATGCTTACCTTCAGCGACTGGTGCACAAGGACACCCAGGTCTCGTTGCACTTCCCCTTTTCCCAATCTATTGCCGTTCAGATAATAATCTGCCTTCCTGTTTTTGCCACCAAAGTGGATAACCTCGCATTTATCCACATTATACTGCATCTGCCATGCATCTGCCCAATCACCCAACCTGTCCAAATCATACTGGATAGGCGCTATAGAAATGCAAGTCTTTCTTTTCATTTCCTTTGGTTTATTTTTTTCACGCTTTCAATCATCCTATCCCCTCTCCCGGTCTTGATTTTGGACTTCATCAAGACTGGTCATCTACTGGCAAGTCACTGTTCCGATACTGGTTAAAACCAACTAGCTTCAGGGCGTGGAATAGGTGCAACCACCGGAGGGTGGGGCAACATAAGAACATAAGACGTAGGAGCAGGAGGAGATCATTCGGCCCCTCGAGCCTGCTCCGCCATTCAATAAGATCATGGCTGATCTGATCTTGGCCTCAACTCCACTTCCCTGCCCACTCCCCATAACCCTTGACTCCCTTATCGTTCAAAAATCTGTCTATCTCCACCTTAAATATATTCAGTGACTCCGCCTCCACAGCACTCTGGGGAAGAGAATTCCAAAGATTCACGACCCTCTGAGAAGAAATTCCTCATTTCCAATTTAAAAGGGTTTCCCCTTATTCTGAAACTATGCCCCCTAGTTCTAGATTCCCCCACGAGGGGAAACATCCTCTCTGCATCTACCCTGTCAAGCCCCTTCAGAATCTTATATGTTTCAATAAGATCACCTCTCATTCTTCTAAACTCCAAAGAGTATAGACCCAAATAACAACAGAAAACGCTGGAAAAACTCAGCAGGCCAGGCAACATCAGTGGAGAGAGAAACAGAGTTAACGTTTCAGGTCGAAACCCTTCTTCAGAACTGAGAAAAAAGTAGGAAATGAAACAGATTGAAAAGCAAGTGTGGGGGAGGGGATGAAAGAACAAAAGGGAAGGTCTGTGAGGTGAAGAGACATTAAGAGATATTCAAGGCGAGACGAGGTGGTAATGGGACAGGTAAAGAGACAAAGGATGGCTCTAGATGAAGTGTGAAATGCGCTGGCAGAATGAAGGATAGCTGCCATGTGGTAGAGGAAAAAAAGGAAAAGGCATATAGGCCCAACCTGCTCAACATTTTTTCATAAGACAACCCTTTCATCTCCGGAATCAACTTAGTGAACCTTCTCTGAACTGCCTCCAATGCAAGTATACCCTTCCTTAAATAAGGAGACCAAAACTGTACACAGTACTCCAGGTGTGGTCTCACCAACACATCAGGCATGGAACCCCCCTCCAAATTTTTATTGGACTGGGTTATGACCGCCTCCCCAGCTTCACGCCCAATAGCCACCCTTTTCAGCACACTCAATATCCCCCTGTCTTATGCCTCTAGTTAATGGTGCCGGAGGGAAGCTTTGGCCAGGAGCGCTTAACGGAAAATCTGGGCACGCAATACTCACGACCTTCTGTCCAAAAAAAGATGGAAAATCTCGGGAAGCTGGCACTCGAACTTCCAACTGGTCGTCTTAGCAAAGACTTGCATTTCTACAGTGCCTTTCATGACATCCTAAAGCAGGGGTTCTCAACCTTTTTGCTCGAGGCACCCCCCCTACCTCCCGTTTTAATAAAAATTCCACAGACCCCCCAACTAGGCCTGTATTCACTAGAGTTTAGAAGAATGAGAGGGGATCTCATTGAAACTTATAAAATTCTAACAGGGCTAGACAGACTAGATGCAGGAAGGATGTTTCCCCTGGCTGGGGGGTCTAGAATGAGGGGTCACAGTCTCAGGATATGGGGTAGGACATTTAGGACAGAGATGAAGAGAAATTTCTTCACTCAGAGGGTGGTGAACCTGTGGAATTCTCTACCACAGAAGGCAGTGGAGGCCAAGTCACTGAATATATTTAAGAAGGAGATAGATAGATTTCTAGACACAAAAGGCATCAAGGGGTATGGGGAGAGAGCGGGAATATGGTATTGAGATAGAGGATCAGCCATGATCATATTGAATGGCGGATCAGCCGTGATCCTGACCAACGGTTCTACCACAGACCAAATTCACGTAAGGACCAGGATCAAGCAAGGCTGTGTCATTGCACCAATGCTCTTCTCGATCTTCCTTGCTGCAATGCTCCATCTCACCCTCAGTAAGCTCCCCACTGGAGTGGAGCTAATTTACAGAACAAACGGGAAACTGTTCAACCTCCGTCGCCTCCAGTCAGATCTAAGGTCGTCCCATCCTTTGTCGTCGAATTACAGTATGCAGACGATGCTTGCGTCTGCGCTCACTCGGAGGTCGAACTCCAAACCATCGTCAACACCTTCACCGAAGTGTATGAAAGCACAGGCCTTACACTAAACATCCGTAAGACAAAGGTCCTCTACCAACCTGCCCCCGCCACACAGTACTGCCCCCCGATTATCAAAATCCACAACAAGGCCTTGGACAACGTAGACCACTTTCCATACCTCGGGAGCCTACTGTCAACAAGGGCAGACGTCGATGACGAAGTCCAACACCACCTCCAGTGTGCCAGTGCAGCCTTCAGTCGCCTGAGGAAGAGAGTGAAGTCCAGGACCTCAAACCCGGCACTAAGCTCATGGTCTACAGAGCAGCAGTGATACCCACCCTGCTGTATGCCTCAGAGACATGGACCATGTACAGCAGGCACCTCAAAGCACTGGAGAGGTACCACCAACGCTGCCTCCGCAAGATCCTGCAAATCCATTGGCAAGATAGGCGCACCAACATCAGTGTTCTCACTCAGGCCAACATCCCCAGCATCGAAGCTTTGACCACACTCGATCAGCTCCAATGGACAGGTCACATTGTCCGCATGCCCGATATGAGACTCCCTAAACAAGCGCTCTACTCGGAGCTCCGGCACGGCAAGAGAGCCCCAGGTGGGCAGAGGAAACGCTTCAAGGACACCCTCAAAGCCTCCTTGAAAAAATGCAACATCCCCACCGACACCTGGGAATCCCTGGCCCAAGACCGCACAAAGTGGAGGAGAAGCATCCGGGAAGGCGCCCAACACCTCGAGTCTCTTCGCTGGGAGCAAGCGGAAGCCAAGCACAGGCAGCGCAAGTCAACCCAAGCACCGCACCCACCCACCCCTTCAACCACCATCTGCCCCACCTGTGACAGAGACTGTAGGTCCCGCATTGGACTCATCAGTCACCTGAGAACTAATTTTTAATGTGGAAGCAAGTCATCCTCGGTTCCGAGGGACTGCCTAAGAAGGAATGGTGGAGCAGGCTCGATGGGCCGAATGGCCTACTCCTATTTTTCTATGTAAGTATTTTTTCTGTCTACAAATGCACTCAGTGCCGCTCCCACTCACCATGTTACCTGCTGCTGCTGCTGTCCTGGCGCTGCAGAAAATACTGGTCCCCTGCCCATCCCACTTTCCCTCCAAATGAGCCCCAATCACCTGACCTCCCGTCTCCCTCTTTCACCACACAACCCCCGACTCCCTCACCGACTGTTCCTGGCACATCTGCCAGTCCCAGTTCTCTGCTTGACAGTCAAACAGCCTTCTCCTCCCCCCTCATTCCAATATTTTTATAATAAAATAGTGTACAATGAAAACAGTTTTTATAAAGTCCCATCTGATTTTTTTTCCAAATTGCTGGCAGCAGTGGCCAGAATGGTGTTTTATTCCTGGCAACTCCAGGACAATCCAGGAAGGTTGAAATCCTGGCTGGAGGCTAACACTGGGAGTAAACAATCAGGTCCGCCTGTGACACCCTGCTCAGTAGAGCAAGACAGCTAGCACTCGAGCTATAGGCTCGCAGGTGTAGAATGAATGAGGTCCGGCACCAGAGGGTAGTCAGCACCCTTGTAACGATAAGACAGTGAGTTGACGCTCTTGCTAACATCCGTCGGCTAACCGGGAGTTTCCGATGTGGTGCAAGGTTAAAGGTGCAGTCAGGACGCTTTTGGTCGCAAGTCTAGAGGTCGAATCGGTTGGGCATGCGGGTGGTTCCAGCGGCACTCTGCTAGTTTGCTCCATTATATTTAAATAGAGACTACAGAATGCTGCGGTACAGAGGGATCTGGGTGTTAGCATGCAGGTACAGCAAGTAATTAGGAAGGCAAATGAAATGTGAGCCTTTATTGCTAGGGGCGTAAGAGTATAATAGCAGGCAAGTCTTGCTGCAACTGTACAGGATGTTGGTGAGACCACACCTTGAATACTGCGTACAATTTTGGTCTCCTTAGTTCTTGCATTGGAGGCAGTTCAGAGAAGGTTCACGAGGTTGATTCCTGAGTTGTCTTATGAGGAAAGGAAGAACGAGAGGTGATCTTATTGAAACATACAAGATTCTGAGGGGGATTGACAGGGTGGATGCTGAGAGGATGTTTCCCCTAGTGGGGGTATCTAGAACTAGGGGGCATAATTTCAGGAATAAGGGGTCGCCCATTTAAAACAGAGATGAGGAGAAATTTCTTCTCAGAGCGTCATGAATCTTTGGAATTCTCTTCCCCAGAAAGCTGTGTAGGCTGAGTCAGTGAATATATTCAAGGTGGAGATAGACAGATTTTTGAAAAACAGGCAAATCAAGGGCTATGGGGAGCAGGCAGGAAAGTGGAGTTGAGGCCATGATCTTATTAATGGCAGAGCAGGCTCGAGGGGCTGAATGGCCAACTCCTGCTCCTATTTCTTATGTACTGCAACTATATATACACAGCGGGGACCTGAGAGGAGAGCGGAGGAGAGCTCGAGCAGGGGTATCTGCACTTAGCAACCAGCCTCCCTCCCTTCTCGGTGAGCGGGGGCCTGATCTCAGCCGCAGCCATCATTTGGGGAGGGGGGGGGGGGGGTAGAGAAACAAACAGAGGTCCTTGTTGCGGCTGGAGCCACCCGTTTGCTCAGCTCGGTCCCACCTTTAGGCGACAGGTGCATTAAAAAAAAAAAAAATCCCGGAGGTTATTTGCGGCGGACCCCTGCTCGAGACCCCATCCTAAAACTTTATAACCAACAATAGGACTTTTTGTTGAAGAGTAGTCACTGTTGTAATGTAGGAAACAGGGCAGCCAATTTGCACACAGCAAGATCCCACAAACAGCAATGTGATAATGACCAGCTTTTTTTTTAGTGATGTTGGTTGTGGGATAAATATTGGCCCCAGGTCACCTGCACTGGAAGGGGCTTTCATAATGCATGAAGCTGCTTCACTAAAGGTTGTAGGCCCCTACACTTGAACTGTATAGTCATGTACCTGTGGCTATTTCCTCCCTTACAGACTGTTACTCTTAAGTCCTTGTCCCCTGTGGAACAGTGAACAAGAGAAACCTCTTTACAGAGAGTGTTTGTGAGGAGGCTGTGGAATTCACAGTGGTTGATGTCACAACAACACCAACATTCAAGAATAGATTGGACAGGTACATGAAAGTGTCAGGACAAGTGGAGAAGGCTGTTAAAAAGCACACTGGTGCCTGGGCTTTATAAATAGAATCCTACAAAAAAGGTTATGCTAAACCTTCAGAAATCACTGGCTTGGCCTCAGATGGAGCACCGTGTTCACTTCTGGACACCACACTTCAGGAAGGATGTCGAGGCCTTGGAGAGGGTGCAGAGGAGATTTTACCAGAATGAGAGACTTCAGTTATGGGGAAGAGACTGGAGAAGCTGGGGTTGTTCTACTGAAAGCAGAGAAGATTTTCAAAATTATGAAGGGTTTTGATAAGAAGAAACTGTTTCCAGTTTTGGGGTGGGGGGGGGGGGGGGGGGGGAAAGAGGAGATCAGGAACCAGAGGCCACAGATGTAATATCATTAGCAAAAGAGCCAGAGAGAAGGAGAAATATTTGACGCAGTGAGTGGTTATGACCAGGAATGCATTGCCTGAAAGGGCGGTGGAAGCAGATTCAATAGTAACTTTCAAAAGGGAATTGGATAAATACCCGAAAATAGACAGAGGCATGTTCTGGGAACACTCAAAGAGCTGGGGACTATCACGCTGTAAGGATCAGTACCACACTGGTCAGTGCTGTTAGCCACTAGGCTGTTTCCACACTTTCCACGTTACCGTACCAGAGAAGGGGGAATTTGGACCATTGTTGAAGGAACAAAGAGAATCTCGCTGCCTAGCATTCAAGTGGGTATGTGGGGGCGAGGAAGGACGCAAATTTAAATAAAGACAACAACACCATCACAAGAGTTATGCTGATTTTATTACAAATACAAGTCTACAAGAGGTAGTGTTAATCTACCAGCACCAAGTGTAGGGCCTGTCCACATCTTAACCCTTAAAACACACCAAATCAGCGAGGTCGCAGACTTCGTTTGGATGGGACAGGGCTTCGCTGCTCAACAGGTCACCAACAACCAGGCGGCAGCTTTGAGAGAGAGAGAGAGAGAGAGATTCTTCACACCATCCATTCTCTCCCACTTGTACTGTGGAAGTGGGAAGACACCAGTCTCTGGGCTTGTGGGTTCCCCGCAACCTGCAGGGAGTGAAAAAAATAAGACCCTTTTAACTGCTGTCTGCGGCGGTTATGGCCTGGCTGATGTACAGCAGCCAGGAGTGTTCAGAGCACTGTGTCTATCGTCAGGGTTAATTCAGTAACTCTAGTCTGTAAAGTGTCATCATTAACATCGCTGCTACCAGTTAAAGTCCTCATTATAATTAATTATTCACATACCTCACTACTGCACACAACTTTATAGACTTCCATCCTTCTCTGTAAACCTGCAAACAGAAAGAATGTGAAACACAGCCCCTAAAACCAGGAGAGGAAGTGACAGATCGAGAGTGTTCGGAGCACTGTGTGTATCACCAGCGTTAGTTCAGTAACTCTAGTCTGTAAAGTGTCATCATTAACATTTCTGAGTTGTCCCTCTCTCTGAAGGCACCAAGCCCGACTGGAGTTCACTGGGGCCAATTCTGAATATTCATTAAGTTTCAATATTAAAAACGCTGACATAACAAAAGCGTGACTGGGAAAACTGAACTGTTTGCTAGAGAACGGTGACAATCCACTCACCGCGCTATGCTGTGCGAGAACGATTCAGCTCCTCGTTCTTTACTCCAAGCTGTAAAATAGAAACAAATGGTTAAATGCTGCCCTCAAGACATGCATCAGGTTTTAGTCCCATTAGTTTCTCTAGTACTTTTTCCTCTACTTATATTAATTACGTTATGTTCCTCACCCTCATTAGACCCTTGGTTCTCCACCATTTTTGGTATGCTTTTTGTGTCTTCCACAAGATACAAAATAGGCCATTTAAGACTGAGATGAGGAATTTCTTCACTCAAGAGGGTGGTGAATCTTTGGAATTCTCTGCCCCAGAGGGCTGTGAATGCTCAGTCATTGAGTATATTCAAGGCTGAGATCGATAAGATTTTTGTACTCTAGGGGAATCAAGGGATATGGGGATAGGGAGGGAAAGTGGAGTTGAGGTCGATGATCAGCCATGATCTCACTGAATGGCGGAGCAGGCACGAGGGGCCGTATGGCCGACTTCTTATAACAAAAAATGAGCTGCCAACCTGGGGAAGCTGCAACACAGGATTATATGCATGCTAAAAAGCAGAAGCAGCATGCTATAGACAGGGTTAAGCAATTCCACAATCAACAGATCACATCAAAGCTCTGCAGTCCTGCCACATCCAGTTGTGAATGGTGGTGGACCATTAAACCACTAACAGAAGGAGCAGGCTCCAAGAATATCCCCATCCTCAATGACGGTGGAGCCCAGCACGCGAGTGCAAAAGACAAGGCTGAAGCATTTGCAACCATCTTCAGCCAGAAGTGCCGTGTGGATGATCCGTATCAGCCTCCTCCCGAGGTCCCCACCATCACAGAAGCCAGTCTACAGCCAATTCGATTCACTCCACGTGATATCAAGAAACGGCTGAGCGCACTGGATACAGCAAAGGCTATGAGCCCCGGCAACATCCCGGCTGTCGTGCTGAAGACTTGTGCTCCAGAACTAGCCGCGCCTCTAGCCAAGCTGTTCCAATACAGCCACAACACTGGCATCTATCTGACAATGTGGAAAACTGCCCAGGTATGTCCTGTCCACATAAAGCAGGACAAATCCAACCCGGCTAATTACCGCCCCATCAGTCTACTCTCAATCATCAGCAAAGTGATGGAAGGTGTCATCGACAGTGCTATCAAGTGGCACTTACTCACCAATAACCTGCTAACTGACGCCCAGTTTGGGTTCCGCCATTACTGAATTCCAGAGGTGAGGTGAGAGTGATTGCCCTTGACATCAATGCAGCATTTGACCGAGTGTGGCATCAAGGAGCCCTGGTAAAACTGAAGTCAATGGGAGTCAGGGGGGGAAGCTCTCCACTGGCTGGAGTCATACCTAGCACAAAGGAAGATGGTTGTGGTGGTTGGAGGTCAATCATCACAGCCCCAGGACATCACTGCAGGAGTTCCTCAGGGCAGTGTCCTAGGCCCAACCATCTTCAGCTGCTTCATCAATGACCTTCCCTCTAACATAAGGTCAGAAGTGGGATGTTCGCTGATGACTGCAGTGTTCAGTGTCATTCACAACTCCTCAGATAATGAAGCAGTCCATGCCCGCTTGCAACAAGACCTGGACGACGTTCAGGCTTGGGCTGATAAGTGGCAGGTAACATTCGCATCATACAAGTGTCAGGCAATGACTATCTCCAACAAGTGAGTCTAACCACCGCCCTTCATATTTAACGGCATTACCATCGCCGAATCCCCCAACATCCTGGGAGATACCAGTGACCAGATACTGAACTGGACCAGCCACATAAATACTGCGGCAACAAGAGCAGATCAGAGACTAGGTATACTGCAGTGAGTGTCTCACCTCCCGACTCCCCAAAGCCTCTCCACCAGGCAGAAGGAGTGTGATGGAATACTCTCCACTTGCCTGGATGAGTGCAGCTCCAACAACACTCAAGAAGCTCGACACCATCCAGGACAAAACAGCCCGCTTGATTGGCACCCCATCCACCACCTTAAACATTCACTCCCTCCACCACCGGCGTACCGTGGTTGCAGTGGGTACCATCTACAAGATGCACTGCAGCAACTCCCCAAGGCTTCTTCTGCTGCAGCCCCCAAACCCACGACCTCTACCACCTAGAAGGACAAGGGCAGCAGGCGCATGGGAACACCACCACCTCCAAGTCACACACCATCCTGACTTAGAAGTATATCACCGATCCTTCATTGTCGCTGGGTCAAAATTCTGGAACTCCCCACCTAACAGCACTGTGGGAGTACCTTCAGCTGCAGCAGCTCAGGAAGACCGCTCACCACCACCACCTTCAAGGGCAATTAGGGATGGGCAATAAATGCTGGCCTTGCCAGTGACACCCACATCTCAAACGATTAACAAAAAACCCTTACTGCCCTATTCGCATATCCCTCGATATTCCCTTAGTATCCAAAAATCTACTGAGCTGTTGAATATATAATCGATTCAGCACCCACCGCCCTGGGGTAGAGAATTCCA
Organism: Somniosus microcephalus; assembly: GCF_052327205.1. NCBI lineage: Eukaryota > Metazoa > Chordata > Chondrichthyes > Squaliformes > Somniosidae > Somniosus > Somniosus microcephalus. The sequence goes on along the minus strand of NW_028225179.1, from coordinate 138,488,901 downwards.
AAGATTCACAACCCTCCAAGTGAAGAAATTTCTCATCTCGTCATAAATGGTCGACCACTTATCTGGAGACTCTGCCCCCTAGTTCTAGACTCCCCAGCCAGGGGAAACAGAATCTCAGCATCTACCCTGTCAAGCCCCCTAAGAATCTTATGTTTCAATGAGATCACCTCTCATTCTTCTAAACGCCAGATAATATAGGCCTAGTCTACCCAATCTCGCCTCAAAGGAAGACCCTCTCATCCCAGCAATCAGTCAGGTGAACCTCTGTTGCATCCCCTCTAAAAAAGGCAAGTGTGTCCTTCCTTAGGTAGGGAGATCAAAACTGTACACAGTACTCCAGGTGTGGTCTCACCAAAGTCCTATGTAATTGCAGCAAGATGTCCTTCCTCTTATACTCCAACCCCCTTGCAATAAAGGCTAATAAATAAGTTACGTTTCTGCACTCACCTCCTGTTCCTCTCGTGAGCAGCACTGTTGCACCTTATTCCTTTGTCCTGTGCGTTCCCTTGTCCTGTGAAAACAAAGAATATAATGAACTGCTGTCTGCTGCCAGTATTGCCTGGGTAACATACAGCAGCTGGGAGTGTTCAGAGCACTGTGTCTATCGTCAGGGTTAATTCAGTAACTCTAGTCTGTAAAGTGTCATCATTAACACCTCCGCTACCAGTTAAAGTGCTCGTTATAATGAATTATTCACATACCTCACTACAGCATACAATAGGGCTCTTCCATCCTTCCATCTGTAAACCTGCAAACAGAAAGAATGTGAAATACGGCCCCTAAAACCAGGAGGGGAAGTAACAGATCGTGATCGGGAGTATTCAGAGCACTGTGTGTATCACCAGCGTTAGTTCAGTAATTCTAGTCTGTAAAGTGTCATCATTAACATTCCCGAGTTGTCCCTCTCTCTGAAGGCACCAAGCCCTACTGGAGTTCACTGGGGCCAATTCTGAATATTCGTTAAGTTTCAATATTAAAAATGTTGACATAACAAAAGCGTGACCGGGAAAACAAATTGCTGCTTGCTGGAGAATGGTGACAATCCACTCACCGCGCTACGCTGAGAGAGAATGATTCAGCTCCTCGTTCTTTACTCCAAGCTGTAAAATAGAAACAAAAAGATTAAACGCTGCCCTCGAGACATGCATCAGGTAACGTATAGCGCTCGAGAATTGAGAGCACTGTGTGCATGCATCATCAAGGTTAATTCAGTAACTCTAGTCTGCAAAGTGTCACTGTTGTTTTTAAATCCCCCTCTTGGGAAAGCACCAGTCCCTGCTAGAGTTCTCCGCGGCCACTTCTCACCCGCCCCCGCGATGAACCAACTCAGCACAGACCAGGGCTGTCGAACCAGAGACCCTGGCGATGGGTGCGACCCCAGGCGGTTTCATTTACCCACTGAGCCAGTGGTACCTCCTGCGCTCAATAAGGGGGGGGGGGGGGGGGGGGTTTGCTGCAACATGTCACCGAGTTGGCAATCTGCACACCTCAGCACCCAACATCTGCCCTTACCCCAGTCCGCAAAACAGAAGATGCTAAAACACTCCATAAACCGTACAACACAGTGCTACTGCAGTCAGGAGTGTTCAGCACCCAGTGTCTTGTTAGCAGGTTTAACTTGGGTGCCGATCAAGTGCCAATCACCCATGCAGAATATTAACTATTACAAACACAAGAATTAGGAGGAGTCGGCCATATGACACTTCGCGCCTGCTCGGCCATTCAATAAGATCACGGCTGATCTTCTACCAGAAGTCTACTTTTTACATGGTATTTACAGCACAGAAACAGGCCATTTGGCCCAACTGGTCCATGCCATTGTTTATGCTCCACACGTGCCTCCTCCCACCCATCTCACTCCATCAACATATCCTTCTATTCCTTTCTCCCTTCATGTGTTTCTTAGTTTCCCCTTAAATGCATCTGTACTATTCGCTTCAACCACTCCCTGTGGTAGCGAGTTCCACATTCTCACCACTCTCTGGGTAAAGAAGTTTCTTCTGAATTCCCCATTAGATTTATTAGTGATCATCTTATATTTATGACCTCTGGTTCAGGTCTCCTCCACAAGTGGAAACATCTTCTCTACGTCTACCCCATCAAACCCTTCCCACCCTATTCCCCATATCCCTCGATTCCCTTAGTATCCAAAAACCTATTGCTCTACCTTGAATATACTCATTGCTTCAGCATTCCCAGTCCGCTGGGGTAGAGAATTCCAAAGATTCACAAACTTCCGAGTGAAGAAATTTCTCATCTCAGTCATAAATGGCTTATCCTGAGACTATGCCCCCTAGTTCTAGACTCTCCAGCCAGGGGGAAACAGCCTCTCAGCATCTACCCTGTCAATCCCTCTAAGAATCTTATTTATTTCAATAAGATCACCTCATTCTTCTAAACGCCAGATAATATAGGCCTAGTCTACCCAATCTCTCCTCAAAGGAAGACCCTCTCAGCCCAGCAATCAGTCAGGTGAACCTCTGTTGCATCCCCTCTAAAATGGCAAGTGTATCCTTCCTTAGGTAGGGAGATCAAAACTGTACACCGTACTCCAGGTGTGGTCTCACCAAAGTCCTATGTAATTGCAGCAAGATGTCCTTCCTCTTATACTCCAGCCCCCTTGCAATAAAGGCCAATAAATAAGTTATGTTTGTGCACTCACCTCCTGTTCCTCTCGTGAGCAGCACTGTTGCACCTTATTCCTTTGTCCTGTGCGTTCCCTTGTCCTGTGAAAACAAAGAGAGAATATAATGAACTGCTGTCTGCTGCCAGTATTGCCTGGGTAACATACTGCAGCTGGGAGTGTTCAGAGCACTGTGTCTATCGTCAGGGTTAATTCAGTAACTCTAGTCTGTAAAGTGTCATCATTAACACCTCCGCTACCAGTTAAAGTGCTCGTTATAATGAATTATTCACATACCTCACTACAGCACACAACTTTATAGACTCTTCCATCCTTCTCTGTAAACCTGCAAACAGAAAGAAAGAATGTGAAACACGGCCCCTAAAACCAGGAGGGGAAGTGACAGATCGCGATCGGGAATATTCAGAGCACTGTGTGTATCACCAGCGTTAGTTCAGTAACTCTAGCCTGTAAAGTGTCATCATTAACATTCCTGAGTTGTCCCTCTCTCTGAAGGCACCAAGCCCGACTGGAGCCGTTACTGAATATCCGTAACAGTGGCAGTATTAAATGCTGACCAAAAAAAACGATGGAATGCATTCACCTTGCTAAGCTGTGCAAAGAATGATTCAACTGCTCGTTCAGTTCTCCCTGTAAAAGAGCAACAAGTGGATGAAACGCTGCCCTCGAGAGGTGCGCCGGGTGAGGCACAGCAGAGGCGAGCATTCAGAGCACTGTGTGCATCGTCAGGTTTAAATCAGTAACTAGTCTGTAAGGTGTCATCATTAACACTCGGGTATACCGTTAACTACAGCGTGTAATGAATGATCACGCACCCGATCTCAGTGTGTGGAGCCGGGATAGAGCAGTCGGGCCGAATGGCCGGTTTCTGTGCTGTAAATTGTGCGGGCGTGTAATTGCACGACACCAGCTGTCAATCCCAACCAGCTAACCTGCAACACAGAGAAATGTTAAACATAGCCCCCTCCAGAAGAGCCACAGAAACAACTGCAGGACAACATTCAGGAGTGTTCAGAGCACTGTGTATCGTCACCTTTAACTCAGTAACTCTAGTCTGTAAAGTGTCATCATTAACACTCGGGTATAGGTTTAACTTGCGGATCTAAATCATTGTTCGCGTACCTGGCCACATCGCAGAGTCCGGGGTCCCAAGATGTTCTGTCTCCACGCTGCAGAACAGGAAAGAAGTTAAACAAAGCCAGTTTGCAAGCACAGGAGCAGGTAACACAATGCTGTCAGTTGTATACAGACCGACTTGACAGGTTGGTGTTGGCTGTGGCTGGTTTTCCCCCTCTCCCCAGTCTGAGGATAGGGAGGTTAACTGTAGAATAATCCCACCTAGGCCAAGAACAGCTCAGCACAGACCAGGAATCCAACCCAGGCCCTCCAGCCCAGGAAGATCCAGTAACAACTTGTATTTATAGAACGCCTTCAATGTAGTAAAACGTCCCAAAGGAGCTTCACAGGAGTTTTTAACAAAATCTGACATGGAGCCACATTAGGACTTGGTCAGAGAGGGAGGTGGGGGGGGGGGGAAAAGAAAGGAGAGAGGGAGAGCCAGAGAGGAGAGGGAGAGCCAGAGAGAAAGAGAGCGCGCAGTTCAGGGAGGGAATCCCAAAGCTAGGCAGCTGAAGGTCCGGCCACCAATGGAGGAGCGATTAAAATCTGGGATGTGCAAGAACCCAGGATTGGAGGAGCTCAGGGATGTGAGGAGGTTACAGAGATAGGAGGGGAGGGCGTGTAGGGATTTAAAAAAAACCCGAGGCGTTGACTTTTGCTAGGCTCCCGGCTCGGCAAGGTGCTGTGTGCTGCATCGGGAAAAAAAAGTGAATTGTCGCACCTCTTCCTCTGTGCCGGATTCCATCCTTCGAACCTGCAAAACAATCAAGTAGCAAGGTTACAGGCGACAGTCACTAGCGGGGCAGGTCAGGCAGCAGCCTGCAGTTGGAAGCATTCAGTGCGCTGCGGGTTATCATCACAGTCTAACTCAGTAAAGCAAAACTTGAGTTTCATCATAACACTCAAAAGAAGCCTTGCGGACGGTCGGTCAGTAATAACCAATGCCTCACGTACCTCACCGCAAGGAGCAACTTCTGAACCGCTGCCTGGTCCCTCGTCCACCTGCGGGACAGATGTAGAAAAAAAAGCACACAAACATTAAAGATGGTTCCACTCAGCTCTCCCGATGGCACAATGTGATGCTACAGACCCAAGAACTTGGTTGAGTAGACTAGGCCTAGAAATTCAGTGGGCCTTGCGCTCACTTAGCGCCTAAAGAAGTCTTTTGCGCCGGCGGGGTGGTAGCGCGGAAACTGAGTGCAGCGGCATTGGCGGCGGTAGCCGTTAGCGCTGCGCCGGGACCGATGACGTCATCGGTGTGCGCGGTGGCCCGTAACGCCCCGAAACCGCGCCGATCCCCATATTTATTTGCACCCGCCTCCTCCGAAGCGGGCGCAAACAGCGAACAGAAAACGGGGCCGTCCTGCTGCCATAGTGGGGCGCTTTAAAGCTGAAGGTGCGGCCGGCCGCTTTTTCGGCGGCCGCCTGCCCGCACCTCCTTCCCCGGCCTCCTCCACCCCCCCCGCGGCATTGCCGGCTGGTTTCCGTGGAGCCCGGCACTTCTCCGTTGTGCCGGGCTCTTTTGCCGGCACTCGCGATCGGGGCTCCGGCCGTTGCAGGCACCTCCCCCTTAAGAGGAGGCCTGCAGTACCGCAGCCTGCTGCACTGCATCGGGTGGCGCTGCAGCAACTAGCGCGCCGATATTCAGTTGCAGCGCCCCAAACGGGGGCGGGCACACCCTGGTATAGCGCCCACTTCCGAATTGGGGCGCAGAAGACGAATATACGGCGTGCGCTAATGCCTCCCCGCCCAGCGCTAACCTTTGGGCGCGAGCGAGCTGCCCGCGCCCAAGTGAATTTCTAGGCCCTAGAGTTTAGAAGGACGAGAGGTGATCTTATTGAAACATAAAATTCTTACAGGGCTTGACAGGGTAGATGCTGAGAGGATGTTTCCCCTGTCTGGAGAGTCCAGAACTGGGGGAGGGGTCTCAGAATAAGGGGTCGGCCATTTAGGACTGAGATGAGGAGAAATTTCTTCACACAGAGGGTGGTGAATCTTTGGAATTCTCTACCCCAGAGGGCTGTGGAGGCTCAGTCGTTGAGTATATTCAAGACAGAGATCGATAGATTTTTTGGATATTAAGCGAATCGAGGGATGTGGGGATAGTGCTGGAAAGTGGAGATGAGGTAGAAGATCAGCCATGATCTTATTGAATAGCGGAGCAGGCTCGCAGGGTCAATTCCTGCCACACTGAATTAGCTGGGACATCAACAGCAACTTGTCTTCATGTAGCGCCTTTAACAGAATAAAAAGTCCCAAGGCACTTCACAGGAGCGTTAGCAAACAAAATTTGACACAGAGCCACATAAGGAGATACAGTAAACTCTTCCATATCCGGCATCTACGGGACCGGGATGGTGCCGGTTGATTAAAAATTCCAGATAACGGAGAGGTATACCTACCGAGGCAATTTATATATCGGCCGACCTCAGACCAGAAGGTGGTAATTCTGTTGGGGGGGGGGGGGTGTTCCGAACCCAGGAGGGGAGGTGGGACATGGAATGGCAATGGCCCAAGCTGGTTCTTGTAAAAGCCGAAAGGAGCACACCTGCTTATTCTGGCCCCACAAATATACAGTAAAACTTCCCTTTGGGTTCCTCTTTGGCTGGACAGCCAGCTGATACAGTGCGGGGAAGATTGCAGCACCCACAGCGACGGCGGGAACAAGTGGCAAGTCATTCCCCACCATTTTCAGGACACTACTGCCCCCGTTCCTTCTGGGGCGGAAGCTTCAAAACCTACTCCTGAATTTTGCCGGTTGTTAAAGAATTCCAGATGATTAAGTGCCGTTTAAACAAGAGTTTACTGTACAGTATTAGGGTAGATGACCAAAGAGGTAGGTTTTAAGGAGGATCTTAAAACAGGCGGTGGGGGGGGGGGGGGGGGGCGCGGCGCAATTATTCAGGCTGGGGGGCCACTTAAAAGTTTTGGTGAGCCGCACACAAAATAAATTGTGTTAACAACAGTTACCATTAAAATTTGTTCCGGCATTTATTGCATTATGAACACATCATGTCATTTCCACACTTAATAAAAATAACACTTAATGTGCTAACGAACATGATACAGGTTTACCCAAAACCTCTTAGCCATTGAGATGATGCCAGAATTAAAAAACTGTAAAAATTGTTATTGACAACTAGAATTTTGTGAAAAAAAAACCTTTAAGCAATTATAAACTTTGACGATATATAATTTTAACAATGAGAAATCATACACTATCTATAAAATTTTAATTTTTTCAAAATTGAGTTAATAGAAGAGATTGCAAATAGCTCGAAATATAGTCTTACCCTTGTATAATGAAAATTGGGTTAAAGAAAAACAAAAACTCACTGAAAAATGAAGCCTCTGATGTGCGTTAACCAGAGAATCGAAGTCAAGCATCATCTCCACTGCAATGCGGACCACTGCTGCATGGTGGGTCATTGCTCATCGTAGATCTACGTCTTAACTTCATCAGAAAGTGTCTGCTGGCATATGTAAGTTGATCCAAACAGCACAAGCACCTTCTGGGCTGGAGCCTTGATCTTTGGAAAACTCTGTTCAGTGAGTGTGAGAGAGCGAGCGCGAGAGGTGTAAAACCCAGGAAGCGTCACATTGCAGGTTGAGAAGCTCAAGTTGGCAGTCACAGAGTGTCATCAACATCAACTGTGAACAGCGAGGATTTCTAACGTTCTAAACTCCTGGAAATCGGCGAGAAAGTTCAGCCTGCAGGTCGAGTAGCGACGACCTGTACACTCAGCTTTTGATCGCAAACAGTAATCTGTCGCAGTGGGGGGGAAATGGCTGAACTGCTTGTTTTCTGACGGGAGAAAAAAAAGGGAGTAACTTCACCATAAGTGACTTGACACCGAGATGCAAATCATGAGCAAGAAGCCCCTCCCCTTGCAGCCTTCAATTCAGTTCGTTCATGCGGCCCAGGGTATCGACAGCGAGTGCAAAAATCAGAGAGCCAATCCGCTTCCTTCAACTGCGTAAAAATGCAGATTTTTTCTTTCAATAAACCAATCTCGGCTCTCAGCTCCCCGCACGCTTTTCAAACTTTTACCCAAACGAAGCCAGCTTATGCTGGTATGATGCAGAACATCCGTGTGCTCGGATTCAGAGTCCTCCAGCAGAGTTACAAATTGCCCGCGGTTTAATCTTCTTGCTCGAATGTAGGTGCCAACTTTTGTAAGTGTTCGTGCTATTGCTTCGTTTTAGAACACTTTTATAGGAGGACCTCTTGATGAGTAGTGCAGTAAAATAATTGTGTTCGCAATTGGTTTCTCGATGACTTCTTTTCAGTAACCCAACACGTTTGCCTGTCGGAGTTGGGCTTCCATCAGTGGTCACACCCGCCAATTCTTTCCACTCCAAATTTTGACATGCACCGATTTACAGCCTCCAATAAATCCGTTCGCATCGTCTGTAGGATTCGCAAAATTGAACATTGTCCTATAAGGGTCTATTGGCAGAAAAGGCCTCAATTTTAAAGACTGTTTTAAAAGCCCAGAAAAAGGGGCACACAAAATGGCCGCCAGACCCCGTGACCAGCTTTTTGGGACATTTTAAAATGGTTCCTGCAGTCCAGACAGCTTTTGTGGATTCAGCAATTTCGGAGAATGCGAAACCAGACAGAACCCCATACATATAGATTGGATGCAGATTCCAATCAGATCGGCCTGTAGATAAAGGCCATCAAAATGTTTACCCAGACAAAAGGGAAACAGCTTCAAGTTCAAGGGGGGACTTCAAGACCCATTAAAGACAATACAAGGTCATTCCAGACCAGAGATGGCAGTTACCGGCCATCCCGAAACTACTTTAAACACAATGACTACCCCCCTGTGCTACAAGCCCGCCAAAATTTAAACAAAGACTAACCTTGATATGGCGGGAGATAAGGGCCTCCATGAAAAGTATAACTGGAGACCTGGGGTAGCCATTAGCAGTGTGGTTCGGAGAGAGCATTGTAGAGATCATTCTCGAGAGATCGCTCGGGGGTCCGAAGATGACGACGATTCGGTAGACGATCGGGATCGGAGACGTTTTGAAGACTCAGAGTAGCCATTGGTGGTTCAGGTTGAGTCAGCGTCCAGACCCGGGGTAGCTATCGGGAGATCATCGACAAACCCCGGGCCGTTGACGAGACGACAGTTGACGAGAAGAAACGGCAAAACGCCTTACAGAACGGGTAGCCATCAGCGTCGTATGCAGGAGCACGGAGAAATCGGGGCTGCGACCACCATCGTCGTGTGAAGGAGCACCGAGAAAACGGTCCGTGGACAAAACGATGGATGGCGCGTCCTGCTGAACTAAAGTGTCCAAGAAGCCATCAGCTTGGGCAGCCCGCTGCCCCTACAGCCCAACGAACACGTGACGACAGCAGGCCCGAGAGAGAGACCTAGGAAAGAAACCCCTTACAGACGTGACGTATCTTCAACCGACTGCACTGATGCCAATTCTTCTGTGAGCTCAAAATGTTCGGCGATACCTCAAATGAAAAACAACTGGGCTGTGTCTTTGACAACTCTCAGCAAGTGCCAATGCACAATAATAGAAATTGTTTCCTTCACTTTTCAACTGCAGGTCCAGGTTTTTAAAAAAAAAAATCCGTTCCTGGGATGTGGGTGTCACCGGCAATGCCAGCATTTATTGCCCATCCCTAATTGCCCTCGAGAAGGTGGTGGTGAGCTGCCATCTTGAACCGCTGCAGTCCGTGTGGTGAAGGTACTCCCACAGTGCTGTTAGGGAGTTTCAGGATTTTGACCCAGCGACGATATGATTCCTAGTCAGGATGGTGTGTGACTTGGAGGGGAACTTGGAGGTGGTGGTGTTCCCATACGCCCGCTGCCCTTGTCCTTCTAGGTGGAAGAGGTCACGGGTTTGGCAGGTGCTGTCGAAGAAGTCTTGGCGAGTTGCTGCAGTGTATCTTGTAGACGGTACACACTGCAGTCACAGTACGCCGGTGGTGGAGGGAGTGAATGTTTAAGGTGGTGGATGGGGTGCCAATCAAGCGGACTGCTTTGTCCTGGATGGTGTCGAGCTTCTTGAGTGTTGTTGGAGCTGCATTCATCCAGGCAAGTGGAGAGTATTCCATCACACTCCTTACTTGTGCCTTGTAGATGGTGGAAAGGTTTTGGGGAGTCAGGAGGTGAGACACTCGCTGCAGAATACCCAGCCTCTGACCTGCTCTTGTTGCCACAGTATTTATGTGGCTGGTCCAGTTAAGTTTCTGGTCAATGGTGACCCCCCAGGATGTTGATGGTGGGGGGATTCGGCGATGGTAATGCCGTTGAATGTCATGGGGCGGCGGCTAGACTCTCTCTTGTTGGGGATAGTCATTGCCTGGCACTTCTGTGGCGGAGAGCTCACCTCAAACAGCTGTTTCGTGTCTGGGCACAAAATAGCAGCAGATTCAACAATACATCACTTTATAAATTCTCCGTCAGAGAACGGGTTGTTGTTCTTGGCGATTGTGTGTGCAGTCATGTAGCTCGTGCTACTTCCATCCTGTGCCATTTGCAAACCATGTCATCAGCTTTCTTTGCTTCCCCCCCCCCCCCCTTCGGTTTTTGTAATTGGATGCAGGTTTACTCTCAAAGTGCCGATTCACACTACTGCGAGCACTGCTGCATTCTCTTTGCAAGTTAAGCACACAGCTTTTTCCACCCGTGCTGGTAAAGTAATATTTAGAAGTCCATTCTTTGTTGAATACGCGGCATTCAGCCTCTACCTTTCTGTTCTTTGATGGGCTCATTCCAGAAGTTTGGTTCGGGTTCGAGGGTATTTTTCTGGCAACACTAACGTAGTCACATCAAAATCAATGAATCCCAGCGAGACCCAAAATCGTAAAACGCTCAATTATTGTACACACGCGCACAGTATTACAGTGCTACAAAAGAGATGCCAGAGATCAGATTTCTTACCCCTTTTTTTTATTATTTGTTCACAGGATGTGGGCGTTGCTGGCAAAGCCAGCATTTATTGCCCATCCCTATTTGCCCTCCAGAAAGGGGGGGGGGGGGGCGGGTACCCGCTGCAGTCCGTGTGGTGATACTACTTCGTAGTGGTTTGTTACAACTGAGTGGCTTGCTAGGCCATTTCAAAGAGGCAGTTAAAAGTCGACGACATTACTGTGGGTCTGGAGTCACATATAGGCCAGACCAGGCAAGGACGGCAGATTTCCTTCCCTAAGAAGGACATTAGGTGAACCAGATGAGTTTTTAAATGACAATCCGGTGGATTCATGGTCTCCATTAGCGATACTAGCTTTTTATTCCAGATTTAATTAATTAACTGAATATAAATTCCCCAGTTGCCGTGGTGGGATTTGAACTCATTAGTCCAGGCCTCTAGGATTACTGGTCCAGTAACATAACTACTATACCCAAGGGTATTGGGCTCCAGTTCTGTTGCCCTCCGATACATTACCCAAGTGGCTATTCTTCGCGAGGGTTGACCAGAATCACTGCCGAGCCAATTCCTCTACTTACAGGCTGCACAGAACACGCCCCCCATCACAACCGAAAGTGAGCGGCCCAGCTGATCTCCCCCACCTCCCCCCCCCCGGCCAAGGGAACAGGGACTGACTGTCGTTGCGCCCTGCCGACCCTCAAAACACTTCTCTTTTCCACCCTCACCCTTAAGCCCCATCTCCCCATGAGGCCACCGGAACAAACTTTGCCCGGGGGGGGGGGGGGGGGGGCAAACGCTTGCGGCAGGCCCAGAGACTAGCAATGTTCCCTTTAAGACCGCGCAGCCGGTTTTTCAAACGTCAATACTGCGCAGGTGCGGTATTTTGAATGGGGCGGCGCGGCGCCAAAAAAAGACAGGGAACATGGCTAGCAAGTCACTTCCGTTCCACAGCCCCACCATCCCATGGCCACGTGCAAATCACCAAGGTATACGGCGCCAGTCCGCTGCACCGCGAGGAGTCGAGCAGCCGTTGCCTGCTGCTTCCGAGAAGATCCGGACCCCGAGGCCGTTCCCGGTGAGAAGGGCAAGAACCCCGTCGCCACCAATCTCCATCCAAGACTTGCCACAAATTTTGAAACTTTGGACCGGTGTCTCTGGGTGCTCAGACCTCCCCCTCCCCGGAAAAGAATAAAAATATGCCGATCCCAGGAGGAGACGGACTCTTCCCCCCCCCCCCCCAAACCCTGTGGACCCCTGGTTCAAGATGGACGGGTCCCAGCAGCGGCCACTCACAGGAGGCGTGGCAAAGGCGAAAGCAATAGAAGCATTAAAAAAATGGTGCATTTCTGCTGTTGAGTTCAAGAATCAGTCGGCAGGCCGGATTTTGCCCGCCACTGGTCTTAAAAGGAGGAAAGAGAGGTGTTTAGGGAGGGAATTCCAGAGCTTAGGGCCCAGGCAGCTGAAGGCATGGCCGTCAATGGTGGAGCGATTATAATCAGGGATGCTCAAGAGGTGAGAATTAGAGGAGCAAGGCTGGACGAGATTACAGAGATAGGGATGGGCGAGGGCCATGGAGGATTTGAAAACAAGGATGAGAATATTAAAAGCAAAGCGCTGCTGAACCAGGACCCAATGTAGGTCAGCGAGCACAGGGGTGATGGGTGAACGGGACTTAGTGCAAGTTAGGACACGTACAGCTGAGTTTTGGATGACCTCAAGTTTATGTAGGGTAGAACATGGGAGGCCAGCCAGGAGTGAGTTGGACTAGTCAAGTCTAGAGGTAAAGGCATGGATGAGGGTTTCCGCAGCAGATGAGTTGAGGCAGGGTCGGGCGATGTTACGGAGGTGGAAATAGGCGGTCTTAGTGATGGCGTGGGTATGTGGTCGGAAGCTCATCTCGGGGTCAGATACGACTCCAAGGTTGCGAACAGTCTGGTTCAGCCTCAGACGGTTGCTGGGGAGAGGGATGGAGTTTGTGGCAGGGACCAAAGACAATGGCTTCGGTCTTCACAATATTCAACAGAGAGGGAAGAATTTGTCGCGGATGCCAAGAAGAGCAGAGGTAGTTCTCTCCCGAGTGCCCTGGGCCAATATTTATCCCTCAACCAACATTCACTAAAATGGACTACCTAGTCATTGTCACATTATTGTTTATAGAAACATAGAAGATAGGAGCAGGAGTAGGACAAAGTCAACATGGATTTACAAAAGTTAAATCGTGCTTGACTAATCTACTGGGATTTCTTGAGGATGTAACTGGTATAAAATAGATAAGGGAGAACCAGTGGACTTTCAAAAGGCTTTCGATAAGGTCCCGCATAAGAGATTAGCGTGTAAAGTTAAGGCACATGGGATTGGGGGCAAGGTGTTGACTTGGATAAAGAACTGGTTGGTAGACAGAAAGCAAAGAGTTGGAATAAACGGTTCTTTTTCCGAGTGGCAGGCAGTGACTAGTGGGGTACCGCAGGGATCGGTCCTAGGACCCCAGCTATTCACAATATATATTAATGATCTGGACGAGGGAATTAGATGTAATATCTCCAAGTTTACAGACGACACAAAGCTGGGTGGGCGTGTGTGCGGTGAGGAGGATGCTGAGAAACTCCAGTATGATTTGGACAGGTTGGGTGATTGGGCAGAAGCATGGCAGATGCAATATAACGTGGATAAATGCGAGGTTATCCATTTTGGTGTCAAAAACAAGGCGACAGATTATTATCTGAATGGCAATAAATTGGCAGAAGGGGAAGTGCAACGAGACCTGGGCGTCCTTGTGCACCAGTCGCTGAAGGTAAGCATGCAGGTGCAGCAGGCGGTTAAGAAGGCAAATGGTACGGTGGCCTTCGTAGCGAGAGGGTTTGAGTACAGGAACAAGGATGCCTTGCTGTAGTTGTACAGGGCCTTGATGAGACAACATCTCGAGTATTGTGTGCAGTTTTGGTCGCCTTATCCGAGGAAGGATGTTCTTGCCATGGAAGGAGTTCAGCGAAGATTCACCAGGCTGATACCTGGGATGGCAGGAATGACGTACGAGGAGAGGTTGGGTCGATTGGGCTTGTACTCGCTGGAGTTTAGAAGAATGAGAGGGGATCTCATTGAAACTTATAAAATTCTAACAGGACTAGACAGACTAGATGCAGGATGTTCCCGATGGTCGGGGAGCCCAGAACCAGGGGTCACAGTCTAAGGATAAGGGGTAAGCCATTTAGGACAGAGATGAGGAGGAATTTCTTCACCCAGAGAGTGGTGAGCCTGTGGAATTCTACCACAGAAGGCAGTTGAGGCCAATTCATTAAATATATTCAAGAAGGAGTTGGATATATTTCTTAAGGCTAAAGGGATATGGGGAGAAAGCAGGGACAGGGTACTGAATTTGGATGATCAGCCACGATCGCATTGAATGGCGGAGCAGGCTCGAGGGGCCGAATGGCCTACTCCTGTTCTATGTTTCTAGGCCATTCGGCCCCTCAAGCCTGCTCCGCCATTCAATGAGATCATTAATGTATATTGTGAATAGCTGGGGTCCAAGGACCGATCCCTGCCGTACCCCACTAGTGACTGCCTGCCACTCGGAAAAAGAGCCGTTTATTCCAACTCTTTGCTTTCTGTCTGCCAACCAGTTCTCTATCCAAGTCAATACCTTGCCCCCAATCCCATTTGATCTTGCTGTGCTCAAATTGACTGCCGCGTTGCCTACATTACAAACAAGTGCCCTTTGGACGTTCCGAGATCATACAAATGCAAGTTGTTCCTCCCGATCCTGCCAAAATGACCAGGTGGGCGAGGGCAGGGTCCAGTTTCGACAGTGATGGGCCTCCCACCCACACCTGCCCAAACGCCCTGCGAGCACTCAACTGCCGAGGCTTGCGCAGCCGGGGGAGTCGCAAGGAAAGCGTTACTGGGAATTGGCAACGCCCGTCGGAAGGGCAGGCAGTCAGTCAGCACAAACCAACACCAGGGGGGCTCTGCTGTCCAGTCAGCCAGCGCAAAGCTGAGCAACAGGGGATCAAGGAGGATATAAAAGGGTCTGACTGCGATTCCCTCACCACTTGTCAAACATTCTTCCAGTACTGACCATCTGAGCTCAAAGTACCAGAGACTGAGCATGAAATAAAAATAGCCTAGCGCACATCAGCTCACAAGGAGGATTGGAGAAAACGGCAAGATTTTCTTAAAACAAGTAACGAATTGCATCTCAAGAGGTCATTTATATGTATTCACCCTCCCTCCACCAGAGGGCGATACGTCCCCTTCAAAAAAAATGAGCAACATTCGAAATGGGCCAAGTCTTTTTAAACTGTTGCAGGAAACCAGATCCTGTAAGTTTTCCCCACCCTTTCGATGATTTTTCTCTCCCTTCCACCCAGCAACTTTACAAATCGTACTCCAAATTAAAAAAAAAGCCTAGCTGAGTCAGCCAGTGGCTCAGTGGGTAGCACGCTCACCTCAGAGGCAGAAGGTTGTGGTTTCAAGTCCCACTCCAGAGACTTGAGCACAAAAATCTAGGCCGACACTCCCAGTGCAGTGGTGAAGGAGTGTTGCACTGTCGGAGGTGTCGTCTCAGCAAGTAATTAGGAAGGCTAATGGAATGTTGGCCTTTATTGCTAGGGGTATGGAGTATAAAAGTCGGGAAGTTTTGATGCAACTTTACAGGGCGCTGGTGAGACTGCACCTGGAGTGCTGCGTACAGTTTTGGACTCCTTAATTAAGGAGGGATATACTTGCATTGGAGGCAGTGCAGAGAAGGTTCACGAGGTTGATTCCTGAGATGAAGGGATTGACATGACACAAAGGTTGAGCAAGCAGGGCCTATACTCATTGGAGTTTAGAAGAATGAGAGGTGATCTTATTGAAATAAAAGATTCTGAGGGGGATTGACAGGGTGGATGCTGAGAGGATGTTTCCCCTGGTGGGGGAATCTAGAACTAGGGGGCATAGTTTCAGAATAAGGGGACGCCCATTTAAGACGGAGATGAGGAGGAACAACTTCTCTCAGAGGGTCGTGAATCTTTGGAATTCTCTACCCCAGAGGGCTGTGGAGGCGGAGTCATTGAATATATTCAAGAGAGAGATTAACAAGACATTTGAACCGCAAGGGAGTCGAGGGGTTTGGGGAGAGAGCGGGAAAGTGGTGTTGAGGCCAAGATTGGATCCACCATGATCAGGCTCGAGGGGCCGATTGGCCTACTCCTGTTTCTTATGTTCTTTCAGATGAGACATTAAACCGAGGCCCCGTCTGCCCTCTTTAGGTGGGCATAAAAGATCCCAGGGCACTATTTCGAAGAGCAGGGGCGTTTCTCCCTGGCCAACATTCATCCCTCAAAACAACATAAAAACAGATTATCTGGTCATTATCACATTGCTGTTTGTGGGATCTTGCTGTGCACAAATTGGCTCCCACATTTTCTACGTTACAACAGTGACTACACTTCAAAAAGTACTTCATTGGGTGTAAAGCGCTTTGGGACGTCCGGTGGGTGTGAAAGGCGCTATATAAATGCAAGTCTTTTTTTTTTAAAGTTTACTGCAGCACTGATGGTCCAAATGCTTTAAAATCGCTGATCGCAAAAAGATCAGGTTAATAAGAAAAAGCCCTATAATTAAAAAAAATGGTGGAATCTTAACGAACCTCCCTGGTTCTGATGAGGTCTGTACCAAAAACACTAGCCTATTTGTTGATTAATACATTGAGCTTTTCCAACAATTTCTGCTTTTATTTAAAAAAAAAGCAGGTTTCCCCTTAAAAAGTATGTGAAGTTTAAGGCGGTGTCTGACTATCAAAAGTTTTTTTTTTTTTTTTTAAAGCCGTATTACCAGAAGAGTTTCACAATGAGCGGGTATGGTAGCATAGTGGACTAGTAATCCAGAGGAGAGAGAAACGGAGTTAACGTTTCAGGTCGAACACCCTTTGTCAGAACTGGAAAAAAAAGCAGGAACAGGGATAGATTTTAAAGCAAGTGGGGGCTGGGAAAAGGGGGAGGGGATGAAAGAACAAAAGGGAAGGTCAGAGATAGGATAGAAAGCAGGAGAGATTGAGACACATCAAGAGATATTCAAGGAACACAGATGCTGCCCTGGCCTGCTGAGTTTTTCCAGCATTTTCTGTTATTTCGGATTTCCAGCATCCGCAGTATTTTGCTATCGTAGTAATCCAGAGGCCTGGACTAATGATCCAGAGACGCGAGTTCAAATCCCACCACAGCAGCTGGGGAATTTAAATTCAATTAATTAAATAAATCTGGAATAAAAAGCTAGTGTCAGTAACGGTGACCATGAAACCATCGGATTTTCATAAAAACCCCATCTGGTTCACTAATGTCCTTTAGGAAAGGAAATCTGTCCTTACCCGGTCTGGCCTATATGTGACTACCACACCCAGAACAATGTGGTTGACTCTTAACTGCCCTCTGAAATGGCGACTCACCACCTCCTTCTCAAGGGCAAACGGGGATGGGCAATAAATGCCAGCCTTGCCAACGACACCCACCTCCTGTGTACGAAAAAAAAAATCTTTACAGCCTGACTCTTGCCAGCAAAACCGACTCTGGCCTTCCAAGCAGATCATCCAGCGACCCGTTACAAGGACACAGTGTCCTTCCCACTTCTCTGTAGTCTGCAGCTAGAAGATCAAACAGGAGACAAAACTCGACCACCAAAACCTTCACTACACCCCCTAAGTCTTAGTAACCCACGGCAGAGTTGAAAAAAAAAATCAACCAAATTGAGCTGAGCTGAGAGTTGGTGTAGGGGTTACAGGGATCGGGTGGGATATGTGTCGGTGCAGGCTCGATGGGCCGAAATGGCCTCTATCTGCACTGTGTGATTCTGTGTGAATTAGAAAGGGTCATTTTACTGCAGCAGAAACGGGACCCACATGCTCACTAAATCCCCTCCCCCACACACAAACCTCAACAGTCTAAAATTCACAGCACGTTCTCTAAACATTTTAGAAGATTAAAACCGCATTTAAAAAAAGGATTAATTTTCAATTAACAGAAAGCATCCCAGGGACATGGTCCCAATTTATCAGGCCATTCATTATATTCTGATTTTTTTTTTAAGTTATAAATGTTCTCTCTACAAGCTCAACAATGCAGTGAAAGCCAACAATCTTCTCCTGCAACATTAAAAAAAAATCACGTTCCGTTTAAAAGCCACCAACTTTTATCCTGAAGCAGTGAAGTGTGCTTCTCGATCTCTCCCAGTGAAATACTTTGCAATTGCCCTTTTGTTTGGAGAGAGCTTAAAAATAACTAGGAGCATTTTTTTTTTAATGCCAGAAAGTTAAACAGAAGCTCCAACGGATTTAACAATCTAAGCAACACTTGAAATGCAGCTAAGGTTAGAAGCCTGGACTGTGGCAGCAATCTTTAGCCTCCCAGCATTGAGAGTAAATCTCACCCTCGCCCCCACAAAAAAAAGCCTCTTATTGCTGCATCTCAAGCAAATAAAAATTATTGCACTCATGAATCATGCTCCTTCCTTTTTTCCCTCCTTCTTCACCCCTTCCCCTTCCCCTTTCCCTTTCATTTTTCTTTTTCTTTTCTTTCCCTCAAGCAACCCCTTACCTCGATAACCTCTCCCTCTGCCAAGCTGCATCTGGCTGGATTTAGAGGTGCGCACTGCTGAAAAGCACCAAACCACGTGGCGCCCACAGGCCATCAGGACCCCCCCCCCAACCCAGCTCAGCAGCTGGCCGCTCCACTCGCCTCAACCGCTTTCTTTAAAAAAAAAATGAAATGATCTATTTCCATGCGACCTCTTTTTTTAAATTAACCCGTTGCTTATGTCTGCGGTCCAGCTTTTTTTTAAAATCGTAAATTTTTGCACAGGCACGTTTGAGGACAAGGGTTAGTGATGGGGTCCTGTTTGGAATGAATGAATGAATGAAAGAAATGAATGAACAAAGGGATCTCGGAGTACAAATACACAAATCACTAAAAGGTTGCCACACAGCTTAGCAAGGCCATTAAAAAAAAGCAAACCAAGCACCAGGGTTTATTTCTAGAGAGATAGAATTGAAAAGTAGGGAAGTTATGCTAAACCTGTATCGGACCTTGGTTAGACCACACTTGGAGTACTGCGTACAGTTCTGGTTGCCATATTATAGAAAGGATGTGGAGGCACTGGAGAGGGTGCAGAGAAGATTTACAAGGATGATACCAGAAATGCGAGGGTTTACATTATCAGGAAAGGATGAACAGGCAGGGTGAGGGCAGTGTCTGTTCTATCTCCCGCACTTCTGCCCTCACCCCTGCCCCTCCCTCCCGGAACAATGATAGGGTTCCCCTTGTCCTCACCTTTCACCCCACCAGCCTCCACATTCAGCGGATCATCCTCTGCCATTTCCGCCACCTCCAAAGTGATCCCACCACCAAATGCATCTTCCCCTCCCCTCCCCTTTCAGCATTCCGTAGGGACCGCTCCCTCCGAAACACCCTAGTCCATTCCTCTATCACCCCCAACAGCCCTTCCCCTTCGCCTGGTACCTTCCCGTGCAAGCGCAGGAGATGTAACACCTGCCCCTATACCTCCCCCCTTCCCACTGTCCAGGGCCCCAAACACCCCTTCCAGGTGAAACAGCAATTTACTTGTACTTCTTGCAATCTAGTATACTGTATTCGCTGCTCACGATGCGGTCTCCTCTACATTGGGGAGACCAAACGCAGATTAGGTGACTGTTTTGCAGAACACCTCCGTTCAGTCCGTAAGGGTGACCCCGAGCTTCCGGTCGCCTGTCATTTTAATTCACCGCTCCATTCCCACTCGGACCTCACCGTCCTTGGCCTCTTGCATTGTTCCACGGAAGCTCAACGTAAACTCGAGGAACAGCACCTCATCTTCCGATTAGGCACTTTGCAGCCTTCCGGACTCAATATGTTCTTATGTTGTTATGCTCCTCTGTCCTATTACCATCTCATCTGGTTTTGAATACCTCTTAATGTCTCTTTACTTCTCTTTTGTTCTATCGCAGCCCTGCCTTCGATCTATTTTATTTCCTTTCCAGTTTTGAAAAAGGGTTTCAACCCAAAACGTCGACTTTTAATTTCTCTCCACGGATGTTGCCTGGCCTGCTGAGTTTTTCCAGCATTTTCTGTTGTTATTTTGGATTTCCAGCATCTGCAATATTTTGCTATCGTACTAGTGTTTGGTTCACTGCCACACCTCTTCTAGGAATGCCTACCTTGAAGAAGTTCTCTCTTCGACGGGATCTCCGTTTGGCTCTTCAACCTTGTTCATCTTCATTACTTTCAGTTTCCCTTCTCGTGTTTGATCAGGTATCTGCCAAGACTCGGTTTCACAGCCACATCATTTTCCTCAGCAACTGTCTCCGGTTCCGACTTATTCCACGTGGATTCCAACTAAATTTCCACCCTTCGTGTTTCGGATCCACCCAGGATTACAAATATCTCCAAGATATTCATCGTTCCTCGAACTACTGCTCTCACCGCATCCTGAGATCCACGCTCAACGCCATGCGGCGCCACATGAACACTCTCAACCTCTCTCTTCAGCAACACCGGCGCACTCTATCTCAAAGCTGTCCGGCTCCACAGTTCCATTTCATCCTTCGACTCATCCGACGCTTCAACAAAAAACTTTTTTTCTTCCTTTCCGATGTCAAGGATCGCAAGCTTCATCAACTCTTGGACACCAATGTCCCTCCGGAACCTTCTTCCCCTTCACTTTCCTCTGACCCCCCTTCTCCCAACCTCATGCCCTGCTGCGTTTTCACTATCCCCTCTGACCTTCCACTCTCTGACGCCGAACGATCAGTCCTCAGCAAAGGCCTGAGTTTCATCCCCTTACGCCCCCACCTCAATGAATTTCGAGCTCGGCACGATGTTGAGCTCTTTTTCTGCCGCCTTCGTCTCCGTGCCCACTTCTTTGGCCAGGAGTCTTCCCCCTGCACGGCTGACCCTTTCTCCCGCTTTCAGAATTCCCGTTCTACCTGGACCCCTCCCCCTGGCCTCTTACCCTCTCTAGATCTTTTCATCGCTAACTGCCGCCGTGACATCGGCCGTCTCCATTTCTCTGCTCCCCTCACTCACTCCAACCTACCTCCCTCTGAACTTGCAGCACTCCATTCCCTTAGATCCAACCCTGACATTGTCATTAAACCTGCTGACAAGGGTGGTGCTGTTGTTGTTTGGCGAACTGACCTCTACCTAGCGAAAGCTGAACGCCAACTCTCCGACACATCCTCCTACCTCCACCTGGACCATGACCCCACTACCGAACATCAAACCACCGTTTCCAAGACTGTCACTGACCTCATCTCCTCTGGAGATCTTCCCCCCCGCTGCCACCAACCTCATAGTTCCACAACCCCGCACAGCCCGCTTCTACCTCCTTCCCAAGATCCACAAACAGGACTGCCCTGGTAGACCCATCATTGCAGCCTGTTCTTGCCCCACAGAACTTATCTCTTCCTATCTCGACTCTAATCTTTTCTCCCCTTGTCCAGTCTCTTCCCACCTACATCCGCGACTCTTCGGACGCCCTCTGCCACTTTAACAGTTTCCAGTTTCCTGGCCCCAACCGCCTCCTTTTCACCATGGACGTACAATCCCTCTACACCTCCATCCCCCACCCGGATGGCCTGAGGGCGCTCCGCTTCTTCCTTGAACAGAGGCCCGACCAGTCCCCATCCACCACCACCCTCCTCCGCCTGGCTGAACTTGTTCTCACATTGAACAACTTCTCCTTTAACTCCACTCATTTCCTCCAAATGAAAGGTGTTGCCATAGGTACCCGCATGGGTCCTATCTATGCCTGCCTTTTCATGGGATATGTGGAACACTCTTTGTTCCAGTCCTACTCAGGTCCCCTCCCTCACCTCTTTTTCCGATACATTGATGACTGTATCGGTGCTGTTTCCTGCTCTCGCCCCGAACTAGACAATTTCATTCACATTGCCTCTAATTTCCACCCTTCCCTCACCTTCACATAGTTCATCTCTGACTCTTCCCTTCACTTCCTCGACTTCTCCGTCTCCATCTCTGGGGATAGGTTATCGACCAATATTCACTACAAGCCCACTGACTCCCACAGCTACCTGGACTACACTTCCTCCCACCCCGCCTCCTGTAAGGACTCTATTCCATTCTCCCAGTTTCTCCGCCTCCGCCGTATCTGCTCCGACGATGCCACCTTCCACACCAGTGCTTCCGACATGTCTTCCTTTTTCCGCAACCGAGGATTCCCCTCTACCGTGGTTGACACGGCCCTCGACCGTGTCTGTTCTATCTCTCGCACTTCTGCCCTCACCCCTGCCCCTCCCTCCCGGAACAACGATAGGGTTCCCCTTGTCCTCACCTTTCACCCCACCAGCCTCCACATTCAGCGGATCATCCTCTGCCATTTCCGCTACCTCCAAAGTGATCCCACCACCAAATGCATCTTCCCCTCCCCTCCCCTTTCAGCATTCCGTAGGGACCGCTCCCTCCGAGACACCCTAGTCCATTCCTCTATCACCCCCAACAGCCCTTCCCCTTTGCCTGGCACCTTCCTGTGCAAGCGCAGGAGATGTAACACCTGCCCCTATACCTCCCCACTTCCCACTGTCCAGGGCCCCAAACACCCCTTCCAGGTGAAACAGCAATTTACTTGTACTTCTCGCAATCTAGTATACTGTATTCGCTGCTCACAATGCGGTCTCCTCTACATTGGGGAGACCAAACGCAGATTGGGTGACCGCTTTGCGGAACACCTCCGTTCAGTCCGTAAGGGTGACCCCGAGCTTCCGGTCGCCTGTCATTTTAATTCACCGCTCCATTCCCACTCGACCTCACCATCCTAAGCCTCTTGCAATGTTCCACGGAAGCTCAACGTAAACTCGAGGAACAGCACCTCATCTTCCAATTAGGCACTCTGCAGCCTTCCGGACTCAATATCGAGTTCAACAATTTCAGATCATAACCTCGGCCCCTATTACATTTTTACTTATATATTTCTTTTCCACCCCTTTGTTTTGGGTCTTCCCTTTCCCCTCCCCCCTTTCCTTTTTTTTCTCTCTCCCACATGGCAGCTGTCTCTCATCCTGCCAGTACACTTCACACCTCATCTGAGCCATCTTTGCCTCCTCTGTCCTATTACCATCTCGTCTGGTTTTGAATACCTCTTAATGTCTCTTTACTTCTCTTTTGTTCTATCGCAGCCCTGCCTTCGATCTATTTTATTTCCTTTCCAGTTTTGAAAAAGGGTTTCAACCCGAAACGTCGACTCTAATTTCTCTCCACGGATGTTGCCTGGCCTGCTGAGTTTTTCCAGCATTTTCTGTTGTTATTTTGGATTTCCAGCATCTGCAGTATTTTGCTATCGTACTAGGGAATTCAGGAGAAACTTCTTTACCCAGAGAGTGGTGAGAATGTGGAACTCGCTACCACAGGGAGTGGTTGAGGTGAATAGCATCGATGTATTTAAGGGGAAGCTAGATACGTACGTGAGGGAGAAAGGAATAGAAGGATATGCTGATGGGATTGGATGAAATTAAGTCAGAGGAGGCTTGTGTGGTGGAACATAGAAACATAGAAGATAGGAGCAGGAGTAGGCCATTCGGCCCCTCTAGCCTGCTCCTCCATTCAATGAGATCATGGCTGATCATCCAAACTCAGTACCCTGTCCCTGCTTTCTCCCCATATCCCTTGATCCCTTTAGCCTTAAGAAATATATCTAACTCCATCTTGAATATATTTAATGAATTGGCCTCCACCACCCTCTGTGGCAGAGAATTCCACAGGTTCACCACTCTCTGGGTGAAGAAATTCCTCCTCACCTCTGTCCTAAATGGCTTACCGCTTATCCTTAGACTGTGACCCCTGGTTCTGGACTCACCGACCATCGGGAACATCCTTCCTGCATCTAGTCTGTCTAGTCCTGTTAGAATTTTATAAGTTTCAATGAGATCCCCTCTCATTCTTCTAAACTCAAGCGAATATAAGCCTAATCGACCCAATCTCTCCTCATACGTCATTCCTGCCATCCCAGGTATCAGCCTGGTGAATCTTCGCTGCACTCCCTCCATGGCAAGAACATCCTTCCTCAGATAAGGCGACCAAAACTGCACACAGTACTCAAGGTGTGGTCTCACCAAGACATAAACACCAGTTGGGCTGAATGGCCTGTTTCTGCGCTGTAAATTCTATGTAATTACCCGAGTCCACTACATACGCCAGTTCCTGTGGTGCCCACCGGTCGCGGAAGACCTCAAGTGTATTAATTCATACGTGCTCCTTCTCCAGGGCCACCCGGGTGCGGACAAGGCCGCGTAAGAGAGGCAGGCAGCTGGTGAATAAATCCCAGCTCCATGGAGATATTTCAAAGGGTGTTGGGATCCACATGTTACACACAGTTCTTTCAAGGCTCACTTACTTCCACCGACTTTCCTCTGTGGTGAAAGAATTTGAAACCGTGTCTGTGGGTCTTACACCAGCAGTAAAATAAACACATTCACTAATAGCCTCAGTCTATTTCCAAACATTTCAACCTGGTATGGAGCATAAACGCCAGCGTAGACCAGTTGGGCTGAATGGCTTGTTTCTGTGCTGTAGTCTCGCTGAAAAATGTAAAGACTCAGCCAAGTACCAAAGGCACGAACTGTCACGAATCTTATTATTCATGGAGAAATGGCTCATGAAATAACACTGGGTGGCCAGCTGGTGGCGCCGCCCAAGGAGTATAAATACTTGGGTGTGGGCCCAGCTTGCCCAGGACGTTTTTGTAACCAGGAACTAGTGATGTAACTAGAAACTCATGGTTGTGAACCAGTTGATTAAAGCCTTTATACTCAAACCAAGTGCTTAGTAGTCTTTTTACATCACGAACTGTTTGCTAAACTTTAAGGCACCAAAGAAACTTTGACGGTTGTCATAAACTTTTTTGTCTATTCTGTTTCATACAGTAATTAAACTAGTGCTTTCCATACTTTCTTTTTTTCACCTCGAGGTTCCACCACCACTCCAGGTTGAATCGGACTCCTCTTCTCTCCAATCTTGTCGATTCTCCTGCCTTTACACCTGATTTCTTTCAAATCGAGAACTGCTGCCAATAATATCCACCCGTCTGAGTATCTCTACTAATTTATCTCCCTCTGAGAGCAATCGATGGGACAGTGTACAGACAGCTGAAAATGTCGGACAGGAAAAAGACCAGCTGGCCCATCTAGGCAAGTGCAGATCATTCCTCCCAACACAGGCATCTAGATCATGAATGAAGATAGCAAAAAGCAAAGGCCCTACACCCGATACCTGTGGGACATGATTGAAAACTGGACTCCAAGCAGATCCACAACCATTGATAATACAGGTAGACTACCTTTTATCTGAACTTCCGAAAACCGAAACCCTCTAAAAACCGAAGGTTTTTTCGTTCAGCGTAAGTCGTGCGCACGACATGACCAGAGTGGCGCACGACTTACGCTGAGCAGAGGGTCAGCGTAAGTCATGCGCACGACCCCGACCCCCGCCGACGACCCCCCGCGGACCCCCGCCGACCCCCCCGCTGACCCCCGCCGACCCCGACTCCCGCCGACCCCCCCGTCGACCCCGACTCCCGCCGACCCCCGCCGACCCCCCCGCCGACCCCGACTCCCGCCGACCCCCCCGCGGACCCCCGCCGACCCCCCCCGCCGACCCCCCCCGCCGACCCCCCCCGCGGACACCCGCCAACCCCCACCGCCGACCCCGACTCCCGCCGACCCCCCCGCGGACCCCCGCCGACCCCCCCCGCCGACCACCCCCGCGGACCCCCGCCGACCCACCCCCGACGACCCCCACCCCCGACCCCCCCGCGGACCCCCGCCGACCCACCCCCGACAAATTTCCCAGTCTTATAAAATACCTTCCGAAATCC
Source organism: Somniosus microcephalus (assembly GCF_052327205.1). Taxonomy (NCBI): domain Eukaryota; kingdom Metazoa; phylum Chordata; class Chondrichthyes; order Squaliformes; family Somniosidae; genus Somniosus; species Somniosus microcephalus. The sequence goes on along the minus strand of NW_028225179.1, from coordinate 138,463,382 downwards.
GAAATTTTCCGAAAACCGAAACACGGCTGGTCCCGAGGTTTTTGGATAAAGGATAGTCTACCTGTAACGCTGCCTACAGGTCTGCAGCCAATTCTTAACCGCCCTGGCCACTGTCTTAGGCTAAACCACACCGTTCGTAACCTTGACGTCCTATTTTGCCCCGAGGTGTGTTTCTAACCCCATATCCGCTACATCACCAAAACCGCCTCCATAACATCGCCCGGCTCCGCCCCGCCTCACCTCATCTGCTGCTGAAACCCTCATCCATGCCTTTGTTACCTCTAGACTTGACTATTCCAACGCTCTTGTGGCTGGCCACCCTCCATAAACTTGAGCTCATCCAAAACTCTGCTGCCCGTTTCCTAATTCGCATGTAGCCCCGTTCACCCATCACCCCTGTGCTCGCTGACCTACACTGGCTCCTGGTCTGACAACACTTCCATTTTAAAATTCTCATTCTTGTTTACAAATCCCTCACTCCATTTTATCTCTGTAACCTCCTCCAGCACTACAACCCTTCAAAATCACTGCGCTCCTCCAATTCTGGCCTGTTGAGCATCCCCTATTTTAATCGCTCCACCATTGGTGGCCATGCCTTCAGCTGCCTATAAATGCAATGTTGTTTGATGAGACAGTGTAGAGGGAGCTTTACTCTGTATCTAACCCGTGCTGTACCTGCCCTGGGAGTGTTTGATGGGACAGTGTAGAGGGAGCTTTACTCCATATCTAACCCGTGCTGTACCTGCCCTGTGAGTGTTTGATGGGACAGTGTAGAGGGAGCTTTACTCTGTATCTAACCCGTGCTGTACCTACCCTGGGAGTGTTTGATGGGACAGTGTAGAGGGAGCTTTACTCTGTATCTAACCCGTGCTGTACCTGCCCTGGGAGTGTTTGATGGGACAGTGTAGAGGGAGCTTTACTCTGTATCTAACCCGTGCTGTACCTACCCTGGGAGTGTTTGATGGGACAGTGTAGAGGGAGCTTTACTCTGCATCTAACCCGTGCTGTACCTGCCCTGGGAGTGTTTGATGAGACAGTGTAGAGGGAGCTTTACTCCATATCTAACCCGTGCTGTACCTGCCCTGTGAGTGTTTGATGGGACAGTGTAGTGGGAGCTTTACTCTGTATATAACCCGTGCTGTACCTGCCCTGGGAGTGTTTGATGGGACAGTGCAGAGTGAGCGTTACTCTGTATCTAACCTGTGCTGTACCTGCCCTGGGAGTGTTTGATGGGACAGTGAAGAGGGAGCTTTACTCCATATCTAACCCGTGCTGTACCTGCCCTGTGAGTGTTTGATGGGACAGTGCAGAGTGAGCGTTACTCTGTATCTAACCCGTGCTGTACCTGCCCTGGGAGTGTTTGATGGGACAGTGAAGAGGGAGCTTTACTCCATATCTAACCCGTGCTGTACCTGCCCTGGGAATGTTTGATGGGACAGTGTAGAGGGAGCTTTACTCTGTATCTAACCCGTGCTGTACCTGCCCTGGGAGTGTTTGATGGGACAGTGTAGAGGGAGCTTTACTCTGTATCTAACCCATGATGTACTTGCCCTGGGTGTGATTGATGGGACAGTGTAGAGGGAACTTTACTCTGTATCTAACCCATCCTGTACCTGCCTTTGGAGTGTTTGATGGGACAGTGTAGAGGAAGCTTTACTCTGTATCTAACCCATCCTGTACCTGGCTTTGGAGTGTTTGATGGGACAGTGTAGAGGGAGCTTTACTCTGTATCTAACCTGTGCTGTACCTGCCCTGGGAGTGTTTGATGGGACAGTGTAGAGGGAGCTTTACTCTGTATCTAACCCATGATGTACTTGCCCTGGGTGTGATTGATGGGACAGTGTAGAGGGAACTTTACTCTGTATCTAACCCATCCTGTACCTGCCTTTGGAGTGTTTGATGGGACAGTGTAGAGGAAGCTTTACTCTGTATCTAACCCATCCTGTACCTGCCTTTGGAGTGTTTGATGGGACAGTGTAGAGGAAGCTTTACTCTGTATCTAACCCATCCTGTACCTGGCTTTGGAGTGTTTGATGGGACAGTGTAGAGGAAGCTTTACTCTGTATCTAACCCATCCTGTACCTGCCTTTGGAGTGTTTGATGGGACAGTGTAGAGGAAGCTTTACTCTGTATCTAACCCATCCTGTACCTGGCTTTGGAGTGTTTGATGGGACAGTGTAGAGGGAACTTTACTCTGTATCTAACCCATCCTGTACCTGCCTTTGGAGTGTTTGATGGGACAGTGTAGAGGAAGCTTTACTCTGTATCTAACCCATCCTGTACCTGGCTTTGGAGTGTTTGATGGGACAGTGTAGAGGGAGTTTTACTCTGTATCTAACCTGTGCTGTACCTGCCCTGGGAGTGTTTGATGGGTCAGTGTAGAGGGAGCTTTACTCTGTATCCAACCCATGCTGTACCTGAAATAACAACAGAAAATGCTGGAAAAACTCAGCAGGCCAGGCAACATCCGTGGAGAGAAATTAGAGTTTTTCCAGCATTTTCTGTTGTTATTTTGGATTTCCAGCATCTGCAGTATTTTGCTATCGTACCCATGCTGTACCTGGCCTGGGTGTGTGCTGGGTGCCTGAAATATGAAAGTGTTCTATTCTCCTGCACTAATAACTGCTACCTACTAATGAATTCAAAAAAATTGAGAATAAAAAGTCAGGTCACCCCCTCTGCGACTCAGAGATTTTCCTTTCTTGGCAGATTTGAACACTGCAGTTTCGGAGTAATTGGGCGCACGATTCAAAGGCTGCTCTTTTACGGCATAAATCAACAGTGAACAATTACCTGCAAAACAGTTTCCTTACATAAGGGTTTTTTTGTTTTGTTTCTGGGATCTGGGCATCGCTGGCAAGGCCAGCATTTGTTGCCCATCCCTAGTTGCCCTTGAGAAGGTGGTGGTGAGTCGCCTTCTTGAACCGTTGCAGTCCATGTGGTGAAGGTGCTCCCACAGTGCTGTTAGGGAGGGAGTTCCAGGATTTTGACCCACGACGATGAATGATCGGCGATAAACTTCCAAGTCCGGATGGTGTGTGACTTGGAGGGGAACTTGGAGGTGGTGGTGTTCCCATGCGCCTGCTGCCCTTGTCCTTCTAGGTGGTAGAGGTCGCGGGTTTGGGAGGTGCTGCTGAAGAAGCCTTGGCAAGTTGCTGCAGTGCATCTTGTAGATGGTACACACTGCAGCCACGGTACACCGGTGGTGGAGGGAGTGAATGTTTAAGGTGGTGGATGGGGTGCCAATCAAGCGGGCTGCTTTATCCTGAATGGTGTTGAGCTTCTTGTGTTGTTGGAGCTGCACTCATCCAGGCAAGTGGAGAGTATTCCATCACACTCCTGACTTGTGCCTTGTAGATGGTGGAAAGGCTTTGGGGAATCAGGAGGTGAGACACTCTAATGGAGGTGCTTAAGGTGATTAAAGGATGTCATAGCGTCGATAAAGAGAGAAACCATTTCCTCCATTAGGAGGGTCTAGAACAGGGGGCGTAACCTTAACGTTAGAGCTGGGCCGTTCAGAGGTGATGTGAGGAAGCATTTCTTCACACAAAAGCGTTCGTGGAAATCTGGAACTCTCTCCCACCCAAAAAGCTGTCGAGGCCGGGGGTCCACTGAAAATGGCTAAACTGAGATTGAAAGGTTTTTGTTAGGCGAGGGTATTAATGGTGAGGGAACCAAGGTGGGTTGATGGAGTTAAGATACAGATAAGAACATAAGAAATAGGAGCAGGAGTGGGCCACACAGCCCCTTGAGCCTGCTCCGCCATTCAATAAGATCATGGCTGATCGTCGACCTCAACTCCACTTTCCCACCCGATCCCCAAATCACTTGATTCCCCTAGAGTCCAAAAATCTATCAGTCTCAACCTTGAATATACTCAAAGACTCAGCATTTACAGCCCTCTGGGGCAGAGAATTCCAAAGATTCACAACCTTCTGAGTGAAGAAATGCCTCCTCATCTCAGTCTTAAATGGCCGACCCCTTATCCTGAGACTATGCCCCCTAGTTCTAGACACTCCAGCCAGGGGAAACAACCTCTCAGCATTTACCCTGTCAATCCCCTTCAGAATCTTGTATGTTTCAATGAGATCACTTCTCATTCTTCTAAACTCCAGGGAGTACAGGCCCATTCCACACAATCTCTCATCACAGGACAGCCCTCTCATCCCAGGAATCAATCTAGTGAACCTTCGTTGCACCGCCTGCAAGGCAAGTATGTCCTTCTTTAGATAAGGAGACCAAAACTGTGCACAGTACTCCAGGTGTGGTCTCACCAAGGCCCTGTACAACTGTAGCCATGATCTCACTGAATGGCAGAACAGGCTCGAGGGGCTGAATGGCCTCCTCCTGGTTCCTGTGTCCCTTTCCTATGTAAGTAAGATAACATCATTACTTTGGTGATATCGCTTTCAGAGTCAGTTTAATCTTTGGCAATAAACGACAAAGGCACACAGGGAAAATTGTGCTTAAACAAAACCGCAATCGGTGGGAAAACATTCCACGTATTCGGAAAGCTGTGGCGAGGCCATTCCTTAAATATCTCTCGTAACATTTCTCAAGCTTGTACATTTTCTACTTCGGACCTCTGGTCCTGTAACGCAATAAAGAACATTTTTGAAAGAGAATGATCAATGCACGGTGAAGCAAAGTTCCCTGTGAGCTGCCCTTTGCTCTGCGCGGCCTGTTTCTTTTAATGTACGGTCCCTTTAAATTTCTGTGCACACACGGGACTTACAATGTCAAAGAAAGAAAGACAGACTTGCATTTATATAGCGCCTTTCACGACAACCGGACATCTCAAAGCGCTTTACAGCCAATGACGTACTATTTGAAGTGGGGTCACTGTTGTAATGTGGGAAACGCGGCAGCCAATTTGCGCACAGCAAGGTCCCACAAACAGCAATGTGATAACGAAAGGTCATCGACCTGAAACGTTAACTCTGTTTCTCTCTCTTCACAGATGCGGTCTGACCTGCTGAGTATCTCCAGCATTTTCTGTTTTTATTTCAGATTTCCAGCATCCGCAATATTTTCTTTTTGTATATGTGATAATGACCAGATCATCTGGTTTTTTTTGTCCCAGCGCCTTGGGGACATTTTACTACATTAAAGGCGCTATATAAATACAAGTTGTTGTTATGTTGATTGAGGGATAACGATTGGCCCAGGACACCGGGGATAACTCTCCTGCTCTTCTTCGAAATAGTGGCCATGGGATCTTTTACGTCCACCTATGAGGGAGCAGACGAGGGCCTCGGTTTAATGGCTCATCCAAAAGACGGCACCTCCGACAGTGCAGCACTCCCTCAGCACTGCACTGGGAGTGTCGGCCTGGATTTATGTGCTCAAGTCTCTGGAGTGGAACTTGAACCCACAACCTTCTGACTCAGAGGCGAGGGCGCTACCCACTGAGCAACTGGCTGACACTTGCCAGAGAGCGGCCTGCGCGGGCCCTTGCAGATTGCTGGGTGGCCGGGCAGCTGAGAGGGAACATTGCTGTGAAGGATTGCTGCCTGACAGCACACTCCTGGTTTAGTTCAGCTTAATAGCAAAATACTGCAGATGCTGGAAATCCAAAATAACAACAGAAAATGCTGGAAAAACTCAGCAGGCCAGGCAACATCCATGGAGAGAAATTAGAGTCAACGTTTTGGGTCAAAACCCGAGGAACAGCACCTCATCTTCCGATTAGGCACTTTACAGCCTTCCGGACTCAATATCGAGTTCAACAATTTCAGATCATAACCTCAGCCCCTATTACATTTTTACTTATATTTTTTATCCACACCTTTGTTTTGGTTTTTCCCTCCCCCCCCTTTCTTTTTTTCTCTCTCCCACATGGCAGCTGCCTCCCATTCTGCCAGCACATTTCACACCTAATCTAGAGCTGCCTTTTGTCTCCACTAGTCCTATCACCATCTCATCTCATTTTGAATACCTCTTAATGTCTCTTCTTCTCTTTTGTTCTCTCCCAGCCTGGCCTCTTAATCTATTTCATTCCCTGTGCCTCTTTAGTCTTGATAAAGGGTTTTGACCTGAAACGTTGACTCTAATTTCTCTCCACGGATGGTGCCTGGCCTGCTGAGCTTTTCCAGCATTTTCTGTTGTTATTTTAGTTCAGTTTAACCAAGCTTGAAGCTCCAGCTTCGGGTTGCCAACCCCCTCCTGGATCGCCCGGGAGTCTCCAGGAATGAAAGAATGATCCCCAGGAGGCAGCTGCGAGCAACATCCCGGGAGAAAAATCATAGGGGGCATTAAAAAAAAAATCGTGTTTTTAAATAAAAAAAATATTCTCTGAACACTTTTGCTTATAAATATATTGGACATGGGAAATTCTGACAGTCAAAATTCGTCCATTCGGGTAATGAAGAGTGTTCGCTTTCCGATTGGCTGTGGGAAGGTGGGGCACCGCACGATTGGACGTTTCGGGCGACCAAAGGCGGGAGTGCGGGGGCGGGGCGGTTGGAGGCAGAAAGGTCATGTGATGAAACCTGCAGGAATGCATCCAACCAAAGTTGGCAACCCTCAGCTTCACCGCTGCCGAAAGGATCATTTCCTGTGAGGGTGCTGGTCAGTAACCCCTAGATGGCACCTTCACTGGTTTCTTCTTTGCGTGCAACAAAACCAAGTTAACAAATAAACTGTAACTAAAATCCAATAACCCTTTAAATAAACCTTAACCACTCAAATTAAAATTTGGTTGTTTAAACTAATTATGCACTCCAGTCCCCGCGGCGCCCACCGGTCACGCAAAAGCTCGAGCGCGCCGGCGGACACCGCGTGCTCCATCTCTAGGGCCACCCAGGCGCGAACATGGCCACGGAAGAGGGGGAGGCAATCCGGTCGGACAACGCCCTCGACCGCCCGCTGCCTGGACCAATTAATGGCTTTCTTGGCCAGGCCCAGGAGCAGGCCCACGAGGAGGTCCTCCAACCTGCCCGCTCCCCTCCGCACGGGGTGACCGTAGATCAGGAGCGTGGGACTGAAGTGCAACCAAAATTTGAGGAGCAGCCCCTTCAAAAAATGGAAGAGGGGCTGCAACCTCTCACACCCCATATATATGTGGAACACGGACTCCTCCAGACCGCAAAACAAACAGGCGGTCTGGGAGTCCGTAAACCTATTTAAAAATCTATTGCACGGAACTGCTCTGTGCAACACCCTCCAGGCCAAATCCCCAATAGAACAAGGGAGGACTCCCGCATAGAGAGACCCCCATTGGGGACCTCCGTCTCCGTCCGGAGGTAAAACGGCACGCCACGGCGTGTCCGGACGGCAGGCGAAGATGGCAAAGTGGAAGGTGTGCAAGAGCAGCCCGTACAGGAAACCCCTCCGCGCAGAATGAAAAAGCACGGAGGGTATTTCCTCGAGACGGCTCAAGTTGTGAGGCACCGATCCCCGAGGGGAGTTTCGGGGCAAGGCGCCGATAAGGAATTCCGTCTGAACGGGAGTAAGCTCGGACGGGATCTCCCCACGTGCCCGAGCCACCTCGACACACCTCGTGGCGCCGGGGGGCAACATCGCTTTCACCGCCCCGATGGCACTGACCGCGAGCCGGACGTTGTCCCATGACATGCGTCGCGCCAGCTCCTCTGGCGCCATCCAGCCCGCTCCTCCGCCATCGAGTAGGTCCCCGACTCTAGTCACCCTGCCAGGCACAGCCCTGCGCTCCGCCAGCCACCCGAACACGCGGACGTGGAGGTGCGGATTCCTGAACAGCGGCTCCCGGAGGACAGCCGCCGCTCCTGACGGGGGAGAGCTCCGCCTGGAGGCGACGTAATTCCGAACCCATAGTAGTTCCTGGTAAAAGACAGGCAGCTCCCGCAGGCTCTCACGACTGCCGCTCACCTCCAAAAACAGGAGCTGCGTGTCGTAATTGAGGCCGTGCAGCTGGCGGAAAAAATACGTCGCCAGCGCACACCATCTTGGAGGATTCTCGACGTACAGGTATCTCTGCAGCGTCTGAAGACGGAAAGTCGCAGCCTGGGTGCGGAGGCACACCAACGCCTGACCGCCCTCCTTAAGCGGGAGACTCAGAACCGCGGCAGCGACCCAGTGTATCCTGTTGTTCCAGAAGAAGTCGATGAGCTTCTTCTGTATCTTGGCGACAAACGCAGGGGGTGGGATCAGAGTAACCAACCGGTACCACAACATGGCGGCCACCAGTTGGTTTATGACCAACGCCCGACCCCTGTAGGACAACACTCGGAGCAATCCTGTCCAGCGTCCTAAGCGAGCGGTGACTTTGGCCTCCAGCTCGTGCCAGTTCGCCGGCCAGGCGTCCTCGGCCGGGCTGAGGTAGACTCCCAAGTAGAGGAGGTGCGTTGTACTCCAGGCGAAGGGCCTGAACTCCTCCGGCAGAGAGTCCTCCTGCCACTGACCCACCAGGAGTCCAGAACATTTCCCCCAGTTGATCCTGGCGGAGGATGCGTCCGAGTAAATCTGCTGGCATTCCCGCATCCTCCGCAAGTCAACGGGATCTGTGACCGTGAGGAGCACGTCATCGGCGTAAGCCGAGAGGACCACCTCCACGCCCGGCCCTTGCAGAGCCAATCCCGCCAACCTCTTCCGCAAGAGGCGCAGGAAAGGCTCCACGCAAATGGCATATAACTGGCCGGACATGGGGCATCCCTGACGCACCCCCCTCCCGAAGCGAAGGGGCGCCGTCAAGGACCCGTTAACTTTAATCAGACACTCCGCGGCAGCGTACAGAAGTCGGATCCGGGCGACAAAATGCGTCCCGAACCCGAATGCGCGCAGAGTCCCGAAAAGATACTCGTGATCCACCCTGTCGAACGCCTTCTCCTGATCCAGGGAAAGGAAGGCGACCGACAGACCAGCCCTCTGGGAATGGTGGACCAGGTCCCGGACCAGATGGATGTTATCGTGAATGGTCCGGCCCGGGACCGTGTAGGACTGGTGGGGATGGATCATGTGGGCCAGCACGGTGCCAAGGCGAACAGACATGGCCCTGGCAAAGATTTTGTAATCCGTGCTGAGGAGGGAGACCGGGCGCCAGTTCTTAAGGAGGCGGAGATCACCCCTCTTAGGCAGCAGGACAATCACCGCCCTGCGCCACGAGAGGGGCATCTCCCCGGTCGCCAAACATTCCCCCAGGACCCGCACGTAGTCGCCCCCCAGGACGCCCCAGAACGCCCTGTGGAACTCCACGGCCGTCCAGCCCCGGGGACTTCCCCCTAGAGAGCTGGCGGAGGGCGCCGGACAGCTCCTCCAAACTCAGAGGAGCGTCCAATTTTTCGGCGCCCTCCAGGCCGACCTTCGGCAGGTCCTCCCACAAAACTCTGCGCGCGTCCTTGCTGGATGGATCCGGAGAGAACAGAGCCCTGTAATAGGCGCGGGTCTCCGCGCGGATTCCCTCCGGATCCGAGACCAGAGATCCGTCGTCGGCCAGCAGCTCCAAAAGCTGCTTACGGACCCCCCGTCTTTTTTCCAGCGAGTAGAAGAAGGGGGAGCCGCGGTCCAGGTCCCGCAGGAACTGGATCCGCGACCTCACGTACGCGCCTCGGGACCGGACGAGCTGCAGGTCCTTCAGCGCGCCCTTCTTCTCCTCGTACACCAGCCGCAGGGCCGGGTCCTCGGCGACTTGACCGAGACGGGACTCCAGGTCGAGCACCTCCTTCTCCAACTGCCCGACCCGGGCCTCCCGCCTCTTGGTCGACCCCTTCGCGTACTCCTGACAGAAGAGACGGATGTGAGCCTTGCCCACATCCCACCATAGCCTCAAGGAGGGGAAGCCCCCCTGCTTCCTTCTCCAGCCGGCCCAGAACCGACCGAACGAATCCCGGAACCGCGCGTCCTCCAGCAGCAGGTTGTTAAAGTGCCAGTACGCGGACCCCCCCCGGCGCGCAGCGGCACGAGCTCCGCCCACACCAGGTGGTGGTCCGTGCACGGCACCGGCCGCATGGAAGCCGTCGGAACGCAGGAGACGTATGCCCGGGAAATGTAGAGGCGGTCGATCCTGGACGCTCCTCCCCCAGACCTCACAAAAGTGAAGGCGCTGGAGTCGGGATGGAGATTACGCCAGACGTCCACCAAGTCGAGGGACCCGACCAGGTCCCTCAACTTCCCCATCGACGCCGGGCTCGGCTGGGTACCCGTGCGGTCCCTCGCCTCGAGGGTACAATTAAAATCCCCCCCGAGGATGACGCACTCGCCCGTGTCGATGGAGCCCAAAAGAGTGGACACTTCTTCAAAGAAGCGCGCTTGCTGCGCACCAGCCCGAGGGGCGTACACGTTCACTAAATGGAGCGGCATGCCTCCCCAGGCGAACAGTGACCTGGAGCAAGCGGCCCGGCACCAGCTCCTTGACCCCCAAGATCTCCGGCTGAAAATGCGGGGCCAACAAGATAGCCACCCCACTGGAAACACTGGAGAGGTGACTCATGTTGACCCCTCCTTGCCACTCCAGGAGCCACGTGGCCTCGTCTCCCGGAACGGTGTGGGTTTCTTGCAGGAAGCACACCGCATACTTCCCGTCCCGAAGGACCGAAAAGTTATTAAATCTGCGGCTAGCATCCCTGCTGCCGTTGACGTTGAGGCTGGCTATGGTTATCTTCATTTCAGAAGCACAACCAACCCCTACTTAAACCTAACGGGGGAAGGGAGGGCGGCCGCTAGTCAACCGCCACTCCCCTAGCAGCCCGGTGAAGAATGTCCGGAACCGACGCAGCTCGGACGGGTTCACGCCCGCGTCCGCACCCATGGTCTTATAGGCGACGCGGGCCGACCCGATGAGCAGCGCCAGCCCCGGCCATCTGTCGAGGGCCTGCCGGGTCCTGCGGCGACCCTGGCTCATGGCCACAAAATCCCGGAGCTCCCTGATGGGAATAAGAATGATGGGGGGTCCCGGCGAGGGGCGCGAGGTCATCCATCGCCTCATCGGCGATGGATTCTAAGTCTTCCTCCGCCCCCACCACCGAGTCCCCGTCCTCCTCCGGGGGGTCGCCACCGGCGGCCGAACCGTCCGCCACGCAGTGCGCATCGGCCGGCTCGGCCGCGACAGCCGGCCCCGCCTCCGCCCGGATCCCACCCCCAGGATCGGTAGCGGAGGATTCCCCCCCGGGCCCCTCTAGGGGGGCCGGGCCAGAAGGCGGCGGCGGTTCGGAGACCCCCTCCGCCCCAGGCGCCGGAACGACCGGAGAGACCGGAGAGACGGGAGAATACGTGCAACCGATCTCCTCCAAGTCGCCCGGCGCCGGAGACACAGACAGAGGGCCCTCCTCTGCTACGCCACCGGCCTCCGACCCAGCAGATGGGGTGATTTTCCCGCAGACCTCGACGAAGTCGAGCAGCACCTGGGAAAGGTCCGGGCCGCTCTGGGTGAGCTCATCATCGGATGACTCGCCCGGCCCGGTCCCCTGGCCGCCCGACCCGTCGAGGGGTAATGCCACCATTAGAGGGTCAATCCCCGCCGCGGGTTGTTCCGCGACCCCCCCCATGGGCAGGGTCTCGTCCCCGTCCCCGGGAGGCACGAGCTGGGCAGACGCTTCTGCCTCAGCCTCCCCGGGGACAGGCGACCCCTGCCATTCGCTCGCGATGGTGATAGCGGTGGGGTGGGGCGCAGCGCCCGCGGCGGGCGACGACTCCCCCTGACCGGAGGGACCTTCCACCTCCCGGTCCCCCCCCTCGTCCCGGGAGTCGCGCCTTCGCTTGAGTGCGGAGGGGTAGAGGGAGGCCTCCATGTCTTCAGGGGCCTCCCCTGCTCCCTCCAGAGGAGCGGGTTCTTTGGGTCCCCCGGACCCAAGCCCGGCCGCAGGTTCCGGTGGTCCCGCTTCGGCGGTCGCGGCCACGGGCTCAGGCACGGGGTCCCCCCCAGCTCCGCACTCCACGAACAATGCCGCGATGCTCTTGGGCGTCAGGGGGTCCATATCAAAGGGTTCGCCCTCCACGGGGGGACCCACCCTACGGTGTTTGTTCTTGCCCAGCGCCTTCCTTCCGACCGGACCTCCCTCCTCCCCCCTGCCGGAGGCCTGGATGACGTTGGCCTCCGACGACGACCGCGCCCCGTTAGCTTTTGTTCGGGAGGGGGCGCGGCTAGACCCGGAGGGAGGAGCGGCGGTGGCGCCAGCCTTGGTCGCGCCAGTCACCCTGGCGGCTTTGGAGGTGGGGCAGTTTTTCCGAACGTGCCCCACCTCCCTACAGGCGTGGCACCGCACGCCGTCCGTGGTCCAAAAGACGCGGTACGGGGTCCCCCCGTGGAGGACCGTGAAAGCCCCGTCCGTCTCCCCCTCCCGCGCCAGCTGGACAAAGGCCTGGCGCCGGAAGGAGAAGACATGGCGAAGGCTGCTTTCCCGGAGCCCGAGCGGGATCGGGGAAATCCCCGACCTCACCTCCCCAAGTTGACGAAGGTGGGGGAGGAGGAGCTCACCGGCGATATAGGGCGGGACATTCGACAGGACAACCCTCTGCGCGGTGGCCTCCAGCGGGTCCACCGGCAGGAAAGTCCCGCCCACGGTGAGCCCCTGGGCGATGGCCAGGTCCACCGCCCGCTCGGACTCCAGGAAGAAGACAGCCTTCCCGTACATTTTTGAGGCGGCGACTATGGCCGGAGGGCCGACAACCCCGGCCATAGCCTTCACGCACGCCTCAATAGTCATGTTGGGGTGGGTGTAGCTCTTCACCCCGAGCTTCATGGTCATTAGTCGGAACGGCGACGGGGCCGCAGCAGCAGCGGGAGCAGCCCCGGCCTTGGCCGCCGCCACCGCATAGGTCATTGCTGACCCCGTCACCGCCGAAGAAGTGCTCGCCATCATGGGGCGGTTTTTAAGGAAGAGCCACACACACCCCAAAAGTCACAGGCCCCAAGATGTTAATGGCCTCAGTAAGTGTGTCTTTCCCAGAGCAGAGGGAGTGTAAATTGACTGGCCCACCTCTCCCCCTGATGGTATTAATTGGGAGGGGGGCCCTTCCTTCCCTCTGCTCAATGGGTAATTAGAAAAAATAAAAGAGGTGCCTTTTGGAGAGGCAGAGAGAGGACAAGGAGAGAGAAAGAGGGGGATGGGAAGGAGGGGGGGCCGCAAAGGCAGGGTCCCCACTTAAGGTGTTGGTCGGTGGGTGGGCGTCGGCTGGGTGCACTCCCCCGATGGAATAAAAAAAGTCTTTCCCGATGGTCTTCGGGCAGGGGGAGAAGATGTCTTCACCTGGGTAGGCTGGAAAAAAAACCCAGGCTCAGCCCACACCAGGTCTTCTTGGTATGGAGGAAACAAAACTTCACCTGGGCAGGCTCCAGCCAACCCAGGCCAGGCTTTCGGCCCGTCTTCTTTCCTCCCCCCGCCTAGGATGTAAAGTCTTTAGGGGCGAATGCACATAGACACCCACCTGCAGATGTTTCGAGTTGCAGCTCCTCCCCTCCTTCCACGTGGAGCTGTTTGGTCTCCTCTCTCCCTCTCCTGGGCTGGAGGCCGACTTGGGAGGTGATGTAAGAAAAAGGAGACTTACCATCAAGTAACTTTAAAGTAAGCTTTAAGTAACTTATAAACACACTATATACACGAGAGGTCTTTACCATGCCTCTGGTAGAAGCCTCTTACAATACTGAACAGACCAGTATTTATACCAGTCCAACAGGAAGTGACATATGACAGGAAGTGAGGTATGTACACAGTTCATAGTTCATAGTTCATAGTTCACAGGAAGTGATGACATAACTTCCCGGAAGTTATCATTTTTATCACATTCTTCCCTCCTGCAGGATTAGGAAGCTGTGGTCTACCTTTTGGTCCGCAGCCGCCGAACAAGGAAGAGTCGCACCCGTTTGGATTCCCGTCGTAGAGGGTCGCTGGTCCGCTTACATGCGGTTGGCCATTGGTCAGAGTCTGTGTGGCCTGGATTGCCCTGTGAAGGGTCGGGGAGATCATGGCTTCGAGTACGAGCCCCAATAGGTTCAAAGTCGGACTGCCTCTATTCAGAGGGAGGTGCAGAGCTGGTCTGTGGCGGATCAGTACTTTCATGCGCGGTACTGGGAGGGTCGCAACCTTGAGCACGGGGTTCTACCGGCACCAAGCTAGTTGGTGTCCGATCAGGATCCTGGAGAGGGGTACCCGATAGGTCCCAAGAGTTTCCTGGTGAAATGCCATCACCCGATGTCCCACTAGGTCCTGGTGGGCAGGGAGCCAGATCCCGTAATGATACGGTAGATTCTCGGCCGTCGGAATATCGTATGTTTGCATAGGTGGGGTTGGCATCGGTTAGTTCGACCTCGTCTACAAGAGGGTCATTTTTAGACGCCCGAACGTATCTTCGGAGTAATACAGGTCCAGGAGTAGTTAGCCATGACGGGAGTGATATCCCATGAGATGAGCGACGCTGGAATCCAAAGAACCATTCATGAGGTGTAGTATTTGTGGCTGTAGAAAGCAGGGACCGTATAGAGTGCAATGCATCCGGAAGCACTGTTTCCCATTGCTGGTCTGGTAGGCCCCGAGATCTTAAAGCGAGACGTACGGAATTCCAGATGATACCGTTATACCTCTCTACCTGCCCATTTCTGATGGGATGGTATGGTGTTGTTTTGCTTGTAGCAATTCCCCGTTCTGAGAGGTAGTCCTTGAGTTCCCTTGACATAAAGGATGGACCCCGATCTGAGTGAATATAAGCCGGCATGCCACAGAGAGAAAATACCTGCTCAAGGCAGCAGATTACTGTGGACGCCAGCATATTGGAGCAGGGGAAGGCAAACGGAAAACGTGAATATTCGTCGATCATGGTGAGCAAATATGTGTTCCGAGTTGAAGAGGGCACTGGGCCCTTAAAATCGATGCTAAGTCGTTGCATCGGTTGGGTTGCATGTATGAGTATACCATCTGAGGGGCGGAAGAACTGAGGTTTTAATTCCGCACAAAGCCGGCATTCTGAGCATATTTTCTTTACATCTCCAGTGGAAAAAGGGAGATTCCGTGATCGTACGAAATGTAGCATGCGCGTAACGCCAGGATGACACAAACCATTGTGGACATCCATGAGAGTGGAGGATGACATAGTGGAGCAGAATGCCCGTGTGAGGGTGTCCGGGGCCACATTCTCCTTGCCAGGCCGATAGAGAATGGTATAACCAAAAGAGGCCAGTTCCATCCTCCAAAGTTGTATTTTATTATTCTTAATTTTGGTTCGTTTTCGATTATCGAGCATGAAGGTGACTGATCGTTGGTCCGTGATCAATGTAAAGTGCTGGCGAGCTAGAAAATGGTTCCACTTCCGTACTGCCTCTATGATGGCTGTGGCTTCTTTCTCAACTGGAGGATAATGTAGCTCGGCACCTTGTAAGGTCCTGGACATAAATGCTACAGGACGACCTTCCTGATTCAGAGTAGCCGAGATCGCCACCTCCGAGGCATCACATTCAACCACGAAAGGGAGATTCTCATCAATGGAGTGAAGAGCCGCTTTCTCCAACTGTTTTTTGAGAAGGTTAAAGGCTGCAACAGCCGCTTTTCCCAGTGGAAATGATCTAGCATGCAGCAAGGGTTGGATTTTGTCCGAAAAATGAGGAATCCATTTAGCGTAGTATGCAAACAGACCGAGAGCCCGATGTAAAGAAGCCGGATTCTTAGGTGACGGGAGCTCTTGGAGCGGGCGAAGTCTTTCTGGGTCTGGCTTAATGATACCATTGCCTACGCAGTAGCCAAGGATGTTGATGGTCGGTTGCGACTCAACAGATTTGGATTCATTCAGGGTCAAATTACGGCGATGGAGGGCATCCCGAAATTTTTGGAGGTTGGAGTCGTGTTCCTGTTGATCGTGACCCGCAATGGTAATGTTATCAAGATAGGGAAAAGTGTCCCTTAGGTTTTCCTGCTTAACCAGGCCATCCATTGCCCGTTGAAAGACAGCCACTCCATTAGTAACCCCGAATGGGAGGCGACAAAATTGGTACAGCCGTCCATTAGCCTCAAAGGCTGTGTACTGCTTATCTGAGACCTTCAAGGGTAACTGATGATAGGCACTTTTTAAATCGTAAGTTGAGAACACTTTGTATTCGGCCAGTTTATTAACCATATCATCAATGCGTGGCAATGGGTAGGCGTCCAAGTCGGTATATTGATTGATGGTTTGCGAATAATCGATGCATAGTCGCTGTTTGTGAGGTTTTAGAGGGTTCTTGACAATGACGACTTGAGCCCGCCAGGGCGACGAACATGGTTCAATGATATCCTCTGCTAGAAGTCGAGAGATTTCAGCCGCAATAAAAGATTGGTCTTCCTGATTAAAGCGCCGCGATTTCGTTATTATCGGTTGGCATTGAGGCGGAATACTGGCAAATAGTGAGGGTTCATCAAGTGAAGCTGCTGATAATGCACAAAATGGTAATTTAGACGGTATATTAGAAATAGTAAGTCCGGGTTTGGATCCACCAAACTCAATGGTGAGTTTCTTATGCTGTTTTTGGAAGTCCAGCCCTAAGAGGAGATCACTACATAAGTCCTTGAGCACCGAAAGTCGGGTGGAGGGATACATACGACCATGAAGTGTCATATCAACAACACAAAAGCCGGAGATTCTGGTATTAAGTGATGACTGGGCCATCGCAATTGCCTGGTCCGATGGGAAGACATGTAGTTTCAATTTCGCAACAATCTGTTCCTTAATGAAACTATCAGTACTTCCTGAGTCAATTAAGGCATCTAAGGTATGCCCTTTAATTGAAATTTTTGTGGCTGCATGAGACAGGTTCTGTGGGCAAGCAGCTGTAATTGGTGTCGTTGCACAGAGAGTGGCTAAAATTCTCGGTGTGCTTCTTCGGGAGGGAGCTCGAGAGGAAGCTTGATAGGTCCTAGCTGGAGCATCTTGATAGGCCCTAATTGGGGCAGTTCGGTAGGCCTTAGCTGGATTGGCCCTCGTAGAGGCCCTTGATAGGCAAACTTTAGCAAAGTGTCCTTTTTTCCCGCAATAACTGCAGATTGCATTGCGAGCAGGGCAGGTTTTCCTAGGGTGAAAAGCATCTCCACAAAAGAAGCATTCCTTCCTAGATTGCCAAGAGGCTGCTAAAGTGGGGTCGTCCTCCTCTTCTTCATCAGAATTATCAGAATTAGATTCCCCCATGATAGGGTTCACCTGAGACCGCTTGAATTGTCTGGTTGCAGCTACAGCAGCAGATCGAGATCTGGGCAGCTGATAGAGGTCTGCATTTCTCTTTGCCAAATCCAGTGAACAAGCTAGGTCAAAAGCTTTTTGTAGCTCAAGTGTTTTACTTTCTAGTAGACGCTGGCGTATAAATGGAGAGGCAATCCCGCAGATGAAAGCATCACGAATCATTTCTTGGCGGTACAGCTCAGCTGAGGCTGCCTGAAAGTTACAATCTACGCTGAGCCTGCGAAGTTCTTGCAGGAATTCGTCAATTGATTCCCCTGGCCCTTGTCGGGCTGTGGCCAGTAGATGTCTAGCATAGACCTCATTTGGGGTCTTCGCATACAGTTTCTTAAGTGCCCGAATCACCTCTTCGTAATTATCCCAGTCATCAACATATTCGAACACTTTTGGGGTCACATAATTGACAAGTATCTTCAATTTAGCAGGAGCATCCGCTTTACATTCATCCAGAAAATTCTCAAAAGTACGATACCAATGCTTCCATACCCTGCCAGCTGCTGGTGTATTCGGGTCCAAGTCCAGACGAATAGGTCTAAGGATTTTCTCCATGATGGGTGGTTCCCTGGATCCTTAACTTCCGAGTTTGTCTGAAGGTCTAGTATTTGTCAGTGTAAATATTAAGTTACTTAAATTGATGTAAGAAAAAGGAGACTTACCATCAAGTAACTTTAAAGTAAGCTTTAAGTAACTTATAAACACACTATATACACGAGAGGTCTTTACCATGCCTCTGGTAGAAGCCTCTTACAATACTGAACAGACCAGTATTTATACCAGTCCAACAGGAAGTGACATATGACAGGAAGTGAGGTATGTACACAGTTCATAGTTCATAGTTCATAGTTCACAGGAAGTGATGACATAACTTCCCGGAAGTTATCATTTTTATCACAGGAGGCAGTGATGAAAAAAACCCCTCCTGTTGGAATGCTGGCCTCCTCCTCTGTCCTCTCCTCCGTCCTCTCCAGGCACCTCTGTAAATGATGTAGGCTGCTAGTAGTAGTGGTGCTCCCCACAGCAGCAGGAGCTCAGGAACAGCACAGCCTTCTCCTCTCACTGCTGCAACACAATGAGCTCCTCTGAGGGTGCCGGTCAGTTGCTTCACTAACCCCTAGATGGCACCTTCACTGGTTGGTTTCCTTTTGCTAAATTGTTAGTTGTTTACTTAACTGCCTTTTATTAGGTTCATTGGTTTCACCTGGTTTTGCTTGTATTTAAGTTCAGTGGTTTCTTCCCTCTGGTCTCAGTGCTGACAAGGGAGTCAGTCTTGACAAGGTGCTCAGTTTTGGACAAGCCGGTTGCCCTGGGGTCGCTTGTCTTGAGCTCAGTCTTGACAAGCCGGTTGCCTCACGGTAGCTTGTCTTGAGTTCCTATCTTGACTAGCCATTTGCCTATGTGGTAGCTTGTCTTGAGCTCCTATGTTTTGTAACTGTTTACCTGTGTGATTCTAGTTAAAGTACTGTTATTTAAGACTGCATATCTGCTTCTCGCCTCGTCTGTCTGCACTTGGGTCCAGAACCAGCCTCGCCCGGACAGCACGGCCCCGTTTCTACACGGCCCCGTGACACCAACCCTGATAGTAGGACTGAGCCAGTATGGACCCAGCAGCGATGGAGGAATTTCGTTCTATTCTCGTCCGTTAAGGTGCTTTCCTCGCTCTTCTTGCATCCCTTCGGAATATAATCCATTGAGCGTGCTAACTCTGGAAAACGATGGTTCCATCGCTTACAAAGATTATGATCATATGATCGCCACGACATGTACCTGCCGCTAGTGGATGAGGAGGATGATTTTTGTCTTGAGATTTCTGAACCTCTGCAGTTCGTGATCAGTCGGAATGGGAAATATCATTGCTTGAAAAGCCAAGAAAATTCGCTATGTGTACTAATACAGACTTTTTCATTTTTGACTTCTAATTCTAAATGCCCAGGAGGGTGTGTGGCTGGCTACTGTTGTACACGTGTGACTGTGACTTCGGATTTATCAAGTTTGAGCCTTTTAAGTTTCTTCCCCCCCCTTGGGTATCCATAATATAGAAGTGTGGATAATTTAGGCATATGCTCTATTTTCATTTAAATGATTATCCTGTGCCCTATGTCTTATAATGATACAAGGGCCATTTTATAATTGTTTCTGGTTGTGCTTTATGGTTTGTTTTGAGCAATGTTTTGCTGCTTGTTTGTGCTCATGTTGCTGGAGGTGTATTGGCTATTTCACAACTGCTCTTGGGCAGCAAGCTTTCTGGGTTTTTTTGTTTTGCTAAATGTGCTCTTGGTAGTTCTGTCTTGAGTAATTGATCTCGTGGTTTTTAAAAAAATGTTTGAAGCTGAGTGTTTTAATGTGAAGGCAATGACTGCTAAATGATGCTTTTTTGGTCGTACAGGCACGGAGTTTTGTACACCAGGACCACGAGTACTGCCTTATCAGTCCTTTGGTTCCTGCTTCCAGACTTCCCCCCCCCCCCGCCTCACATGATTGAAGGTCAGCAAGCCTACATGGTCCGTCGCCCCCTTGATAGTCGCCGGGTTAGGAGGAGTATTCTATACCTGGTCAATTGGGAGGGTTATGGTCCTGAAGAGCGTTCCTGGGTTTCGGCCCGGGACATTTTGGATCCTGAACTCATCAGGGACTTTCGCCGTCGTCACCCTGATCGTCCAGGAGGAACTTCAGGAGCCGTTCCTAGGGGAGGGGGTCCTGGAGGGTGCTGGTCAGTTCTGTCAGTAACCCCTAGATGGCACCTTCACTGGTTTGTTTCCTTTTGCTAAATTGTTACTTGTTTACTTAACTGCCTTTTATTCGGTTCATTGGTTTCACCTGGTTTTGCTTGTATTTAAGTTCAGTGGTTTCTTCCCTCTGGTCTCAGTCCTGACAAGGGAGTCAGTCTTGACAAGGTGCTTTGTCTTGACAAGGTGCTCAGTTTTGGACAAGCCGGTTGCCCTGTGGTAGCTTGTCTTGAGTTCCTATGTATTGTAACTGTTTACCTGTGTGATTCTAGTTAAAGTATTGTTATTTAAGACTGCATATCTGCTTCTCGCCTCGTCTGTCTGCACTTGGGTCCAGAAACAGCCTCGCCCAGACAGCACGGCCCGTCTCTACACGGCCCTGTGATAGCAACCCTGACAATTTCCCTCCTCACGCACACACTCGGCACTGCAGGTCGTGTTGCACAGACGGCGACAGGAAAGTGTCTCACTCGGCCCTTTCCCTGACGAAGATCTAGCGCTGTCGCTTGTCCGATGGGTCACACAGCGTCATCTTCACATGGTCCCCCCTCACAGACAGACACAGGCCCAGCGCAGGGTTCAGTATCATATCATCCTGGGCGGGGCGGGGAAACAAGAACTGCATCAGCCAGCTCCCCCAAACGCTCACACAGTGGGGCTGCATATGGTGATACTGCGATTCCTGGCCAGAATGGAGATCACTGGGTAATTGGGAAGATAGGAACAGGCCATTCAGCCCCACGCCCCTGTTCCACCAGTCAATTAGATCAATTGGTAGCTGATCAGTATCTTAACTCCATCTACCCGCTTTGGTGCCATAACCCTTAATACCCTTGCCTAAAAAAAATCTATCAATCTTCAGTTTTGTAATTTTCAACTGACCCAGGCCTCAACAGCTTTTTAGTGGAGAGTTCCAGATTTCCACTCCCCTTTGTGTGAAGTGGTTCCTGACATCACCCCTGAACGGCCTGGCTCTAATTTCAAGGTTAAGCCGCCCTTGTCCTGGACTCCCCCCACCAGAGGAAATAGATTCTCTCCACCTATCAAATCCTTTAATCACCTTAAAAACTTCTGTTCGATCACCCCTTAATCTTCCACATTCAAGGGAATACAAGGCTAGTCTGTGCAACCTGTCCTCATAATTTAACCCTTTTAGCTCCCGGAATCATTCTGCGGAACCTGCGCTGCACCCCCTCCAAGGCCAATATATCTGGTGCGGTGCCCAGAACTGAATGCAGTTACTCCGGATGGGGTCTAACCAGAGCTCTGTTCCCCCGTCAATCACGCCTGCTGTAGAAACATAGAAGATAGGAGCAGGTGTCGGCCATTCGGCCCCTTGAGCCTGCTCCGCCATTCAATGAGATCATGACTGATCATCCAAACTCAGTACCCTGTCCCTGCTTTCTCCCCATATCCCATCCCTTTCGCTTTAAGAAATATATCTAACTCCTTCTTGAATATATTTAATGAATTGGCCTCCACTGCCTTCTGTGGTAGAGAATTCCACAGGTTCACCACTCTCTGGGTGAAGAAATTCCTCCTCATCTCTGTCCTAAATGGTTTACCCCTTATCCTTAGACTGTGACCCCTGGTTCTGGACTCCCCCGCCATCAGGAACATCCTTCCTGCGTCTAGTCTGTCTAGTCCTGTTAGAATTTTATAAGTTTCAATGAGATCTCCTCTCATTCTTCTAAACTCCAGCGAATATAAGCCCAATCGACCCAATCACTCCTCATACGTCATTCCTGCCATCCCAGGTATCAGTGGCTATAAGTGACTGGGACTGATTTTATGCACATAATTTGTATGTAACTATCCTCCACTCACTGTTTTTATCAGGAGACGTTGCTGGAGATTCGGTCATGAGTTCTGTTTGCTGTAGTTGGCAGAGAGACTCTTTTTAAATAGACTCTGTAGACTGTTTGCTGTCGCGGGCTGTTTACATTTGCTGAGTAAACAGACCTTGTTTGCGATAAATAGGCTGTTTGCTGTGAGTCCTGCCGTAAGTCCCGCCCCGCCTGCAACTCATTGGCTGACACAGTGGTGTCAATAGACACGCTGCACTCCTACTCTTGATGGCATTGTGGGTCAAATGCAATAGCTGGGGATGGGGGGGGAGGTGGTGGTGGGTAGCAATCAGACAGGCTGCAATTATCCTCAGGTCCTGGTCTAGGGATCGGGCCCGAGGAATTTCCGATAAGCTGGCCTCTGAAAATTCCCCCTGATGGGTCTAAGTTCAAACACTGATGTGTGCTTCTCTTATTTATTTGGTCTCTTTGCAACATGTTGCAATTCCAGAGCAGAAAAGACAGTCCCAGAGGGGGAAAGTATCTGACCCACTGCACCACCCAGTCCCAGGGGTTGAAACTGTTGTGTATGTAACCTGTTCCACCTTAAGAGAGCTTAAGCCTGTTCCACCTTAAGAGATGTACTACTTTCTCAGGCTGCTGTAGACGTAATACCGGGGGTGAACACACCGGTATATAAGCACTGTGCAGTAATCTTGTATTCAGTATAGTCCCTACCTCCAACCAGTAAAGACCTGTTTTTATTGTTACTCATTAGTCTGTTTTAATTAACTTAATAATTCACAGACTTAACACTGGCGATGAGTCAGGTTCTTACCCTGCGGCAGTTATTCCACGGCGGTTGAAGAGAGGTTTCAAACCTCACCACTCACCACCCCACTGGAAGTGACAGGCATTAGGACCCTGAAGCCTCCATCAGCTTGTGAACCGGAGTAGAAGACAGGACTGGGGAAGAGAGAGGTATAGGGCGATAGCGATCGGCAGATAAGGGCCGGGACGCTTTCAAGTGCGAGGCGCAGCCGGGCCATTGATCGCATCCGCTGATAAGGGCCGCACTCGGGGGCTGAAGGGAGACGGCGTCGGGGGACGGGTGAAGACCGCCAAGCGCGGGAAAACTGCCATTTTGTGGGCGGAGGACGACGGCAAGAGCGGGAAGCCGCCATCTTTGATAACAAGTAAAGAAAATAAAATCTGAGAAATTGCAAATCTACAATGCCTAAACACGGGAATATTAGCACCTTTGATAGTGACCTCGAAGATTGGGCCATATATGTTGAAAGAGTAAAAAATTATTGTAAGGCCAATAAAATTCGTGACCAAGATAAAGCTCTAACATTATTAAATTTAATGGGTGCGAGGACATACGGGCAATTGAAACACCTGTTATCACCAGATGAACCAGCGGATAAGACGTTCGATGAGATTGTTACTGTCCTGAAAGATCATCTAAACCCCACGCCGCTGATGCTAGCGGAACGATTTAAATTTTACGACAGAAGGCAG
The DNA here is from genome assembly GCF_052327205.1 of Somniosus microcephalus. Classification (NCBI taxonomy): domain Eukaryota; kingdom Metazoa; phylum Chordata; class Chondrichthyes; order Squaliformes; family Somniosidae; genus Somniosus; species Somniosus microcephalus. Next base: position 138,440,242 of record NW_028225179.1, on the reverse strand, counting down.
CTACAGCATGAAAGCAATGCTGAATATTTGCTGGAATTGCGTAAATTAGCGAAATATTGCCAGTTTGGAACGGGACTGACAGAGGCACTTCGAGACAAATTTGTGTGTGGTTTATTTAAACAGGATACACAAAAGCGACTGCTCGAGGAGAATGAGCTGACGCTTGAGAAGGCGGTCACTATGGCAGCAGCACACGAAGCCGCAGCGAGAGGCACGGCAGTAATGCAGCTACGGTCACCGGAGCTCAGTGCACACAAATTGGGTGTGAGTTCTGGCAAATGTTATCGTTGTGGAAAGACAACGCATGATCAGAACCAGTGTTGGTTTAAAAACCAAGAATGTAGAACTTGTGGTAGGCTTGGACATATAGCTAGAGTATGCAGGTCAGCGAAGAAGACCAGCAACAAGAAGTCACCGCAAGGGAAATACGCAAAGGTACACAAGGTGGCCGAACAGGAGTCCGATTCAGACGCAAGCAGTATTGAACTGGCTAGCTTAAGGGTACTCAACGTTGGTAAGGGTGCAGACCTCCAGACAATTTGGTTTACTCTTCAGATAGAAGGAGTCCAAGTAAAAATGGAATTGGACACTGGATCGGCATTGTCGGTCATGAATAAGAAAGATTACAGAAGGTTATTCCAACATATTCCCCTACAGGATACGGAGATTATATTGACAACCTACACGGGGCAGAGAGTGTACCCCATCGGGACAATAAAGGTTGCAGTGGCCAACAAGGGCGAAGGAAGTCAAATAATGGACTTATATGTGCTACCGGAGGGAGGTCCACCACTACTAGGCCGGGAGTGGTTTAGAAACATAAATATGGACTGGCATTCGCTAAAAGCCATAAAGAGTGAGAACTCGGTGCAGATAATCAGCCCAGACTCTAGAACTGATGATGGTAAGACCAACCCATGTGCAAAAGACAAAGTTTCAGCACAGAATTCCACTGAGCAACAACAACATAGTTTAACAGAGAATTCTGAGTCTGTCAAGTCTACTGATATGCACATTTTTGAGGGACACTGGGCTCGAACTCAACTCCATTTCAAACTACAACAGCAATTAGAACAAATGATTCGCCGTTTTGAGCAAGAGATGAATGAAATAAAAAAGTTCTTTGTTACAGAGTGGGAGAATCTGGAAAGTCAACAGAAGCAACTGATGGAGAAAATGGAGCAGGAGCACACCAACCATCTGCGTGAGGAGGCCGAACGAATCAAAGCTGATTCAGGTTCTGAAGGTGCGTGCCATAATCTGGTGTCAGAAGAGTTAACGGTCAGCCAACTCCTTCATATGCTGAGGGACAAGACTCTGAAATGGGAAAAACTTGAACACGAGCTGCGATCTTCAAAGGAAAAGGGTTCGGAGCTCTCAAAAGTCATTGAGATGGCTGATGTGACGACACAGACTGAAACGACTGCAACAGAGCAGCCATTGGATGCCAAAAGTACGCTGACTCACGTCAATGTAGAACAACAGACCGCTGAAACAGGTGCTCCGGTAGAGGGATTGCATAGTCCGATCAATCAATCTCCAAAGGAAGTTGAAGTATTAAAATCACAAATGAGGTCACTAGTAAACGACTTGCTGAAAGCCCAGAAAAAGCTGGATGCAGAGGTACACATGAAGAAGTCTCTTCAGGAAAGATGTCTGGATTTGGAACAAGAGCTGGCTAACGTCCAGCTGGGTATGGAGGAAATAGACGACCCTCTCACTGGTCTAGCTCAGGACGACACCGAATATTACCATGACCTGGTGGACGACACCGAATATTACGATGTCCTGTCCTGCCCAGCTTGTAACTTCAACTCCCAAAGTGCAGAAATCATGGAGGAGCACCAAAAGTCTACGGAACATCGGGAGAAGCTGGCTCTACGACGGAAACAGGAGGAAGAGAAGGAGGAACTGCGCATGCAGCTGGCAGCTGTGGCAGCTGACAATGGAGCCCAGAGAGTCTCCAAGAAGCAGAAAAGGAAAAGTAAAAACAGAAGATGACCCATCTGAACCATTATCACCTCTACCAGATCACACACGTGGTCCCTCCGAACGGAGCCAAATCAGTTCGGAAGTTCAAGCTGTTAAATCCATGAAAGGACTATTGAATGAGTAACGTGAACCGACTACACCACAGAGATTGAATCTGTGAACTGTTTTCCGCAGAGACTGAATCTGTGATATGTTACGTTAAACATGAAGTTATATATGTATATATGTTATTACGTTATGTTAAATGGGGGGGATGACTATAAAGCTAAGAAGGGAGGAGTGTTGTGTATGTAACCTGTTCCACCTTAAGAGAGCTTAAGCCTGTTCCACCTTAAGAGATGTACTACTTTCTCAGGCTGCTGTAGACGTAATACCGGTGGTGAACACACCGGTATATAAGCACTGTGCAGTAATCTTGTATTCAGTATAGTCCCTACCTCCAACCAGTAAAGACCTGTTTTTATTGTTACTCATTAGTCTGTTTTAATTAACTAAATAATTCACAGACTTAACAGAAACGACAGTGTCTGACCCACTGCACCACCCAGCCCCAGAGGGGGAAAGGACAGTGTCTGACCCACTGCACCACCCAGTCCCAGAGGGGGAAAGGACAGTGTCTGACCCACCGCACCACCCAGTCCAAAGATACAGTAGATATTTAGCTTCCCTTCAGTATGTCTGATCTTCTCAACCCCATTCTCCAGCTGCTCCACAATTGGTCAGCGAGCGGATTTCAGGAACACCCTGTGGATTGGGAAACACCTGGATCTCTGGGGCCTTCATCCGCTGCAGAATTGCAGCCGCTGCCTGCGTTCCGGAAAACCCCCACTCATCTGTTTGATTTTGAACTTCTGTGCCCCTGGGATACTGACGACCCATCTGTAGGCGGCACACCTGACTAGCAGCATGCTCACAAGTCCAGCCTCCAGGCACAGGCGGCTGGGGACTTTGGTGAGGATTTTGCCATCAGACGTGTACTCAAAATACTCCGGGGTGGGGTGGTGGAAGGGGGGAGGGAGAGAGAACATGATCAGGTGAGAATTAGTTTTGAGGTCTGTTATCAAAGAAAGTAAGACTTGCATTGAGACAGAGCCATTCACGGATGTCCCAAAGCACTTTGCTGCCAATGAAGTGTAGTCACTGTTGTAATGTGGGAAACACGGCAGCCAATTTACAAACAGCAAGATCACACAAACATCAACGACCAGATAATTTTTTTTTTTTACAGTGATGTTGGTTGAGGGATAAACATTGGCCAGGACACCGGGGAGAACTCACCTGCGCTTCTTTGAAATTGGGCCAGGGGATCTTTTAAGTCCACTTGAGAGGGCAGACAGGGCCTCGGTTTATCATCTCACCTGAAAGATTGCATCTCCGACAGTGCGGCACTCCTTCAGTACTGTACTGGGAGAGTCAGCCTGGATTACCTGACCCAGTCTGTGGAGTGGGGGCTTGAACCCACAACCTTCTGACTCAGAGGCGAGAGTGCTACCCACTGAGCCACGGCCAGCACCTGCCTTGACTGTGCTCAATACAGGCTAGGGACTGAATCTGGCACCTTCTGGTCTGTATCGTTCAGAAGCGGTTACACCAGGCACTGCCCAGGGCTACAGTGCCACTGGGCAAGTTTCCAGGTTTCCCTCCTTGTTGTTTTCTGGGCTAATCCCTCTAGTCCATTTACCTGATGTTCCTCAAATCTGTTGCAGGGAAACATTAATGCAGACCCACTGGCCAGTCCAGTGCTCAGGCAGAGCTGGGTTTCCCTGTTCATCAGCTGGAAAAGTAATACATACGAAAGTGTTACAAATGTGTTCAGGGATGAACTACTGGTGTAAATTCACACAGCAGCACCAGATGTGCAGTTGATTTGTCTTGAGAACACTGCTGAAACCCTCATTCATGCCTTTGTTACCTCCAGACTTGTCTCTTCCAACGCTCTCCTGGCCGGCCTCCCACCTTCCTACCCTCTGTAAACTTGAGCTCGTCCAAACTTCTGCTGCCTCTATCCTAACTCACACCAAGTCCCGTTCACCCATTACCCCCTGTGCTTGCTGACCCAGTCCGGCAACGCCTCGATTTTTAAATTCTTATCCTTGCGGTCAAATCCCCCCCAGGGCTTCACAGCCTCCCTTATCTCTGTAACCTCCTCCGGCCCTACAACCCTCTGAGGTCTCTGCGCTCCTCCAATTCTGGCCTCTTGAGCATCTCTGATTTTCATCGCTCCACCATTGGCGGCCGTGCCTTCGGCTGCCAAGGCCCTGAGCTCTGGAATTCCCTCCCTAAACCTCTCTGCCTCTCTCTCCTCTTTTAAGACGGTCCTTAAAACCTACCTCTTTGGCCAAGTGCTGTGATCACCTGTCGCAATATCTCATTGTGTGGCTCGGTGTCAAATTTTGTCTAATTACACTCCTGTGAAGCGCCTTGGGTCGTGACGTAAGAAAACTACTCGGCACTTGGTCTAAGCGTTAAACAAAGATTTAATCAACTGTTTTACAACATGGAGGCCTAGTTGTGTCCTTCCCTAGTTCCTGTTAAGAATGTCCTGCGCAAGCTGGGCCCGTGCCAGAGTATTTATACTTCCCTGGACAGCGCCACCCGTAGGACGCTCAGTATTATTTCATAAGTCTTCCTTTCGTCAATGACTGATTCATGTCAGGTCGTTTGTACGATGTTAAAGGCGCTATACAAATACAAGTTGTTGTTGCTTTACATTGACACTGTGAGCTCCCTCAATTAAAGTTTCATGAGTTTCCTACACCTCACTGTGAGCAAGTTGTCAATCCATAAGGGAAAGTCGTCCAACTCACTGCTGTGTACATCGCCGGGTGGACCTCTGGTACGTACAGCTCTGGGTAGACGTTATTGAGGTACCAGGTGAAATTCTTACACCGTAATCTCGCTCTAATCTGCTTCCTCTCAGAAATGTCACCAAACAAACCCTGAAACACAAAAAAAGGAGAGACCACAGATTACTCTGCTTTGCTCCCCCCTCTCCCCCTTGGCATTCCCTCCTCTCCTGGAGGTGCCGACTTCTTTCGCGTTCCATGGACTCCATGGTGGCCTCCCGCACCGCCCACCAAATGCTAGCCTTAGATGGTGAAATGCCACCTAGGATTGCCAACCCTGGTTGGACGTCGCCATGGAGGCTTAGTCACATGACTTCTGACCTCCAACCGCACCCCCCCACCTAACACATCATTCCTCGAGGAGCCCCACGGCCAACTGGAAAGCCAACAGACTCTTCATTAAACGAATCTTGACTGTCAGTCAAACAGCCTTTCTCCTCCCCTCCATTGCTAATATTTTTATAATTAATAAAAAGAAAATGAAAAAGAGAACAATTTTTTTTAATGATCTCATGATGTTTCTCCCGGGCTGTTCACAGCAGTGTCCTGGAGATTCACCATACTGGGCATCTTGGCTGAACGCAATATGAAGGAAGGAGTATAGCAGCAGGAGTAGACTATTTAGCCCCTCGAGCTTGTTCTGCCATTCAATTAGATTATGGCTGATCTGTATCTTAACTCCATTCACCCGCCTTGCTCCCATATCCTGCACTCAACTTGGCTGAACCCAATCCTGCCCTATTCGGTCCAACTGGTCCATGCCGGTGTTTATGCTCCACAAGAGCCTCCTCCCACTTTACTTCATCTCAACCTATCAACATATCCTTCTATCCCTTTATCCCTCGTATACTTATCTTGCTTAACCTTAAAACCATCTGTGCTGTTCGCCTCAACTACTCCTTGTGGTAGCAAGTTCCACATTCTAACTACTCTCTGGGTAAAGAAGTTTTTCCTGAATTCCCATATTGGATGTATAGGTGACTACCTTATATTTATGACCTCTAGTTTTGGTCACCACTACAAGTGGAAACACCTTCTCTACGTCTACCCTATCAAACCCCTTCATAATTTTATAGACCTGTATCAGGTCACCCCTCAGTCTTCTCTTTTCTAGAGAAAAGAGCTCCAGCTTATTCAGCCTTCCCTAATAGAAATAACCTGTCAGTTCTGGCATCATCCTTGTAAAACATTTTTTGCACCTACTCCAGCGCCTCTGTATCCTTTTTATAATGTGGAGACCAGAACTGTTCACGGTGCTCCAAGTGTGGTCTCACGGTGCTCCAAGTGTGGTCTCACGGTGCTCCAGGTGTGGTCTCACGGTGCTCCAGGTGTGGTCTCACGGTGCTCCAGGTGTGGTCTCACGGTGCTCCAGGTGTGGTCTCACGGTGCTCCAGGTGTGGTCTCACGGTGCTCCAGGTGTGGTCTCACAGTGCTCCAGGTGTGGTCTCACAGTGCTCCAGGTGTGGTCTCACAGTGCTCCAGGTGTGGTCTCACGGTGCTCCAGGTGTGGTCTCACGGTGCTCCAGGTGTGGTCTCACGGTGCTCCAGGTGTGGTCTCACAGTGCTCCAGGTGTGGTCTAAACAAGGTTCGATACATGTTTATCTTTTCAATTCAATTCCTCTAAAAATGGCACCCATTGCTATGTTTGTACCCCCCCCCCCTTCTCCTCCCTCCATTACTGATATTGCTGAGTTGGCTCCCACATTATCCTAGCTTTCTTCGCGAGGGTCACCTTCTGCGCAATCTCTGCCGCTTTCTTGATCCGTCTGTAAAAGATGTCCTTGTACTCGTCCATCCACACCTCGGCCAGTCGCACCAGGTTGCGACACACGACCTGCGGCCCGTCTGGGAAGGTGTACGGGGTGTTGCTGCGGAACACGTGCCCCACGACAGAGCAGGGCACGATCTCAAGATGCCCGCCGCACTACTAGACCTGCGGGCGACAACGGTCAGTCAGTCATTTGGGGGCGGGGGGGGGGGGGGGCTGAGTAACAGCCTGTGATATAGTTAAAAATAAAATAATATTCTGGCTTTCTCCCCTCATGTCCTGATCCAGACAATAAAAAACTTGCAATTATACACCTCTGGACGTCCCAAAATGCTTTACCACCAATTAAGTACTTTATTATTTGAAGAGTAGTCGCTGTTGTCATGTAGGAAACGCGACAGCCGATTTGCGCACAGCAAGATCCCAAAAAAACCAGTAAAGACCAGATAATCTATTTTAGGTGTTGGTTACCGGGGAGAACTCACACTGCTCTACTTAGAAATAGTTGTCATGGGATCTTTCCCATCCACCTGAGAGGGCAGACGGGGCCTGGGTTTAACTACTCATCTGAATACAGGCATTTAAAAGGAAGCTAGATAAGTACATGAGGGAGAAAGGAATAGAAGGATATGTTGATCGGGCGAGAGGAAGTAGGGTGGGAGGAGGCTTGTGTGGAGCATAAACACCGGCATGGACCAGTTGGGCCGGATGGGCTGTTTCTGGGCTGTAAGTTCTGTGTAAAAATTAGCAGCCCATTAGTGATCCCATTATCCATTCATATGGTACATCATGCAGATTAATTATGCTACAACTGAGGTAACTTCCTTTGAACAATGGGGAACTGCCACCAGATTGATCACAGCACCCGAACTGCACTGATCACTGCAAAGGATATATTTAAGGTGGAGATAAGACAGATTTTTGAATGGTAAGGGAGTCAAGGGTTATGGAGAGCGGGGCAGGGAAGTGGAGTTGAGGCCAAGATCAGATCAGTCCATGATCTTATTGAATGGCGGAGCAGGCTCGAGGGGCCAAATGACCTGCTGCTGCTCCTATGTCTTATGTTCTTATGTTCTTATGTAAGAAGTCACACAACACCAGGTTATAGTCCAACAGCTTTATTTGAAATCACAAGCTTTCGGAGCGCTGCTCCTTCATCAGGTGAAGTGGAGAAATGCATAAAGACACAGCTTATATATTCAGAGAATAATGTCAGATGTTTACAGGTAATCTTTCTAACTGCCATTTATCACACCTCGGCAGAGAGATAATCACAGCAATCAAAGGTGTGAATGGTGTCCAAACAGGTCAGTCAGGAAAACATTACATCAAAGAACAATGAGGTGGGGTCACAAGGGGTCAAATGTTGCAGATGCTGGGGTCTGTATGAAAAACAAAAAAAGACAAAAAACATTTTTTTTGCTGGAAATCACAGCAGGTCCGGCCGCATCTGTGTAGAGAGAACAAGCCAACGATGACTCGAGTCTGGATGGCCCTACGTCAGGTGGGGTTACATGTAGCGTGACATGAACCCAAGATCCCGGTTGAGGCCATCCTCATGGGTGCGGAACTTAGCTATCAGTTTCTGCTCGACGATTTTGCGTTGTCGTGTGTCTCGAAGGCCACCTTGGAGAATGCTTACCCGAAGATCGGAGGCTGAATGTCCTTGATTGCTGAAGTGTTCCCCGACTGGGAGGGAACACTCCTGCCTGGTGATTGTTGCGCGGTGTCCGTTCATCCGTTGTCACAGTGTCTGCATGGTCTCGCCGATGTACCATGCTCCGGGGCATCCTTTCCTGCAACGTATGAGGTAGACAACGTTGGCCAAGTCACATGAGTATGTACCATGTACCTGGTGGGTGGTGTCCTCACGTGTGATGATGGTATCTGTGTTGATGATCTGGCATGTCTTGCAGAGGTTGCTGTGGCAGGGTTGTGTGGTGTCATGGTCGCTGTTCTCCTGAAAGCTGGGTAATTTGCTGCGAATGATGGTCTGTTTGAGGTTAGGCGGCTGTTTGAAGGTGAGTAGTGGAGGCGTGGGGATGGCCTTAGCGAGGTGTTCGTCATCATCGATGACATGTTGAAGGCTGCGAAGAACATGGCGTAGTTTCTCCGCTCCGGGGAAGTACTGGACGATGAAGGGTACTCTGTTGATTGTGTCCCGTGTTTGTCTTCTGAGGAGGTCTATGCGATTTTTCGCTGTGGCCCATCGGAACTGTCGATTGACAAGTTGAGCGTCATATCCCATTCTTACGAGGGCGTCTTTCAGCGTCTGTAGGTGTCCATCGCGTTCCTCCTCATCTGAGCAGATCCTGTGTATTCGCAGGGCTTGTCCATAGGGGATGGCTTCTTTAACGTGGTTAGGGTGGAAGCTGGAGAAGTGAAGCATCGTGAGGTTGTCCGTGGGCTTGTGGTAGAGTGAAGTGCTGATGTGTCCGTCTTTGATGGAGGTTCGTGTGTCCAAGAATGAAAGCGATTCTGAGGAGTAGTCCATGGTGAGTTTGATGGTGGGATGGAACTTGTTGATGTTATCGTGTAGTCTTTTCAGTGATTCTTCGCCGTGGGTCCATAGGAAGAAAATGTCGTTGATGTATCTGGTGTATAGCGTTGGTTGGAGGTCCTGTGCAGCGAAGAAGTCTTGCTCGAACTTGTGCATGAAGATGTTGGCGTATTGGGGTGCGAATTTGGTCCCCATGGCTGTTCCGTGTGTTTGGGTAAAGAACTGGTTGTCGAAGGTGAAGACATTGTGGTCAAGGATGAAGCGGATGAGTTGTCGGATGGCGTCTGGAGATTGGTGTTGAGTACTGAGTACTGAGGCTGTCGCAGCGATGCCGTCATCGTGGGGGATACTGGTGTAGAGTGCCGAGACGTCCATCGTGGCGAGGAGTGTTCCTGGTTCAACTGGTCCGAATGCACAGGATCTGCTCAGACGAGGAGGAACGCGATGGACACCTACAGACGCTGAAAGACGCCCTCATAAGAATGGGATATGACGCTCGACTTGTCAATCGACAGTTCCGACGGGCCACAGCGAAAAATCGCATAGACCTCCTCAGAAGACAAACACGGGACACAATCAACAGAGTACCCTTCGTCGTCCAGTACTTCCCCGGAGCGGAGAAACTACGCCATGTTCTTCGCAGCCTTCAACATGTCATCGATGATGACGAACACCTCGCTAAGGCCATCCCCACGCCTCCACTACTCGCCTTCAAACAGCCGCCTAACCTCAAACAGACCATCATTCGCAGCAAATTACCCAGCTTTCAGGAGAACAGCGGCCATGACACCACACAACCCTGCCACAGCAACCTCTGCAAGACATGCCAGATCATCAACACAGATACCATCATCACACGTGAGGACACCACCCACCAGGTACATGGTACATACTCATGTGACTCGGCCAATGTTGTCTACCTCATACGTTGCAGGAAAGGATGCCCCGGAGCATGGTGCATCGGCGAGACCATGCAGACACTGTGACAACGGATGAACGGACACCGCGCAACAGTCACCAGGCAGGAGTGTTCCCTCCCAGTCGGGCAACACTTCAGCAGTCAAGGACATTCAGCCTCCGATCTTTGGGTAAGCATTCTCCAAGGTGGCCTTCGAGACACACGACAACGCAAAATCGTCGAGCAGAAACGGATAGCCAAGTTCCGCACCCATGAGGATGGCCTCAACCGGGATATTGGGTTCATGTCACGCTACATGTAACCCCACCTGACGTAGGGTCATCCAGACTCGAGTCGTCGTTGGCTTGTTCTCTCTACACAGATGCGGCCGGACCTGCTGTGATTTCCAGCAAAAAAAATGTTTTTTGTCTGTTTTTTTGTTTTTCATACAGACCCCAGCATCTGTAACATTTGACCCCTTGTGACCCCACCTCATTGTTCTTTGATGTAATGTTTTCCTGACTGACCTGTTTGGACACCATTCACACCTTTGATTGCTGTGATTATCTCTCTGCCGAGGTGTGATAAATGGCAGTTAGAAAGATTACCTGTAAACATCTGACATTATTCTCTGACTATATAAGCTGTGTCTTTATGCATTTCTCCACTTCACCTGATGAAGGCGTAGCGCTCCGAAAGCTTGTGATTTCAAATAAAGCTGTTGGACTATAACCTGGTATTGTGTGACTTCTTACATTTGTCCACCCCAGTCCAACACCGGCATTTCCACACTTATGTTCTTAGGTAAGGGTAGCAGCAGCACAGTATCAGTTCGGGTCTTGGAAGGTCGACTTTAGTCAACAACATCAACTTGTATTTATATAGCAGCTGTGACGTAGCAAACGTCCCAAGGCGCTGCACAGGAGAGTTATCAGACACTGAGTCACAGGAGGAGGAATTAGGGCAGGTGGCCAAAAGCTTGGTCAAAGAGGTAGGTTTTAAGGAGTGTCTTAAAGGAGGAGAGAGAGGGAGGTAGAGAGTAATGTTCCCTGGAAGTTGCGCTTTGTTCTGCGTGGCTTGTTTCTTTTAATGCGCTGCCCCTTTAAATTTCTGTGTACTTACAATGTAAAAGCCAGTGAGTGGCCTGCGCGGGACCTTTTCCATTACTGCGTGGCCGTGCGGGCACGTTGGCAGAGAGGTTTAGGGAGGGAATTCCAGAGAGCCGGCATGGGCTCGATGGGCCGAATGGCCTCCTTCTGTGTTGTAACCATCCTATGATCCTTAGGGCCCAGGCAGCTGAAGGCATGGCCAGCAATGGTGGAGCGATGAACGTAAGAGATGCCGCAAGATTTCGGAGGGTTGAGCAGGTTACAGAGATAGGGAGGGGTGACCGCCATGGAGGGATTTGAACACAAGGATAAGAATTTTAAATTGCGGGATTGGGAAGCCAATGTAGGTCAGCCAGCTAATTATCTGATCACTACAAACAGTGATCTGTATAACGAGATTCCACTGTGTAAGCAGCGCACATGTCTAAGCTCATTGCAAGATCACCTCATGGTATTATTTTGTCTTATTTATAGGAGCTTATGTTACCCGAAAGGACAGCTCTAAGTTCTCTCCACCCCATATCTCCATCTGCATATCATAGGTCCCAATATATTCAAAGCAGGCCTTGGAGACAGCAAAAAGTCCTCCAGAGATTGTTGGAGTCCTGAAAAAAAAAGGTTAAAATGTTGTGTTAGGCCATTGGGGAAACCTTAATTCTCGGCAACTTATTTTCTTCTAAAAGTAGCGACGCGGGTTAACAAGGCCATAAATAAAATAAAATCAAGCACTAGATGTCATTTCTACAGGGACAAAATTGAAAAGCTAGATAAGTTATGTTAAACTTGTCTCGAACCTTGGTTAGACCACACTTGGAGTACTGTGCACAGTTCTGGTCTCCATATTAGATAGATTGGGAAATGTTGATGTACAGAGGGACCTGGGTGTCCTTGTACACCAGTCACTGAAAGTAAACATGCAGGTGCAGCAAGCAGTTAGGAAGGCAAATGGTATGTTTGCAAGAGGATTTGAGTACAGGAGCAAGGATGTCTTACTACAGTTATACAGGGCCTTGGTGAGACCACACCTGGAGTACTGTGTGCAGTTTTGGTTTCCTTACCTTAGAAAGGTGTGGAGATGCCGGAGTTGGACTAGGGTGGACAAATGTAAGAAGTCACACAACACCAGGTTATAGTCCAACAGCTTTATTTGAAATCACAAGCTTTCGGAGCACTGCTCCTTCTTCAGGTGAAGTGGAGAAATGCATAAAGACACAGCTTATATAGTCAGAGAATCATGTCAGATGTTTACAGGTAACCTTTCCAACTGCCATTTATCACACCTCGGCAGAGAGATAATCACAGCAGTCAAAGGTGTGAATGGTGTCCAAACAGGTCAGTCAGGGAAACATTACATCAAAGAACAATGAGGTGGGGTCACAAGGGGTCAAATATTGCAGATGCTGGGGTCTGTATGAAAAACAAAAAAACAGACAAAAAGCATTTTTTTTGGCTGGAAATCACAGCAGGTCCGGCCGCATCTGTGTAGAGAGAACAAGCCAATGTCGACTCGAGTCTGGATGACCCTGCATCAGGTGGGGTTACATGTAGCGTGACATGAACCCAAGATCTCGGTTGAGGCCGTCCTCATGGGTGCGGAACTTGGCTATCAGTTTCTGCTCGACGATTTTGCGTTGTCGTGTGTCTCGAAGGCCACCTTGGAGAATGCTTACCCGAAGATCGGAGGCTGAATGTCCTTGACTGCTGAAGTGTTCCCCGACTGGGAGGGAACACTCCTGCCTGGTGATTGTTGCGCGGTGTCTGTTCATCCGTTGTCGCAGTGTCTGCATGGTCTCGCCGATGTACCATGCTCCGGGGCATCCTTTCCTGCAACGTATGAGGTAGACAACGTTGGCCGAGTCACATGAGTATGTACCATGTACCTGGTGGGTGGTGTCCTCACGTGTGATGATGGTATCTGTGTTGATGATCTGGCATGTCTTGCAGAGGTTGCTGTGGCAGGGTTGTGTGGTGTCGTGGTCGCTGTTCTCCTGAAAGCTGGGTAATTTGCTGCGAACGATGGTCTGTTTGAGGTTAGGCGGCTGTTTGAAAGCGAGTAGTGGAGGCGTGGGGATGGCCTTAGCGAGGTGTTCGTCGTCATCGATGACATGTTGAAGGCTGCGAAGAACATGGCGTAGTTTCTCCGCTCCGGGGAAGTACTGGACGACGAAGGGTACTCTGTTGGTTGTGTCCCGTGTTTGTCTTCTGAGGAGGTCTATGCGATTTTTCGCTGTGGCCCGTCGGAACTGTCGATCGACGAGTCGAGCGTCATATCCCGTTCTTACAAGGGCGTCTTTCAGTGTCTGTAGGTGTCCATCGCGTTCCTCCTCGTCTGAGCAGATCCTGTGTATTCGCAGGGCTTGTCCATAGGGGATGGCTTCTTTAACGTGGTTAGGGTGGAAGCTGGAGAAGTGAAGCATCGTGAGGTTGTCCGTGGGCTTGCGGTAGAGCGAAGTGCTGAGGTGTCCGTCTTTGATGGAGATTCGTGTGTCCAGGAATGAGACTGATTCTGAGGAGTAGTCCATGGTGAGTTTGATGGTGGGATGGAACTTGTTGATGTTATCGTGTAGTCTTTTCAGTGATTCTTCGCCGTGGGTCCATAGGAAGAAAATGTCGTCGATGTATCTGGTGTATAGCGTTGGTTGGAGATCCTGTGCAGCGAAGAAGTCTTGCTCGAACTTGTGCATGAAGATGTTGGCGTATTGGGGTGCGAATTTGGTCCCCATGGCTGTTCCGTGTGTTTGGGTAAAGAACTGGTTGTCGAAGGTGAAGACATTGTGGTGAAGGATGAAGCGGGTGAGTTGTCGGATGGCGTCTGGAGATTGGCTGTTGTTGGTGTTGAGTACAGGCTGAGAACATGGACTCTCGCACACTCCTCAACCATCTCGTACACCAGCTCTACAGCAGACGCCGCAACCTCGAAACCGAGATGGAGTCCATGTTCTCAGCCTGTGCTCAGGACGCAGCAGACCAGCTACGAGACACCGCCAAACAAACAAGGCAACGGAACTACGCTACCTACATGCACACCAAGAACAGGAAGCTTGAGAAACTTGGCATCACCAGCAGCAGCAACCAAGCCTCCCCCGGTACCACGGTTGAAACCACATGGTTCCATCCCACCATCAAACTCACCATGGACTACTCCTCAGAATCAGTCTCATTCCTGGACACACGAATCTCCATCAAAGACGGACACCTCAGCACTTCGCTCTACCGCAAGCCCACGGACAACCTCACGATGCTTCACTTCTCCAGCTTCCACCCTAACCACGTTAAAGAAGCCATCCCCTATGGACAAGCCCTGCGAATACACAGGATCTGCTCAGACGAGGAGGAACGCGATGGACACCTACAGACACTGAAAGACGCCCTTGTAAGAACGGGATATGACGCTCGACTCGTCGATCGACAGTTCCGACGGGCCACAGCGAAAAATCGCATAGACCTCCTCAGAAGACAAACACGGGACACAACCAACAGAGTACCCTTCGTCGTCCAGTACTTCCCCGGAGCGGAGAAACTACGCCATGTTCTTCGCAGCCTTCAACATGTCATCGATGACGACGAACACCTCGCTAAGGCCATCCCCACGCCTCCACTACTCGCTTTCAAACAGCCGCCTAACCTCAAACAGACCATCGTTCGCAGCAAATTACCCAGCTTTCAGGAGAACAGCGACCACGACACCACACAACCCTGCCACAGCAACCTCTGCAAGACATGCCAGATCATCAACACAGATACCATCATCACACGTGAGGACACCACCCACCAGGTACATGGTACATACTCATGTGACTCGGCCAACGTTGTCTACCTCATACGTTGCAGGAAAGGATGCCCCGGAGCATGGTACATCGGCGAGACCATGCAGACACTGCGACAACGGATGAACAGACACCGCGCAACAATCACCAGGCAGGAGTGTTTCCTCCCAGTCGGGGAACACTTCAGCAGTCAAGGACATTCAGCCTCTGATCTTCGGGTAAGCATTCTCCAAGGTGGCCTTCGAGACACACGACAACGCAAAATCGTCGAGCAGAAACTGATAGCCAAGTCCCGCACCCATGAGGACGGCCTCAACCGAGATCTTGGGTTCATGTCACACTACATGTAACCCCACCTGATGCAGGGTCATCCAGACTCGAGTCGACATTGGCTTGTTCTCTCTACACAGATGCGGCCGGACCTGCTGTGATTTCCAGCCAAAAAAAATGTTTTATGTCTGTTTTTTTGTTTTTCATACAGACCCCAGCATCTGCAATATTTGACCCCTTGTGACCCCACCTCATTGTTCTTTGATGTAATGTTTCCCTGACTGACCTGTTTGGACACCATTCACACCTTTGACTGCTGTGATTATCTCTCTGCTGAGGTGTGATAAATGGCAGTTGGAAAGGTTACCTGTAAACATCTGACATGATTCTCTGACTATATAAGCTGTGTCTTTATGCATTTCTCCACTTCACCTGAAGAAGGAGCAGCGCTCCGAAAGCTTGTGATTTCAAATAAAGCTGTTGGACTATAACCTGGTGTTGTGTGACTTCTTACATTTACCTTAGAAAGGATATACTTGCCATAGAGGGAGTGCAGCAAAGGTTCACCAGGCTGATTCCTGGGATGGCAGGACTGTCGTATGAGGAGAGATTGGATCGACTAGGCCTGTAGAGTTTAGAAGAATGAGAGGTGATCTCATTGAAACGTATAAAATTCTGATAGGGCTAGACAGACTGGATGCAGGGAGGATATTTCCCCTGGCTGGGGGTCTAGAACAAGGGGTCATGGTTTCAGGATACGGGATGGGACATTTAGGACTGAGATGAGGAGAAATGTCTTCACTCAGAGGGTGGTGAATCTGTGGAATTCTCTACCACAGAAGGCTGTGGAGCCCAAGTCACTGAATATATTTAAGAAGGAGATAGATAGATTTCTAGACACAAAAGGCATCAAGGGGGATGGGGAGAGAGCGGGAATATGGTATTGAGATAGAGGATCACTCATGAACATATTGAATGGTGGAACAGGCTCGAAGGGCCGAATGGCCTACTCCTCCTCCTATTTTTCTGTGTTCTATGTTTCTATTACAAAAAAGATATAGAGGCACTGGAGAAGGTGCAAAAATTATTCACAAGGATGATACCAGAACAGAGAGGATATACTTACCTGGAAAGTTTGAACAGGTTGGGGCTTTCTGTAGGAAAGGGAAGGTTGAGGGGTGACCTGATCGAGGTCTTTAAAATTATGAAAGGGTTTGATGGAGTAGACGTAGAGAAGATGTTTCTGCTTGTGGGGGAGACCAGAAATAGGGGCCATAAATATAAGATAGTCACTAATAAAGCCAATAGGGAATTCAGGAGAAACTTCTTTACCCAAAGAGTGGCGAGAACGTGAATTGTATGGTTGAGGCGAATAGCATAGATGCCTTTAAGGGGAAACTAAATAAGTACGTGAGGGAGAAAAGAATAGTTTATGCTGATAGGCTGAGATGAAGAGGTGTAGGATAGAGTGTATCTGTAGGATTTAGTAAACATTGTTAAGATTTTGTAACCATTGTTAAATAACTGTAATATGTGAAATTGTATGTTAAAAACCTAAAAAGCCTGTATAAAATGGCGAATGGCTGAGAAGCAAAGCAGGATGGGAAATTATGCCAACCTGGCTAACTCTGTTAGAATATGCTGAAGTAATGGAATGTTGTGTTAAGTAAACCCAGAGACTGTCAGAGACATGGAATTCAATAATGTTATGAAGAAGAGGTAAGAGCTAGAGAAGAAACAGGAGTTAGAGACAGTCTTCACTTAAGAAACTGCAGAATAGACAAACTGTTGAGAAAACACCTCAAGAATGTTTCTTAAAGTGAAATTCTTAGATAAGGGTATCTTGTAATGCACAGAAAGAGGCCTAGTGGGATTAACGAGGTCATAAGATGACTGGCAAGGAGAGGGAGGACATTTACCAAGTGTCAGAGAGCTAATTACTGCCACGTAGGCAAGACGGAGGAAAAAGGGTATAAATATCCAGGTATTGAACATCGAAAGCAGCGCGAAGCCAGAGGAAGAAGAAACTTCAGTCAACAGAACACAGCAAGAGAATTAAAGAGACTGCGCGGGCCACAGTCACTCAGAAGGAACACTGGGGTTCGGATGAACAGACTGTGACTATCTTCTTGTTAAGTATTACTTCTTTGTACCGGATATTTAATACTTAATAAACCTGTTTTACTTATACACAATATACCTGTACCCGGAGTGGTCTGTGTGGTCACGGACAAATTATTCTAAAAACTTTTCAAAAGCTACAGAGGGGTGGGAGGAGGCTCAGGTGGAGCTTAAGCGCCGTCATAGGCCAGTTGGGCTGAATGGCCTGTTTCTGTGCTGTACACTCGATGTAACTCGATATAATTTTCCAATTCCTCGGATAACGTTCCACAGCCACTAGTGGGATAACTTTTCACATTCTCAGAACACCCTAAACCGCTTTACAGCCAATGAATTACTTTTTGAAGTGTAGCTGCTGTTGTATTTTTAGGCAAACGCAGTGGCCAACTTGCGCACAGCAAGCTCCCACAAATAGCAATGAGGTGAATGACCAATTCATCTGTTTTAGGTGGTGTTTGATTGAGGGATGAATGTTAGCAAGGGCACCGGGAGAACTCCTAATTTTCTTCGAAAGAGTGCCATGGGATCTTTTATGTCCACCTGAACAGGCAGATGGGGGTCTCAGTTTCACGCCTCATCCGAAAGACAAGAAATAAAAAAAAGAAAGTCTTGCATTTCTATAACGCCTTGGTAAGGACACAGGGGGCGAACTCCCCCTGCTCTTCTTCGAAATGGTGCTGTGGGATCTTTTACGTCCACCTGAGAGGGCGGTTTAATGACTCATCCGAAAGACAGCACCTCCGACAGTGCAGCACTCCCTCAGTACTGCACTGGGAGTGTCAACCGAGATTATGTGTTCAAGTCTCTGGAGTGGGGCCTTGAACCCGCGACCTTCTGACTCAGAGGCCAGAGTGCTAGCCACTGAGCACCTCCTTTAGTGCAGCACTGATGCGTTGCCTAGGTTACGTGCTCGTCCTGCAGCGAGGCTTGAACCCATGACCTCCGGTTCAAAGTTGGAGCCAAACTGGCGCAGAGAGAATAAAATAAACAAAGGGGGTTTAAAAAATTAAGAGACTCATTATCGGAGCGTTCAAAGAGATTACAGCTGCTGACCTGAACGGGAAGCTTTCGTCCTTCCTTGCTTCATCATTCTCATAAGCGGGCAACGCCTCCCAGCCGAAGGACAGTGGCCAGGCGAAGTTGCCGCGGGAGTGGTTGCGGTCGTGCGGAGAGGGTTTCTCCACCTCAAAGGTGTGCAGGTCGATGGACGTGATCTTGGGGCTCACCACCACCTGCTCCAGCTTCATTATCCTGGACAGCAGGGGCTCTAGCCAGCCCTCAAAACATTCACCTGGGGGAAACCACAGTCAGTACGCCTGATAGGGAACCAGGGGGCATTTGCGACCGCCTGCACGCAGCGCGCCCAAATATCTCCAATAAGACCCTGACGCTAAACATCTCAATTTCATTCCTCCTCTATTTCCTTCCTTAATCCCCTGAAGGTGCTGGGTTTGGGTTCCTGCCATTGCTGGCAGCACGCCAATGCCTCTCCCTCGGGTACTTCATCCCTCTGGTACCTCGACCTCCCGATACCTCACCCGTCAGTACCTCGCCCTCCGATACCTCGCCCCTCCACTCCCTCGCCCCTCAGGCCTCTCGCACTCCCGTACCTCGCCCTCCGATACCTCGCCCCTCCACTCCCTCGCCCCTCAGGCCCCTCGCACTCCCGTACCTCGCCATCCGATACCTCGCCCCTCTGGTCCCTCGCCCCTCAGGCCTCTCGCGCTCCCGTACCTCGCCCTCCGATACCTCGCCCCTCCACTCCCTCGCCCCTCAGGCCTCTCACACTCCCGTACCTCGCCCTCCGATACCTCGCCCCTCCACTCCCTCACCCCTCAGGCACCTCGCACTCCCGTACCTCGCCCCTCCACTCCCTCGCCCCTCAGGCCCCTCGCACTCCCGTACCTTGCCATCCGATACCTCGCCCCTCCGGTCCCTCACCCCTCAGGCCCCTCGCACTCCCGTACCTCGCCCCTCCACTCCCTCGCCCCTCAGGCCCCTCGCACTCCCATACCTCGCCATCCGACACCTCGCCCCTCCGGTCCCACGCCCTTCGCTCCCTTGCCCCCCGCTCCCTCGCACTCCAGTACCTCGCCTCTCCCGTACCTCGCCCTCCGGTCCATCACCCTCTGCACCCTCGCCCTCTGCTCCCTCGCTCTCCACTCCCCCGCCCTCCGTACTCTCGCCCTCTGCTCCCTCGCCCTCCACTCCTTCCCCCTCCAGTACCTTGCCCTCCAGTACCTCGCCCTCCAATACCTTGCACTTAAATACCTCGCCCTTCAATACCTCACCCTCCGCTCCCTCGCCCTCCAATACCTCGCACTTAACTACCTCGCCATTCAATACCTCGCACTTAACTACCTCGCCCTGCACTCCCTCGCCCTGCACTCCCTCGCCCTCCGCTCCTTCCCCCTCCAATACCTCGCCCTCCGCTTCCTCGCCCTCCAGTACCTCGCCCTCCAATACCTCGCACTTAAAAACCTCGCCCTTCAATACCTCAACCTCCGCTCCCACGCCCTCCGCTGCTTGCCCCTCCAGTACCTCACCCTCCGCTCCCTCGCCCTTCAATACCTCACCCTCCGCTCCCTCATCCTCCAGTACCTCGCCCTCCAGTACGTCATCCTCTGGTAACTCGCCCTCCGCTTCCTCGCCCTCCAATACCTCAACCTCCAGTACCTCACCCTCCAGTACCTCACCCTCCAATACCTCAGCCCCCGCTCCCTCACCCTCCAGTACCTCACCCTCCAGTACCTCACCCTCCAATACCTCACCCCCGCTCCCTCACCCTCCAGTACCTCGCCCTCCAGTACCTCGCCCTTCAATACCTCACCCTCCGCTCCCTCATCCTCCAGTACCTCGCCCTCCAGTACTTCACCCTCTGGTAACTCGTCCTCAGCTCCCTCGCCCTCCAATACCTCAACCCCCACTCCCTCACCCTCCAGTACCTCGCCCTCAAGTACTTCACCCTCTGGTAACTCGCCCTCTGCTCCCTCACCCTCCAGTACCTCGCCCTCCAGCACCTCGCCCTCCAATACTTCACCCTCCGCTCCCTCACCCTCCAGTACTTCACCCTCTGGTAACTCACCCTCCGCTTCCTCGCCCTCCAATACCTCACCCTCCCGCTCCCTTGTCCTTAAGCTTTCCAAAATGACAGGAAAACTAGTTAGAAATGATTGTCGCGGGTGAAAACGATACTGTCGCGTCAATGCAGGGAAAGCACGGGCATCCCTACTTACAGTGCGAGTTGAGGAAGGCCAGAACCTCTCCTGTTGCTACGGAACTCCCCAGCAACCTGGCAGCAACTAACCCTTTCCTCTCCATCATCTGAGCACCTTTACCACGGGGAGATTCTTGACGTAGCTGTCGAGTCGCTCCTTCAAATAAACTGCAAGCAAGGACAGGACAGATGTTATGGTCGCCAACTCTGGTTGGACGTATTCCTGGAGGTTCCATCACATGTCCAACCGCCCTCCCCGCCACTCCCCACGTTCCCGCCATTGGTCGCATGGCCTACCCATCCTCGCAGAGAACCGCCTTTCCCCGCCAGTCGGAAAGCGACCAAACTCCTTGTCACCTGACTGGACGATTCCCAGTCAAACAGCCTTTCTTTCCCCCATCTGTGAGGCATGTCAGAGAGTGTTCGAAAGAAAGAACTTGCATTTATACAGCGCCTTTCACGACCTCAGGAGGTCCCAAAGCGCTTTACAGCCAATGAATTACTTCTGAAGTGTAGTCACTGTTGCGATAAAGGAAACGCGGCAGCCAATTTGTGCACAGCAAGCTCTCGCAAACAGCAAAGAGATAAATGATCGGATCAGACGGGGCCTTGGTTTAACGTCTCATCAGAAAGACGGTACATCCTGGGCCAATATTTCTCCCTCAACCAACATAACAAAAACAGATTATCTGGTCATTATCACATTGCTGTTTGTGGGAGCTTGCTGTGCGCAAATTGGCTGCCGCGTTTCCCATATTACAACAGTGACTCCACTTCAAAAAGTACTTCATTGGCTGTAAAGCGCTTCAAGACGTCCGGTGGTCATGAAAGGCGCTGTAGAAATGCAAGTCTTTCTTTTATCCGACAGTGCAGCGCTCCCTCAGTACTGCACCGAAGAGACAGTTTTATTACGCTCAAGCCTCTGGAGTGGGACTTGAACCCACGACATAGAGTGCTACCAACTGAGACACATTGTTCTTATCCAGCAAGAGTCACTGGATAGTGATTTTGACTGAGGGCTCTGTTTTTTTTTGTCTCCTCTCTAACTCAGGGAAATTGTGGCCAGTTTTACTGCTGCCAATTGTTGCCCCATGAGACCAGAGGGGAGATGTTCCTAGATCTCTGCCCAGATTATTGGAAAACCCTTTGGGTCGGAACGCACCAAATTGTTCAATATTCGCTGCGCCCAGGTGATCCAAAACTCTGCTGTCCATGTCCCAACTCGCATCAAGTCCTGTTCACCCATCACCCCTGTGCTCGCTGACCAGCAACTTCTCAATTTTAAAATTCTTCATCCTTGTTTTCAAATCTCTCCATGGCCTCGCCCCTCCCTATCTCTGTAACTTCCTCCAGCCCTACATCCCTCCGAGATCGCTGCGTTCCTCCAATTCCGGCCACTTGCTCATCCCTGATTTCTATCGCTCCACCATTAGCGGCCTTCAGCCGCCTAGGCCCTAAGCTCTGGAATTCCCTCCCTAAACCTCTCCACCTTGCTACCTCTCTCTCCTCCTTTAAGACGCTTCTTAAAACCTACCTCTTTGACCAAGCTTTTGGCTCACCTGTCCTAATATCTCCTTATGTGGCTCGGTGTCAAATTCTGTTTGACAATTGCTCCCGTGAAGCGCCGTGAGACGTTTTACTACATTAAAGGCGCTGTATAAACGCAAATTGTTGTATGGGGGGCAGGTTCCATCTCAGAGGGATAACGCAGATACAGAAGACCTTTAGCCTCTGACCTTCTGTGCTGGCGTCGTCCACAAGAATGACCTCTCTCAGGACGATGGCAGGGACCGTGTACAGGGCGCTATGCACGGTCCGCAGCAGGGCAGACCAGGCCTCGTTGTGGAACGCGATGATCACGCTGGTGGGCGGCAGGGGTGGGCAGCGCTTGAACCTTTGGCTGACACACCTGAGGCGGGGGACGTAAAGAAACATAACCGGGTCAAGAAATTGGACGGTGAGTCTCTGTCCTCTCTCTCCGCCAGCAGCTCGGTTATTACATTTGCTCAATCTCATCAGTGCCATTGAGACCCTTTGACCTTTGAACTTTCCTCTTGTGTTCATCCCAAGCTATGATAAGTAGTGTTTTTGCATCTTGGACATCGGCTCTTCATCGTGGTTTCTCAATTAGACTAGTAAATGTTGGTGTTGGGCGTCCTTGTACACGAATCACTGAAAGTTTACATGCAGGTACAGCAAGCAATTAGGAAGGCAAATGGTATGTTAACCTTTATTGCAAGGGGGTTGGATTATAAGAGTCAGGAACTCTTGCCGCAATTACGTTATATAGCGCGTTGGTGAGACCACACCTGGAGTACTGTGCACAGTTTTGGTCTCCTTATCTGAGGAAAGACATACTTGCCTTGGAGGTGGTACGAAGGTTCACTAGATTGATTCCTGGGATGAGAGGGCTGTCCTATGAGGAGAGATCGAGTAGAATAGGCCTATATTCTCTGGAGTTTAGAAGAATGAGAGGTGATCTGAGAATTCTGAGGGGGATCGACAGGGTAGATGCTGAGAGGTTGTTTTCCCCTTGACTGGAGAGTCTAGAACCAGGGGTCACAGACTCAGAATAAGGGGTCGGCCATTTAGGACTGAGATGAGGAGAAATTTCTTCACTCAGAGGGTGGTGAATCTTTGGAATTCTCTACCCCAGAGGGCTGTGGAGGCTCAGTCATTGAGTATATTCAAGGTTGAGACTGATAGATTTCTGGACACTAAGGGAATCAAGGGATATGGGGATCAGGCGGGAAAGTGGAGGTGAGGTAGTAGTTCAGCCATGATCTTACTGAATGGTGGAGCAGGCTCGAGGGGCCGTATGGCCGACTCCTGCTTCTATTTCCTATGGTGTTATTCGGAAAAGGGTATTGAATACAAAGGGTGGGATTGGAAATGAAACAGATTGGAATGTGAGCTTTGGTTTGAAATGATAATGGGGAGAAACTAAAGGTAAACAATGGTGGGAGGCAGTTCATTAAAGCAAGCACAGTCAAATCACGTTAATGCAGGAGTTCAAAGGACTCACGAGGGACAAGGGAGGGGGTGGGGGGGAATTAAGTCTTGGGGTGTCATTTTAACCCAACTCTCCAGGCGGGAATCCCACAGGATCGGGTGGAACGCCGGTTATATACCCCATCCAATGCTATTACCCGTTGGCTTCAACTGTGAGTAAAATTAATCTGGTGTGTAAAATCAGAGTCAGTTTCCCGACGAGCAGGTTAGGTTCAAATTGACCTCCTGGAGTCACAATAAATGTTGTTGAGCGGCGCAGTGTCTGATCATGCCAGCCTGGGTCCAGATCGACTTTTTGTTGAAGTTTTGTGGGTGGTCAGGGAGAGGGATGTTAGCGTTGCAGAGTGGGACACTTTTCACTGGAGAAGTTGGTATCCGGATCAAGCACTCTGCCCGGCCAGGTATGGCTCAGGTAGATACAGAGTAAAGCTCCTCTCTTTCTACCTTAGCAATCTGCCTAAACGTGGGCCCAAAAGAGCTCCCCACACCCCCAGCACCACGGCAGTGTGGCGTTTCCATTTCCCGCCAGACTTCCCTGAGTGAGACTGCCAATTTAGGCCCCAGGGGTGACTGCACAAGCTCATGGGATTCAAAAAAAAACAGTCTCCTGTATACACTGGCTGTGAAGGTCCCGTGTGAGAGAAGTTTGGGGCAGTCTTATCCCCACTGGTAATGGGGTTAACCTGCAGTGTAAAACGGCCGATACTTTGCCACTAACCTGGCAATCGCATTCAGAGAGGGCACAGCATCAGGTGGTGTGAAGATGGAAGCTTCATGCTGGTGCAATACGACTGTATTATATAGCACACCTTGAGTATTGTGTGCAGTTTTGGTCGCCTTATCTGAGAAAGGATGTTCTCGCCATGGAGAGAGTGCAGCGAAGATTCACCAGACTGATACCTGGGATGGCAGGAATGACGTATGAGGAGAGATTGGGTCGATTGGGCTTATACTCACTGGAGTTTAGAAGAATTAGAGGGGATCTCATTGAAACTTATAAAATTCTAACAGGACTGGACAGACTAGATGCAGGAAGGATGTTCCTGATGGTGGGGGAGTCCAGAACCAGGGGTGACAGTCTAAGGATAAGGGGTAAGCCATTTAGGACAGAGATGAGGAGGAATTTCTTCACCCAGAGAGTGGTGAACCTGTGGAATTCTCTGCCACATAAGGCAGTTGAGGCCAATTCATTAAATATATTCAAGAAGGAGTTGGATATATTTCTTCAGGCTAAAGGGATCAAGGGATATGTGGAGAAAGCAGGGACAGGGTACTGAATTTGGATGATCAGCCATGATCTCATTAAATGGCGGAGCAGGCTCGAGGGGCCGAATGGCCTACTCCTGCTCCTATCTTCTATGTTTCTATGTAGCACCTTTCATGACCTCAGGATGTCCCAAAGCTCTTTACAGCCAATGAAGTACTTTTCTGAAGTGCGGTCACTGTTGTAATGTGGGAAACGCGGCAGGCAATTTGCGCACAGCAAGCTCCCACAAACAGCAATGAGATAATGCCCGGATCATCTGTTTTTAAATGATGTTAGTTGAGGGATAAATATTTGGCCAGGACACCCGGCGAGAACCCCCCTGCTCTTCTTCGAAATAGTGTCGTGGGATCTTTTATGTCCACCTGAGAGGGCCGACAGTTTAACGCCTCATCTGAACAGCTGCATTTAAGGGAAGCTAGATAAGTACATGAGGAAGAAAGGAACAACAGGTAGGGTTGGATGAAGTAGAGTGGGAGCTCAATTTTAAAATTCTCGTCCTTGTGTTCAAATCCCTTCATGGTGTCACCCTCCCTATCTCTGTAACCTCCTCCAGCCCTCAACCCGCCAAGATCTCTGCATTCCTCCAATTCTGGCCTCTTGTGCCTCCTCAATTTCCTTTGCCTCACCACTGGCGGCTGTGCGTTCAGCTGCCGAGGCCATAAGCTCTGGAATTCCCTCCCTAAACCTCTTCACCTCCTTTAAGACGCTCCTTAAAACCTACCTCTTTGACCAAGCTTATTGGTCAACTGTCCCATTATCTCCTTATGTGGCTTGGTGTCAAATTTTTTGTTTTATAACACTCCTGTGAAGCGCCTTGGGATGTTTTACTATGTTAAAGGCGCTTCCACATCGTTACCTCTGGTGTCCCCCAAGGATCTATCCTTGGCCCTCACCTATTTCTTATCTACCTGTTGCCCCTTGGTGACATCATCCAAAAAACACAGCGTCAGTTTCCACATGTACGCTGACGACACCCAGCTCTACCTCACTACCTCTTCTCTCGACCCCACCATGGTGTCTAAATTGTCAGACTGCTTGTCCGACATCCAGTTCTGGATGAGCAGAAATTTTCTCCAATTAAATATTGGGAAGACCGAAGCCATTGTTTTCGGTCCCCACCACAAACTCCGTTCCCTAGCCACTGACTCCATCCCTCTCCCTAACATCTGTCTGAGGCTGAACCACACTGTTCGCAACCTTGGTGTCATATTTGACCCTGAAATAAGCTTCCGATCATATATCCGGAGCATAACAAAGACCGACTATTTCCACCTCCGTAACATCGCACGTCTCCGCCCTTGCCTCAGTTCATCCGCTGCTGAAACCTTCATCCATGCCTTTGTTAATTCTAGACTTGACTATTCCAACGCACTCCTGGTTGGCCTCCCACAGTCTACCCTACGTAAACTTGAGGTCATCCAAAACTCGGCTGCCCGTGTCCTAACTCGCACCAAGTCCCGTTCACCCATCACCCCTGTGCTCGCTGACCTACATTCCTACATTGGCTCCCGGTAAAGTAGCGCCTCGATTTCAAAATGTCATCCTTGTTTTCAAATTCCTCCATGGCCTCACCCCTTCCTATCTCTGTAATCTCCTTCAGCCCCACAACACCCCCCTGTGGTGATTATTCTCTATGTTTAGTAAGAAGTATTGTGATTGGTTATTTGTTTCCTGCCTTGGGATATATGTTGTAATCTCATTGGTAGTTGATGTCATGTGATTTGTGGTGGCCATCTTAAATTCAGTTCTTTCCAGCCTTTAGTTGGGACTGGGTGTTGAAGATGTGCTACAGGATTTTTAAGTTAATAAAGCCTAGATTAGAAAGGCAAATCTATTCTTTATTTCAATTTATTAACTTTATGTCAGAATGGAGCGATATCTTCAACCAGAACGATTCAATGCTGACCCTAATTCTGCAGGAGTGGATGATAAATGGAAACATTGGTATTGTACATTTAAAAACTTTTTGGGCGTGTTGGATCAAGAGTCTCTAAATAAGCTGAATATGCTGATCAACTACATTGCTCCGGATGTGTATAAGTATATTTTGGACTGTAAAACTTATGAAGTGGCTATTTCTACATTGGAAAAGATTTTTGTTAAACCAAAGAATGAGGTATTTGCACGTCACCTTCTATCTGCCCGTAGGCAGCAGGTGGGAGAATCTTTGGATACTTATTTACAAGCACTTCGGTGCCTTAGTGTTAACTGTAATTATAAGGCCGTGACGGCTGAAGAATATAAGGAAGAATCGGTACGGGATGCTTTTATTAATGGATTACTGTCCAGATCAATTCGTCAGCGGTTGTTAGAAAATAAGACTTTGGATCTTAAGAGTGCTTTTGAGCAAGCTTCTACATTGGATGTGGCTCAGAGAAGTTCGGATTCTTATGCTCTTTTTAATCGGCCTGTGACTGTGGTTTCAGCAGTTCCGGATGAAAAGGAATTATGTGGACTTAATAGGAGTGGTTTACTAGATTCTGAAACAGTTTCTACTTCAGCGGCTAGGATTCAGAAGTGTTATTTTTGTGGGAACGTCCGGCACCCTCGTCTGAAGTGTCCTGCTCGGGAGGCTGTGTGTAGTAAATGCGGCAAGAGAGGTCATTACGCACGTGTGTGTAAATCATCAGGTTCAATTACCTCCTCTGTGACTATTCAGCCTTTAGATAGGGCGTTTATTGCATCAATTTCTGCTGCATTTGCTCATGGCCTAAACAAAGCTATAGTTACGGCCCAAGTTAATGGGTTGGAAGTGAAGGCCCTTATAGATACGGGCAGTACTGAGAGTTTTATAAGTCTTCAGTTTGCAAAGGAGAAGCATTTGAAAATTTAGCCTGTTTCCTATCAGGTGTGTATGGCTCAGACGACTCTCACTTCACAAGTAGCTGGTTGTTGCCTTGTGAAATTGATTCTTCTAGGTAATACGTATACTGATATACGCCTATCTGTTTTGCCTAATCTCTGTGCGGATATTTTGATTGGTCATGATGTGCTTCAGTTACACGAGTCTCTTAATCTTTCATTTGGAGGGACTAAGCCACCTTTATCTATTTGTGGATTAACCTCTTTATCCATTTCTCCATTATCACTTTTTTCCAATTTGATGCCGGATTGTAAGCCAATTGCTACCAAGTCAAGAAGGTATAGTGGTCAGGATAGAGAATTTATTAATTCTGAAGTTCAACGTCTCTTATTGGAAGGAATCATTGAACCTAGTTGTTCGCCTTGGCGGGCACAGGTAGTTGTCACGACTAACGAGAGGCATAAGAAACGAATGGTGATAGACTATTCCCAAACTATTAATAGGTATACTCAATTAGATGCGTACCCTTTGCCTAAGATTGATGAGCTTATCAATAAAGTATCTCAGTATAAGGTTTTTAGCACTATTGACCTAAAGAGTGCTTATCATCAGATTCCTATTGTTAAGAAGGATCAACCATATACGGCCTTTGAGGCTGGTGGAAAGCTGTATCAGTTTTGCCCAATACCATTTGGTGTTACTAATGGTGTTGCTTGTTTTCAACGGGCAGTGGATGCTTTTATAAGTGATAACTCTCTCTCTGACACCTGTTCATACTTAGATGACATCACGGTGTGTGGCAAATCAAGGGTGGAGCATGATTCTAATTTAGAAAGATTCCTTCAAGCTGCGGAAAAAGTTGGTTTAACTTTCAATAAAGAGAAGTGTACCTTTTCGACCACTGAGGTAAATCTACTGGGGTACATTATCTCGGGAAACAAGATTAAACCAGACCCAGAACGTCTGCGACCGTTGATTGATTTACCTTGTCCTACTAATTCCAAGGCTTTGCAACGAGTTGTTGGACTGTTTTCTTACTATTCTAATTGGATTGCAAATTTTTCACAGAAGATCCGGCCTCTTATTCAGGTAACGACATATCCTCTATCATGGGAGGCCAGGACGTGTTTTGATAATTTTAAAAAGGATATCCTTGGAGCAGTTGTGCATTCTATTGATGAGCAGGTTCCTTTTGTGATTGAGACGGACGCTTCTGATTTTGCAATTGGGGCTACTCTGAACCAAAATGGAAGACCTGTGGCCTTTTTCTCACGTACCTTGAACAATAGTGAAAAAAGGCATTCTTCAATAGAGAAAGAAGCGTATGCAATAGCAGAAGCACTGCGTAAATGGAGACATTATTTATCGGGGCGACATTTTACGTTGGTAACTGATCAAAAGTCTGTGTCCTTTATGTTTGATGTCAAACATTTTGGAAAGATTAAGAATGATAAAATAATGAGGTGGAGGATTGAGTTGTCATGTTACCATTTTGATATAGTTTATCGTCCGGGGAAGGATAACGTTGCTGCTGATGTGCTGTCGAGGGCTTATTGTTCTGTGATTCATGGAGATACACTTATTAATCTTCACAATGCCTTATGCCATCCTGGGGTTACGAGGATGATACACTTCGTACGCAGTAAGAATTTGCCATTTTCAGTTGAAGACGTCAAGCGGATGACTTCATCATGTTCTATCTGTGCTCGGTGTAAACCGAATTTCTTTAAACCTCAACGAGCTCATCTTATAAAGGCTACTTCTCCTTTTGAACGTTTGAGCGTCGATTTCAAGGGGCCTCTTCCTTCAACTACTCAAAACCGATATATATTTACTGTTGTGGATGAGTTTTCAAGGTTCCCTTTTGCTTTTCCTTGCGCAGATGTATCAGCTGCTACAGTTATCAAATGTCTGACTCAACTTTTTGTCATCTTTGGGATGCCTGCGTATATCCATTCGGATCAGGGAAGTTCTTTTATGTCTTCCCAGTTGAAGGAATACCTTCAGAGTCGGGGAATTTCTACTAGCAGAACTACCCCGTATAATCCCCAGGGTAATGGACAGTGCGAACGATACAATGGGGTGATCTGGAAGGCAGTTATGTTGGCTTTGACATCCCAGAACCTTAAGAATACACAGTGGGAAATGGTACTGCCTGATGCCCTGCATTCCATTAGATCATTGCTTTCAACGGCTACTAATGTGACCCCCCATGAAAGGCTCTTTAACTATCCGCGGAGATCTACTACGGGATATTCGGTACCTTCATGGCTTACTATGCAGGGACCTGTGCTGCTTCGACGCCATGTTAGATTGTCAAAATATGATCCTTTAGTAGAGGAGGTGGAGCTGTTGGAGGCAAATTCCCAATATGCTCATATTCGATTCCAAGATGGGAAAGAAAGTACCGTTTCAATTAAAGACTTGGCTCCTTGTGGTGGCCAGCCCTCTTCTGAGGATATTAACAATAGTCATGATTCAGATAATGTGGATGCTGTTACAGATACTACGAATATTTCCAATCCGACTGCAGATAATTATACTTCTATTAGTCAGCCCTCGATGGATGTTCATGACCGTCCCAGTTTACCTCCTGATGGGATTTCTAATCCGGAAACCGTTGAAAATCGGGATATGGATAGCCTTCCTGCAGAAGATACTTCTGTCTCCTGGTGTGGGAGGGCAAGGAATTTCACCAAGGTTAAGAAGGTCGACACGAACAAGATATCCGGTCGACCGATTGAAAATGGACTTTTAAATTGATAGTAATGTTTTAAAATTGTTGAAATATTATATTATATTGTTTTAGTTGAGAGATACTTAATACTTATGTGCAATGTTACTATTTGTTGTTGCTCACTTAGTATTGCGTCATGTTGAATAGTTTTATTTTGTTTGTGCATAGTTTTAGTTGTAAATAATTAATTATAAATTGTAAAGGTTATTTAGGTTGGAGTATATTTTAAAAGGAGGGGTGAATGTGGTGATTATTCTCTATGTTTAGTAAGAAGTATTGTGATTGGTTGTTTGTTTCCTGCCTTGGGATATATGTTGTAATCTCATTGGTAGTTGATGTCATGTGATTTGTGGTGGCCATCTTAAATTCAGTTCTTTCCAGCCTTTAGTTGGGACTAGGTGTTGAAGATGTGCTACAGGATTTTTAAGTTAATAAAGCCTCGATTAGAAAGGCAAATCTATTCTTTATTTCACCCCCCCCCCCCGAGATATCTGTGCTCCTCTAATTCTGCCCTCTTGAGCACTCTGGATTATAAATCGCTTAACCTTTGGTGGCCGTGCCTTCTGTTGCCAAGGCCCTAAGCTCTGGAATTCCCTCCCTAAACCCCTCCGCCTCGCTACCTCTCTGTCCTCCTTTAAGACGCTCCTTAAAATCTACCTCTTCGACCAAGCTTTTGGTCACTTGCCCTAATTTATCCTTATGTGGCTCGGTGTCAAATCTTTTGTCTTAAAATACTCCTGTGCAGCACCTTGGGACATTTTACTATGTTAAAGGCGCTATATAAATGCAAGTTGTTGTCATTGCATGCTAAGCCGCCATATGACCTGACATGAATCTTGTCATTCATGTGAAAATGACTTATGTAATAATACTGGGCGGCCTGCTGGTGGCGCTGTCCAGGGAGAGTATAAATACTCGGGCATGGGCCCAGCTTGTGCAAGACATTCTTTAACAGGAACTAGTGAAGGACACAACTAGATCTCCATGTTGAAAAACAGTTGATTAAAGCGTTGTTTAATACTCAGACCAAGTGCCTAGTAGTTTTCTTACGTCATGACTACTTCCATCTTTGATTGGGATTGCCCAGCCACAAGCACATTTTCTTCTCCTACCCACCCCCCTCCTCCGCCGCCCCAATGCCAACGCAGACCCTTATTCGGGAGCTCTGGTATCAGGTCCCAGGTCACGGTGCAAAGAGATCCTGTCGCTGGCGAAGGCGTTGAAGCCATGCTTCTGGAAGCCGATGGACCTCTCGGTCGCCTCCTCAAAGCTGAGGTTGTCCAGTAGCAGAGCGTTGCCCGAGGTGCCTGCCGCTTCCGGGTCCCCACGGCGCCGCTGCACGGCTGGTCCCAGCTCCACGCCGGAGTAGTATCCGGGCTGGCAATGCCGGCCGACATCGGCCGGCTTTCTGACGGGTGCCTTGGGCGGTCTCGACGTGTAGCCTGTCTGGTGCTGGTTCCCCGGCCGCTCTATCTCGGCTACTTTGAACAGGCAGTGCGCCAGGAACAGGGCGAGGGTACAGGCAGACAAGATCAGCGAGATCTTCCGAAGAGAAAGCACTTTTCCCAACAGAGCCATTCTTCCTGCGTGACAAAAAACAAGACTAGTGTCAGAATGAAAACATAAGAATTAGGAGCACGAGTCGGCCATACGGCCCCTCAAGCCTGCTCCGCCATTCAATAAGATCATGGCTGATCTTCCACCTCATCTCCACTTTCCCGCCTGATCCCCATATCCCTTGATTCCCCCTAGAGTCCAAAAATCTATCGATCTCAGCCTTGAATATACTCAACCACCAAGCATCCTCAGCCCTTTCGGGTACAGAATTCCAAAGATTCACCACCCTCTGAGTGAAGAAATTCCTCCTCATCTCAGTCTTAAATGGCCGACCCCTTATTCTGAGACTGTGACCGCTGGATCTGGACTCTCCAGCCAGGGGAAAACATCCTCCCTGCATCTGCCCTGTCAATCCCCCTCAGAATCTTTTCTGTTTCAAAACGGTCGGTATCGCATCGGCTGCCAGTAATACACACCGCCCAATATTCAGTTCCATTGCAGTCAATGGAACTAACTATCAGGCACTGCGTAGAACGATCCGATACCGCCCATTTTGCAGCACCGCCCGAGACGAATTTCTAACCAATGGTCTGTGTTTTTTTTTTTTGCTGACCAAAACTGAGAGAGCCCCTGTATTTATATAGCACCTTTCATGGCCTCAGGACATCCCATAAAGCATCACAGCCACTGAAGCACTTTTGAAGCATTGTCACTTCATTGTAATGGAGGAACTTGCTACAATTACGCTGACGACCTGGTCTCCGTTGGTCTGTCTTTTATTGCTTCAATGGAGCAAAGGCTGATAAACGGAATTGAGGTGCAGATCAGCCCTGTTGAATGGCAGAACAGGCTCGAGGGGCTGAATGGCCTCATCCTGTTCCTGTGAATTGGGATAGCATGTCTGAATTTCCTATAGGTGCCTCTGGTGGGCAAGGCTTCCCGTGGGCAACACAGACGGGCAAAATTACCTCCCCACCTTGTATGTCGACACGGCCAACTTTGCATTTTATCTTCTTAAATACCAGAGTTTCTTCCATACATGTTGAATTGCACAAACTATTGCAAAAAATTTAAATCTTAGAGGTTGTATCAATATTCAATATGCTTTGCATCGTAAATGAATATCTCTGATGTCAACAACAACTTGTTTTTGTATAGTGTCTTTAATGTAGTAAAACGTTCCAAGGCACTTCACAGGAACAGTATCAAACAAAATTTGACACTGAGCCACATAAGGAGATATTAGGAAAAACGTTTGGTCAAAGATGTAGGTTTTGAGAAGCATCTTAAAGGAGAGAGAGGTAGAGTGACAGAGAGGTATAGGGAGGGAATTCCAGAGCTTAGGGCCTAGACAGCTGAAGGCACGGTTGCCAATGGTGGAGCGAAGGAAACTGGGGATGCGCAAGAGGCCAGAATTAGAGGAGCGCATAGATCTCAGAGGGCTGGAGGAGGGTACAGAGATAGTGAGAGGGCGAGGCCATTGAGGGATTTGAAAACAAGGATGAGAATTTTAAAATGGAGGCGTTGCCAGACCGGGAGCCAATGTAGGACAGCGAGCGCAGGGGGTGATGGGTGAACGGGACTTGGTGCGATTCAGGACACAGGTGTTATGTCTGACATTTGGTGATAGGTACTCGATTGCCTTGGTCTGAGCACATGGAGTTTGATAGTGCTATTATCATTGTATTGTGTATAGGTATTCGATTGCTTGTGCCTGGAAGTGGTGTGTGTGGCAGCCATGATTAAAGCAGCATGAACTGAACTCACTGACGGTCTCTGGATTATCTTTGTAAACGCAACATTTGGCGACAAGGATGGCTGAAATCTCTCTTCCACCACCTCCTCCCTTCCTTGCACTACCCGGTGAACCCCCGATCCCATGGGTTCGCTGGTTACAGTCCTTTGAAAACTACCTCATTGCTCTTGGACTAGAAACTGTGAGTACGGCTCAGAAAAAGGCACTGTTATCCCATTGCTTGGGAGCGGAGGGCCAGCGTGTTCTTGGGACATTATGCACAGCAGACTCAATCCAAACATATGATGAGGCTGTGGCTCTGTTAAGCACACACTTCTCTGCCCCACAAAGTGCCCTCCTGCGGCGATTCATTTTTAGACAGCGTCACCAACTCCCGGGCGAGTCTGTGCATCAATACGTGGCTAATTTGAGGGGGTTAGCTAGCTCGTGCAAGTTCGGTGCATTACAAGATGAGATGGTGCGTGATCAACTAATAGAGCACACAAACAACGTGAGAGTGCGTGAAAGACTGTTACTCGAGTCCGACGATCTGTCGTTGTCACAGGCAGTCAACATTGCCTTTCAAGTGGAGTCTGCAGCCGAATGTGCAGCGAAACTAGCACACACACCCAGTGACAGCGCCCTCAGCGCCGACAGCTCTGACACGGTAATGCTCGCGCGACGGCAGCAATGCACGCTACCGCGGCAACAGTGTGGAAACTGTGGATCTCGTTCACATGCTACCAGAGCGCAGAATTGCCCCGCGCGCGGCCAAGCCTGTCGCAATTGTGGAAAACAAAATCACTTTGCCAATGTCTGCCACTCTGCCCCGGTTGCTACAAATGAACACTCTCAGTCCTCAAACACTATGGCCTAGAAATTCAGTTGGTTGCGCCAGCCGTTAGCGCCTTATGAGGAGTAGACGTCGAGCGCTAGGCGGCTAGCGGCCGGGCGCAGCGTGATCTGCGCCTCTCCCCAACTTCACTGACGATTTAGCGGCGGCGCAAAGTCTTTGCGCGCGCTCAGCTGCGCGCGCAGATCCTGACATAATTTCCTCGTGCAACGCCCTTTGTGCGCCCCAAACCGGAAATTCAGTCGCGACGCTCCATTGTGCGCCTGACGCCCCTAGCGACTGGTAGAGTGGAACGGTGCTGAGTCGATGCGGGGCGCGGGGGGCGCAAATTAAAGGGCACTCCTCCTGCACTAGAAAAGGCTGCATTTCGCAGCACTCCTTCTTGAGAGACGGATCTTTGCAGAGAGACCAAGGTAGAGAGCTTTCTGCTTTGGCTTAACACTCGGACAGGTACTTGTGGCTTCAGGCCACAGCTTTCCACTTGTCTTTGCCTTCATTGACATATCATTGTTTGATAACATATAATGGGGGCTGCAATGGGTGTAAACGCTGGCTTTCTCCATTGCATCCAAAGGGCTCACAGACGCCGTGAGAGAGTGGCAGCCCTAGCTAGACGGAGAGGGGGCAACAGGCGTCGGGAAAGGAGGCCTTACCCACCCAGGGTATACCGCCAGCAGTTCTCCTATCTCAACATGTCTGACGAGCAGTGTGTTTGGAGTCTGCGATTCCGAAGGCAGGTGGTCACAGAGATCTGCCACCTGCTTGGCGGTGATCTGCAGCCACAGCTGAGGAGCAGGACGTCTCTGTCGGTGGCAGTGAAGGTGACGGTGGCTCTCAACTTCTATGCCACCGGCTCCTTCCAATCCACTACTGGCGACATTTCCAACATCTCCCAGTTCGCCGTGCATTGCTGCACCCGCCAGGTGCCCAATGCCCTTTTCCAAAGGAGACGTCAGTTCATCTCCTTCTCCATGGCCCTTGCCAAGCAGCAACAGCGTGCAATGGGCTTTGTGACATTCGCGGGCTTCCCCATGGTGCAGGGCGCCATTGACTGCACGCATGTGGCTTTGCGGGCACCTCTGGAGAATTCCGAGGATTACCGCAACCGGAAGGGCTACCATTCGCTCAACGTCCAGCTGGTGTGTGACCACAGGCAGCTCATCCTAGCTGTCAATGCCCGCTTTCCAGGCAGCAGCCACGATGCCTTCATCCTGCACCAGACTTCTGTGGCAGACATGTTCCAGGCCCAGCCTCACCCACGAGGATGGCTTATCGGGGACAAAGGCTATCCTTTGTGTACCTGGCTGATGACCCCGCTCCGTGCGCCCAGCACCCCTGCTGAAGAGGGATATAACGAGAGCCATCAAGCGACCAGGAACATCATAGAGGAAACAATCGGCGTCCTGAAGCAACGGTTCCGCTGTCTGGGTCGTTCCGGTGGAGCCCTACAATATTCGCCGGAGCGAGTCTCCCATTTCGTGGTCGTTTGCTGCATGTTGCACAACCTGGCTATCCGTAGGACTCAGCCACTGCCACCAGAGATTGGAGGACCACCTGAGGAGGAGGAGGAGGAGGAGGAGGAGGAGGAGGAGGAGGACCAGCACAGGAAGGAGGCAGAAAGTGCAAGGGCCGCCCGTCGCCGGCTTATTGAACGTCGGTTCTAGGCCCCCTCTCAGGGAATGGCTTGTGCCAATGTGAGCAGATGAATGTAGCCGCTCCACAAGCCCTCAGCCGAGCAGGGCAACCAGGACTTGCCAAAAAAACCATGCACACTGCAATTTACGAACATTAATTTATTGAAAACCTCTGCACTTCCCACATTACAACCTCATGTGGAGAAGCCCCCTCCAAAAACACAAAACTAACAGTCTGGGCCTTACAAAAACAAAGAAAGACACCAGTCTCAGCCTTACAAAAACAAAGAAACACACCAGTCTCGGACTTACAAAAACCACAAACCATTTGTGCAGACC
Source organism: Somniosus microcephalus (assembly GCF_052327205.1). NCBI lineage: Eukaryota > Metazoa > Chordata > Chondrichthyes > Squaliformes > Somniosidae > Somniosus > Somniosus microcephalus. The sequence continues at coordinate 138,403,816 of NW_028225179.1, read as the reverse complement.
TTCTACTTTATGCCCTGCGAGGGCGATGCCTTTCGCATCCTTGCCTGGCCCCTGCCCGCCCTGCAGCTCCTCCTCAATGGGAGCCCAGTGGCTGCAGCAAGGCTGGGGGAAGGCTGCTGAGGATCAGATGGCGAGACGGCAGATGCCCTTGGGGGTCGGCCTGCACCAGCTCTGGCCCTGGAGGGGCCGGCTGCTGACTGCTGCAACTCTGCTTGGGCGGCAGCAGTCTGTCCAGCGGCTCGTGGCAGCTGCAATGGCGGAGTGGCAGTGTCGGCTGCAGGAATGGTGCCAACCTGACAGATCGCAGGTGCTCGCTGGTCGCCTGAGACATTGGCACTCGCACGGGCCAGCACTGCAGCATGCGCAGCAAACAGCTGAAGAACAGACTGCTGGGCTGCTGTTGTGCGGCGAGTGCCCTGGCGATGCCTGGCTGATCCAGCGAGGGAGGCAGCAGTTAGTGCCCGTGTGGACCTGGTCTGTGTCCGCATGACAACAGCCAGTGAATGGACAGCACGACTGAGCACTTGGCTCGAAGCCGCCTGTGCTGCCGCGAAGTCCTGTAGACTCCTGGCCTGTGCTGCACTGAATTCCTGCACACTCCTTGACAAAGACTCAATGGAGTCAGGCACCCTTGCCACTGCAGCCATGAGCTCATTGTGCCTGTGCTCAGCCTGGACGGCCATTTCCTCCAGGAGCCGCACCTCCTCTGCGCCGACCGTCGCAGGACTGGAGGCCGCACTCACCCTCTGGGGAGAAGTCCGCCGAGCTTCCCCACCCCTCCCGCGATGCTGCGGGCCGCTGGGCCCCGGAGCTTCACTCTCCTCCGACCCTTCCCCCCGGCTCCCCTCCAGGGAAGACGTGTCCCCTTCATCGCCATGGGCTGGCGCGGCTGAGGGTGGCACTGATGGGCCGGCTTCCTCTTCCTCCTCCTCTAATTCGGAAGCGCTGACAGTGGCAGCTTGAGGGCCCGCCTCCTCACCTGGCGATTCACCATCTGAAAGCAGGAAGGCACAAGAGTAGCTTTAGAGTGAGGACAGGGCGGCAGCGAGGGAGGCATGAGTGGTGCCAATCACTGCATTGGTCGGACAGTGGCAAAGGATGCTGATCTGAGGCGCAAGTGGAACGAGAGAGGTCAAAAAGGTGATGCCCTTACCATTGGTGGCCAGAACAGGGTCGGCATCTCCACTGGCGACGGGGCCAATCAGCCGGCCTGCCATAATGCGCTCCACACGCTGGTCGAGGTTGGAGAGCTCTTTGACGTCAGGGCGGCCTCCCCCGGTCTCAATTCGTTTACGCCGGCTGTGCGCCACCTTGGCCTGCAAGAGAAAGGACGGTCTCTAAGTACAGTGTGAAGCCCTGAACTTGTCTGCAATGCCTCCCATGGTCGAATAGCTTGTACAGTGTGAAGCCCTGATCTTGTCTGCAATGCCTCCCATGGTTGAATAGCTTGTACAGTGTGAAGCCCTGATCTTGTCTGCAATGCCTCCCATGGTCGAATAGCTTGTACAGTGTGTAAAGTGCAGAATGTGCAACTGATTTTCATGCCCGTCCCATAGCTGCTGGATGAGGGCTGGCCATTAGGGCTTTCAGGTCCTTTTGCCCATAAAGTGAGGTGCACATGCAGGGATGAGGAGGACATTGGAAAGGGTACTCACCCTGACAACCCGAGTGAGGTCGTTGAATTTTTTGCGGCATTGCACACGAGTCCTGGCAACCACGCTGTTGGAAGACACCCTGTTGGAGACCTCCCTCCAGGCTTTCCGGTAGGCGCTGGGCAGCGGCCTCTTGCCATCTTCTGGGAACAGAACATGGCGCCTGCGCTCCACTCCGCCAACCAGCAGCCTCAGGTCACCGTCGCTGAAGCGCTGCGCTCTCTCCCTGGCCTTCTCCATAGCCCTGGGCGTTGTGCAGATGAAGCTGAAGTGGTCAGGCCTAGGTTGAGGGCTGCAGTGTGCAGGGCGTGGCAGGCAAACAAATCCACCCTCCCCCTTTAAGAGCTGACCGGCGCCAGAGTGTCTGCCGTCAATCAACAACTCGCCGCACCTGCGCTGCGCCCGGCCTCGGGGGTATCGCTCAGCACCGCCGGCTTAGCGCCTAAAGATAGTCGTGCATCGCCTGTTTTAGCGCAGCAGCAACCTCTTGGGGCGATGCGACTGAATATCGGCGAAGGTGGCGCGACTTTGTGCCGGGCGCAAACTTTAGCGGCCGCCCGACTTTATCGCCCCAAAAGTGGCTATACTGAATTTCTAGGCCTACAATTCACAACGTGAGCTCTGGGCCAGTAGTGGCTTTCAAATCATGCACAATTAACCTGAATGATGTGTGAGGGAGCCGATGTCCTCGGGGTAATATTTTCTAGGGCGGTTCGGGAGGATTTAAACTAATTTGGCAGGGGGATGGGAACCTAGGTAGTGGAAAAGAGGGAAGTCATATGAAGTCAGAAATAGATGGTAGAAAGGTGAGAAGCAATAAGCAAAGGAGAGAAACACAAAGGGCCAAACTAATTCATAATGAGAGTGTGAAAAAAGCAAGCCTGAAGGCTTTGTATCTTAATGCTAGAAGCATTAGGAACAAGGTGGATGAATTAGTTGTGGAAATAGAGGTAAACAAGTATGACTTGATTGGGATTACAGAAACGTGGCTGCAGGGTGGGCAAGGCTGGGAACTTAACATCCAGGGATATACAATATTTAGGAAGGATCGGCAAAAAGGTAGGGGAGGTGGGGTAGCATTGCTGGTAAAGGAGGGGATTAATGCAATGGAAAGGAAGGATATTAACTCGGATGAAACGGAATCTGTATGGGTAGAAATGAGAAATAGCAAGGGGAGGAAAACGTTAGTGGGTGTGATATATAGGCCTCCAAATAGTAATATGGAGGTGAGGGAAGGCATAAAAAGGGAAATTAGAGAAGCGTGCGATAAGAGCACAGCTGTCATCATGGGTGACTTTAATTTACATATTGATTGGACTACCCAAATTAGTAAAAATTCTGAGGAGGAGGAATTCCTGGAATGTTTTCGGGACGGTTATCTGGACCAATATGTCGAGGAGCCGACTCGAGATCAGGCCATTTTAGACTGGGTATTGTGCAATGAGAAGGGACTTATCAGCAATCTTCTTGTACGAGGCCCCTTGGGTCAGAGCGATCATAATATGATCGAGCTCTCAGTCGAGATGGAGAGTGAGGAAATTGAATCAGAGACTAAGGTCCAGAACTTAAATAAAGGGAATTACGAGGGTATGAGACGGGAATTGGGTAAGATTGATTGGGTGGTGTTTCTGGGGGGATTGACAGTGGAGAGACAATGGCAAGCATTCAAAGATAGAATGGAAGAATTCCAGAACATGTTTATACCGGTTTGGCATAAAAATAAACCTAAAAAGGTGACTCAACCGTGGATAACGAGGGAAATTAGGGACAGCATAAAATCAAAAAAAAGGGCATATCAACTGGCAAAAAAAAGCACCAGACCGGAAGATTGGGGGCAGTACAAGATACAGCAAAAGAGGACAAAGGGATTAATCAGGAAGGGGAAAATAGAATACGAAAGTAAACTTGCAGCAAACATAAAGACAGACTGCAAAAGCTTTTATCGGTATATCAGGAGGAAAAGACTGGTAAAATCCCAAGTCGGTCCCTTGCAGTCCGATTCGGGAGAATATATAATGGAGAATAAGGAAATGGCAGACCAATTAAACTCATACTTTGGTTCTGTATTCACAAAGGAGGACACAAATAACCTCCCAGGAATATCGGCAAACATAGGGACTAATGAGAGGGAGGAGCTGACAGAAATTAGTATCTCTAGGGATATGGTGTTGGGTAAGTTGAGGGGACTGAAGGCCGACAAATCCCCGGGGCCTGATAAACTACATCCTAGGGTACTTAAGGAGGTGGCCCTGGAGATAGCAGATGCTCTAAGGATCATCTTCCGGAACTCCATTGACTCGGGAACAGTACCCGTGGATTGGAGGGTAGCTAATGTTACCCCAATATTTAAAAAGGGGGGTAGAGAGAAAGCAGGGAATTATAGACCAGTAAGCCTTACGTCGGTTGTGGGCAAAATGCTAGAGTCCATTATTAAGGATAAAATAGCGGAGCACTTGACAAATGGGGAAAGGATCGGACAGAGTCAACATGGATTTACAAAGGGTAAATCGTGTTTGACTAATCTGCTGGAATTTTTTGAGGAAGTAACTGGTAAAATAGATGGGGGAGAGCCAGTGGATGTGGTGTACCTTGACTTCCAGAAAGCCTTCGATAAGGTTCCACACAAAAGATTATCATGCAAAATTAAGGCTCATGGGATTGGGGGCAAAGTATTAACGTGGATAGAGAACTGGCTGGCGGATAGAAAACAGAGAGTTGGAATAAACGGCTCGTTTTCGGAGTGGCAGGCAGTGACCAGCGGGGTGCCGCAAGGATCTGTCCTGGGACCCCAGCTGTTCACAATATATATAAATGATCTGGATCAGGGAATTGGATGCAATATTTCCAAATTCGCTGACGACACTAAACTAGGAGGAGGGGTGGGCTCTGATGAGGATGTCAGGAGGCTACAGTGCGATTTGGACAGGTTGGGGGAATGGGCGGATACGTGGCAGATGCACTATAATGTGGATAAATGCGAGGTTATCCACTTTGGGGGTAAAAACAGGAGGGTAGATTATTATCTAAATGGCAATAGATTGGGAGATGGGGAAGTGCAGAGGGACCTGGGTGTTCTTGTGCACCAGTCACTGAAGGAGAGCATGCAGGTGCAACAGGCGATCAAGAAGGCAAATGGTATGTTGGCCTTCATATCAAGGGGGTTCGAGTATAGGAATAGGGATACCTTACTACAGCTGTACAAGGTGCTGGTGAGACCGCATCTGGAGTATTGTGTACAGTTTTGGTCGCCCCATCTGCGGAAGGATGTTCTTGCCATGGAAAGAGTGCAACGGCGATTCACCAGGCTGATACCTGGAATGGCGGGAATGACCTACGAAGAGAGATTAAATAGTTTGGGCTTGTACTCACTGGAGTTTAGAAGATTGAGAGGGGATCTCATCGAAACATATAAAATTATGGCAGGCCTGGACAGGCTGAATTCAGAGAGAATGTTTCCAATGGCCGGGGAGCACAGAACCAGGGGCCACAGTCTAAAAATAGCGGGCAAATCATTTAAAACAGAGATGAGGAAGAATTTCTTCACTCAAAGAGTGGTGAGCCTGTGGAATTCCCTGCCACAGAGGGCTGTGAAGGCTAATTCAATAAATATTTTCAAGAGAGAATTGGATATATTTCTGAAGGCTAAGGGGATTAAGGGTTACGGAGAAAAGGCGGGGACGGGGTACTGAACTGGTAAGATCAGCTATGATCTCAGACGAAGATCAGCCATGATCTCATTGAATGGCGGAGCAGGCTCGAAGGGCCGAATGGCCTACTCCTGTTCCTATCTCTATGTTTCTATGTTTCTATGTTTATCCCGCTGTTGTTGGATACCAGTGCCAGCGTCTCACTGCTGAATGTGGACACATTCAAATGCTTTTTCAGCTCCCTGCCACTCTCTGCGCCCTCCACCACCCTTTGCGGGTATGGTAATTCGAAAATTGGACTAGTGGGCTCAGTCAACCTCACAGTACGCTATGGAACAAAAGTTTTGCCAGATTTTTGTTTTCATGTGGCACGCCAAGGAGCTCACCTGATGGGACTGTATCTTTTCACTGACCAGGGTTTTTCTCTCTTGGACACCGGTGGGTCTGCGATTCTGCACGTCGCCTCATTGTGGCGCCAAACATGGCCAGCACTCTTCGAGGGTCTGGGCTGCCTGACTGCCTTCACCCACCAGCCCATGGTTGACTCCATCGTTACCCCTGTCATTCAGCCACTGCGCCGCATCCCGCTTGCTCTCCGTGACGGGGTCACAGCTGAACTAAAGCAGCTACTGGAAGCCGGCATCATCGAACCAGTTGATGCCTCCCCATGGGTCTCCAACCTGGTGGTCGCAACGAAAAAGTCAGGTGGTCTACGCATCTGTGTCGATCTTCGAGCAGTGAATAAGGCCGTAATCCCTGACAAGTATCCACTGCCCACGTCAGAGGAACTCACAGCGCAGTTCTATGGTTCCATCCTGTTCTCGAAACTGGACCTTCCACAGGGCCATCTACAGGTTCCCCTCCACCCCAGCAGCAGGGACCTCACTGCTTTTGTGACACATACTGGCGTCTTTCGGTACACCAGGATGCCATTTGGACTTAGGTCTGCACCCAGCTGCTTCCAAAAGGTGATGTCCTCTGTGCTCGCGGGCATTCCTGGGGTGGCCATCTACCTGGATGACATCGTCGTGCATGGGCCCTCGACCTCCACTCACGACGAACGCCTTCACAGAGTTTTCACAGCTCTAGCAAAACACAAGCTCACACTGAATGGCGAAAAGTGTGTCTTTGCTGTTTCAGAGATCAAATTTGTGGGGTTTCGGTTGTCGGCTGATGGTATATCCCCACTCCAGTCAAACGTGGATGCCATTCACAGCATCCCAGAACCCAGCTCTGCAGCACAGGTTGCCTCCTTCCTTAGCATGACTGGGTACTGCCTGAAGTTTTTGCCCCAGTACTCAGCCACCACAGCCCCACTGCGCCAGCTCCTGCGAAAGGATGAGCCCTGGGTGTGGTCACAAGCCTGTACGGAAGCTGTTCGCCTCCTCAAATCGCAGCTCACGTCGCCTCCAGTGTTGGCTCACTTTGACGTCACCAGCCCCACCCTCGTCACCTGTGATGCGTCCGCTGCAGCTGTGGGGGCAGTGTTATCGCAGATACAGAATGGAGTGGAGAAACCAATCGCCTTTGCCTCCCGAGCCCTTAGCCCCACCGAACAGAAGTACTCAGTAGGCGAGCGTGAGGCGCTGGCGTGCGTCTGGGCATGTGAGCGGTGGCACCTGTACACTTATGGCCGTGCCTTCACCCTGCGAACCGATCACCAGGCTCTCACTGCCCTGCTGTCGACATCCGGCACGGGCCACAGACCACTGCGTCTACACCGCTGGTCTGACCACCTCCGCCAAGACAATTTCAGTCTCCAGTTCACACCAGGACGTGACAATGTTGTTGCAGATCTGCTCTCCCGCACTGTCTCTGCCCCAGCCCCACTCGTCGGGTCTGAACAAGTGGAACAGGATATCGTCCAGATGCTGCACACACCTCTCCAAACCACAGTCTCTCTCCAGGAGCTCAAAGAGGCCTCTGAACAGGATCCGGCCCTCTCCCAGCTGTGCACCTTCATCAGAGATGGCTGGCCTCGCAAGGTGCCTGAGGAACTGTCTGCCTACTCCAGAGTTAAAGAGGAGCTCTCCTGCTGGAATGACTCCTGTGTTGCACGTGGGCTCTGCACTGTGGTCCCAAGTGCCCTTCGTGCGCGTGTTTTATCCATGGTGCATGAGGGCCACTTGGGCATAGTGAAGCTCAAACAACGATGCCGAGACCTAGTGTGGTGGCCGGGAATCGACAGGGAAATCGAGGCCCTGGTCAAGGACTGTGCAGCCTGCCTTGTAAGTGGCAAGACTGGCCACCAAGCTCCCTCACCCCTGCAACCCCTTGCCTGGCCCTCTCAGCCCTGGGAGCACCTGCAGCTGGACATCTGCGGGGAGATCCATGGTGTCCCCCACCATCAACGGTTCCTAGTGGTGAAGTATGACCTGCACTCAAAATGGCCAGAGGTCACTGCCGTGGGCTCCATCACCTCTCGGGTCATCATTGATATCCTTGAGTCCCTCTTCTCCCGCTGGGGCATCCAAAGGCCATCACCACAGACAATGGCCCCCAAATGGTCTCTTCAGAACTCTCCTCTTACCTTGAGAGCAAGGGCATCCGTCACATTCACACAGCGTACTACCACCCCGAGTCAAATGGGGGGGTGGAGCGTTTTAACCAGACACTGAAAAATGGCCTCAGAGCACACCTATCCCAGGGGTGTGCGTTTGACAAGGCCCTCCTCCACACACTGCTGCACTACAGAGCCTCCCAGCATTCCACTACAGGGGTCTCACCCGCATCCCTCATGCTAGGCCGTGAGCTCATGCTGCCCCTTGGCAGGCTCCGCCCCTCGCTAGCTCAGAGACCTGCTCCACCGGCTCAAACCACAGTCGCTAGACAGCAGGAGAAGATGAAACTCCGCTTCGACCAGACGAAGAGGGCCAAGGCGCCCAACATCTCAGTCTCCGATTGGGTCAGAGTCCGCAGGCCTCACCGCAATAATAAGATGGCGTCATTCTGGTCCTCCCCTCTCCAAATCAGCCGCCAACTTGGACCAGCCACTTTCTGCCTCACTGACGGCTCTCGGTGGCATGCCAGCCGCCTTCGGAAGGTGCCAGCACCCCCTGATGCGGGATTATACGGACCTAACCCCCAAGCCTTACCCCCAGAGTGGCGGGATGCACCTGTGGCTCAGCCAGCCAACCCTCAAGCAGATGTTGTGCCTCAGCCTGCTCCTCACCAGTCCCCACTTCGGCCTGCTCTTCACCAGTCCACACCTCGGCCTGTTCGTACACGTTCTCGCCCTGGCCACCTACAGGACTTTGTCACTACATTTCATGTTTGAAATTCTGTGAGGGGGGAGGAAATGTTATGTCTGACATTTGGTGATAGGTACTCGATTGCCTTGGCCTGAGCACATGGAGTTTGATAGTGCTATTATCATTGTATTGTGTATAGGTATTTGATTGCTTGTGCCTGGAAGTGGTGTGTGTGGCAGCCATGATTAAAGCAGCATGAACTGAACTCACTGACGATCTCTGGATTATCTTTGTAAACGCAACAACAGGCAGCAGAGTTTTGGCTGAGTTTCAAATATCATTTGCCATGATTCACGGGTTTGCAGGTTGATGCATATGAATAGCAGTGAACACTTCCCTTATCACAATCACACTGACAACAGTCAAGGGTAATAGAAGGAGAAAATCTCTGTATTATGGCTATTTTCTAAATTGAGAAATGGTAGGAAATTTTAATTTGAAAGAAGATTATTGCTAATTGACACAACTGTCAGGTTTTAGCACGAAATGTTCTCTTTAGTTCAGCCTCAACTGTCACTCCTGTAAGCAGACCTCATGTCCCCTACTATCTGGAGTGCACCTTTTCTGTCCACTACCTAGTTAGACCCTATCCTTTGATGAGGGAGTAGGGTAGTTCCCCAGTGTCAGAATTCCAAGGAGTAAACTTCTCACAATAGTCTGAAATGTTGCTGGATTGTACAAAACAATCCTCCCTTTTTCAGCCATGGTTCAGTTGGTAGCACTCTCTCACCTTGGAGTCAGAAGGTTGTGGGTTCAAGTCCCACTCCAAGAACTTGAGCACAAAATCCAGACTGACACTCCAGTGCCTTACTGAGGGACGCTGCACTGTTGGAGGGGCCGTCTTTCAGATGAGACGTTAAACCGAGGCCCTGTCTGCTCTCAGGTGGATGTAAAAGATCCCATGGCCCTATTTTGAAGAAAAGCAGTGGAGTTCTCCCCAGTGTCCTGGCCAATATTTGTCACTTAATCAACATCCCAGACAAACTGGACAGGCTGGTGTTGATTTCCTTAGAGCAGAGAAGGCTGAGGGGGGACCTGATTGAGGTGTACAAAATTATGAGGGACATAGATAGGGTAGATAGAAAGGAACTTTTCCCCTTAGTAGAGGGGTCAATAACCAGGGGGCATAGTTTCAAGGTAAGGGGCAGGAGGTTTAGAGGGGATTTGATGAAAAACTTTTTCACCCAGAGGGTGGTTGGAATCTGGAACTCACTGCCTGAAAGGGTGGTAGAGGCAGGAACCCTCACAACATTCAAGAAGCATTTAGATGAGCACTTGAAACGCCATAGCATACAAGCTATGGACCAAGTGCGGGAAAATGTGATTAGAATAGAATTAGATGGCCTGCGTGGACACGATGGGCCGAAGGGCCTCTTTCTGTGCTGTATAACTCTATGACTCTATGACAAACAGATTATCTGACCATTACCACATTGCTGTTTGGGGGAGCTTGCTGTGCACAAAATGGCTGCCATATTGCCTACATTACAACAGTGATTACACTTCAAAAATGCTTCACTGGCTGTAAAATGCTTTTGGACATCCTGAAGTTGTGAAAGGCGCTGTATAAATGCAAATTCTTTTTTTTTTTGCATAGCTCATTCACACTTCAAAGCGCTATGATCCCAGTCTGCTGCAGTATTGTTGACAAAAATGCTGAATCTAGCATTACTGAAATATTGTGGCCTGGAAATTTGTCTCGGGCCGTGGAGTAAGACAGGTGGTATCGGATTGAGCGCCCATTATACACAGCGTCTGATATACAGGTCGGTTGATTTTCTATTCTCTCCGCATAACTGAAGTCCTTCATCCCTGGTACCATTCTAATGAATCTCCTCTGCACCCTCTCAAGGCCTTGACATCCTTCCTTTTTTTAAATTCATTGATGGGATGTGGGCGTCACTGGCTAGGCCTGCATTTAGTGCCCATCCCTAATTGCCCTTGAGAAAATGGTGGTGAGCCACCTTCTTGAACCGCTGCAGTCCATATGGTGTAGGTACACCCACAATGCTGTTGGGAAGGGAGTTCCAGGATTTTGGCCCAGCGACAGTGAAGGAACAGTGATACAGGTCCAAGTCAGGATGGTGTGTGGCTTGGAGGGGAACTTGTAGGTGGTGATGTTCCCATGCGTCTGCTGCCCTTGTCCTTCTAAGTGGTAGAGGTCACGGGTTTGGAAGGTGCTTTTGAAGGAGCTTTGGCAAGTTGCTGCAGTGCATCTTGTAGATGGTACACACTGCAGCCACAGTGCGCCGGTGGTGGAGGGAGTGAATGTTGAAGGTGGTGGATGGAGTGCCAATCAAGCGGGTTGCTTTATCCTGAATGGTGTCGAGCTTCTTGAGTGTTGTTGGAGTTGCACTCATCCAGGCAAGTGGAGAGTATTCCATCACACTCCTGACTTGTGCCTTGTAGATGGTGGAAAGGCTTTGGGGAGTCAGGAGGTGAGACACTCGCCGCAGAATTCCCAGCCTCTGGCCTGCTCTTGTAGCCACAGTATTTATATGGCTGGTCCAGTTCAGTTTCTGATCAATGGTAACCCCCAGGATGTTGATAGTGGGGGATTCAGTGATGGTAATGCCATTGAATGTCAAGGGGAGATGGTTAGAGTCTCGCTTGTTGGAGATGGTCATTGCCTGGCACTTGTGTGGTGCGAGTGTTACTTGCCACTTGTCAGCCCAAGTCTGAATGTTGTCCAGGTCTTGCTGCATACAGACACGGACTGCGTCAGTATCTGACGAGTCTCAAATGGTGCTGAACAGTGTGCAATCATCAGCGAACATCCCCACTTCTGACCTTATGATGGAGGGAAGGTGATTGAGGAAACAGCTGAAGATGGTTGGGCCTAGGACACTGCCCTGAGGAACTCCTGCAGTGATGTCATGTGATTGAGATGAATGACCTCCAACAATCACAGCCAACTTCCTTTGTGCTAGGTATGATTCCAACCAATGGAGAGTTTTCCCCTTGATTCCCATTGACTTCAGTTTTGCTAGGGCTCCTTGATACCACACTCGATCAAATGCTGCCTTGATGTCAAGGGCAGTCACTCTCACCTCACCTCTTGAGTTCAGCTCTTTTGTCCATGTTTGGACCAAGGCTGTAATGAGGTCAGGAGCTGAGTGGCCCTGGCGGAACACAAACTGGGCGTCAGTTAACAGGTTATTACTGAGTAAGTGCCGCTTGATAGCACTGTCGACGACACCTTCCATCACTTTGCTGATGATTGAGAGTAGACTGATGGGACGGTAATTGGCCGGGTCGGATTTGTCCTGCTTTTTGTAGACAGGACATACTTGGGCAATTTTCCACATTGCCGGGTAGATGCCAGTGTTGTAGCTGTACTGGAACAGCTTGGCTAGGGGCGCAGCTAGTTCTGGAGCACAAGTCTTCAGTACTATTGCCGGAATGTTGTCAGGGCCCATAGCCTTTGCAGTATCCAGTGTCTTCAGCCGTTTCTTGACATCACGTGGAGTGAATTGAATGGGCTGAAGACTGGCATCTGTGATGCTGGGGACCTCAGGAGGAGGCCGAGATGGATCATCCACTCGGCACTTCTGGCTGAAGATAGTTGCAAATGCTTCAGCCTTGTCTTTTGCACTCACGTGCTGGGCTCCACCATCATTGAGGATGGGGATATTTTTGGAGCCTCCTCCTCCTGTTAACTGTTTAATTGTCCACCACCACTCACGACTGGATGTGGCAGGACTGCAGAGCTTTGATTTGATCCGATGGTTGCGAGATCGCTTAGCTCTGTCTATCGCATGTTGCTTCCGTTGTTTGGCATGCAAGTAGTCCTGTGTTGTAGCCTCACCAGGTTGACACCTCATTTTTCGGTATGCCTGGTGCTGTTCCCGGCATGCTCTCCTGCACTCTTCGTTAAACCAGGGTTGATCTCCTGGCTTGATGGTAATGGTAGAGTGAGGGATATGCCGGGCCATGAGGTTACAGATTGTGGTTGAATACAATTCTGCTGTTGCTGATGGCCCACAGCGCCTCATGGATGCCCAGTTTTGAGTTGCAAGATCTGTTCGAAATCTGTCCCATTTAGCACGGTGGTAGTGCCACACAACACAGTGGAGGGTATCCTCAACATGAAGACGGGACTTCGTCTCCACAAGGACTAAAGTGTGGTGCCCAGAATTGGACGCAATACTCCAGTTGAGGCCTATCCAGTGATATATAAACTTTGAGCATAACTTCCTTGCTTTTGTATTCTTACTCCTTTATTTATAAAGCCAAGGATCATGTGTGCTTTTATCACAGCTTTACTACCTTGCCCTGGCACTTTCACGATTTGTGCACGCGAACCCCTCGGTCTCTCTGTTCCTGCACCCACTTTAAAATGGTACCATTTATTTATATTGCCGCTCCTCATTATTTCTTCCAATATGCAACACTTCACACTACTCTGCATTAAATTTAATCTCCCACGTGTCTGCCCATTTCACCTGTCTGTCCTCCTGAAGCCTGTTACTGTTTACTACATTTCCAAGTTTAGTGTCATCTGCAAACCTTGAAAATGTGCCCAAGCCCAGGTCATTAACATATATCAAAAAGAGGCCTGGTGCTAATACTGACCCCTAGGGAACACCACTGTATACTTCCCTCCAGTCTGAAAAACAACCGTTCACCACTCCTCTCTGCTGTCTCTTAGCCTTGTGTTTAAATCCCTTCATGGCCTCATCTGTCCCCATCTCTGTAACCACTTCCAGCCCTAACCGCTGCCCCCCACCACCCCCTCCATTCCTTTGACTCTGACTGCTTGTGCATCCACCCCCCCTCTTTTAGCCCCAACCATTGATGGCTGTGCCTTCAGCAGCCTAGGCCCCAAAATCTGGAATTCCCGCCACCTTCCTCTCCTCCTTGATAATCTTCCTTAAGACCAACCTCTTTGACCAAGCTTTTGGTCATCTGCCCTAATATCTCATGTAGCTCAGTGTCAAATTTTGTCTGAGTAATGTTCCTGTGAAGCGCCCTGCGGCATTTTTCTATGTTAAAGGCGCTTTATAAATACAAGTTGTTGTTGTGTCTGTGCAACCCTGGCTGGTCCAGATAGATTGCAGCCCTGTATTTTAAAAGAATCTAGGGAAGAGATAGCAGCGGCATTGCTACACATATTTAATAATTTGTTAGAAAAAGGTGCAGTGCCAGAGGACTAGCAGATAGCTAACGCAATACCGATATTTAAGAAGGGGGATAGAACATGTCCAGGGAAGCTTAACATTAGTGGTAGGAAAAATAATGGAATCCCTACTAAAGGAGAAAATGGAAGAACATCTAGAAACCAAAAAGACGAAGTCCAACACCACCTTCAGGGTGCCAGTGCAGCCTTCGGTCGCCTGAGGAAGAGAGAGTTTGAAGACCAGGACCTTGAAGACCAGGACCTCAAACCCAGCACTAAGCTCATGGTCTACAGAGCAGCAGTGATACCTGCCCTGCTGTATGCCTCAGAGACATGGACCATGTCGTCATCTTCTTAGGCACCTCAAAGCACTGGAGAGGTACCACCAATGCTGCCTCCGCAAGATCCGCAAACCCATTGGCAGGATAGGCGCGCCAACGTCAGTGTTCTTGCTCAGGCCAACATCCCCAGCATCGAAGCTTTGACCACGCTCAATCAGCTCCAATGGACGGGTCACATTGTCCGCATGCCCGATACGAGACTCCCAAAACAAGCGCTCTACTCGGAGCTCCGGCATGGCAAGAGAGCCCCAGGTGGGCAGAGGAAACGCTTCAAGGACACCCTTAAAGCCTCCTTGAAAAGGTGTAACATCCCCACCGACACCTGGGAATCCCTGGCCCAAGACCGCACAAAGTGGAGGAGAAGCATCTGGGAAGGCGCCGAACACCGCGAGTCTCTTCGCCGGGAGCAAGCAGAAGCCAAGCGCAGGCAGCACAAGGAGCGTACGTCAACCCAAGCACCCCATCCACCCACCCCATCTACCACCGTCTGCCCCACCTGTGACAGAGACTGTAGGTCCCGCATTGGACTCATCAGTCACCTGCGAACTCATTTTTAATATGGAAGCAAGTCATCCTTGGTTCCGAGGGACTGCCTAAGAAGAAGAATAATGAATAGTCAACATGGATTTCAAAAGGGAAAGTCTTGCTTGACCAACCTTATTGAATTTTTTGAAGAGGTAGACAATGGTAATGCAACAGATGTAATTTATCTGGATCTTCAAAAGGCCTTCGATAAGGTACCCCATAATAAACTGTTTAACAAGGTCAGAGAATGCGGAGTCAGGGGACAAGTAGCAGAATGGATTGCTGGCTGGCTTCAGGACAGAAAGCAGAAAGTAGGAGTAAAGGGTAGCTATTCACAGTGGCAGAAGGTGGGTAGTGGTGTTCCACAAGCATCAGTGCTGGGACCACTGCTGTTCACAATTTACATTAACAATTTAGACTAAGGAATCAAAAACACAATTTCTAAATTTGCAGATGACACCAGATTGGGGGGGGGATAGTCAATACTGAGGAGGACTGCAACAGCTTACAGGAGGACATTAATAAAGGATTAATAGCTAAAGAAAGGGTAGGGCCTATTAGAGATCATGAGGGTAATCTGTGTGTGGAGGCGGGAGATGTCGGTAGGGTTCTTAATGAATACTTTGCGTCTGTTTTCACAAAGGAGAGGGGTGAAGCAGACATTGCTATCGGGGGGGGGGAGGAGCGTGAAATATTAGATGAAATAAACATAGTGACAGGAAGTATTAAGGGGTTTGGCAGCTTTAAAAGATGCATTTAAGGGGAGGCTAGACAAGCATGAGGGAGAAGGGAATAGAAGGTTATGCTGATAGATTTAGATGAGGAAAGACAGGAGGAGGCTCGACCGGAGCATAAACGCCGGCATGGACTGGTTGGACCAAATGGCCTGTTTCTGTGCCTATCCTATGGTTGACTATTTCAAACCTTCATCACTAATTTTGAGTAGGATAGTCCTTAACATGTTTTAAATTTACCTTGCACTGATTTAAGGTCCTCTGGCCCTACTCTCCCTGGCTTACTTTTAAGTACTATTAGCAGATAATATATACCTCAAAGATGGTGCACCCCCTGCTCAATGTGTTCTTTCTAGTCATATGCCACCTTTAAGGAGGGCAAACATATAATTTCAAGTCATCTCACAACAGCAAGAGCCTGAAAAGTTTTTTTCACTGAACTAACAGCTCTGGAGTCAAGAGACGCATTCGCAGCCGCGGCATCGCGTTGCATCGGAACGCATGCACAGCAGCGGACAGTTTCCTGGGGACGCATGCGCAGTAGCGGAGCGGTGCCTGGAAACGCATGCGCAGTAGCGGATCGGTGCCTGGAAACGCATGCGCAGCAGCGCACCGGTGCCAGGAAACGCATGCGCAGTAGCGGACCGTTCGCTTTCTCATTCAATCTCCATTGAATCCCAGCGCAGCCCAACGGCGCTGCCCCGCCAGATGCCTGCGTTGCCTCGGCAACAAGTGGAAAAGGAAGCGGGAGATGGAAAATTAAATCTCCTTCCAACGCCAAAATGTGGCTGACGTATGTTCATCGTTTAAAATTAATCGCACGCTTCGAAACCCGGGGCGATCTTTCTTCACACAAATAGGCGCCCACGCATCAGGAGGAGTGTGGCGTTCAGGCGCTGGGATGGCAACTTCAATTTCGGGGGCCTGAGGACAGGGTGAATGAAAGAGAGAAAGAGAGAGAGAGTGCTCCTGTAACGTCCGTGTGTAATTGAGACACCGACTGCAGGAGTTGGTTATAACAGGTGTTTACTGAATGGAGACAAAACTGGAACTACTATACAAAGTTACTTCACAGGCTTATATACCAGGGTGGTCACTACTGGTACTGCAGTATACAGGGGCTGCAGAATATAGTTCCTTCAAAGTACATACACTACAATTCCTCCCCTTTTAGCTAAACAGCACATAACATTCGATTAATAATTAAATAACATATTTACAATTACAGTTGCCATATACATTAGCTGAAGTTAAGCAATTATAAATTCAGTCTTTGAGGAGGCTTCCTGATTCTGTCCGGATAACGCCTCTTTGGGGTATCAGGTTCTTCTGGCAAAGTTGATTCGGGATCAATGTCGTTGTTTAGTTCGTCTGCTTCCAATATCACAGATTCTGAGGTAGATGCAATTGGTACTTCGGTTTCATCACCAGGTGTATCGGATCGTGGTGTGGATTTGACGTTTTCCAGTGACTAGAATCTGGTCAGCATGGCGTCTTACAATGCTCTCTCCAACATCCACGGTATACATTAGAGGTCCTTGCCGTGTGCAGATTGTTCCTGGCTGCCATTTCTCTGTGCGGTAGTCCCAGGCCAAAACTGGTTGACCTATCTTAAAACTCCTGGTTGGCCTTTCATTCATTTTCTGAAACTGCCTGTTCTCCACATCTCTTCTGATGTTTGGCTTAACCAAATCCAAGCGGCATCTTAGTCTTCGATTGAAGATCATCATGGCTGGAGTTTGGTTGGTAACCGCATGTGTCGCATTCCGGTAGGCAAACAAGAAGTTATCCACCTTGTGTTGTAGGGGTATGTCTTCATTACACATTGCCTTGATAGCCTTGAATGTTTGAACGAACCTCTCAGCCAATCCATTGGTGGCTGGATGATATGGGGCGGATGTGTAATGCTTAACCTCCGGAAGAACCTCCGGAACTCTTCAGACACAAACTGTGGTCCATTGTCGGAGCAAATCTGTTCAGGCAGCCCATTTCTGGCGAATATGGTTCGTAAGACTGTGATAGTTTTTTCTGTGGTGGTTGAGGACATTTTTATTACCTCTGGCCACTTTGAATGTGCATCCACCGCAATTAAAAACATCGAGTCCATAAATGGACCAGCAAAATCAATGTGCACCCTTTGCCATGGAGATGAGGGCCACTCCCATGGATGTAGAGGGGCTTGTGGTGGGGTGTTTTGGACCTTCTGGCATCCTGTACAGCTCTTGGTCATCTCTTCGATTTCTCTATCGATTCCCGGCCACCACACAAACGCTCTAGCTAAGTTCTTCATTTTTACCCCTCCCAGATGACCCTCATGAAGCTCATTGAGCACTCTATCCTTCAATTTGGGTGGAATTACTACTCTGGATCCACACATCAAGGTTCCTCGGCACACTGACAGCTGTTCTCTTCTCGCCGAGAATGCTGGCAACAGTGGTTCGCCATGTGCTGGCCATCCCTTCACCGTTAAATCATAGACCCTGGAGAGTGTCGGGTCATTCCGTGTTTCCTTTTCTATGTTTGCATTCGTCACAGGTAGACATTCGACTGTGGTCGAGTGGAATATCACCACAGGATCCACTGCAGGTGCTTCTTCCACTGTCGGCAACGGTAGGCGCGACAATCCATCAGCATTCCCATGCTGTTTAGTTCCTTTGTACTCAATGTCATATTGGTGTGCCCCTAGGAAAAGGGACCACCTCTGTAGCCGTTGTGCTGTCATTATCGGGACGCCCTTCTAAGGGTTGAAAATGGAGACAAGAGGTTGATGATCAGTTAGTAGAGTACATTTCTGTCCGTGCAGGTAGTGATTGAACTTCTTCACCCCCCACACCAGGCTGAGGGCCTCTCTGTCAATCTGGGCGTAGTTACGCTTGGCTGAAGTTAACGAGCGTGACGCAAAAGCTATCGGCCTCTCTGAACCATCAAGGAATTTATGTGACAGTACCGCTCCAATGCCGTAGGGAGACGCATCACACGCCAGTCTTATCGGTAGTGATGGGTTGTAGTGAGCCAATACTTCTCTTGAAGTGATCAGGTCTTTACACTTCTGAAAGGCCCGCTTACATTCATCGTTCCATTTCCATGCTACTCCAGTTTGTAGTAGGGCGTTCAGTGGGTGCAGAATTGTGGACAAATTCAGCAAAAACTTATGGTAGTAATTCACCAATCCGAGGAATGACCTCAGTTGCGACACATTTTCAGGCGCTGGAGCCTTAACTACCGCTTCAATTTTGTCAGGGGACTTATGTAACCCCTCTTCATCAATCACGTGGCCACAATACGATATCTGTTTCTTAAAAAACTCGCACCTGGGGTGATTGGCTCGTAGCCCATGTTCTCTTAGTCTAGTGAGCACCTGCTCTAGGTTGGCAAGGTGTTCACTGTCATTTTCACCTGTCACTAGGATGTCGTCCAAGTAACACTGAGTCCCCGGAATCCCTTGCAGGACTTGTTCCATCGCTCTTTGCCATATCGCCGGAGCTGATGCTACTCCGAATACCAGTCGATTATACTGGTGAGTGTTTATCGTGAGATATTTCCTAGAGGATTCTTCAACCTCCATCTGCAAATATGCTTGTGCTAGGTCAATTTTTGTAAAACACTTCCCTCCAGATAGTGAGGCGAAAATATCTTATATTCTCGGAAGAGGATACTGTACTGTGTGAAGGACTGGGTTCACAGTCACCTTGAAGTCCCCACAGATGCGAACCTTCCTTGGCTCCTCAGACTTATTGTTTAACGTTTTCTTCATGACAGGAACGATGGGTGTCGCCCACTCGCTCCAGTCTACCTTAGATAACATGCCTGCATTCTCCAGATTCTCCAGCTCTGCCTCGACGGCTGGGCGAATTGCATACGGTACCGGTCTTGCTTTGAAAAACTTGGGAATTGCATTCTCTTCTATTTTTATCGAGGCGGTTATGCCTTTAAGAGTTCCCAGTCCTTGTTGAAATACCTCTTTAGCGTTAGCTAAGATTTTTGACAATCGTCCAGGTGTGACGTCGTCATCCTTTTTACCAGCCACAGTCAGTGCCTGAATGGAGTGCCAGTCTAAACTTATCTTTCTGATCCAGTCACGTCCCAATAACGGTGGTCCACCATCTTGCAGTATGTACAGATACAATTTCTGTATTTTGTTGCCGTTGTATTCGACAGGCACCCTTATTTTCCCTCTGGGGTATACTTTCTGCCCCGTATACATCTTCAAGACAATGGATGTGTCTTTCAAGGGTATGTGTGAGAATAGCCACTCGTAGTCTCGTCGATTCATGACAGTCAGGGCTGATCCTGTATCCAATTCCATTTTGACTTGGGACCCTGCTATCGTGAGGGTGACCCAAATGGTTCGGTGATCCTCTTTTGCGATTACGTTGTGTAGTTTGAGACAGCTTAGTCTCTTGTTCCCGGATTCACTATCGCTCTTCTGGTCTTCGGAACTACTGTCCGTCATCTTTTGTACTTTCCTGGACTTTTCCTTAGTAGCCTTTTTGTTGTCGTTAGTCTTCTTCCCGGACCTGCAAACTCGTGCAATGTGTCCCATCTTTCCGCATTGCCTGCATGTTTTGTCCTTGGACCAGCAGTCCTTCTGGTCATGGGTTGTTCTGCCACAGCGATAACATTTTTCAAATCCCCATGTCATTTCATGGGTGCCGTATTCCTGTGGCTTTTGCTGTATTTCCACAGCTCCCCTTGCTGCTGCTTCGTATGATACTGCCACGCTGAAAGCCTTATCTAGCGTCAGCTCTTTCTCTGAGAGTAACCTCTTCTGGGTTCCTTCACTCAGGAGTCCACAGACAAATTTGTCCCGTAGGGTATCTGCCAGTCCTGCTCCGAACTGGCAGTGCTTCGATAGCCCGCGTAGTTCCGTAAGGTAATCAGCATTGCTCTCATCTTTATGCTGATTTCTCTTGTGGAATTTAAATCTTTCTGCTATCAGCAGCGGTGTAGGATTTAGGTGTTCCTGTAGGATATCAACAATTTCGTTAAAACTCTTCGCCATCGGTTTGACTGGAGTGATCAGGTTCCGCAATAGGCCGTACGTTCTTGCGCCCATTAAGTTTAGTAGTACCGATGCCTTTTTCTCATCGGCTACTTCATTTGCCTCGCAATATACTTCGACTCTTTCCACATACTGGTCCAGTCTTCTATTGCATTATCGAAGGCAGTGATATTGCCAGTCTTCGGCATCTTGGAGATCTAAGATGGCGCCTCCCGTGCTTTGCCTTCTTCCCCGATTTAACAAAATGGCGCCTCCCGCGCTTTGCCTTCTTCCCCGCTGGATTAAGATGGCGCCTCCCGCGCTTTCTGCCTTCCCGCTGCTGCTAGCGCTGTTGCTGGTGTTTTTATGCCTTGATGGCGACGCCCTATGGTCTTCGCGCGCTTCTGCCAACGCCGCTCTCCGCGGTCCCCGTGGCAAACTGCAGCTCCTCGCGGCTTTCTGCGCTTCTAATTTCTTTTATTTTAGTTACTGTTCCCGTCGTCAGAGCAGACCCTATGGGACACTTCCCTCCCTCTTCTCGGGTCTGTACGCTGCCCGGCTTCGTAGCACCGGCCGCGCCCTGTGTGCTCCACCCTCTCTCTCTCTCTCCTCTTCCCGACAACGCTGCTCGGCCCCGTTGAAAAGTCACCCGATCGAGCTCTAGCCCGCCGCAGCCCAGGAAGGATCAGTGTACTACCTGCCACCAGCCCGATTAGCTGGAACACCATAGACTGGATAACCAAGCCCCGCTCTCGACAGCCTCTCCTGCAAATCTTCTAATTCGATGAATCAGAGGGCGGTTGCCCACGGTCGACGCCCGTTTCTGCTGTTTTTTTTTTCTTTTTGGATTTCTTCCTTCTGGCCTCGACCTCCAATAACTTCGCTTGAGGGATGGATCCCCGTGAGGTGGTGCAGAACTGTAGGTAAGTTCGGATCTGTTCGTCGCCAGTGTAACGTCCGTGTGTAATTGAGACACGGACTGCAGGAGTTGGTTATAACAGGTGTTTACTGAACGGAGACAAAACTGGAACTACTATACAAAGTTACTACACAGGCTTATATACCGGGGTGGTCACTACTGGTACTGCAGTATACAGGGGCTGCAGAATATAGTTCCTTCTTCAAAGTACATACACTACAGCTCCAATCACAGAGAGAGAGAGAGAGAGAGAGTGCTCCAATCACAGAGAGAGAGAGTACTCCAATCACAGAGAGAGAGAGTGCTCCAATCACAGAGAGAGTGAGAGAGAGTGCTCCAATCACAGAGAGAGAGTGCTCCAATCACAGAGCGAGAGAGAGAGAGAGCGTGCTCCAATCACAGAGAGAGAGAGAGAGTGCTCCAATCACAGAGAGAGAGAGTACTCCAATCACAGAGAGAGAGACCAAAAACTCCCATACCTACTAGGGGAACAGAGAAATTGTGTAACCTTAGCGGCACACTATGCTACAGCTTGCCATAAACAGAGGGACAACCATTAAATCTAAGAAAAGAGTATATACAAATTATATGAATGTATATTTATGTAGACATATAATATGCATATAATCTTTTTTTTAGATTTAATGTGTCACTGGTTGTCCCTCTGCTTGTGGCAAGCTGTAACATAGTTTGCTGCTATAGTTACACATTTTCTCTGTTCCCCCAATAGATATGGGAGTTTTTGGAGGTCATTCAAATTTTTGAATTCAGGGCATATTTTTGTGAATTTTGGGTAGAAATTCTCCCTTATGTCCTGATAGTTTCCGCAAGTTGTGAGGAAGTGCATCTCTGTCTCCACCACTCCCTGACTGCAGTGAGAGCATATCCTGTCCTCTCTTGGCAGCCGGGTCTGCCTATGTCTGCCTTTTTCGATGGCCAGGCTATGTTCACTAAGTCTGTACATTGTCAAGGTTTTTCTCAGTTTGCTATCCTTTACCATGGTCAGGTATTCAGCCATGGTGTATTGTCTGTTTAGGGCCAAATAGCAATCGAGTTTGTTTTGGGTTTTTGTCATTTCTGCCCAATGGGTCAATTATTTTTCCTTTTGTTTAGTGATAATTGTGTTGGGTTGAATTCTCTGTGCTAGGGTGTCACTGTCCTGGGGCTGGTTATTATTATTAGTGTTGGTAGTTACTTCACTGAGTCCCAGGACTAGTTGACTGAGGGGACTCTTCTCTATGATCACCTCTTGGCATTTCAAGGCATCGTAATGATAGCAGTGGGGGTTGCTCATTTTTAGGTGTTTCCAAAATTTGATGGCTCGTTTTTGGATATTAATTAGTAGTGGATATTGACCTAGTTCTGCCCTGCATGCATTGTTTGTGGTTTTCCTCTGAGTCCGGAGGATACTTTTACAGAATTCTGCATGCAGGATTTCAATTGGGTGTTTGTCCCATTTTGCGAATTCTTGTTGTGTTAGCGGACCCCACACCTCACTGCCATAGAGTGCAATTGGTTCAATTACTGATTTAAAAATTTTGAGCCAAATGACAATTGGAATTTCTATTTGGGTTGACTTCTTGATGGCATAGAAAGCCCTTCTTGCTTTCTCTTTCAGTTCATTCACAGCCAGATGAAAGTTTCCCGTAGAACTGATTTTTAGGCCTAGGTATGTGTAATTTGTAGTTTGTTCGATTTTAGTTGCTCCTATTGTGAAGTTTATTCTGGGTCCCTGATGTCTGGATCTTTGCTGGAACACCAGAACTTTGGTTTTTTTTGGGGTTTATTGTCAGGGCCCAGGTCTGACAGAACGACTCTAGCAGATCCAGGTTCCACTGTAGTCCCTCCTCAGTTGGTGAGAGCAGAACCAGGTCATCTGCATAGAGGAGGAATTTAACCTTGGAGTCATATAGGACGAGGCCAGGTGCTGTAGATTGTTCAAGTAGTTTTGCCAATTCATTTATGTAAATATTAAAGAGTGTCAGTGAGATAGGCGAGCCCTGCGCCACTCCACGCCCCTGTGAGAAATATTTTGTTTGTTTGTCTCCAATTTTAACTGCACATTTATTGTTTGTATACATTGATTTAATTACATCATATGTTTTTCCCCCTACCCCACTTTGAATAAGTTTCAAGAATAGACCGTCGTGCCAAATAGAATCGAAAGCCTTCTGGAAATCTATAAAGTAGGCAAAAATGTTGCTTTTGTTTTGGTGAACATGTTTGTCAATTAGGGTGTGTAGGGTGAAAATATGGTCCGATGTTCTATAATTTGGTAAGAATCCTATTTGGCTTTTACTCAAGACATCGTGCTCCTCAAGGAAATTTATAAATCTTTGGTTTATGATACTACAGAATATCTTCCCCAGGTTACTGTTCACACAGATGCCTTGATAGTTATTTGGGTCAACTTTGTCTCCACTTTTATGGGCGTTATGAGTCCTTTGTTCCAGATATCAGGGAAGTAACCGACACTCAGAGCCAAGTTGAAGAGTTTTAGGATAGCCAATTTCATTTTATCGTCAGTGTGTTTAATCATCTCGTTTAGGATGCCATCTGCACCGCAAGCTTTTCTTGGTCGCAGGTCCTTGAATTTTTCAAGTAGCTCTTTTTCAGTTATTGGGTGGTCTAATGGGTTTTGTTGGTCTTTTATGGCCAGTTCGAGCTTTTCCAATTCTTTGCATATTAGATCTTGCTCTGGGCTTAGTGTGTTTTTCTGGTATAGTTTTTCAAAATGGTTTTCCCATATGTCTCCATTTTGAATGGGCAATTCTTCGCGTTGCTTTTTGTGTAATGTATTCCAGTTGTCCTAGAAACAATTAGAATCGATAGATTCCTCAATGGAGCTGAGTTTATTCTTAATATACTGTTCTTTCTTGGCTCTGAGTGTGTTTTTATATTGTGTTAGTGCCTGACAATAAGCAAGGCGTAGTTCCTCATTTTCTGGTTGTCTGTGTTTTTGGTTTGATATTTTTCTGAGTTTTTTCCTCATGTTATGACAGTCTGAATCAAACCATTTTTCGTGGTTTTGTGTTTTGTGTTTACTCTTGCGAGATATCAAGTTCGACATTGTTGCCAAATTATCAAAAATATTATTTAGGTTATTCACTGCCTGGTTTACGCCTTCTTTATTGTGAGTGTATGTGTTTTCCAGGAAGTTGTCCAAGAGGGATTGAGTTGATTGGCTGCTAATTGCTTTCTGGTATTTTTCCGTACTGTTTTGGGCCCATCTGTAGGATTTTTTAATGTTGAACAGCTTACTGGGCTGTGTTTCTGTGTTGGTTGTTTCTGTCCTTTTAAGATACGCAGTAATTTGGCTGTGATCTGACAGTGGTGTTAGTGGTTTGACTGTGAATGTTCTGAAAGAGGATGGGTCCAGATCTGTAATCATATAGTCTACGGTGCTGATGCCAAGAGGTGAAGAATAGGTCGGTTTTCCTAGGGAGTCTCCTATGAACCTACCATTGACGATGTACAGACCCAGGCTTCGACAGAGCTGCAGGAGTTGCTTTCCGTTTGCATTATCTGTTTGTTGTAGTTACACCTGTGTGAATGCAAAGGGAGACCAAACTGGTTATTTCCAAATATGTAATTATTCCCCTGAGTACTGATAAAGTCTGGTTCTTCACCAGTTCTTGAGTTGAGGTCACCATAGATCAACACGTTCCCATGGGCCTGGTAATGGTTAATCTCCCTCTCAATGTTGGAGAAGGTGTCCTCTTTGAAGTACGGGGATTCTATAGGGGGGATGTAGATTGCGCAAATGAAAACATTTTGCATGCTGGAAATGATGTCTTTCTTAATCTTGAGCCAGAGAGAGAGCAAGAGAGAGAGTGCTCCAATCACACAGAGAGAGAGAGAGAGTGCTCCAATCAGAGAGAGAGAGTGCTCCAATCACACAGGGCGAGAGAGAGTGCTCCAATCACACAGAGCGAGAGAGTGCTCCAATCACACAGAGCGAGAGAGAGTGCTCCAATCACACAGAGCGAGAGAGAGTGCTCCAATCACACAGAGCGAGAGAGTGCTCCAATCACACAGAGCGAGAGAGAGTGCTCCAATCACACAGAGCGAGAAAGTGCTCCAATCAGAGAGAGAGTGCTCCAATCACAGAGAGAGAGAGAGAGAGTGCTCCAATCACACAGAGCGAGAGAGAGAGAGAGTGCTCTAATCACAGAGAGAGCAACAGAGAGTGCATGCAGGGCAGAACTAGGCCAATTTCCACTAATAATTACTATCCAAAAAAGAGCCACCAAATTTTGGAAACACCTAAAAATGAGCAACCCCCACTGCTATCATTATGAAGCCTTGAAATGCCAAGAGAGGACCATAAAGAATAACTCCCTCAGTCAACTAGTCCTGGGACTCAGTGAAGCAACCACTAACACTACTAACAATAACCAGCCCCAGGACAGTGACATCGTAGCACAGAGAATTCGACCCAACACAATTGTCACTAAACAAAAGGAAAAATACCTGTCATATTGGGCAGAAACAACAAAAACCCAAAGCAAACTCAATTGCTACTTGGCCCTAAACAGACAATACAACATGGCTGAGTACCTGACCATGGTAAAGGATAACAAACTGAGAAAAACCTTGACAAGGTACAGACTTAGCGAACATAGCCTAGCGATCAAAAAAGGCAGACACAGGCAGACCAGGCTGCCAAGAGAGGACAGGATATGCTCTCACTGCAGTCAGGGAGTAGTGGAGACAGAGATGCACTTCCTCACAGCCTGTGGAAAATATCAGGGCATCAGGGAGAATTTCTACCAAAAATTCTCACAAATATGCCCTGAATTCAGAAATTTGAATGACGACCAAAAACTCCCATACCTACTGAGGGAGGAGAGAAGCTGTGTAGCACTGGCGGCACACTATGTTACAGCTTGCCATGAACAGAGGGACAACCAGTAAACCTAAGAAAAGAGTATATATAAATAATGCGAATGTATATTTATACACTCAGGGATATACCTGTTTATACACTGTATGAATAGAACTGCGTTTATGTGTTCAACCATAAATGTATTTTGATGCTTTGGCAACATACGATGTACCTTATCATGCCAATAAAGCGATTTGAATTGAATTGAATTGAATTGAGAGAGAGTGCTCCAATCACACAGGGAGAGAGGGAGTGCTCCAATCACAGAGAGAGAGGGAGAGAGTGCTCCAATCACACAGAGTGAGAGAGAGAGCTCCAATCACAGAGAGAGCGAGAGAAAGTGCTCCAATCACAGAGCGAGAGAGAGAGAGTGCTCCAATCACACAGGGAGAGAGAGAGTGCTCCAATCACAGAGAGAGAGAGAGAGATTGCTCCAATCACAGAGAGAGAGAGAGTGAGTGATCCAATCACAGAGAGAGAGAGTGCTCCAATCACAGCGAGAGAGAGTGCTCTAATCACAAAGGGAGAGAGAGAGAGTGCTCCAATCACAGAGAGAGAGAGAGAGTGCTCCAATCACAGAGAGAGAGAGAGAGAGTGCTCCAATCACAGAGAGAGAGTGCTCCAATCACAGAGAGAGAGAGTGCTCCAATCACAGAGAGAGAGAGTGCTCCAATCACAGAGAGAGAGAGAGTGCTCCAATCACACAGAGAGAGAGAGAGAGAGAGTGCTCCAATCACAGAGAGAGAGAGTGCTCCAATCAGAGAGAGAGAGAGTGCTCCAATCACACAGAGAGAGAGTGCTCCAATCAGAGAGAGAGAGAGAGTGCTCCAATCACACAGAGAGAGAGAGAGAGTGCTCCAACCACAGAGAGAGAGTGCTCCAATCACAGAGAGTGCTCCAATCACACAGAGAGAGAGAGTGCTCCAATCACACAGAGAGAGAGTGCTCCAATCACACAGAGAGAGAGTGCTCCAATCACACAGAGAGAGAGTGCTCCAATCACAGAGAGAGAGAGAGCGAGAGTGCTCCAATCACACACAGAGAGTGCTCCAATCACACACAGAGAGAGAGAGAGTGCTCCAATCACAGAGAGAGAGAGTGCTCCAATCACACAGAGACAGAGAGAGAGAGAGAGTGCTTCAATCACAGAGAAAGAGAGTGTTCCAATCACAGAGAGAGTGAGAGAGTGCTCCAATCACAGAGAGAGAGAGTGCTCCAATCACAGAGAGAGAGAGTGCTCCAATCACACAGAGAGAGAGAGAGTGCTCCAATCACAGAGAGATAGAGAGAGAGTGCTCCAATCACAGAGAGAGAGAGAGTGCTCCAATCACAGAGAGAGAGAGTGCTCCAATCACACAGAGAGAGTGCTCCAATCACAGAAAGATAGAGAGAGAGAGTGCTCCAATCACAGAGAGAGAGAGTGCTCCAATCACAGAGAGAGAGAGTGCTCCAATCACACAGAGAGAGTGCTCCAATCACAGAAAGATAGAGAGAGAGAGTGCTCCAATCACAGAGAGAGAGAGTGCTCCAATCACAGGGAGAGTGCTCCAATCACAGAGAGAGAGAGAGAGTGCTCCAATCATAGAGAGAGAGAGAGAGAGAGTGCTCCAATCACAGAGAGAGAGAGTGCTCCAATCACAGAGAGAGAGAGTGCTCCAATCACACAGAGAGAGAGTGCTCCAATCACAGAAAGATAGAGAGAGAGAGTGCTCTAATCACAGAGAGAGTGCTCCAATCACAGGGAGAGTGCTCCAATCACAGAGAGAGAGAGAGAGAGTGCTCCAATCATAGAGAGAGAGAGAGAGAGAGAGTGCTCCAATCACAGAGAGAGAGAGTGCTCCAATCACAGAGAGAGAGAGAGAGAGTGCTCCAATCATAGAGAGAGAGAGAGAGAGAGAGAGTGCTCCAATCACAGAGAAAGAGAGAGAGTGCTCCAATCACAGAGAGTGAGAGTGCTCCAATCTGATGCGCTATCAATTACTCATAAAAGACTGAGAGTTAAGAGAGTAACTAAAGGCTTTTATTAACAAAAGAATGAAGGTCTGCCTCGAGTGGTCGACCGGTCCAGAATACAAAGGGGCTGGGGAGCAGTCACCTTTATACTAGGACTTGTGGGAGGAGTCAGCCGAGGCATGTCCAGGCATGTACAGAGTGGAATACAAACAGTGGTTTACCACATTCACCCCTTGTTTAAAATTGAGTCCGGCGGGGTGAAGTGTATTAAAAGTTAGTGTATTGGAGTCTCTCCGGAGGTCTTGTCTGCCGCTGTGATCGGCGTGGCGACGGCAGGGGTAGTGGAGCTTCCGGCGTCGAGTCCCGCGTAGGCTGTGGCACAGGCGTGTCGTCCTCGTAGGTGTCGAGCGGGTCGCTGGGCCCAGGCCTGCCGTCTGCTGGGGCTGGATATCGGATCGTGGGGGGGGGGTGGTAGTGAGTAGTGGGTTACTGCGGCCCCCGAGGGTGCAAGGTCTCTTATGGAGACTGTGTCCACCCGCCCGTCCGGGTATGCAATGTAAGCATACTGGGGGTTGCCGTGGCGGAGGTCGACCCTCTCGACCAGGGGGTCCGTTTTATGGGTCCTCACGTGCCTTCTCAGTAGGACCGGCCCTGGGGACGTCAGCCATGGCGGTAGCGATGTCCCCGATGTGGACTTCCTTGGGAAGACAAACATTTTCTCATGAGGGGTGGCGTTAGTGGCAGCGCAGAGCAGTGACCGAATAGAGTGGAGCGCATCGGGGAGCACATCCTGCCAGCGGGAGGTTGGAAGGCCCCTAGACTTTAAGGCTAGCAGAGCGGCCTTCCAAACTGTCGCATTTTCTCTTTCCACCTGTCCGTTCCCCCGGGGGTTGTAACTGGTGGTCCTGCTTGTGGCAATACCCCTAGTTAGCAGGTACTGACGGAGTTCGTCGCTCATAAACGATGAGCCCCGGTCGCTATGGATATAGCTGGGGAAACCGAACAGGGTGAAGAGGTCGTTCAGACATTTAATGACCGTGGCACTGGTCATGTCCGGGCAGGGGATGGCGAACGGGAAACGGGAGTACTCATCAATAATATTGAGGAAGTACACATTGCGGTCGGAGGAGGGGAGAGGCCCTTTAAAATCAACGCTCAGGGGCTCGAAGGGGCGAGTGGCTTTTATCAGGTGGGCCCTGTCTGGTCTATAAAAGTGCGGTTTGCACTCAGCGCAGACTTGGCAGTTCCTGGTCATGGTCCTGACCTCCTCAATAGAGCAAGGCAGGTTGCGGGCCTTGATGAAGTGGAAGAACCTGGTGACCCCCGGGTGGCAGAGGTCATTGTGGAGGGCCCGCAGTCTATCGATCTGCGCGATGGCGCAGGTGCCACGCGATAGCGCATCCGGGGGTTCATTGAGCTTCCCGGGCCGGTACAAGATCTCGTAATTGTAGGTGGAAAGTTCGATTCTCCACCTCAAGATCTTGTCATTTTTGATTTTGCCCCTCTGCTTGTTGTTAAACATGAAAGCAACTGAACGTTGGTCAGTGAGCAGGGTAAATCGTTTTCCGGCCAGGTAGTGCCTCCAATGACGCACAGCCTCCACAATCGCCTGGGCCTCCTTCTCAACAGCGGAGTGTCTGGTCTCCGGGCCTTGGAGGGTTCGTGAAAAGAAGGCCACGGGTCTCCCCGCCTGATTGAGGGTAGCGGCCAGGGCAAAGTCGGACGCGTCGCTTTCCACCTGGAAGGGGATGGATTCGTCCACTGCATGCATGGTGGCTTTGGCAATGTCTTCCTTGATACGGTGGAAGGCTAAGCGGGCCTCTGCCGTCAAGGGAAAAGAGGTGGACTTGATCAGCGGATGGGCCTTGTCCGCATAGTAGGGGACCCACTGGGCATAATAGGAGAAAAACCCTAGGCACCTCTTCAGGGCCTTGAGGCAGTGGGGCAGTGGGAGTTCCATAAGGGGACGCATCCGGTCGGGGTCGGGGCCGATGACTCCGTGTTCCACAACACAGCCAAGGATGGCGAGGCGGTTTGTGCGGAATATGCACTTCTCCTTGTTATATGTCAGGTTCAGGAGTTGGGCGGTGCGGAGGAATTTTTCGAGGTTTGCGTCATGGTCCTGCAAGTCACGGCCGCAGATGGTCACATTGTCCAGATATGGGAAAGTGGCCTGCAACGCATTTTGATCTACCATCCGGTCCATCTCCCTTTGGAAGACGGAGACCCCGTTGGTGACGCCAAAGGGAACCCTAAGGAAGTGATAGAGGCGGCCGTTTGCCTCAAAGGCAGTATACTGGCGGTCCTCAGGGCGGATAGGGAGCTGGTGGTACGCTGTTTTCAGGTCAATGGTCGAGAAGACGCGGTACTGCGCGATCTGGTTGACCATATCAGCTATGCGGGGGAGTGGGTAGGCGTCCAGCAGGGTGTAGCGATTTATTGTCTGGCTGTAGTCGATGACCAGGCGCTGCTTCTCGCCGGTCTTAACGACCACAACCTGGGCTCGCCAGGGGCTGGTGCTGCCCTCAATAATCCCTTCCTTCAGGAGCCGCTCCACTTCGGTTTTAATGAAAACCCTGTCCCCGGCACTGTATCGCCTGCTCTTTGTGGCGATGGGCTTACAGTCGGGGGTGAGGTTAGCAAACAGTGGGGGGGGGGGGGGGGGGTGACTCAGTGTGGAGAGGTTGCACCTGGTGCGCGGCGGGCAATTTGGGAGCTGCTGGCTGCGGACTGTGAGTGGGGGTAGGGGTCCACCGTACGCCATCGTAACACTTTTAAGGTGGCACTGAAAATCTAACCCCAGCAGGACGGCAGCGCAGAGGTCGGGCAGGACCAGAAGTTTAAAATGATCGTACACGGTCCCGTCTACTACGAGTGTCACTACGCAGTAGCCGCCGATGTCCGCCGACTGGGACTCGGAGGCCATAGAAATCCGCTGGTGCGCAGGCAGGACTGGGAGAGAGCAACGCCGCACCGTGTCGGGGTGGATGAAGCTCTCCGTGCTCCCAGAGTCAAAAAGGCAGATTGTATCGTGGCCATTTACCTTAATGTCCATTGTGGAGCTGGCCAGCTGGTGCGGTCTCACTTGGTCCAGTGTAACGGATGCCAGCATAGGGGTCGGTGTGTCGCTGCGGGTATCAGATGAGGCGGTGTTGGGGGCCTGCTGCGTTCCGGCTGTCGTCCAAGATGGCGGCGTCCATGATCCCCATGTGGCTGGAGGTGTCCAAAATGGCTGCTGTACCGGTGGTTCGCACATGGCCGGGGAGGCCCAAGATGGCGGCCCGCATGGCCCACACGCGGCGCTGCTGGGGTTCGGGGTGGCTTTGGCCCTGCAGACGTTAGCGTAGTGTCCCTTCTTCCCGCAGCCCGAGCAGATCGCGTTTTTCGCCGGGCAGCGCACTCTGGGGTGTTTTGCCTGGCCACAGAAGTAGCATTTCTGGCCTTGGGGCACTGCTGTCTGGCCTTGGGACACTGCTGCGGTAGTTGGGCCGTTGCTGGGGTGTGGCTGGGGTGGCACGGCGCTATGAGGCGGTCCTACCGTGTCCCAGGCTGTCATTCCCCGCGGCGTCCACGGTGCAGAGGAGTAGGCATCCATGCCCCGGCAGGCTGCATCCAGTGATAGTGCGAGTTCAGAGGCCTTGTTGAGGTCGAGGTCACTCTGCTCCAACAGTCGCTGTCGGGTGTAATTGGATCTGTGGCCCGCTACAAAAGCGTCCCGGATAAGATCCTCTGTGTACACGGCGGCCTTTACATCCTTACAACCACAGGCCCGGCCAAGCACAGACAGTGCCTGAAGGTATTCCACGGTCGATTCCCCAGGTTGTTGTTTACGACTCCCCAGAAGGTGCCTGGCGTACACTTCGTTCACTGGGCGCGTGTACTGGTCCTTGAGGAGCTTGATAGCGTCCGCGTACGAGGTCGCGTCTTGGATGACCGAGTACAGTCGGTGGTTCACTTTGGAGGTCAGGACATCCAGTTTGTCCTCGTCCGATTTGATTGCTGCGGAGGCGGTCAGGAATTTTTCGAAACACTTAAGCCAGTGAGTAAACTTGGTGGATGAGTCCGCCTCCCGATGATCTAAGTCCAGGCATGCTGGTGTGAGGATCTTCTCCATTATAAAAATTTTGTTAATAAAATTGATGCGCTATCAATTACTCATAAAAGACTGAGAGTTAAGAGAGTAACTAAAGGCTTTTATTAACAAAAGAATGAAGGTCTGCCTCGAGTGGTCGACCGGTCCAGAATACAAAGGGGCTGGGGAGCAGTCACCTTTACACTAGGACTTGTGGGAGGAGTCAGCCGAGGCATGTCCAGGCATGTACACAGTGGAATACAAACAGTGGTTTACCACACAATCACAGAGAGAGAGAGAGAGAGTGCTCCAATCACAGAGAGAGGGTGCTCCAATCACAGAGAGAGAGAGAGAGAGAGAGTGCTCCAATCACAGAGAGAGAGAGAGAGAGAGAGTGCTCCAATCACAGAGAGAGAGAGAGCGAGATTGCTCCAATCACAGAGAGAGAGAGAGAGAGTGCTCCAATCACAGAGAGAGAGAGAGAGCGAGAGTGCTCCAATCACAGAGAGAGAGAGAGAGAGAGTGCTCCAATCACAGAGAGAGAGAGAGAGAGAGCGAGAGTGCTCCAATCACAGAGAGAGAGAGAGAGAGTGCTCTAATCACAGAGAGAGAGCGTGCTCCAATCACAGAGAGAGAGAGAGAGAGAGTGCTCCAATCACAGAGAGAGAGAGAGAGAGAGTGCTCCAATCACAGAGAGAGAGAGAGAGAGCGAGAGTGCTCCAATCACAGAGAGAGAGAGAGAGAGAGAGTGCTCCAATCACAGAGAGAGAGAGTGCTCCAATCACAGAGAGAGAGAGAGAGAGAGAGAGAGTGCTCCAATCACAGAGAGAGAGAGAGAGAGAGTGCTCCAATCACAGAGAGAGAGCGTGCTCCAATCACACAGAGAGAGTGCTCCAATCACAGAGAGAGAGAGAGAGTGCTCCAATCACAGAGAGAGAGAGTGCTCCAATCACAGAGAGAGAGCGTGCTCCAATCACACAGAGAGAGAAAACCAACATCATGATTTTTCAAAAAAGGCCCAGATGTCAGGAAAACAAATACCAGTTTACCCTCAGTGATATCACTATAGGACACACTATGAGCTACACCTACCTTGGTCTAACTATTACAGCATCAGGGAGCTTCAGCATAGCAGTGAATGCACTAAAAGAAAAAGCCCGAAGAGCCCTATATGCAATAAAAAGAAAATTCTACAACATCCAAATCCCAATCAAAATCTGGCTCAAAATATTTGACAGCATAATCCTGCCCATTGCACTGTACGGTAGTGAAGTATGGGGCCCGCTAAATCACCAAAGCTACACTAAATGGGAAAAACATACAATAGAAGCCCTACATGCAGAATTCTGCCGAAGCATCCTTCGCACCCAAAGGAAAACGCCAACAAATGCATGCAGAGCCGAACTAGGCAGATACCCACTGATAATAAACATCCAAAAACGAGCACTAAACTTCCTAAATCACCTCAAATCTAGCTCCCCAGACACCCTTCATTTCAAAGCCTTTCAGACCCAAGAGCTAAACCCAGAAAAGAGTCCCCTGAGTCAGCTGCTACGGAAACTAAGTACTCAGCCGGACCCTGACCAGCCCCAGACCAACACAGCCTCCCAAACACCAATCCGAGTGAACCAAATCATTAAAAAATGCAAAGAAACCTACCTGGAACATTGGAACAAAATAACCGAAAACCAAAGCAGATTAGAATGTTACCGGGCCCTAAAAAGAGAATATAAACTGGCAGACTACCTCACGACCATCAGAGACACAAAACAGAGACAGACCCTCACCAGGTACAGACTAAGCGACCACCAACTGGAAATTGAAAAAGGCAGATACAAGAAATCCTGGCAGCCTAGAGAGAATAGAATATGCGATCAATGTCTGGCTGGCGAGGTTGAAACAGAAATGCATTTCCTCCTAAAATGCGAAAAATTCAACACATCAAGAAACATATTATTCAACAAGCTAAGCCAAACAACCCCAGATTTCAAGGAATTGGATGATCTGTCAAAATTGAGATTAGTCCTAGGAGAAGGAGACAGACCATACCTTGGGGCCAAATATGAAACAACATGTCACAACCTGAGGACTGTTTAAAATTAAGACTGTTTAAAATTAATATTGAACGTACCAAATGAAGTACAAAGACTGTTTAAAATTAATATTGTTTAAAAGTAATATTGTATGTACCCAACAAATGTCAAATCGATTGACACCTACAGAATGTTGGAAAACTGTACCTTTTTGCTATGTAAGCTTTGGCAATATGGTTCTCTGTAAACTTTCATGCCAATAAAGCATTTTAATTGGAATTGGAATTGGAATTGGAGTGCTCCAATCACAGAGAGATAGAGAGAGAGAGTGCTCCAATCACAGAGAGAGAGAGAGTGCTCCAATCACAGGGAGAGAGAGTGCTCCAATCACAGAGAGAGAGAGAGAGTGCTCCAATCACAGAGAGAGAGAGAGAGTGCTCCAATCACAGAGAGAGAGAGTGCTCTAATCACACAGAGAGAGAGAGAGTGCTCCAATCACAGAGAGAGAGAGAGAGAGAGAGTGCTCCAATCACACAGAGAGAGAGAGAGAGAGTGCTCTAATCACAGAGAGAGAGAGAGAGAGAGAGAGAGTGCTCCATTACAGAGAGAGAGAGAGAGAGATAGAGAGAGTGCTCCAATCACAGAGAGAGAGAGAGAGAGAGAGAGTGCTCCAATCACAGAGAGAGAGAGTGCTCCAATCACACAGAGAGAGAGAGAGAGAGTGCTCCAATCACAGAGAGAGAGAGAAAGTGCTCCAATCACAGAGAGAGAGAGAGCGCGAGTGCTCCAATCACAGAGAGAGTGAGAGAGCGAGAGTGCTCCAATCACAGAGAGAGAGAGAGAGAGTGCTCCAATCACAGAGAGAGTGAGAGAGCGAGAGTGCTCCAATCACAGAGAGAGAGAGAGAGAGTGCTCCAATCACAGAGAGAGAGAGAGAGAGAGCACCAATCAGAGAGAGAGAGAGTGCTCCAATCACAGAGAGAGAGAGAGAGAGAGAGTGCTCCAATCACAGAGAGAGAGAGAGAGAGTGCTCCAATCAAAGAGAGAGAGAGAGAGAGAGAGAGAGTGCTCCAATCACACACAGACAGAGAGAGAGAGAGAGTGCTCCAATCACAGAGAAAGAGAGAGAGAGTGCTCCAATCACAGAGAGAGAGAGAGAGTGCTCCAATCACAGAGAGAGAGAGAGTGCTCCAATCAGAGAGAGAGAGAGAGCATGCTCCAATCACAGAGAGAGAGAGAGAGAGTGCTCCAATCACAGAGAGAGAGAGAGAGAGTGCTCCAATCATAGAGAGAGAAAGTGTTCCAATCACAGAGAGAGAGAGAGAGAGCGCGAGTGCTCCAATCACAGAGAGAGTGAGAGAGCGAGAGTGCTCCAATCACAGAGAGAGAGAGAGTGCACCAATCACAGAGAGAGAGAGTGAGTGCTCCAATCACAGAGAGAGAGAGTGCTCCAACCACAGAGAGAGAGAGAGAGAGTGCTCCAATCACAGAGAGAGAGAGTGAGTGCTCCAATCACAGAGAGAGTGCTCCAATCACAGAGAGAGAGAGAGAGTGCTCCAATCACAGAGAGAGAGAGTGCTCCAATCACAGAGAGAGAGAGAGTGCTCCAATCAGAGAGAGAGAGAGTCCCCCAGTCACAGAGAGAGAGAGAGAGAGAGTGCACCAATCACAGAGAGAGAGAGTGCTCCAATCAGAGAGAGAGAGAGAGAGAGTGCTCCAATCACAGAGAGTGAGAGTGTGCTCCAATCACAGAGAGTGGGAGCGAGAGTGCTCCAATCACAGAGAGAGAGAGAGAGAGTGCTCCAATCACAGAGAGAGAGAGTGCTCCAATCACAGAGAGAGAGAGAGTGCTCCAATCACAGAGAGAGAGAGAGTGCTCCAATCACAGAGAGAGAGAGTGCTCCAATCACAGAGAGAGAGAGAGTGCTCGAATCACAGAGAGAGAGAGAGAGAGTTACTTCCATGATATCTGGAACAAAGGACTCATAACGCCCATATACAAAAGTGGGGATAAAGGTGACCCAAATAACTATCGAGGCATCTGTGTAAACAGTAACCTGGGGAAGGTTTTCTGTAGTATCATAAACAAAAGACTTATAAACTTCCTTGAGGAGCACAATGTCTTGAGTAAAAGCCAAATTGGATTCCTGCCAAACTATAGAACATCAGATCATATCTTCACCCTACAGACCCTAATTGACAAACACATTCATCAAAACAAAAGCAAAATCTACGCATGCTTTATAGCTTTCCAGAAGGCTTTCGATTCCATCTGGCACGACAGTCTATTCCTGAAACTTATCGAAAGCGGAGTAGGGGGAAAAACATATGATGTAATTAAATCAATGTATACAAACAACAAATGTGCAGTTAAAATTGGAGACAAACAAACAAAATACTTCCCACAGGGGCGGGGGGTGACGCAGGGCACGCCAATCTCACCGACACTCTTTAATATTTACATAAATGAATTGGCAAAACTACTTGAACAATCTACAGCACCCGGCCTCACCCTATATGAATCCAAGGTTAAATTCCTCCTCTATGCAGACGACCTGCTTCTTCTGTCACCAACTAAGGAGGGGCTACAGCAGAATCTGGATCTGCTGGAGTCGGTCTGTCAGACCTGGGCCCTGACAATAAACCTCCAAAAAACCAAAGTCCTCGTGTTCCAGCAAAGATCCAGACATCAGGGACCCAAAATAAATCTCACACTAGGAACAACTAAAATCGAACAAACCACTAACTACACATATTTGGGCATAAAAATCAGCTCTACGGGAAATTTCAAACTGGCTGTGAATGAACTGAAAGAGAAAGCTAGAAGGGCTTTCTATGCCATCAAAAGATCAATCCAAATAGAAATCCCAATTAGCATTTGGCTCAAAATTTTCAAATCAGTAATTGAACCAATTGCACTCTATGGCAGTGAAGTGTGGGGACCGCTAACACAACAAGAATTTGCAAAATGGGACAAACACCCAATTGAGATCCTACATGCAGAATTCTGTAAAAGTATCCTCTGGACTCAAAGGAAAACCGTAAACAATGCATGCAGGGCAGAACTAGGCCAATTTCCACTAATAATTACTATCCAAAAAAGAGCCACCAAATTTTGGAAACACCTAAAAATGAGCAACCCCCACTGCTATCATTACGAAGCCTTGAAATGCCAAGAGAGGACCATAAAGAAGAACACCCTCAGTCAACTAGTCCTGGGACTCAGTGAAGCAACCACTAACACTACTAACAATAACCAGCCCCAGGACAGTGACATCGTAGCACAGAGAATTCGACCCAACACAATTGTCACTAAACAAAAAGAAAAATACCTGTCATATTGGGCAGAAACAACAAAAACCCAAAGCAAACTCAATTGCTACTTGGCCCTAAACAGACAATACAACATGGCTGAGTACCTGACCATGGTAAAGGATAACAAACTGAGAAAAACCTTGACAAGGTACAGACTTAGTGAACATAGCCTGGCGATCGAAAAAGGCAGACACAGGCAGACCAGGCTGCCAAGAGAGGACAGGATATGCTCTCACTGCAGTCAGGGAGTGGTGGAGACAGAGATGCACTTCCTCACAGCCTGTGGAAAATATCAGGGCATCAGGGAGAATTTCTACCAAAAATTCTCACAAATATGCCCTGAATTCAGAAATTTGAATGACGACCAAAAACTCCCATACCTACTAGGGGAAGAGAGAAACTGTGTAACACTAGCGGCACACTATGTTACAGCTTGCCATAAACAGAGGGACAACCAGTAAAACTAAGAAAAGAGTATATATAAATTATGCGAATGTATATTTATACACTCAGGGATATATCTGTTTATACACTGTATGAATAGATCTGCGTTTATGTGTTCAACCATAAATGTATTTTGATGCTTTGGCAACATAAGATGTACCTTATCATGCCAATAAAGCGATTTGAATTGAATTGAATTGAATTGAGTGCTCCAATCACAGAGAAAGAGAGAGAGTGCTCCAATCACAGAGAGAGAGAGAGAGAGAGAGTGCTCCAATCACAGAGAGAGAGAGAGAGAGTGCTCCAATCACAGAGAGAGAGCGAGAGAGAGTGCTCCAATCACAGAGCGAGAGAGTGCTCCAATCACAGAGAGAGAGAGAGAGTGCTCCAATCACAGAGAGAGAGAGAGAGTGCTCCAATCACACAGAGAGAGAGAGAGTGCTCCAATCACAGAGAGAGAGAGTGCTCCAATCACACAGAGAGAGAGAGTGCTCCAATCACAGAGAGAGAGAGTGCTCCAATCACACAGAGAGAGAGAGAGTGCTCCAATCACAGAGAGAGAGAGAGAGTGCTCCAATCACACAGAGAGGGAGAGTGCTCCAATCACAGAGAGAGAGAGAGAGAGAGAGTGCTCCAATCACAGAGAGAGAGAGAGAGAGAGAGTGCTCCAATCACAGAGAGAGAGAGAGAGTGCTCCAATCACAGAGAGAGAGAGAGAGTGCTCCAATCACAGAGAGAGAGAGAGAGTGGTCCAATCACAGAGAGAGAGAGAGAGAGTGCTCCAATCACAGAGAGAGAGTGCACCAATCAGAGAGAGAGAGAGAGCGAGAGTGCTCCAATCACAGAGAGAGAGCGAGAGAGAGTGCTCCAATCACAGAGAGAGAGTGCACCAATCAGAGAGAGAGAGAGAGCGAGAGTGCTCCAATCACAGAGAGAGAGCGAGAGAGAGTGCTCCAATCACAGAGAGAGTGCTCCAATCACAGAGAGAGAGCGAGAGAGAGTGCTCCAATCACAGAGAGAGAGAGTGCTCCAATCACACAGAGAGAGAGAGTGCTCCAATCAGAGAGAGAGAGAGAGAGTCCTCTAATCACACAGAGAGAGCGTGCTCCAATCACACAGAGAGAGTGCTCCAATCACAGAGAGAGCGAGAGAGAGAGTGCTCCAATCACAGAGAGAGAGTGCTCCAATCACAGAGAGAGAGAGAGAGAGAGTGCTCCAATCACAGCGAGAGAGAGAGAGAGAGTGCTCCAATCACAGAGAGAGAGTGCTCCAATCACAGAGAGAGAGAGAGTGCTCCAATCATAGAGAGAGAGAGAGAGAGTGCTCCAATCAGAGAGAGAGAGCGAGAGTGCTCCAATCACAGAGAGAGAGAGAGAGCGAGAGTGCTCCAATCACAGAGAGAGAGAGAGTGCTCCAATCACAGAGAGAGAGAGCGTGCTCCAATCACACAGAGAGAGAGTGCTCCAATCACAGAGAGCGAGAGAGTGCTCCAATCAGAGAGAGAGAGAGAGTGCTCCAATCACAGAGAGAGAGTGCTCCAATCAGAGAGAGAGAGTGCTCCAATCACAGAGAGAGAGAGAGTGCACCAATCACAGAGAGAGAGAGAGAGTGCTCCAATCACAGAGAGAGAGAGAGAGTGCTCCAGTCACAGAGAGAGAGAGAGAGAGTGGTCCAATCACAGAGAGAGAGAGAGAGAGAGAGTGCTCCAATCACAGAGAGAGAGAGTGCTCCAATCACAGAGAGAGAGAGAGTGCTCCAATCAGAGAGAGAGAGAGTGCTCCAATCACAGAGAGAGAGAGAGCTCCAATCACAGAGAGAGAGAGAGAGAGAGTGCTCCAGTCACAGAGAGAGAGAGAGAGAGAGTGCTCCAATCACAGAGAGAGAGAGAGAGTGCTCCAATCACAGAGAGAGAGAGTGCTCCAATCAGAGAGAGAGAGAGTGCTCCAATCACAGAGAGAGAGAGCGTGCTCAAATCACAGAGAGAGAGAGTGTTCCAATCACAGAGAGAGAGAGAGAGCGTGCTCCAATCACACAGAGAGAGAGTGCTCCAATCACACAGAGAGAGAGTGCTCCAATCACACAGAGAGAGAGAGAGAGAGAGTGATCCAATCAGAGAGAGAGAGTGCTCCAATCACACAGAGAGAGAGAGAGAGAGTGCTCCAATCACAGAGAGAGAGAGAGTGCTCCAACCAGAGAGAGAGAGAGTGCTCCAATCACAGAGAGAGAGAGAGTGCTTCAATCACAGAGAGAGAGAGAGAGTGCTCCAATCACACAGAGAGAGTGCTCCAATCACACAGAGAGAGAGAGAGAGTGCTCCAATCACAGAGAGAGGGAGAGAGAGAGTGCTCCAATCACAGAGAGAGTGAGAGTGCTCCAATCACACGGAGAGAGAGAGAGTGCTCTAATCACAGAGAGTGAGAGCTCCAATCACACAGAGAGAGAGAGAGAGACAGAGATTGCTCCAATCACACAGAGAGAGAGAGTGCTCCAATCACAGAGAGTGAGAGCTCCAATCACACAGAGAGAGAGAGAGAGAGAGAGTGCTCCAATCACACAGAGAGAGAGAGTGCTCCAATCACACAGAGAGAGGGAGAAAGAGAGTGCTCCAATCACAGAGAGAGAGAGAGTGCTCCAATCACACAGAGAGAGTGCTCCAATCACACAGAGAGAGAGAGAGTGCTCCAATCACAGAGAGTGAGAGCTCCAATCACAGAGAGAGAGAGAGAGAGAGAGAGTGCTCCAATCACACAGAGAGAGAGCGTGCTCCAATCACAGAGAGAGGGAGAGAGAGAGTGCTCCAATCACAGAGAGAGAGCGAGTGCTCCAATCACACAGAGAGAGAGAGTGCTCCAATCACAGAGAGAGCGAGTGCTCCAATCACAGAGAGAGAGAGTGCTCCAATCACAGAGAGAGAGAGTGCTCCAATCACAGAGAGAGAGAGAGAGGGTGCTCCAATCACAGAGAGAGAGAGTGTAGGGGGTTTCTCTTGCTTGCTCTGGTCCGCTGCCAGGCTTCTTGCAATAATTACCCTTGAGTGGTTCGACCCACTCGCCCCTACGGTTCTAGACCTTGGACTTAGGTGCAGGGAGCTGTAGTGCAGAAAAACTCAATAGACCAGGTCGAATAGCACAAAATGGATGCCTTTATTGAACAGTTTGCAGCATCATAAAATACATGTCATATGCACAGATTAAAGCAACTACAAGCATGCACACATCTATAAACTTAACTCTATAGAAATGGGGAACACACGGCACATCGTGAAAGGGGTAACACATTACAATTACCCTTAACCCCCTCCCCTAAACCTAACTAAGTTTCGATTTGAGGGACTCGGGATCATGCTCACCACTTTAAGAATTGCGAAAAAGGCTTTGCAGCCTTTCGACACAGCTTTCCGTCGTCACGTGGGTTTGGAAGCTTCTGGCGCAGCTTGTTTTCCTCTTGGTTCTCCTGCGATGAGCGCTCGCCGATGTGATGTTGAAGAACTGGGGTACCGGGCCCTGAGTGTCTTCTTCTCCGGCCTGGGTCGTCGATGATCTCCCGATGGTCTTCCCCGGGGCGGGACGCTGGTTCCGAAATGACTCTTTATACAGTCAGGATTGTCCTTCTGATTTCTCCAACGGTGGAGCAGAACTGGAGTACCTGGGCCCTGAGTGTCTTCTTCTCCGGCCTGGGTCGTCGATGATCTCCCGACAAAATGTACCCGAGCCTCCCTTGTCGTCTTCCCGTCGTGGCCGGGCCTTGCCTGGCCGAGCTGGCTTCCAAGCCGAATTCTTCTCGTTGTCTTCTCGTCGTGGCCGGGCCTTGCCTGGCCGAACACCGAACACGTTCCGAACCGAAATTGCTCCGAAGGTCCGAACCGAAGTGCTTCTGAAGGTCTCGATGGACTTTACTCAATCCACAGTTATACTTTTTGGAACATTCTTATCTCCCGCCAAATCATAGTCCTGTCTTTGTAATATTTTTGGCGGGCAGAACTCTCTGCAGGGGTGTTTTGTCTTCATACCGGGAGTCAGTGATAGCTTAACTGGCCTTCCTGGGCCGATAATGTCTTTGCTTTGTTACAGTAACTTGGTTTGTATATTGATCGGTCTGGAGATTGCCCTGGATGGCTGTTAAACGGCTTCTCTTTGTACAGTGTAATGGGTTTAAGCGTTCGTTCAATTGTCCGCCCATTTCGTGATGGGTCTCATCCTGTCACCCAAATCTGTCCTGTACTTATAATCTAATCAATATGTATGCTCAGTTCCATGAGTTTCGGCTTCCCGAAACTGGTTTTCGCGGGCTTTTAATGCCCTCAATCCACAAGCCTGTCTGGCTTGCAGTAACAGAAATTCAAATGGTCCCAGAAGCTGGTCACGAGGTCTGGCGGCCATTTTGTGTGCCCTTTTATCAAAGGTTTCTCTGTATAAGCTTCGTTTGGTCAATAAAGCTGTTTTATTAACCCTACTTTCCTACGTGATTATTTAATGAAAATTTCGCGAATCTTACAAGAGAGAGAGTGCTCCAATCACAGAGAGAGAGAGCGAGAGTGCTTCAATCACAGAGAGAGTGCTCCAATCACAGAGAGAGAGAGAGAGTGCTCCAATCACAGAGAGAGAGAGAGAGAGTGCTCCAATCACAGAGAGAGAGAGAAAGTGCTCCAATCACAGAGAGAGAGAGAGCGCGAGTGCTCCAATCACAGAGAGAGTGAGAGAGCGAGAGTGCTCCAATCACAGAGAGAGAGAGAGAGAGTGCTCCAATCACAGAGAGAGTGAGAGAGCGAGAGTGCTCCAATCACAGAGAGAGAGAGAGAGAGTGCTCCAATCACAGAGAGAGAGAGAGAGAGAGCACCAATCAGAGAGAGAGAGAGTGCTCCAATCACAGAGAGAGAGAGAGAGAGAGAGTGCTCCAATCACAGAGAGAGAGAGAGAGAGTGCTCCAATCAAAGAGAGAGAGAGAGAGAGAGAGAGAGTGCTCCAATCACACACAGACAGAGAGAGAGAGAGAGTGCTCCAATCACAGAGAAAGAGAGAGAGAGTGCTCCAATCACAGAGAGAGAGAGAGAGTGCTCCAATCACAGAGAGAGAGAGAGTGCTCCAATCAGAGAGAGAGAGAGAGAGCATGCTCCAATCACAGAGAGAGAGAGAGAGAGTGCTCCAATCACAGAGAGAGAGAGAGAGAGTGCTCCAATCATAGAGAGAGAGAGAAAGTGCTCCAATCACAGAGAGAGAGAGAGAGAGCGCGAGTGCTCCAATCACAGAGAGAGTGAGAGAGCGAGAGTGCTCCAATCACAGAGAGAGAGAGAGAGAGTGCACCAATCACAGAGAGAGAGAGTGAGTGCTCCAATCACAGAGAGAGAGAGTGCTCCAACCACAGAGAGAG
The DNA here is from genome assembly GCF_052327205.1 of Somniosus microcephalus. Lineage (NCBI taxonomy): Eukaryota > Metazoa > Chordata > Chondrichthyes > Squaliformes > Somniosidae > Somniosus > Somniosus microcephalus. The sequence goes on along the minus strand of NW_028225179.1, from coordinate 138,360,575 downwards.
AGAGAGAGAGTGCTCCAATCACAGAGAGAGAGAGAGAGTGCTCCAATCACAGAGAGAGTGCTCCAATCACACAGAGAGAGAGAGAGAGTGCTCCAATCACAGAGAGAGAGAGTGCTCCAATCACAGAGAGAGAGAGAGTGCTCCAATCAGAGAGAGAGAGAGTCCCCCAGTCACAGAGAGAGAGAGAGAGAGAGTGCACCAATCACAGAGAGAGAGAGTGCTCCAATCAGAGAGAGAGAGAGAGAGAGTGCTCCAATCACAGAGAGAGAGAGAGTGCTCCAATCACAGAGAGTGAGAGCGAGAGTGCTCCAATCACAGAGAGAGAGAGAGAGAGTGCTCCAATCACAGAGAGAGAGAGTGCTCCAATCACAGAGAGAGAGAGAGTGCTCCAATCACAGAGAGAGAGAGAGTGCTCCAATCACAGAGAGAGTGCTCCAATCACAGAGAGAGAGAGAGTGCTCGAATCACAGAGAGAGAGAGAGAGAGTTACTTCCATGATATCTGGAACAAAGGACTCATAACGCCCATATACAAAAGTGGGGATAAAGGTGACCCAAATAACTATCGAGGCATCTGTGTAAACAGTAACCTGGGGAAGGTTTTCTGTAGTATCATAAACAAAAGACTTATAAACTTCCTTGAGGAGCACAATGTCTTGAGTAAAAGCCAAATTGGATTCCTGCCAAACTATAGAACATCAGATCATATCTTCACCCTACAGACCCTAATTGACAAACACATTCATCAAAACAAAAGCAAAATCTACGCATGCTTTATAGCTTTCCAGAAGGCTTTCGATTCCATCTGGCACGACAGTCTATTCCTGAAACTTATCGAAAGCGGAGTAGGGGGAAAAACATATGATGTAATTAAATCAATGTATACAAACAACAAATGTGCAGTTAAAATTGGAGACAAACAAACAAAATACTTCCCAGAGGGGCGGGGGGTGACGCAGGGCACGCCAATCTCACCGACACTCTTTAATATTTACATAAATGAATTGGCAAAACTACTTGAACAATCTACAGCACCCGGCCTCACCCTATATGAATCCAAGGTTAAATTCCTCCTCTATGCAGACGACCTGCTTCTTCTGTCACCAACTAAGGAGGGGCTACAGCAGAATCTGGATCTGCTGGAGTCGGTCTGTCAGACCTGGGCCCTGACAATAAACCTCCAAAAAACCAAAGTCCTCGTGTTCCAGCAAAGATCCAGACATCAGGGACCCAAAATAAATCTCACACTAGGAACAACTAAAATCGAACAAACCACTAACTACACATATTTGGGCATAAAAATCAGCTCTACGGGAAATTTCAAACCGGCTGTGAATGAACTGAAAGAGAAAGCTAGAAGGGCTTTCTATGCCATCAAAAGATCAATCCAAATAGAAATCCCAATTAGCATTTGGCTCAAAATTTTCAAATCAGTAATTGAACCAATTGCACTCTATGGCAGTGAAGTGTGGGGACCGCTAACACAACAAGAATTTGCAAAATGGGACAAACACCCAATTGAGATCCTACATGCAGAATTCTGTAAAAGTATCCTCTGGACTCAAAGGAAAACCGTAAACAATGCATGCAGGGCAGAACTAGGCCAATTTCCACTAATAATTACTATCCAAAAAAGAGCCACCAAATTTTGGAAACACCTAAAAATGAGCAACCCCCACTGCTATCATTACGAAGCCTTGAAATGCCAAGAGAGGACCATAAAGAAGAACACCCTCAGTCAACTAGTCCTGGGACTCAGTGAAGCAACCACTAACACTACTAACAATAACCAGCCCCAGGACAGTGACATCGTAGCACAGAGAATTCGACCCAACACAATTGTCACTAAACAAAAAGAAAAATACCTGTCATATTGGGCAGAAACAACAAAAACCCAAAGCAAACTCAATTGCTACTTGGCCCTAAACAGACAATACAACATGGCTGAGTACCTGACCATGGTAAAGGATAACAAACTGAGAAAAACCTTGACAAGGTACAGACTTAGTGAACATAGCCTGGCGATCGAAAAAGGCAGACACAGGCAGACCAGGCTGCCAAGAGAGGACAGGATATGCTCTCACTGCAGTCAGGGAGTGGTGGAGACAGAGATGCACTTCCTCACAGCCTGTGGAAAATATCAGGGCATCAGGGAGAATTTCTACCAAAAATTCTCACAAATATGCCCTGAATTCAGAAATTTGAATGACGACCAAAAACTCCCATACCTACTAGGGGAAGAGAGAAACTGTGTAACACTAGCGGCACACTATGTTACAGCTTGCCATAAACAGAGGGACAACCAGTAAAACTAAGAAAAGAGTATATATAAATTATGCGAATGTATATTTATACACTCAGGGATATATCTGTTTATACACTGTATGAATAGATCTGCGTTTATGTGTTCAACCATAAATGTATTTTGATGCTTTGGCAACATAAGATGTACCTTATCATGCCAATAAAGCGATTTGAATTGAATTGAATTGAATTGAGTGCTCCAATCACAGAGAAAGAGAGAGAGTGCTCCAATCACAGAGAGAGAGAGAGAGAGAGAGTGCTCCAATCACAGAGAGAGAGAGAGAGAGTGCTCCAATCACAGAGAGAGAGCGAGAGAGAGTGCTCCAATCACAGAGCGAGAGAGTGCTCCAATCACAGAGAGAGAGAGAGAGTGCTCCAATCACAGAGAGAGAGAGAGAGTGCTCCAATCACACAGAGAGAGAGAGAGTGCTCCAATCACAGAGAGAGAGAGTGCTCCAATCACACAGAGAGAGAGAGTGCTCCAATCACAGAGAGAGAGAGTGCTCCAATCACACAGAGAGAGAGAGAGTGCTCCAATCACAGAGAGAGAGAGAGAGTGCTCCAATCACACAGAGAGGGAGAGTGCTCCAATCACAGAGAGAGAGAGAGAGAGAGAGTGCTCCAATCACAGAGAGAGAGAGAGAGAGAGAGTGCTCCAATCACAGAGAGAGAGAGAGAGTGCTCCAATCACAGAGAGAGAGAGAGAGTGCTCCAATCACAGAGAGAGAGAGAGAGTGGTCCAATCACAGAGAGAGAGAGAGAGAGTGCTCCAATCACAGAGAGAGAGTGCACCAATCAGAGAGAGAGAGAGAGCGAGAGTGCTCCAATCACAGAGAGAGAGCGAGAGAGAGTGCTCCAATCACAGAGAGAGAGTGCACCAATCAGAGAGAGAGAGAGAGCGAGAGTGCTCCAATCACAGAGAGAGAGCGAGAGAGAGTGCTCCAATCACAGAGAGAGTGCTCCAATCACAGAGAGAGAGCGAGAGAGAGTGCTCCAATCACAGAGAGAGAGAGTGCTCCAATCACACAGAGAGAGAGAGTGCTCCAATCAGAGAGAGAGAGAGAGAGTCCTCTAATCACACAGAGAGAGCGTGCTCCAATCACACAGAGAGAGTGCTCCAATCACAGAGAGAGCGAGAGAGAGAGTGCTCCAATCACACAGAGAGAGAGAGTGCTCCAATCACAGAGAGAGAGAGAGAGAGAGTGCTCCAATCACAGCGAGAGAGAGAGAGAGAGTGCTCCAATCACAGAGAGAGAGTGCTCCAATCACAGAGAGAGAGAGAGTGCTCCAATCATAGAGAGAGAGAGAGAGAGTGCTCCAATCAGAGAGAGAGAGCGAGAGTGCTCCAATCACAGAGAGAGAGAGAGAGAGAGCGAGAGTGCTCCAATCACAGAGAGAGAGAGAGTGCTCCAATCACAGAGAGAGAGAGCGTGCTCCAATCACACAGAGAGAGAGTGCTCCAATCACAGAGAGAGAGAGAGTGCTCCAATCAGAGAGAGAGAGAGAGTGCTCCAATCACAGAGAGAGAGAGAGTGCTCCAATCAGAGAGAGAGAGTGCTCCAATCACAGAGAGAGAGAGAGTGCACCAATCACAGAGAGAGAGAGAGAGTGCTCCAATCACAGAGAGAGAGAGAGAGTGCTCCAGTCACAGAGAGAGAGAGAGAGAGTGGTCCAATCACAGAGAGAGAGAGAGAGAGAGAGTGCTCCAATCACAGAGAGAGAGAGTGCTCCAATCACAGAGAGAGAGAGAGTGCTCCAATCAGAGAGAGAGAGAGTGCTCCAATCACAGAGAGAGAGAGAGCTCCAATCACAGAGAGAGAGAGAGAGAGAGAGTGCTCCAGTCACAGAGAGAGAGAGAGAGAGAGAGTGCTCCAATCACAGAGAGAGAGAGAGAGTGCTCCAATCACAGAGAGAGAGAGTGCTCCAATCAGAGAGAGAGAGAGTGCTCCAATCACAGAGAGAGAGAGCGTGCTCAAATCACAGAGAGAGAGAGTGCTCCAATCACAGAGAGAGAGAGAGAGCGTGCTCCAATCACACAGAGAGAGAGTGCTCCAATCACACAGAGAGAGAGTGCTCCAATCACACAGAGAGAGAGAGAGAGAGAGAGTGATCCAATCAGAGAGAGAGAGTGCTCCAATCACACAGAGAGAGAGAGAGTGCTCCAATCACAGAGAGAGAGAGAGTGCTCCAACCAGAGAGAGAGAGAGTGCTCCAATCACAGAGAGAGAGAGAGTGCTTCAATCACACAGAGAGAGAGAGAGTGCTCCAATCACACAGAGAGAGTGCTCCAATCACACAGAGAGAGAGAGAGAGTGCTCCAATCACAGAGAGAGGGAGAGAGAGAGTGCTCCAATCACAGAGAGAGTGAGAGTGCTCCAATCACACGGAGAGAGAGAGAGTGCTCTAATCACAGAGAGTGAGAGCTCCAATCACACAGAGAGAGAGAGAGAGACAGAGAGTGCTCCAATCACACAGAGAGAGAGAGTGCTCCAATCACAGAGAGTGAGAGCTCCAATCACACAGAGAGAGAGAGAGAGAGAGTGCTCCAATCACACAGAGAGAGAGAGTGCTCCAATCACAGAGAGAGAGAGAGAGAGAGTGCTCCAATCACAGCGAGAGAGAGAGAGAGAGTGCTCCAATCACAGAGAGAGAGTGCTCCAATCACAGAGAGAGAGAGAGTGCTCCAATCATAGAGAGAGAGAGAGAGAGTGCTCCAATCAGAGAGAGAGAGCGAGAGTGCTCCAATCACAGAGAGAGAGAGAGAGAGAGCGAGAGTGCTCCAATCACAGAGAGAGAGAGAGTGCTCCAATCACAGAGAGAGAGAGCGTGCTCCAATCACACAGAGAGAGAGTGCTCCAATCACAGAGAGAGAGAGAGTGCTCCAATCAGAGAGAGAGAGAGAGTGCTCCAATCACAGAGAGAGAGAGAGTGCTCCAATCAGAGAGAGAGAGTGCTCCAATCACAGAGAGAGAGAGAGTGCACCAATCACAGAGAGAGAGAGAGAGTGCTCCAATCACAGAGAGAGAGAGAGAGTGCTCCAGTCACAGAGAGAGAGAGAGAGAGTGGTCCAATCACAGAGAGAGAGAGAGAGAGAGAGTGCTCCAATCACAGAGAGAGAGAGTGCTCCAATCACAGAGAGAGAGAGAGTGCTCCAATCAGAGAGAGAGAGAGTGCTCCAATCACAGAGAGAGAGAGAGCTCCAATCACAGAGAGAGAGAGAGAGAGAGAGTGCTCCAGTCACAGAGAGAGAGAGAGAGAGAGAGTGCTCCAATCACAGAGAGAGAGAGAGAGTGCTCCAATCACAGAGAGAGAGAGTGCTCCAATCAGAGAGAGAGAGAGTGCTCCAATCACAGAGAGAGAGAGCGTGCTCAAATCACAGAGAGAGTGCTCCAATCACAGAGAGAGAGAGAGAGCGTGCTCCAATCACACAGAGAGAGAGTGCTCCAATCACACAGAGAGAGAGTGCTCCAATCACACAGAGAGAGAGAGAGAGAGAGTGATCCAATCAGAGAGAGAGAGTGCTCCAATCACACAGAGAGAGAGAGAGAGAGAGTGCTCCAATCACAGAGAGAGAGAGAGTGCTCCAACCAGAGAGAGAGAGAGTGCTCCAATCACAGAGAGAGAGAGAGTGCTTCAATCACAGAGAGAGAGAGTGCTCCAATCACACAGAGAGAGTGCTCCAATCACACAGAGAGAGAGAGAGAGTGCTCCAATCACAGAGAGAGGGAGAGAGAGAGTGCTCCAATCACAGAGAGAGTGAGAGTGCTCCAATCACACGGAGAGAGAGAGAGTGCTCTAATCACAGAGAGTGAGAGCTCCAATCACACAGAGAGAGAGAGAGAGACAGAGAGTGCTCCAATCACACAGAGAGAGAGAGTGCTCCAATCACAGAGAGTGAGAGCTCCAATCACACAGAGAGAGAGAGAGAGAGAGAGTGCTCCAATCACACAGAGAGAGAGAGTGCTCCAATCACACAGAGAGAGAGAGAGTGCTCCAATCACAGAGAGAGGGAGAAAGAGAGTGCTCTAATCACAGAGAGAGAGAGAGTGCTCCAATCACACAGAGAGAGTGCTCCAATCACACAGAGAGAGAGAGAGTGCTCCAATCACAGAGAGTGAGAGCTCCAATCACAGAGAGAGAGAGAGAGAGAGAGAGAGTGCTCCAATCACACAGAGAGAGAGCGTGCTCCAATCACAGAGAGAGGGAGAGAGAGAGTGCTCCAATCACAGAGAGAGAGCGAGTGCTCCAATCACACAGAGAGAGAGAGTGCTCCAATCACAGAGAGAGCGAGTGCTCCAATCACAGAGAGAGAGAGTGCTCCAATCACAGAGAGAGAGAGTGCTCCAATCACAGAGAGAGAGAGAGAGAGAGTGCTCCAATCACAGAGAGAGAGAGTGTAGGGGGTTTCTCTTGCTTGCTCTGGTCCGCTGCCAGGCTTCTTGCAATAATTACCCTTGAGTGGTTCGACCCACTCGCCCCTACGGTTCTAGACCTTGGACTTAGGTGCAGGGAGCTGTAGTGCAGAAAAACTCAATAGACCAGGTCGAATAGCACAAAATGGATGCCTTTATTGAACAGTTTGCAGCATCATAAAATACATGTCATATGCACAGATTAAAGCAACTACAAGCATGCACACATCTATAAACTTAACTCTATAGAAATGGGGAACACACGGCACATCGTGAAAGGGGTAACACATTACAATTACCCTTAACCCCCTCCCCTAAACCTAACTAAGTTTCGATTTGAGGGACTCGGGATCATGCTCACCACTTTAAGAATTGCGAAAAAGGCTTTGCAGCCTTTCGACACAGCTTTCCGTCGTCACGTGGGTTTGGAAGCTTCTGGCGCAGCTTGTTTTCCTCTTGGTTCTCCTGCGATGAGCGCTCGCCGATGTGATGTTGAAGAACTGGGGTACCGGGCCCTGAGTGTCTTCTTCTCCGGCCTGGGTCGTCGATGATCTCCCGATGGTCTTCCCCGGGGCGGGACGCTGGTTCCGAAATGACTCTTTATACAGTCAGGATTGTCCTTCTGATTTCTCCAACGGTGGAGCAGAACTGGAGTACCTGGGCCCTGAGTGTCTTCTTCTCCGGCCTGGGTCGTCGATGATCTCCCGACAAAATGTACCCGAGCCTCCCTTGTCGTCTTCCCGTCGTGGCCGGGCCTTGCCTGGCCGAGCTGGCTTCCAAGCCGAATTCTTCTCGTTGTCTTCTCGTCGTGGCCGGGCCTTGCCTGGCCGAACACCGAACACGTTCCGAACCGAAATTGCTCCGAAGGTCCGAACCGAAGTGCTTCTGAAGGTCTCGATGGACTTTACTCAATCCACAGTTATACTTTTTGGAACATTCTTATCTCCCGCCAAATCATAGTCCTGTCTTTGTAATATTTTTGGCGGGCAGAACTCTCTGCAGGGGTGTTTTGTCTTCATACCGGGAGTCAGTGATAGCTTAACTGGCCTTCCTGGGCCGATAATGTCTTTGCTTTGTTACAGTAACTTGGTTTGTATATTGATCGGTCTGGAGATTGCCCTGGATGGCTGTTAAACGGCTTCTCTTTGTACAGTGTAATGGGTTTAAGCGTTCGTTCAATTGTCCGCCCATTTCGTGATGGGTCTCATCCTGTCACCCAAATCTGTCCTGTACTTATAATCTAATCAATATGTATGCTCAGTTCCATGAGTTTCGGCTTCCCGAAACTGGTTTTCGCGGGCTTTTAATGCCCTCAATCCACAAGCCTGTCTGGCTTGCAGTAACAGAAATTCAAATGGTCCCAGAAGCTGGTCACGAGGTCTGGCGGCCATTTTGTGTGCCCTTTTATCAAAGGTTTCTCTGTATAAGCTTCGTTTGGTCAATAAAGCTGTTTTATTAACCCTACTTTCCTACGTGATTATTTAATGAAAATTTCGCGAATCTTACAAGAGAGAGAGTGCTCCAATCACAGAGAGAGAGAGCGAGAGTGCTTCAATCACAGAGAGAGTGCTCCAATCACAGAGAGAGAGAGAGAGTGCTCCAATCACAGAGAGAGAGAGAGAGAGTGCTCCAATCACAGAGAGAGAGAGAAAGTGCTCCAATCACAGAGAGAGAGAGAGCGCGAGTGCTCCAATCACAGAGAGAGTGAGAGAGCGAGAGTGCTCCAATCACAGAGAGAGAGAGAGAGAGTGCTCCAATCACAGAGAGAGTGAGAGAGCGAGAGTGCTCCAATCACAGAGAGAGAGAGAGAGAGTGCTCCAATCACAGAGAGAGAGAGAGAGAGAGCACCAATCAGAGAGAGAGAGAGTGCTCCAATCACAGAGAGAGAGAGAGAGAGAGAGTGCTCCAATCACAGAGAGAGAGAGAGAGAGTGCTCCAATCAAAGAGAGAGAGAGAGAGAGAGAGAGAGTGCTCCAATCACACACAGACAGAGAGAGAGAGAGAGTGCTCCAATCACAGAGAAAGAGAGAGAGAGTGCTCCAATCACAGAGAGAGAGAGAGAGTGCTCCAATCACAGAGAGAGAGAGTGCTCCAATCAGAGAGAGAGAGAGAGAGCATGCTCCAATCACAGAGAGAGAGAGAGAGAGTGCTCCAATCACAGAGAGAGAGAGAGAGAGTGCTCCAATCATAGAGAGAGAGAGAAAGTGCTCCAATCACAGAGAGAGAGAGAGAGAGCGCGAGTGCTCCAATCACAGAGAGAGTGAGAGAGCGAGAGTGCTCCAATCACAGAGAGAGAGAGAGAGAGTGCACCAATCACAGAGAGAGAGAGTGAGTGCTCCAATCACAGAGAGAGAGAGTGCTCCAACCACACAGAGAGAGAGAGAGAGTGCTCCAATCACAGAGAGAGAGAGAGAGTGCTCCAATCACAGAGAGAGTGCTCCAATCACAGAGAGAGAGAGAGAGTGCTCCAATCACAGAGAGAGAGAGTGCTCCAATCACAGAGAGAGAGAGAGTGCTCCAATCAGAGAGAGAGAGAGTCCCCCAGTCACAGAGAGAGAGAGAGAGAGAGTGCACCAATCACAGAGAGAGAGAGTGCTCCAATCAGAGAGAGAGAGAGAGAGAGAGTGCTCCAATCACAGAGAGAGAGAGAGTGCTCCAATCACAGAGAGTGAGAGCGAGAGTGCTCCAATCACAGAGAGAGAGAGAGAGAGTGCTCCAATCACAGAGAGAGAGAGTGCTCCAATCACAGAGAGAGAGAGAGTGCTCCAATCACAGAGAGAGAGAGAGTGCTCCAATCACAGAGAGAGAGAGTGCTCCAATCACAGAGAGAGAGAGAGTGCTCGAATCACAGAGAGAGAGAGAGAGAGTTACTTCCATGATATCTGGAACAAAGGACTCATAACGCCTGTGGTAAACCACGTTCACTATCGTTAGCACTGTTCACCACTGTTCGTTATAACTGTATCACTGACCACTATTGTATCACGGTACGAGGTCGCCTCTTGCCACACTGCTATACCTGGGATGACCACTGCCGACTCCGCCTTGGCTCCACCCACCAGGCCAGGTATAAAGGTGAGCGACTGGCTGGTATTCCTCCTGCTTGGATCGGATCACCCACGAGAGTGGGCTGTTATTTAGTCAATAAAAACCTTTAGTCACCTTCGTAACTCTTCGCCTTTTATTGGAGGAATTGATAGGTATATCAATTTTATTGACTAAATTTAATGATGTCCGACAACGAGTCACAACCGGCGGAGGAGCCACCAGCGCAGCTCCCAGGAGCACAGCCACACCAGCCAGCTTGGCTGCGAGCCCTCAGACCGCCGTACCTGGACCTGAACCCACGAGCAGCAAACTCAGCCGCAGACTTTAAACACTGGCTGGTCTGCTTCGAATCATACCTGAGAGAATCCAGCGTCCCTCAGGCATCCAAACTAAGTGTCCTGCAGGCACAACTGAGCCCGAGAGTATACACTCTCATCGAGGACATGACTACCTACGAGACCGCCATCAACCTGCTGAAACAGAAGTACCGGACCCCGGTAAACTACATGTACGCTAGGCACCTCCTAAGATCACGGCCGCAACAGCCAGGAGAATCAGTAGCCGAATTCTCACAGGCGCTATATGCACTCGCCAGGAACTGTGACTTTAAATCGGTGTCGGCAGCCGAAAATACTGAAGATAATATCCGCGACGCATTCCTGAAAGGCCTACGGTCCGAGTACTCACGGCAAAGACTGCTGGAAGCTAAAGACCTCAGCATGGAAAAAGCTGAAGCCCTCGCTATCTCCCTGGAAGTGGCCCACCAAGATCAGGAAGCATTCACCAGGTACTGCTCGCGACCCTGGGACTCGGGCCCGACCCCTACCACAGCACCCTTCCCAGCGCCGCCCCCGGGACCTACCTCTGCGTCGGCGTCCCGGACCCGACCGGCCCCGCCACCCCCGGCACCGGCCCCGACATCGGGCATCCGCGATCGGGCCGCCGGCTGTTTTTTTTGTGGCCAGGAGAAGCACCCGAGGTCGCGCTGCCCAGCCAAGAACTCCATATGTAGAACCTGCCTGAAGAAAGGCCACTTCTCCAAGGCCTGCAGGAGCGGATCCTCAGAGGCCAGCAGTGCCGCATGCGAACTATGGGGGCGGCCATCTTCGTTTAGGGCAACTGAGGCCAGCATCCCCACACATGAGTCATGGGGCGGCCATCTTTGTTTAGGGCAACTGAGGCCAGCATCCCCACACATGAGTCATGGGGGCGGCCATCTTTGATTAAGGCAACCGACCCCAATAGTGCCTCATGGGGCCCTACCTCGTGGGAGACGCCATTTTACTCACCACGCCCGACCGCCTCGCCCGCAGATGACAACGACTCGCTCAGCTACACACTAGCTTCCGTCACCCTGGACCAAGCCCGCCCGCACCATCTGTCCAAGTCAATGATGGACATCAAAGTGAACGGCCACGCCACGACCTGCCTGTTCGACAGCGGAAGCACGGAGAGCTTCATCCACCCAGACACGGTGAGCCACTACTCCCTCTCTGTCCTACCAACGCGCAGCCGAATCTCGATGGCATCGAGGTCCCACGCCACGGACATCAGCGGCTACTGTGTCGTGACCCTGTCGGTTAAGGGCACGGAGTATAAAAACTTTAAACTCCTCGTCCTCCCCCATCTCTGCGCTGCCGTCCTACTAGGGCTGGACTTCCAATCCCACCTCCAAAGCGTAACCCTAGCATACGGTGGACCCCTCCCCCCACTCACAGTCAACAACCAGCAAACGTTAAACCGCCCACCGCGTAACACCTGCAGCCTCTCCACCCTCAAGGTCCCGCCACCCTCTCTGTTTGCTAACCTTACCCCTGACTGCAAACCCGTCGCTACCAAAAGCAGGCGGTATAGCGCCGGGGACAGAGCCTTCATTAGCTCTGAGGTGCGGCGCCTCCTGAAAGAGGGCATTATCGAGGGGAGCAGCAGCCCCTGGCGTGCCCAGGTCGTAGTCGTAAAGACCGGCGATAAAAACCGCCTGGTCATCGACTACAGCCAGACCATAAACAGATATACCCAGCTGGACGCATACCCCCTCCCCCGCATATCTGACATGGTCAATCAGATTGCACAGTATAAAGTATTCTCGACCATCGACCTGAAGTCGGCCTACCACCAACTCCCTATCCACCCTGAGGACCGCCAGTATACCGCCTTCGAGGCGAATGGGCGCCTATACCACTTCCTTAGGGTCCCCTTCGGTGTCACTAATGGGGTCTCGGTCTTCCAAAGGGAGATGGACCAGATGGTTGACCAGAACGAACTGCAGGCTACATTCCCCTACCTAGATAACGTCACTATCTGCGGCCGCGACCAGCAGGAACATGACGCGAATCTGGAGAAATTCCTCCGTACGGCCCAACGGCTGAACCTCACCTACAATAAGGAGAAATGCGTGTTTAACACCACGCGCCTTGCCATCCTCGGCTGCGTAGTGGAGAACGGAATCATCGGCCCCGACCCAGAAAGAATGCGCCCCCTCATGGAGCTACCCCTCCCCCACTGCCCTAAAGCACTTAGGAGAACCCTGGGGCTTTTCGCCTACTATGCCCAATGGGTACCCAATTACGCGGACAAAGCCAGACCCCTCCTGAAAGCCACTTCCTTCCCCCTCACGGAGGAGGCGTGCGCGGCCTTCTCCCTCATTAAGGGAGACATAGCCAAGGCCACGATGCACGCAGTGGACGAGTCCATCCCCTTTCAGGTGGAGAGCGACGCCTCCGACTTCGCCTTAGCCGCCACCCTAAACCAGGAGGGGAGGCCAGTGGCCTTCTTCTCAAGGACCCTACAGGGCCCCGAGATCCGACATTCGTCGGTCGAGAAAGAGGCCCAGGCGATCGTGGAGGCAGTACGGCGCTGGAGGCACTACCTGGCAGGCAAACGATTTACCCTCCTCACCGACCAGCGTTCGGTGGCTTTCATGTTTAATAACAAGCTGAAGGGCAAAATCAAGAATGACAAGATTTTGAGATGGAGAATCGAGCTCTCCACCTACGATTATGAGATCTTGTACCGGCCAGGCAAGCTGAACGAATCCCCTGATGCCCTTTCACGAATGACATGCGCCAGCGCGCATATCGATAGGCTTCAGACCCTCCACGACCAGCTCTGCCACCCCGGAGTCACCAGACTCTACCATTTCATTAAGGCCCGCAACCTGACCTACTCCATCGAGGAGGTCAGGACCATGACCAGGAACTGCCAGACCTGTGCGGAGTGCAAACCGCACTTCTATAGGCCGGACCGAGCAAGCCTGATCAAGGCCACCCGCCCCTTCGAGCGCCTGAGCATCGACTTTAAGGGGCCCCTCCCGTCCTCTGACCGTAATGTGTACTTCCTCAACATCGTTGATGAGTACTCCCGTTTCCCCTTTGCCTTCCCCTGCCCCGACATGACCAGTAGCACGGTCATTAAGTGCCTGAATGCCCTCTTCGCCTTGTTCGGGTTCCCGAACTATATACACAGCGACCGGGGCTCCTCCTTCATGAGCGAGGAACTCCGGCAATTCCTCCTAGAGAGAGGTATTGCAGCAAGCAGGACCACCAGCTACAACCCCAGAGGTAACGGTCAGGTGGAAAGAGAGAACGCGACGGTATGGAAGGCCGTCCTCTTAGCCTTAAAGTCTAAGGGCCTCCCAACCTCCCGCTGGCAAGAAGTCCTCCCGACAGCGCTGCACTCCATCCGGTCATTACTTTGCACGGCCACTAACACCACCCCCCATGAACGAATGTTCGTTTTCCCCAGGAAGTCGACTACGGGAACCACTCTACCAACCTGGCTGACCGCCCCGGGGCCGGTCTGGCTGCGGAAACACGTGAGGACCCATAAAACGGACCCCCTGGTCGAGAGGGTGAACCTCCTGCACGCCAACCCCCAGTACGCCTACGTGGCGTACCCAGACGGGCGGGAGGACACTGTCTCCCTACGAGACCTCGCACCCTCAGCCGATCCGGAAACACCGCCACCACCCCCCCCAACCTCAGTCCAGGTAGACGGCATGCCGGAACCCCACGAGCCCTCGCCGACCACGCAAACACCAGCATCAACACCGGATAAGGCACCAGCACCGGATAAGGCAACACCACCGCTGCGGCGATCGGAGAGGCTTACGAAGCCTCCGGACAGACTGACCTACCAGAATTGGTAGTACACTTCACCCCGCCGGACTTAATTCTAAACAAGGGGTGAATGTGGTAAACCACGTTCACTATCGTTAGCACTGTTCACCACTGTTCGTTATAACTGTATCACTGACCACTATTGTATCACGGTACGAGGTCGCCTCTTGCCACACTGCTATACCTGGGATGACCACTGCCGACTCCGCCTTGGCTCCACCCACCAGGCCAGGTATAAAGGTGAGCGACTGGCTGGTATTCCTCCTGCTTGGATCGGATCACCCACGAGAGTGGGCTGTTATTTAGTCAATAAAAACCTTTAGTCACCTTCGTAACTCTTCGCCTTTTATTGGAGGAATTGATAGGTATATCAACGCCCATATACAAAAGTGGGGATAAAGGTGACCCAAATAACTATCGAGGCATCTGTGTAAACAGTAACCTGGGGAAGGTTTTCTGTAGTATCATAAACAAAAGACTTATAAACTTCCTTGAGGAGCACAATGTCTTGAGTAAAAGCCAAATTGGATTCCTGCCAAACTATAGAACATCAGATCATATCTTCACCCTACAGACCCTAATTGACAAACACATTCATCAAAACAAAAGCAAAATCTACGCATGCTTTATAGCTTTCCAGAAGGCTTTCGATTCCATCTGGCACGACAGTCTATTCCTGAAACTTATCGAAAGCGGAGTAGGGGGAAAAACATATGATGTAATTAAATCAATGTATACAAACAACAAATGTGCAGTTAAAATTGGAGACAAACAAACAAAATACTTCCCACAGGGGCGGGGGGTGACGCAGGGCACGCCAATCTCACCGACACTCTTTAATATTTACATAAATGAATTGGCAAAACTACTTGAACAATCTACAGCACCCGGCCTCACCCTATATGAATCCAAGGTTAAATTCCTCCTCTATGCAGACGACCTGCTTCTTCTGTCACCAACTAAGGAGGGGCTACAGCAGAATCTGGATCTGCTGGAGTCGGTCTGTCAGACCTGGGCCCTGACAATAAACCTCCAAAAAACCAAAGTCCTCGTGTTCCAGCAAAGATCCAGACATCAGGGACCCAAAATAAATCTCACACTAGGAACAACTAAAATCGAACAAACCACTAACTACACATATTTGGGCATAAAAATCAGCTCTACGGGAAATTTCAAACTGGCTGTGAATGAACTGAAAGAGAAAGCTAGAAGGGCTTTCTATGCCATCAAAAGATCAATCCAAATAGAAATCCCAATTAGCATTTGGCTCAAAATTTTCAAATCAGTAATTGAACCAATTGCACTCTATGGCAGTGAAGTGTGGGGACCGCTAACACAACAAGAATTTGCAAAATGGGACAAACACCCAATTGAGATCCTACATGCAGAATTCTGTAAAAGTATCCTCTGGACTCAAAGGAAAACCGTAAACAATGCATGCAGGGCAGAACTAGGCCAATTTCCACTAATAATTACTATCCAAAAAAGAGCCACCAAATTTTGGAAACACCTAAAAATGAGCAACCCCCACTGCTATCATTACGAAGCCTTGAAATGCCAAGAGAGGACCATAAAGAAGAACACCCTCAGTCAACTAGTCCTGGGACTCAGTGAAGCAACCACTAACACTACTAACAATAACCAGCCCCAGGACAGTGACATCGTAGCACAGAGAATTCGACCCAACACAATTGTCACTAAACAAAAAGAAAAATACCTGTCATATTGGGCAGAAACAACAAAAACCCAAAGCAAACTCAATTGCTACTTGGCCCTAAACAGACAATACAACATGGCTGAGTACCTGACCATGGTAAAGGATAACAAACTGAGAAAAACCTTGACAAGGTACAGACTTAGTGAACATAGCCTGGCGATCGAAAAAGGCAGACACAGGCAGACCAGGCTGCCAAGAGAGGACAGGATATGCTCTCACTGCAGTCAGGGAGTGGTGGAGACAGAGATGCACTTCCTCACAGCCTGTGGAAAATATCAGGGCATCAGGGAGAATTTCTACCAAAAATTCTCACAAATATGCCCTGAATTCAGAAATTTGAATGACGACCAAAAACTCCCATACCTACTAGGGGAAGAGAGAAACTGTGTAACACTAGCGGCACACTATGTTACAGCTTGCCATAAACAGAGGGACAACCAGTAAAACTAAGAAAAGAGTATATATAAATTATGCGAATGTATATTTATACACTCAGGGATATATCTGTTTATACACTGTATGAATAGATCTGCGTTTATGTGTTCAACCATAAATGTATTTTGATGCTTTGGCAACATAAGATGTACCTTATCATGCCAATAAAGCGATTTGAATTGAATTGAATTGAATTGAGTGCTCCAATCACAGAGAAAGAGAGAGAGTGCTCCAATCACAGAGAGAGAGAGAGAGAGAGAGTGCTCCAATCACAGAGAGAGAGAGAGAGAGTGCTCCAATCACAGAGAGAGAGCGAGAGAGAGTGCTCCAATCACAGAGCGAGAGAGTGCTCCAATCACAGAGAGAGAGAGAGAGTGCTCCAATCACAGAGAGAGAGAGAGAGTGCTCCAATCACACAGAGAGAGAGAGAGTGCTCCAATCACAGAGAGAGAGAGTGCTCCAATCACACAGAGAGAGAGAGTGCTCCAATCACAGAGAGAGAGAGTGCTCCAATCACACAGAGAGAGAGAGAGTGCTCCAATCACAGAGAGAGAGAGAGAGTGCTCCAATCACACAGAGAGGGAGAGTGCTCCAATCACAGAGAGAGAGAGAGAGAGAGAGTGCTCCAATCACAGAGAGAGAGAGAGAGAGAGAGTGCTCCAATCACAGAGAGAGAGAGAGAGTGCTCCAATCACAGAGAGAGAGAGAGAGTGCTCCAATCACAGAGAGAGAGAGAGAGTGGTCCAATCACAGAGAGAGAGAGAGAGAGTGCTCCAATCACAGAGAGAGAGTGCACCAATCAGAGAGAGAGAGAGAGCGAGAGTGCTCCAATCACAGAGAGAGAGCGAGAGAGAGTGCTCCAATCACAGAGAGAGAGTGCACCAATCAGAGAGAGAGAGAGAGCGAGAGTGCTCCAATCACAGAGAGAGAGCGAGAGAGAGTGCTCCAATCACAGAGAGAGTGCTCCAATCACAGAGAGAGAGCGAGAGAGAGTGCTCCAATCACAGAGAGAGAGAGTGCTCCAATCACACAGAGAGAGAGAGTGCTCCAATCAGAGAGAGAGAGAGAGAGTCCTCTAATCACACAGAGAGAGCGTGCTCCAATCACACAGAGAGAGTGCTCCAATCACAGAGAGAGCGAGAGAGAGAGTGCTCCAATCACAGAGAGAGAGTGCTCCAATCACAGAGAGAGAGAGAGCGAGAGTGCTCCAATCACAGAGAGAGAGAGAGAGAGAGCGAGAGTGCTCCAATCACAGAGAGAGAGAGAGTGCTCCAATCACAGAGAGAGAGAGCGTGCTCCAATCACACAGAGAGAGAGTGCTCCAATCACAGAGAGAGAGAGAGTGCTCCAATCAGAGAGAGAGAGAGAGTGCTCCAATCACAGAGAGAGAGAGAGTGCTCCAATCAGAGAGAGAGAGTGCTCCAATCACAGAGAGAGAGAGAGTGCACCAATCACAGAGAGAGAGAGAGAGTGCTCCAATCACAGAGAGAGAGAGAGAGTGCTCCAGTCACAGAGAGAGAGAGAGAGAGTGGTCCAATCACAGAGAGAGAGAGAGAGAGAGAGTGCTCCAATCACAGAGAGAGAGAGTGCTCCAATCACAGAGAGAGAGAGAGTGCTCCAATCAGAGAGAGAGAGAGTGCTCCAATCACAGAGAGAGAGAGAGCTCCAATCACAGAGAGAGAGAGAGAGAGAGAGTGCTCCAGTCACAGAGAGAGAGAGAGAGAGAGAGTGCTCCAATCACAGAGAGAGAGAGAGAGTGCTCCAATCACAGAGAGAGAGAGTGCTCCAATCAGAGAGAGAGAGAGTGCTCCAATCACAGAGAGAGAGAGCGTGCTCAAATCACAGAGAGAGAGAGTGCTCCAATCACAGAGAGAGAGAGAGAGCGTGCTCCAATCACACAGAGAGAGAGTGCTCCAATCACACAGAGAGAGAGTGCTCCAATCACACAGAGAGAGAGAGAGAGAGAGTGATCCAATCAGAGAGAGAGAGTGCTCCAATCACACAGAGAGAGAGAGAGAGAGAGTGCTCCAATCACAGAGAGAGAGAGAGTGCTCCAACCAGAGAGAGAGAGAGTGCTCCAATCACAGAGAGAGAGAGAGTGCTTCAATCACAGAGAGAGAGAGAGAGTGCTCCAATCACACAGAGAGAGTGCTCCAATCACACAGAGAGAGAGAGAGAGTGCTCCAATCACAGAGAGAGGGAGAGAGAGAGTGCTCCAATCACAGAGAGAGTGAGAGTGCTCCAATCACACGGAGAGAGAGAGAGTGCTCTAATCACAGAGAGTGAGAGCTCCAATCACACAGAGAGAGAGAGAGAGACAGAGAGTGCTCCAATCACACAGAGAGAGAGAGTGCTCCAATCACAGAGAGTGAGAGCTCCAATCACACAGAGAGAGAGAGAGAGAGAGAGTGCTCCAATCACACAGAGAGAGAGAGTGCTAATCACACAGAGAGAGAGAGAGTGCTCCAATCACAGAGAGAGGGAGAAAGAGAGTGCTCCAATCACAGAGAGAGAGAGAGTGCTCCAATCACACAGAGAGAGTGCTCCAATCACACAGAGAGAGAGAGAGTGCTCCAATCACAGAGAGTGAGAGCTCCAATCACAGAGAGAGAGAGAGAGAGAGAGAGTGCTCCAATCACACAGAGAGAGAGCGTGCTCCAATCACAGAGAGAGGGAGAGAGAGAGTGCTCCAATCACAGAGAGAGAGCGAGTGCTCCAATCACACAGAGAGAGAGAGTGCTCCAATCACAGAGAGAGCGAGTGCTCCAATCACAGAGAGAGAGAGTGCTCCAATCACAGAGAGAGAGAGTGCTCCAATCACAGAGAGAGAGAGAGAGAGAGTGCTCCAATCACAGAGAGAGAGAGTGTAGGGGGTTTCTCTTGCTTGCTCTGGTCCGCTGCCAGGCTTCTTGCAATAATTACCCTTGAGTGGTTCGACCCACTCGCCCCTACGGTTCTAGACCTTGGACTTAGGTGCAGGGAGCTGTAGTGCAGAAAAACTCAATAGACCAGGTCGAATAGCACAAAATGGATGCCTTTATTGAACAGTTTGCAGCATCATAAAATACATGTCATATGCACAGATTAAAGCAACTACAAGCATGCACACATCTATAAACTTAACTCTATAGAAATGGGGAACACACGGCACATCGTGAAAGGGGTAACACATTACAATTACCCTTAACCCCCTCCCCTAAACCTAACTAAGTTTCGATTTGAGGGACTCGGGATCATGCTCACCACTTTAAGAATTGCGAAAAAGGCTTTGCAGCCTTTCGACACAGCTTTCCGTCGTCACGTGGGTTTGGAAGCTTCTGGCGCAGCTTGTTTTCCTCTTGGTTCTCCTGCGATGAGCGCTCGCCGATGTGATGTTGAAGAACTGGGGTACCGGGCCCTGAGTGTCTTCTTCTCCGGCCTGGGTCGTCGATGATCTCCCGATGGTCTTCCCCGGGGCGGGACGCTGGTTCCGAAATGACTCTTTATACAGTCAGGATTGTCCTTCTGATTTCTCCAACGGTGGAGCAGAACTGGAGTACCTGGGCCCTGAGTGTCTTCTTCTCCGGCCTGGGTCGTCGATGATCTCCCGACAAAATGTACCCGAGCCTCCCTTGTCGTCTTCCCGTCGTGGCCGGGCCTTGCCTGGCCGAGCTGGCTTCCAAGCCGAATTCTTCTCGTCGTCTTCTCGTCGTGGCCGGGCCTTGCCTGGCCGAACACCGAACACGTTCCGAACCGAAATTGCTCCGAAGGTCCGAACCGAAGTGCTTCTGAAGGTCTCGATGGACTTTACTCAATCCACAGTTATACTTTTTGGAACATTCTTATCTCCCGCCAAATCATAGTCCTGTCTTTGTAATATTTTTGGCGGGCAGAACTCTCTGCAGGGGTGTTTTGTCTTCATACCGGGAGTCAGTGATAGCTTAACTGGCCTTCCTGGGCCGATAATGTCTTTGCTTTGTTACAGTAACTTGGTTTGTATATTGATCGGTCTGGAGATTGCCCTGGATGGCTGTTAAACGGCTTCTCTTTGTACAGTGTAATGGGTTTAAGCGTTCGTTCAATTGTCCGCCCATTTCGTGATGGGTCTCATCCTGTCACCCAAATCTGTCCTGTACTTATAATCTAATCAATATGTATGCTCAGTTCCATGAGTTTCGGCTTCCCGAAACTGGTTTTCGCGGGCTTTTAATGCCCTCAATCCACAAGCCTGTCTGGCTTGCAGTAACAGAAATTCAAATGGTCCCAGAAGCTGGTCACGAGGTCTGGCGGCCATTTTGTGTGCCCTTTTATCAAAGGTTTCTCTGTATAAGCTTCGTTTGGTCAATAAAGCTGTTTTATTAACCCTACTTTCCTACGTGATTATTTAATGAAAATTTCGCGAATCTTACAAGAGAGAGAGTGCTCCAATCACAGAGAGAGAGAGCGAGAGTGCTTCAATCACAGAGAGAGTGCTCCAATCACAGAGAGAGAGAGAGAGTGCTCCAATCACAGAGAGAGAGAGAGAGAGTGCTCCAATCACAGAGAGAGAGAGAAAGTGCTCCAATCACAGAGAGAGAGAGAGCGCGAGTGCTCCAATCACAGAGAGAGTGAGAGAGCGAGAGTGCTCCAATCACAGAGAGAGAGAGAGAGAGTGCTCCAATCACAGAGAGAGTGAGAGAGCGAGAGTGCTCCAATCACAGAGAGAGAGAGAGAGAGTGCTCCAATCACAGAGAGAGAGAGAGAGAGAGCACCAATCAGAGAGAGAGAGAGTGCTCCAATCACAGAGAGAGAGAGAGAGAGAGAGTGCTCCAATCACAGAGAGAGAGAGAGAGAGTGCTCCAATCAAAGAGAGAGAGAGAGAGAGAGAGAGAGTGCTCCAATCACACACAGACAGAGAGAGAGAGAGAGTGCTCCAATCACAGAGAAAGAGAGAGAGAGTGCTCCAATCACAGAGCGAGAGAGAGAGTGCTCCAATCACAGAGAGAGAGAGAGTGCTCCAATCAGAGAGAGAGAGAGAGAGCATGCTCCAATCACAGAGAGAGAGAGAGAGAGTGCTCCAATCACAGAGAGAGAGAGAGAGAGTGCTCCAATCATAGAGAGAGAGAGAAAGTGCTCCAATCACAGAGAGAGAGAGAGAGAACGCGAGTGCTCCAATCACAGAGAGAGTGAGAGAGCGAGAGTGCTCCAATCACAGAGAGAGAGAGAGAGAGTGCACCAATCACAGAGAGAGAGAGTGAGTGCTCCAATCACAGAGAGAGAGAGTGCTCCAACCACAGAGAGAGAGAGAGAGAGTGCTCCAATCACAGAGAGAGAGAGAGAGTGCTCCAATCACAGAGAGAGTGCTCCAATCACAGAGAGAGAGAGAGAGTGCTCCAATCACAGAGAGAGAGAGTGCTCCAATCACAGAGAGAGAGAGAGTGCTCCAATCAGAGAGAGAGAGAGTCCCCCAGTCACAGAGAGAGAGAGAGAGAGAGAGTGCACCAATCACAGAGAGAGAGAGTGCTCCAATCAGAGAGAGAGAGAGAGAGAGTGCTCCAATCACAGAGAGAGAGAGAGTGCTCCAATCACAGAGAGTGAGAGCGAGAGTGCTCCAATCACAGAGAGAGAGAGAGAGAGTGCTCCAATCACAGAGAGAGAGAGTGCTCCAATCACAGAGAGAGAGAGAGTGCTCCAATCACAGAGAGAGAGAGAGTGCTCCAATCACAGAGAGAGAGAGTGCTCCAATCACAGAGAGAGAGAGAGTGCTCGAATCACAGAGAGAGAGAGAGAGAGTTACTTCCATGATATCTGGAACAAAGGACTCATAACGCCCATATACAAAAGTGGGGATAAAGGTGACCCAAATAACTATCGAGGCATCTGTGTAAACAGTAACCTGGGGAAGGTTTTCTGTAGTATCATAAACAAAAGACTTATAAACTTCCTTGAGGAGCACAATGTCTTGAGTAAAAGCCAAATTGGATTCCTGCCAAACTATAGAACATCAGATCATATCTTCACCCTACAGACCCTAATTGACAAACACATTCATCAAAACAAAAGCAAAATCTACGCATGCTTTATAGCTTTCCAGAAGGCTTTCGATTCCATCTGGCACGACAGTCTATTCCTGAAACTTATCGAAAGCGGAGTAGGGGGAAAAACATATGATGTAATTAAATCAATGTATACAAACAACAAATGTGCAGTTAAAATTGGAGACAAACAAACAAAATACTTCCCACAGGGGCGGGGGGTGACGCAGGGCACGCCAATCTCACCGACACTCTTTAATATTTACATAAATGAATTGGCAAAACTACTTGAACAATCTACAGCACCCGGCCTCACCCTATATGAATCCAAGGTTAAATTCCTCCTCTATGCAGACGACCTGCTTCTTCTGTCACCAACTAAGGAGGGGCTACAGCAGAATCTGGATCTGCTGGAGTCGGTCTGTCAGACCTGGGCCCTGACAATAAACCTCCAAAAAACCAAAGTCCTCGTGTTCCAGCAAAGATCCAGACATCAGGGACCCAAAATAAATCTCACACTAGGAACAACTAAAATCGAACAAACCACTAACTACACATATTTGGGCATAAAAATCAGCTCTACGGGAAATTTCAAACTGGCTGTGAATGAACTGAAAGAGAAAGCTAGAAGGGCTTTCTATGCCATCAAAAGATCAATCCAAATAGAAATCCCAATTAGCATTTGGCTCAAAATTTTCAAATCAGTAATTGAACCAATTGCACTCTATGGCAGTGAAGTGTGGGGACCGCTAACACAACAAGAATTTGCAAAATGGGACAAACACCCAATTGAGATCCTACATGCAGAATTCTGTAAAAGTATCCTCTGGACTCAAAGGAAAACCGTAAACAATGCATGCAGGGCAGAACTAGGCCAATTTCCACTAATAATTACTATCCAAAAAAGAGCCACCAAATTTTGGAAACACCTAAAAATGAGCAACCCCCACTGCTATCATTACGAAGCCTTGAAATGCCAAGAGAGGACCATAAAGAAGAACACCCTCAGTCAACTAGTCCTGGGACTCAGTGAAGCAACCACTAACACTACTAACAATAACCAGCCCCAGGACAGTGACATCGTAGCACAGAGAATTCGACCCAACACAATTGTCACTAAACAAAAAGAAAAATACCTGTCATATTGGGCAGAAACAACAAAAACCCAAAGCAAACTCAATTGCTACTTGGCCCTAAACAGACAATACAACATGGCTGAGTACCTGACCATGGTAAAGGATAACAAACTGAGAAAAACCTTGACAAGGTACAGACTTAGTGAACATAGCCTGGCGATCGAAAAAGGCAGACACAGGCAGACCAGGCTGCCAAGAGAGGACAGGATATGCTCTCACTGCAGTCAGGGAGTGGTGGAGACAGAGATGCACTTCCTCACAGCCTGTGGAAAATATCAGGGCATCAGGGAGAATTTCTACCAAAAATTCTCACAAATATGCCCTGAATTCAGAAATTTGAATGACGACCAAAAACTCCCATACCTACTAGGGGAAGAGAGAAACTGTGTAACACTAGCGGCACACTATGTTACAGCTTGCCATAAACAGAGGGACAACCAGTAAAACTAAGAAAAGAGTATATATAAATTATGCGAATGTATATTTATACACTCAGGGATATATCTGTTTATACACTGTATGAATAGATCTGCGTTTATGTGTTCAACCATAAATGTATTTTGATGCTTTGGCAACATAAGATGTACCTTATCATGCCAATAAAGCGATTTGAATTGAATTGAATTGAATTGAGTGCTCCAATCACAGAGAAAGAGAGAGAGTGCTCCAATCACAGAGAGAGAGAGAGAGAGAGAGTGCTCCAATCACAGAGAGAGAGAGAGAGAGTGCTCCAATCACAGAGAGAGAGCGAGAGAGAGTGCTCCAATCACAGAGCGAGAGAGTGCTCCAATCACAGAGAGAGAGAGAGAGTGCTCCAATCACAGAGAGAGAGAGAGAGTGCTCCAATCACACAGAGAGAGAGAGAGTGCTCCAATCACAGAGAGAGAGAGTGCTCCAATCACACAGAGAGAGAGAGTGCTCCAATCACAGAGAGAGAGAGTGCTCCAATCACACAGAGAGAGAGAGAGTGCTCCAATCACAGAGAGAGAGAGAGAGTGCTCCAATCACACAGAGAGGGAGAGTGCTCCAATCACAGAGAGAGAGAGAGAGAGAGAGTGCTCCAATCACAGAGAGAGAGAGAGAGAGAGAGTGCTCCAATCACAGAGAGAGAGAGAGAGTGCTCCAATCACAGAGAGAGAGAGAGAGTGCTCCAATCACACAGAGAGAGAGAGAGTGGTCCAATCACAGAGAGAGAGAGAGAGAGTGCTCCAATCACAGAGAGAGAGTGCACCAATCAGAGAGAGAGAGAGAGCGAGAGTGCTCCAATCAGAGAGAGAGAGAGAGCGAGAGTGCTCCAATCACAGAGAGAGAGCGAGAGAGAGTGCTCCAATCACAGAGAGAGAGAGTGCTCCAATCACACAGAGAGAGAGAGTGCTCCAATCAGAGAGAGAGAGAGAGAGTCCTCTAATCACACAGAGAGAGCGTGCTCCAATCACACAGAGAGAGTGCTCCAATCACAGAGAGAGCGAGAGAGAGAGTGCTCCAATCACAGAGAGAGAGTGCTCCAATCACAGAGAGAGAGAGAGAGAGAGTGCTCCAATCACAGCGAGAGAGAGAGAGAGTGCTCCAATCACAGAGAGAGAGTGCTCCAATCACAGAGAGAGAGAGAGTGCTCCAATCATACAGAGAGAGAGAGAGAGTGCTCCAATCAGAGAGAGAGAGCGAGAGTGCTCCAATCACAGAGAGAGAGAGAGAGAGAGCGAGAGTGCTCCAATCACAGAGAGAGAGAGAGTGCTCCAATCACAGAGAGAGAGAGCGTGCTCCAATCACACAGAGAGAGAGTGCTCCAATCACAGAGAGAGAGAGAGTGCTCCAATCAGAGAGAGAGAGAGAGTGCTCCAATCACAGAGAGAGAGAGAGTGCTCCAATCAGAGAGAGAGAGTGCTCCAATCACAGAGAGAGAGAGAGTGCACCAATCACAGAGAGAGAGAGAGAGTGCTCCAATCACAGAGAGAGAGAGAGAGTGCTCCAGTCACAGAGAGAGAGAGAGAGAGTGGTCCAATCACAGAGAGAGAGAGAGAGAGTGCTCCAATCACAGAGAGAGAGAGTGCTCCAATCACAGAGAGAGAGTGCTCCAATCAGAGAGAGAGAGAGTGCTCCAATCACAGAGAGAGAGAGAGCTCCAATCACAGAGAGAGAGAGAGAGAGAGAGTGCTCCAGTCACAGAGAGAGAGAGAGAGAGAGAGAGTGCTCCAATCACAGAGAGAGAGAGAGAGTGCTCCAATCACAGAGAGAGAGAGTGCTCCAATCAGAGAGAGAGAGAGTGCTCCAATCACAGAGATAGAGAGCGTGCTCAAATCACAGAGAGAGAGAGTGCTCCAATCACAGAGAGAGAGAGAGAGCGTGCTCCAATCACACAGAGAGAGAGTGCTCCAATCACACAGAGAGAGAGTGCTCCAATCACACAGAGAGAGAGAGAGAGAGAGTGATCCAATCAGAGAGAGAGAGTGCTCCAATCACACAGAGAGAGAGAGAGAGAGTGCTCCAATCACAGAGAGAGAGAGAGTGCTCCAACCAGAGAGAGAGAGAGTGCTCCAATCACAGAGAGAGAGTGCTTCAATCACAGAGAGAGAGAGAGAGTGCTCCAATCACACAGAGAGAGTGCTCCAATCACACAGAGAGAGAGAGAGTGCTCCAATCACAGAGAGAGGGAGAGAGAGAGTGCTCCAATCACAGAGAGAGTGAGAGTGCTCCAATCACACGG
The DNA here is from genome assembly GCF_052327205.1 of Somniosus microcephalus. Classification (NCBI taxonomy): domain Eukaryota; kingdom Metazoa; phylum Chordata; class Chondrichthyes; order Squaliformes; family Somniosidae; genus Somniosus; species Somniosus microcephalus. The sequence goes on along the minus strand of NW_028225179.1, from coordinate 138,334,709 downwards.
AGAGAGAGAGAGTGCTCTAATCACAGAGAGTGAGAGCTCCAATCACACAGAGAGAGAGAGAGAGACAGAGAGTGCTCCAATCACACAGAGAGAGAGAGTGCTCCAATCACAGAGAGTGAGAGCTCCAATCACACAGAGAGAGAGAGAGAGAGAGAGTGCTCCAATCACACAGAGAGAGAGAGTGCTCCAATCACACAGAGAGAGAGAGAGTGCTCCAATCACAGAGAGAGGGAGAAAGAGAATGCTCCAATCACAGAGAGAGAGAGAGTGCTCCAATCACACAGAGAGTGCTCCAATCACACAGAGAGAGAGAGAGTGCTCCAATCACAGAGAGTGAGAGCTCCAATCACAGAGAGAGAGAGAGAGAGAGAGAGTGCTCCAATCACACAGAGAGAGAGCGTGCTCCAATCACAGAGAGAGGGAGAGAGAGAGTGCTCCAATCACAGAGAGAGAGCGAGTGCTCCAATCACACAGAGAGAGAGAGTGCTCCAATCACAGAGAGAGCGAGTGCTCCAATCACAGAGAGAGAGAGTGCTCCAATCACAGAGAGAGAGAGTGCTCCAATCACAGAGAGAGAGAGAGAGAGAGTGCTCCAATCACAGAGAGAGAGAGTGTAGGGGGTTTCTCTTGCTTGCTCTGGTCCGCTGCCAGGCTTCTTGCAATAATTACCCTTGAGTGGTTCGACCCACTCGCCCCTACGGTTCTAGACCTTGGACTTAGGTGCAGGGAGCTGTAGTGCAGAAAAACTCAATAGACCAGGTCGAATAGCACAAAATGGATGCCTTTATTGAACAGTTTGCAGCATCATAAAATACATGTCATATGCACAGATTAAAGCAACTACAAGCATGCACACATCTATAAACTTAACTCTATAGAAATGGGGAACACACGGCACATCGTGAAAGGGGTAACACATTACAATTACCCTTAACCCCCTCCCCTAAACCTAACTAAGTTTCGATTTGAGGGACTCGGGATCATGCTCACCACTTTAAGAATTGCGAAAAAGGCTTTGCAGCCTTTCGACACAGCTTTCCGTCGTCACGTGGGTTTGGAAGCTTCTGGCGCAGCTTGTTTTCCTCTTGGTTCTCCTGCGATGAGCGCTTGCCGATGTGATGTTGAAGAACTGGGGTACCGGGCCCTGAGTGTCTTCTTCTCCGGCCTGGGTCGTCGATGATCTCCCGATGGTCTTCCCCGGGGCGGGACGCTGGTTCCGAAATGACTCTTTATACAGTCAGGATTGTCCTTCTGATTTCTCCAACGGTGGAGCAGAACTGGAGTACCTGGGCCCTGAGTGTCTTCTTCTCCGGCCTGGGTCGTCGATGATCTCCCGACAAAATGTACCCGAGCCTCCCTTGTCGTCTTCCCGTCGTGGCCGGGCCTTGCCTGGCCGAGCTGGCTTCCAAGCCGAATTCTTCTCGTCGTGGCCGGGCCTTGCCTGGCCGAACACCGAACACGTTCCGAACCGAAATTGCTCCGAAGGTCCGAACCGAAGTGCTTCTGAAGGTCTCGATGGACTTTACTCAATCCACAGTTATACTTTTTGGAACATTCTTATCTCCCGCCAAATCATAGTCCTGTCTTTGTAATATTTTTGGCGGGCAGAACTCTCTGCAGGGGTGTTTTGTCTTCATACCGGGAGTCAGTGATAGCTTAACTGGCCTTCCTGGGCCGATAATGTCTTTGCTTTGTTACAGTAACTTGGTTTGTATATTGATCGGTCTGGAGATTGCCCTGGATGGCTGTTAAACGGCTTCTCTTTGTACAGTGTAATGGGTTTAAGCGTTCGTTCAATTGTCCGCCCATTTCGTGATGGGTCTCATCCTGTCACCCAAATCTGTCCTGTACTTATAATCTAATCAATATGTATGCTCAGTTCCATGAGTTTCGGCTTCCCGAAACTGGTTTTCGCGGGCTTTTAATGCCCTCAATCCACAAGCCTGTCTGGCTTGCAGTAACAGAAATTCAAATGGTCCCAGAAGCTGGTCACGAGGTCTGGCGGCCATTTTGTGTGCCCTTTTATCAAAGGTTTCTCTGTATAAGCTTCGTTTGGTCAATAAAGCTGTTTTATTAACCCTACTTTCCTACGTGATTATTTAATGAAAATTTCGCGAATCTTACAAGAGAGAGAGTGCTCCAATCACAGAGAGAGAGAGCGAGAGTGCTTCAATCACAGAGAGAGTGCTCCAATCACAGAGAGAGAGAGAGAGTGCTCCAATCACAGAGAGAGAGAGAGAGAGTGCTCCAATCACAGAGAGAGAGAGAGAGTGCACCAATCAGAGTGAGAGAGAGAGAGAGAGAGTGCTCCAATCACAGAGAGAGAGAGAGCGAGAGTGCTCCAATCACAGAGAGAGAGCGAGAGAGAGTGCTCCAATCACAGAGAGAGTGCTCCAATCACACAGAGAGAGAGAGAGTGCTCCAATCACAGAGAGAGAGAGAGTGCTCCAATCAGAGAGAGAGAGAGAGTGCTCCAATCACAGAGAGAGAGAGTGCTCCAATCAGAGAGAGAGAGAGAGTGCTCCAATCACAGAGAGAGAGAGAGTGCACCAATCACAGAGAGAGAGAGAGAGTGCTCCAATCACACAGAGAGAGAGAGAGAGTGCTCCAATCACAGAGAGAGAGAGGGAGAGCTCCAATCACAGTGAGAGAGAGAGAGTGCTCCAATCACAGAGAGAGAGAGAGAGAGAGTGCTCCAATCACAGAGAGAGAGAGAGAGAGAGTGCTCCAGTCACAGAGAGAGAGAGAGAGAGAGAGTGCTCCAATCACAGAGAGAGAGAGAGTGCTCCAATCACAGAGAGAGAGAGAGTGCTCCAATCAGAGAGAGAGAGAGTGCTCCAATCACAGAGAGAGAGTGCTCCAATCACAGAGAGAGAGAGAGAGAGAGAGTGCTCCAGTCACAGAGAGAGAGAGAGAGAGAGAGTGCTCCAATCACAGAGAGAGAGAGAGAGAGTGCTCCAATCACAGAGAGAGAGAGAGTGCTCCAATCAGAGAGAGAGAGAGTGCTCCAATCACAGAGAGAGAGAGCGTGCTCAAATCACAGAGAGAGAGAGTGCTCCAATCACAGAGAGAGAGAGAGAGCGTGCTCCAATCACAGAGAGAGTGCTCCAATCACACAGAGAGAGAGAGTGCTCCAATCACACAGAGAGAGAGAGAGAGAGAGAGTGATCCAATCAGAGAGAGAGAGTGCTCCAATCACACACAGAGAGAGAGAGAGAGTGCTCCAATCACAGAGAGAGAGAGTGCTCCAACCAGAGAGAGAGAGAGTGCTCCAATCACAGAGAGAGAGAGAGAGTGCTTCAATCACAGAGAGAGAGAGTGCTCCAATCACACAGAGAGAGAGAGTGCTCCAATCACACAGAGAGAGAGTGCTCCAATCACAGAGAGAGGGAGAGAGAGAGAGAGAGAGTGCTCCAATCACACACAGAGAGAGAGAGTGCTCCAATCACAGAGAGTGAGAGCTCCAATCACACAGAGAGAGAGAGAGAGAGAGAGCGTGCTCCAATCACAGAGAGAGAGAGAGTGCTCCAATCACACACAGAGAGAGAGAGTGCTCCAATCACACAGAGAGAGAGTGCTCCAATCACACAGAGAGAGAGAGAGTGCTCCAATCACAGAGAGAGGGAGTGAGAGAGTGCTCCAATCACAGAGAGAGAGTGCTCCAATCACACAGAGAGAGTGCTCCAATCACACAGAGAGAGAGAGAGTGCTCCAATCACACAGAGAGAGAGAGTGCTCCAATCACAGAGAGTGAGAGCTCCAATCACACAGAGAGAGAGAGAGAGAGAGAGTGCTCCAATCACACAGAGAGAGAGAGTGCTCCAATCACACAGAGAGAGAGTGCTCCAATCACAGAGAGAGGGAGAGAGAGAGTGCTCCAATCACAGAGAGAGAGAGAGTGCTCCAATCACACAGAGAGAGTGCTCCAATCACACAGAGAGAGAGAGAGTGCTCCAATCACAGAGAGTGAGAGCTCCAATCACAGAGAGAGAGAGAGAGAGAGAGAGAGAGTGCTCCAATCACACAGAGAGAGAGAGTGCTCCAATCACAGAGAGAGGGAGAGAGAGAGTGCTCCAATCACAGAGAGAGAGCGAGTGCTCCAATCACACAGAGAGAGAGAGTGCTCCAATCACAGAGAGAGCGAGTGCTCCAATCACAGAGAGAGAGAGTGCTCCAATCACAGACAGAGAGAGAGAGAGAGAGAGAGTGCTCCAATCACAGAGAGAGAGAGTGTAGGGGGTTTCTCTTGCTTGCTCTGGTCTCCTGCCAGGCTTCTTGCAATAATTACTCGTGAGTGGTTCGACCCACTCGCCCCTACGGTCCTCGACCTTGGACTTAGGTGCAGGGAGCTGTAGTGCAGAAAAACTCAATAGACCAGGTCGAATAGCACAAAATGGATGCCTTTATTGAACAGTTTGCAGCATCATAAAATACATGTCATATGCACAGATTAAAGCAACTACAAGCATGCACACATCTATAAACTTAACTCTATAGAAATGGGGAACACACGGCACATCGTGAAAGGGGTAACACATTACAATTACCCTTAACCCCCTCCCCTAAACCTAACTAAGTTTCGATTTGAGGGACTCGGGATCATGCTCACCACTTTAAGAATTGCGAAAAAGGCTTTGCAGCCTTTCGACACAGCTTTCCGTCGTCACGTGGGTTTGGAAGCTTCTGGCGCAGCTTGTTTTCCTCTTGGTTCTCCTGCGATGAGCGCTCGCCGATGTGATGTTGAAGAACTGGGGTACCGGGCCCTGAGTGTCTTCTTCTCCGGCCTGGGTCGTCGATGATCTCCCGATGGTCTTCCCCGGGGCGGGACGCTGGTTCCGAAATGACTCTTTATACAGTCAGGATTGTCCTTCTGATTTCTCCAACGGTGGAGCAGAACTGGAGTACCTGGGCCCTGAGTGTCTTCTTCTCCGGCCTGGGTCGTCGATGATCTCCCGACAAAAAGTACCCGAGCCTCCCTCGTCGTTTTTCCGTCGTGGCCGGGCCTTGCCTGGCCGAGCTGGCTTCCAAGCCGAATTCTTCTCGTCGTCTTCTCGTCGTGGCCGGGCCTTGCCTGGCCGAACACCGAACACGTTCCGAACCGAAATTGCTCCGAAGGTCCGAACCGAAGTGCTTCTGAAGGTCTCGATGGACTTTACTCAATCCACAGTTATACTTTTTGGAACATTCTTATCTCCCGCCAAATCATAGACCTGTCTTTGTAATATTTTTGGCGGGCAGAACTCTCTGCAGGGGTGTTTTGTCTTCATACCGGGAGTCAGTGATAGCTTAACTGGCCTTCCTGGGCCGATAATGTCTTTGCTTTGTTACAGTAACTTGGTTTGTATATTGATCGGTCTGGAGATTGCCCTGGATGGCTGTTAAACGGCTTCTCTTTGTACAGTGTAATGGGTTTAAGCGTTCGTTCAATTGTCCGCCCATTTCGTGATGGGTCTCATCCTGCCACCCAAATCTGTCCTGTACTTATAATCTAATCAATATGTATGCTCAGTTCCATGAGTTTCGGCTTCCCGAAACTGGTTTTCGCGGGCTTTTAATGCCCTCAATCCACAAGCCTGTCTGGCTTGCAGTAACAGAAATTCAAATGGTCCCAGAAGCTGGTCACGAGGTCTGGCGGCCATTTTGTGTGCCCTTTTATCAAAGGTTTCTCTGTATAAGCTTCGTTTGGTCAATAAAGCTGTTTTATTAACCCTACTTTCCTACGTGATTATTTAATGAAAATTTCGCGAATCATACAAGAGAGAGAGTGCTCCAATCACAGAGAGAGAGAGCGAGAGTGCTTCAATCACAGAGAGAGTGCTCCAATCACAGAGAGAGAGAGAGAGTGCTCCAATCGCAGAGAGAGAGAGAGAGAGTGCTCCAATCACAGAGAGAGAGAGAGAGTGCACCAATCAGAGTGAGAGAGAGAGAGTGCTCCAATCACAGAGAGAGAGAGAGCGAGAGTGCTCCAATCACAGAGAGAGAGCGAGAGAGAGTGCTCCAATCACAGAGAGAGTGCTCCAATCACAGAGAGAGACAGAGAGAGCGTGCTCCAATCAGAGAGAGAGAGAGAGTCCTCTAATCACACAGAGAGAGAGAGAGAGTGCTCCAATCAGAGAGAGAGAGAGAGAGTACCATGAAATTATTGTGCCTTCAGTAAAGAACATTAAGACACGCAAGGGCAGAACCTCCGGGGGAATCCTGGTGTGGTATAAAGGAGAACTGAACAAACACATCTCACCGATAAAACAGGGAAAATCACACGTATGGCTAAAATTAGATAAAAATATAGGAATAGCAAAAAACGATGTTTACTTATGTGCGATCTACATACCTCCAATAGAATCGCCATATTTTGAAGAGGAGATATTTGACACTCTCCACATGGAAATCAGCCATTTCCAGGCCCAAGGAAAGGTGCTACTATGTGGGGACCTAAATGCAAGGACAGGATGTGAACCTGACTTCATAGACCCACAGGGCAACAACCATGTGTTTGGCCAGACCCCTCTATATGTCACACCAGCCATCGCAAACCGAAACAACCTCGATTGTGAAATAAATAAAAGCGGTAGGGAGGTAGTGCAACTCTGCCGAGCCTTAGGCCTGTACATAGTTAACGGTAGGTTCAGAGGGGACTCCTTAGGGAGACTCACATATTCCTCAACTCTTGGGTCTAGTGTGGTGGATTATACAATCACTGACCTGGACCCCTGCGATATCAACGCATTCACTGTCAGGCAGCAATCCCCCCTCTCAGACCATAACCAAATAAATGTGTACCTTAAACTTTCTGCCCAAACTACAGACACAAAAAAGGAACCCAGTAAGCTACATAAAATAAACCAGACATACAGATGGGCCCCAGACAGTGGAGATAAATTCATCACAGCACTAAATTCACCTGATCTCACAAGTAAAATTTCAAAATTTAAAGAAAATCTATATGAGATCACCAGAGATGGGGTAAACATGGCCATAGAGGATATAAATATGATCTTTCATGAGGCAGCTGTAAAAGCCGACCTCGTGAAACAGAAGAGGAAGAGTCACAAAAGACAAAATAAAAATAAGAAATGGTTTGACCACGAATGCAAAAATGCCAGAAAAGACCTGAGAAAAATATCAAACCAAAAGCATCGCCAACCAAACAATCCGGACCTACGTACTAGATACAATGAAACCCTCAAAAGATATAAACACACCATTAGGAACAAAACACAAAACTATACCCACAAAATACTAGAAGAAATTGAAAACTCCACCAACCCAAAACAATTCTGGGAAATGTGGAATAACCTGAGTACAACACAATTGCAAGCATTACCAATCCAAGATGGCGACATCTGGAGAACACATTTTGAAAACCTCTACAAAGACATCCCAATAAACGAAACAAACCCAAGTCAACATCAGGTCACAGAAAAACTCCACACATTAGAAGCAACAATCAAAGACAACCAAAACCCTCTAGACTCCCCAATCACATGGAAAGAAATGGCCACAAAAACAAAATCTCTCCACCTAAAGAAAGCCTGTGGCCCAGACAACATCAAAAATGAAATGCTCAAGTTCAGCAATATGGAGATGCAGGGTGCGGTACTCAAATTATTCAACATCATATTACGTTCAGGCTGTTTTCCCGATATCTGGTGCCAAGGACTAATCTCCCCCATATATAAAAGCGGAAACAAATCAGACCCAAATAACTACCGCGGCATCTGTGTCAACAGTTGTCTAGGGAAGTTATTCTGCAGTATTCTAAATAGTAGATTACTTGATTTTCTTAACAAACATAATATCCTCAGAAAAAACCAAATAGGCTTTCTTCCAAAACACCGCACCGCCGACCATATCTATACCCTTCACACCCTCATTGAAAAACATATACACCAAACAAAAAATGGGAAAATATTCGCCTGTTTCATCGACTTCAAGAAAGCCTTTGACTCTATATGGCACGAAGGGCTCTATTATAAACTTCTTCAATGTGGAATAGGGGGCAAAGTCTATGACCTTATTAAATCAATGTATCTGAAAAACAAATGCGGGGTCAAAATTGGAGACAAACGCACCGATTTCTTCACCCAGAGAAGAGGCGTCCGGCAGGGCTGCAATTTGAGCCCGACCCTGTTCAACATATACATAAATGAATTAGCAGACATGCTGGAGCAAAGCGAGTCACCAGGTCTCCGTCTCCTGGATGGAGAAGTGAAATCCCTGTTCTATGCGGACGACCTGGTTCTGCTGTCTCCCACAGAACAGGGATTACAGCAACAACTAGACCTACTCGACAAATACTGCCAAAATTGGGCTCTAACAGTAAATCTAAAGAAAACCAACATCATGATTTTTCAAAAAAGGCCCAGATGTCAGGAAAACAAATACCAGTTTACCCTCAGTGATATCACTATAGGACACACTATGAGCTACACCTACCTTGGTCTAACTATTACAGCATCAGGGAGCTTCAGCATAGCAGTGAATGCACTAAAAGAAAAAGCCCGAAGAGCCCTATATGCAATAAAAAGAAAATTCTACAACATCCAAATCCCAATCAAAATCTGGCTCAAAATATTTGACAGCATAATCCTGCCCATTGCACTGTACGGTAGTGAAGTATGGGGCCCGCTAAATCACCAAAGCTACACTAAATGGGAAAAACATACAATAGAAGCCCTACATGCAGAATTCTGCCGAAGCATCCTTCGCACCCAAAGAAAAACGCCAACAAATGCATGCAGAGCCGAACTAGGCAGATACCCACTGATAATAAACATCCAAAAACGAGCACTAAACTTCCTAAATCACCTCAAATCTAGCTCCCCAGACACCCTTCATTTCAAAGCCTTTCAGACCCAAGAGCTAAACCCAGAAAAGAGTCCCCTGAGTCAGCTGCTACGGAAACTAAGTACTCAGCCGGACCCTGACCAGCCCCAGACCAACACAGCCGTCCAAACACCAATCCGAGTGAACCAAATCATTAAAAAATGCAAAGAAACCTACCTGGAACATTGGAACAAAATAACCGAAAGCCAAAGCAGATTAGAATGTTACCGGGCCCTAAAAAGAGAATATAAACTGGCAGACTACCTCACGACCATCAGAGACACAAAACAGAGACAGACCCTCACCAGGTACAGACTAAGCGACCACCAACTGGAAATTGAAAAAGGCAGATACAAGAAATCCTGGCAGCCTAGAGAGAATAGAATATGCGATCAATGTCTGGCTGGCGAGGTTGAAACAGAAATGCATTTCCTCCTAAAATGCGAAAAATTCAACACATCAAGAAACATATTATTCAACAAGCTAAGCCAAACAACCCCAGATTTCAAGGAATTGGATGATCTGTCAAAATTGAGATTAGTCCTAGGAGAAGGAGACAGACCATACCTTGGGGCCAAATATGTAACAACATGTCACAACCTGAGGACTGTTTAAAATTAAGACTGTTTAAAATTAATATTGAACGTACCAAATGAAGTACAAAGACTGTTTAAAATTAATATTGTTTAAAAGTAATATTGTATGTACCCAACAAATGTCAAATCGATTGACACCTACAGAATGTTGGAAAACTGTACCTTTTTGCTATGTAAGCTTTGGCAATATGGTTCTCTGTAAACTTTCATGCCAATAAAGCATTTTAATTGGAATTGGAATTGGAGTGCTCCAATCAGAGAGAGAGAGAGAGAGAGAGAGAGAGTGCTCCAATCACAGAGAGAGAGAGAGAGAGTGCTCCAATCACAGAGAGAGAGAGAGAGAGACTGCTCCAATCACAGAGAGAGAGAGAGAGTGCTCCAATCACAGAGAGAGTGCTCCAATCACACAGAGAGAGAGAGTGCTCCAATCAGAGAGAGAGAGAGTCCTCTAATCACACAGAGAGAGAGAGAGAGAGTGCACCAATCACAGAGAGAGAGAGAGAGAGAGAGAGTGCTCCAATCAGAGAGAGAGAGAGTGCTCCAATCACACAGAGAGAGGGAGAGAGTGCTCCAATCACAGAGAGTGAGAGCTCCAATCACAGTGAGAGAGAGAGAGTCCTCTAATCACACAGAGAGAGAGAGAGAGAGTGCTCCAATCAGAGAGAGAGAGAGAGAGAGTGCTCCAACCACAGAGGAGAGAGAGAGAGAGTGCTCCAATCACAGAGAGAGACAGAGAGAGTGAGTGCTCCAATCACAGAGAGTGCTCCAATCATAGAGAGAGAGAGAGAGTGCTCCAATCACAGAGAGAGAGAATGCTCCAATCACAGAGAGAGAGAGTGCTCCAATCAGAGAGAGAGAGAGAGTGCTCCAATCACACAGAGAGAGAGAGAGAGAGAGAGAGTGCTCCAATCACACAGAGAGAGAGAGAGAGAGAGAGAGTGCTCCAATCACACAGAGAGAGAGAGAGAGAGAGTGCTCCAATCACACAGAGAGAGAGAGAGAGAGAGAGAGTGCTCCAATCACACAGAGAGAGAGAGAGAGAGAGTGCTCCAATCAGAGAGAGAGAGAGAGAGTGCTCCAATCACAGAGAGAGAGAGAGTGCTCCAATCAGAGAGAGAGAGAGAGTGCTCCAATCACAGAGAGAGAGAGTGCTCCAATCACAGAGAGAGAGAGAGAGTGCTCCAATCATAGAGAGAGAGAGAGAGTGCTCCAATCACAGAGAGAGAGAGCGAGAGTGCTCCAATCACAGAGAGAGAGAGAGCGAGAGAGAGTGCTCCAATCACAGAGAGAGAGAGTGCTCCAATCACAGAGAGAGAGAGAGAGAGTGCTCCAATCACAGAGAGAGAATGCTCCAATCAGAGAGAGAGAGAGAGTGCTCCAAGCACAGAGGAGAGAGAGAGAGAGAGTGCTCCAATCACAGAGAGAGACAGAGAGAGAGTGCTCCAATCACAGAGAGGGAGAGTGCTCCAATCACAGAGAGAGAGCGTGCTCCAATCAGAGAGAGAGAGAGTGCTCCAATCAGAGAGAGAGAGAGAGTGCTCCAATCACAGAGAGAGAGAGAGAGAGTGCTCCAATCACAGAGAGAGAGAGAGAGAGTGCTCCAATCACAGAGAGAGAGTGCTCCAATCACAGAGAGAGAGAGAGAGTGCTCCAATCACACAGAGAGAGAGAGTGCTCCAATCACAGAGAGTGCTCCAATCACAAAGAGAGAGAGAGTGCTCCAATCACAGAGGAGAGAGAGAGAGAGTGCTCCAATCACAGAGAGAGAGAGAGAGTGCTCCAATCACAGAAAGAGAGAGTGCTCCAATCACAAAGAGAGAGAGTGCTCCAATCACAGAGAGAGAGAGAGTGCTCCAATCACAGAGAGAGAGAGTGCTCCAATCACAGAGAGAGAGAGAGAGTGCTCCAATCAGAGAGAGAGAGAGTGCTCCAATCGGAGAGAGAGAGCTCCAATCACAGAGAGAGAGAGTGCTCCAATCACAGAGAGAGAGAGTGCTCCAATCAGAGAGAGAGTGCTCCAATCACAGAGAGAGAGTGCTCCAATCACAGAGAGAGAGAGAGAGAGTGCTACAATCACTGAGAGAGAGAGAGAGTGCTCCAATCACAGAGAGAGAGAGAGAGAGTGCTCCAATCACAGAGAGAGAGAGAGAGAGTGCTCCAATCATAGAGAGAGAGAGAGAGTGCTCCAATCACAGAGAGAGAGAGAGAGTGCTCCAATCACAGAGAGAGAGAGTGCTCCAATCACAGAGAGAGAGAGAGAGAGTGCTCCAATCACAGAGAGAGAGAGTGCTCCAATCACAGAGAGAGAGAGAGAGAGTGCTCCAATCACAGAGAGAGAGAGAGAGAGTGCTCCAATCATAGAGAGATAGAGAGAGTGCTCCAATCACACAGAGAGAGAGAGAGCGAGAGTGCTCCAATCACAGAGAGAGAGAGCGAGAGTGCTCCAATCACAGAGAGAGAGAGAGAGCGAGAGTGCTCCAATCACAGAGAGAGAGAGAGAGTGCTCCAATCACAGAGAGAGAGAGAGAGTGCTCCAAACAGAGAGAGGGAGAGAGTGCTCCAACCACAGAGAGAGAGAGAGAGAGAGCGTGCTCCAATCACAGAGAGAGAGTGCTCCAATCACAGAGAGAGAGAGAGTGCTCCAGTCACACAGGTAGAGAGGGAGTGCTCCAATCACAGAGAGAGAGAGAGAGAGAGTGCTCCAATCACAGAGAGAGAGAGAGAGCTCCAATCACCGAGAGTGAGTGCTCCAATCACAGATAGAGAGAGAGAGAGAGAGAGAGCGAGCTCCAATCACAGAGAGAGCGAGAGAAAGTGCTCCAATCACAGAGAGAGAGAGAGAGAGTGCTCCAATCACACAGGGAGAGAGTGCTCCAATCACAGAGAGAGAGAGTGCTCCAATCACACAGGGAGAGAGAGAGTGCTCCAATCACAGAGAGAGAGAGAGAGTGCTCCAATCACAGAGAGAGAGAGAGAGAGTGCTCCAATCACAGAGAGAGAGAGAGAGCTACAATCACACAGAGAGAGAGAGAGAGAGTGCTCCAATCACAGAGAGAGAGAGAGAGCTACAATCACACCGAGAGAGAGAGAGAGAGCTCCAATCACAGAGAGAGTGCTCCAATCACAGAGAGAGAGTGCTCCAATCAGAGAGAGAGAGAGAGCTCCAATCACAGAGAGAGTGCTCCAATCACAGAGAGCGAGTGCTCCAATCACAGAGACAGAGAGAGTGCTCCAATCACAGAGAGAGCGAGAGAGAGTGCTCCAATCACAGAGAGAGAGAGAGAGAGCTCCAATCACAGAGAGAGAGAGAGAGCGCTCCAATCACAGAGAGAGTGCTCCAATCACAGAGAGAGAGGGAGAGAGTGCTCCAATCACAGAGAGAGCGAGAGAGAGTGCTCCAATCACAGACAGAGAGAGTGCTCCAATCAGGGAGAGAGAGAGAGAGAGCGCTCCAATCACAGAGAGAGTGCTCCAATCCCAGAGAGAGAGTGCTCCAATCACACAGAGAGAGAGAGAGAGTGCTCCAATCACAGAGAGAGCAAGAGAGAGTGCTCCAATCACAGAGCGAGTGCTCCAATCACAGAGAGAGAGCGCCAATCACAGAGAGAGTGCTCCAATCACACAGAGAGAGAGCTCCAATCACAGAGAGAGTACTCCAATCACAGAGAGAGAGTGCTCCAATCACAGAGAGAGAGAGAGAGAGTGCTCCAATCACAGAGAGAGAGAGAGAGTGCTCCAATCATAGAGAGAGAGAGAGTGCTCCAATCACACAGGGAGAGAGGGAGTGCTCCAATCACAGAGAGAGAGGGAGAGAGTGCTCCAATCACAGAGAGAGAGAGTGCTCCAATCACACAGGGAGAGAGAGAGTGCTCCAATCACAGAGAGAGCGAGAGAGAGTGCTCCAATCACAGAGAGAGAGAGAGAGAGTGCTCCAATCACAGAGAGAGAGAGAGTGCTCCAATCACAGAGAGAGTGCTCCAATCACAGAGAGAGAGAGAGAGTGCTCCAATCACAGAGAGAGAGAGAGAGAGAGTGCTCCAATCAGAGAGAGAGAGAGAGTTCTCTAATCACACAGAGAGAGAGAGAGTGCGCCAATCACAGAGAGAGAGAGTGCTCCAATCAGAGAGAGAGAGAGAGAGTGCTCCAATCACAGAGAGAGACAGAGAGAGTGAGTGCTCCAATCACAGAGAGAGAGAGAGAGAGTGCTCCAATCACAGAGAGAGAGAGCGAGAGTGCTCCAATCACAGAGAGAGGGAGTGCTCCAATCACACAGAGAGAGAGAGAGAGAGGGAGAGTGCTCCAATCACAGAGAGAGAGAGAGAGTGCTCCAATCACAGAGAGAGAGAGTGCTCCAATCACAGGGAGAGAGAGTGCTCCAATCAGAGAGAGAGAGAGTGCTCCAATCATAGAGAGAGAGAGAGTGCTCCAATCACACAGGGAGAGAGGGAGTGCTCCAATCACAGAGAGAGAGGGAGAGAGTGCTCCAATCACAGAGAGAGAGAGTGCTCCAATCACACAGGGAGAGAGAGAGTGCTCCAATCACAGAGAGAGCGAGAGAGAGTGCTCCAATCACAGAGAGAGAGAGAGAGAGTGCTCCAATCACAGAGAGAGAGAGAGTGCTCCAATCATAGAGAGAGAGAGAGTGCTCCAATCATAGAGAGAGAGAGAGTGCTCCAATCACACAGAGTGAGAGAGAGAGAGAGAGAGTGCTCCAATCACAGAGAGAGAGAGTGCTCCAATCACAGAGAGAGCGAGAGAGAGTGCTCCAAACCTACCTGGAACATTGGAACAAAATAACCAAAAGCCAAAGCAGATTAGAATGTTACCGGGCCCTAAAAAGAGAATATAAACTGGCAGACTATCTCTCGACCATCTTAGACACAAAACAGAGACAGACCCTCACCAGGTACAGACTAAGCGACCACCAACTGGCAATTGAAAAAGGAAGATACAAGAAATCCTGGCAGCCTAGAGAGAATAGAATATGTGACCAATGTCTGGCCGGCGAGGTTGAGACAGAGATGCATTTCCTCCTAAAATGCGAAAAATTCAACACATCAAGAAACATATTATTTGACAAGCTCAGCCAAACAACCCCAGATTTCAAGGAATTGGAGGACCTGTCAAAATTAAGATTAGTCCTGGGAGAAGGAGACAGACCATACCTTGGTGCCAAATATATAACAACATGTCACAACCTGAGGACTGTTTAAAATTAAAACTGAATGTACCCACTAATGTACAAAGACTGTTTAAATTAATATTGTTTAAAGTAATATTGTATGTACCCAACGAAGGTCAGAATTGTTTGACACCTACAGAATGTTGGAAAACTGTACTTTTTGTTATGTAAGCTTTGGCAATATGGTTCAATGTAAACTTTCATGCCAATAAAGCATTTGAATTGAATTGAATTGAATTGAGAGTGCTCCAATCACACAGAGAGAGAGAGCGAGACTGCTCCAATCACAGAGAGAGAGCGAGAGAGAGTGCTCCAATCACAGAGAGAGAGAGAGAGAGAGTGCTCCAATCATAGAGAGAGAGAGAGTGCTCCAATCACACAGAGAGAGAGAGCGAGAGTGCTCCAATCACAGAGAGAGAGAGAGCGAGCGTGCTCCAATCACAGAGAGAGAGAGAGCGAGAGTGCTCCAATCACAGAGAGAGAGCGAGACTGCTCCAATCACAGAGAGAGAGCGAGAGAGAGTGCTCCAATCACAGAGAGAGTGCTCCAATCACAGAGAGAGAGAGAGAGTGCTCCAATCACAGAGAGAGAGGGAGAGAGAGTGCTCCAATCAGAGAGAGAGAGAGAGTTCTCTAATCACACAGAGAGAGAGAGAGTGCGCCAATCACAGAGAGAGAGAGTGCTCCAATCAGAGAGAGAGAGAGAGAGTGCTCCAATCACAGAGAGAGACAGAGAGAGTGAGTGCTCCAATCACAGAGAGAGAGAGAGAGAGTGCTCCAATCACAGAGAGAGAGAGCGAGAGTGCTCCAATCACAGAGAGAGGGAGTGCTCCAATCACACAGAGAGAGAGAGAGAGAGAGAGAGTGCTCCAATCACAGAGAGAGAGAGAGAGTGCTCCAATCACAGAGAGAGAGAGTGCTCCAATCACAGGGAGAGAGAGTGCTCCAATCAGAGAGAGAGAGAGTGCTCCAATCACAGAGAGAGAGAGAGTGCTCCAATCACGCACAGAGAGAGAGAGAGTGCTCCAATCACACACAGAGAGAGAGAGAGAGAGTGCTCCAATCACAGAGAGAGAGAGTGCTCCAATCACAGAGAGAGAGAGAGAGAGAGAGCGAGAGTGCTCCAATCAGAGAAAGAGAGAGTGCTCCAATCACAGAGAGAGAGAGAGAGTGCTCCAATCACAGAGAGAGAGAGAGAGAGAGTGCTCCAATCAGAGAAAGAGAGAGTGCTCCAATCACAGAGAGAGAGAGAGAGAGAGTGCTCCAATCACAGAGAGAGAGAGTGCTCCAATCACAGAGAAAGAGAGAGAGAGTGCTCCAATCACAGAGAGAGAGAGAGAGAGAGTGCTCCAATCACAGAGAGAGAGAGTGCTCCAATCACAGAGAGAGAGAGAGTGCTCCAATCACAGAGAGAGCGAGAGTGCTCCAATCACAGAGAGAGAGAGAGTGCTCCAATCACAGAGAGAGAGAGTGCTCCAATCACAGAGAGAGAGAGAGTGCTCCAATCACAGAGAAAGAGAGAGTGCTCCAATCACAGAGAGAGAGAGAGAGTGCTCCAATCACAGAGAGAGAGAGTGCTCCAATCACAGAGAGAGAGAGTGCTCCAATCACAGAGAGAGAGAGTGCTCCAATCACAGAGAGAGAGAGAGTGCTCCAATCACAGAGAGAGAGAGAGTGCTCCAATCACAGAGAGAGAGAGAGAGAGAGAGTGCTCCAATCACACAGGGAGAGAGTGCTCCAATCACAGAGAGAGAGAGAGAGAGAGAGTGCTCGAATCACAGAGAGAGAGAGAGAGTGCTCCAATCACACAGAGCGAGAGAGAGTGAGTGCTCCAATCACAGAGAGAGAGAGAGAGAGAGTGCTCCAATCACAGAGAGAGAGAGAGCTCCAATCACAGAGAGAGAGAGAGAGAGAGTGCTCCAATCACACAGAGAGACTGAGAGAGTGCTCCAATCACAGAGAGAGAGAGAGAGAGAGAGTGCTGCAATCACAGAGAGAGAGAGAGAGAGAGTGCTCCAATCACAGAGAGAGAGAGAGCTCCAATCACAGAGAGAGAGAGAGAGAGTGCACCAATCACAGAGAGAGAGAGAGAGTGAGTGCTCCAATCACAGAGAGAGAGAGTGCTCCAATCACAGAGCGAGGCAAAGTGCTCCAATCACAAAGCGAGAGAGTGCTACAATCACACGGAGAGACAGAGAGTGTGCTCCAATCACAGAGAGAGAGAGAGAGAGTGCTCCAATCACAGTGAGAGAGAGAGTGCTACAATCACACAGAGAGAGAGAGAGAGAGCTCCAATCACAGAGAGAGTGCTCCAATCACAGAGAGAGAGTGCTCCAATCAGAGAGAGAGAGAGAGCTCCAATCACAGAGAGAGTGCTCCAATCACAGAGAGAGAGTGCTCCAATCACAGAGAGAGAGAGAGTGCTCCAATCACAGAGAGAGCGAGAGAGAGTGCTCCAATCACAGAGAGAGAGAGAGAGAGTGCTCCAATCACAGAGAGAGAGAGAGAGTGCTACAATCACAGAGAGTGCTCCAATCACAGAGAGAGAGAGAGAGCGCTCCAATCACAGAGAGAGTGCTCCAATCACAGAGAGAGAGAGTGCTCCAATCACAGACAGAGAGAGTGCTCCAATCACAGAGAGATTGGATGGAGAAGTGAAGTCCCTGTTCTATGCGGACGACCTGGTTCTGCTGTCTCCCACAGAACAGGGATTACAGCAACAACTAGACCTACTCGACAAATACTGCCAAAATTGGGCTCTAACAGTAAATCTAAAGAAAACCAACATCATGATTTTTCAGAAAAGACCCAGATGTCAGGAAAACAAATACCAGTTTACCCTCAGTGATACCACTATAGGACACACTATGAGCTACACCTACCTTGGTCTAACTATTACAGCATCAGGGAGCTTCAGCATAGCAGTGAATGCACTAAAAGAAAAAGCCCGAAGAGCCCTATATGCAATAAAAAGAAAATTCTACAACATCCAAATCCCAATCAAAATCTGGCTCAAAATATTTGACAGCATAATCCTGCCCATTGCACTGTACGGTAGTGAAGTATGGGGCCCGCTAAATCACCAAAGCTACACTAAATGGGAAAAACACACAATAGAAGCCCTACATGCAGAATTCTGCCGAAGCATCCTTCGCACCCAAAGAAAAACGCCAACAAATGCATGCAGAGCCGAACTAGGCAGATACCCACTGATAATAAACATCCAAAAACGAGCACTAAACTTCCTAAATCACCTCAAATCTAGCTCCCCAGACACCCTTCATTTCAAAGCCTTTCAGACCCAAGAGCTAAACCCAGAAAAGAGTCCCCTGAGTCAGCTGCTACTGAAACTAAGTACTCAGCCGGACCCTGACCAGCCCCAGACCAACACAGCCGTCCAAACACCAATCCGAGTGAACCAAATCATTAAAAAATGCAAAGAAACCTACCTGGAACATTGGAACAAAATAACCGAAAGCCAAAGCAGATTAGAATGTTACCGGGCCCTAAAAAGAGAATATAAACTGGCAGACTACCTCACGACCATCAGAGACACAAAACAGAGACAGACCCTCACCAGGTACAGACTAAGCGACCACCAACTGGAAATTGAAAAAGGCAGATACAAGAAATCCTGGCAGCCTAGAGAGAATAGAATATGCGATCAATGTCTGGCTGGCGAGGTTGAAACAGAAATGCATTTCCTCCTAAAATGCGAAAAATTCAACACATCAAGAAACATATTATTCAACAAGCTAAGCCAAACAACCCCAGATTTCAAGGAATTGGATGATCTGTCAAAATAGAGATTAGTCCTAGGAGAAGGAGACAGACCATACCTTGGGGCCAAATATGTAACAACATGTCACAACCTGAGGACTGTTTAAAAGTAAGACTGTTTAAAATTAATATTGAACGTACCAAATGAAGTAGAAAGACTGTTTAAAATTAATATTGTTTAAAAGTAATATTGTATGTACCCAACAAATGTCAAATCGATTGACACCTACAGAATGTTGGAAAACTGTACCTTTTTGCTATGTAAGCTTTGGCAATATGGTTCTCTGTAAACTTTCATGCCAATAAAGCATTTGAACTGAACTGAACTGAACTGAACTGAGAGAGCGCTCCAATCACAGAGAGAGTGCTCCAATCACAGAGAGAGTGCTCCAATCACACAGAGAGAGTGCTCCAATCACAGAGAGAGAGTGCTCCAATCACACAGAGAGAGAGAGTGCTCCAATCACAGAGAGAGCGAGAGAGAGTGCTCCAATCACAGAGAGAGAGAGAGAGAGTGCTCCAATCATAGAGAGAGAGAGAGTGCTCCAATCACACAGGGAGAGAGGGAGTGCTCCAATCACACAGAGTGAGAGAGAGAGAGAGAGTACCTTTTTGCTATGTAAGCTTTGGCAATATGGTTCTCTGTAAACTTTCATGCCAATAAAGCATTTGAACTGAACTGAACTGAGTGCTCCAATCACAGAGAGAGAGAGAGAGAGTGCTCCAATCATAGAGAGAGAGAGTGCTCCAATCACACAGGGAGAGAGGGAGTGCTCCAATCACAGAGAGAGAGTGAGAGAGTGCTCCAATCACACAGAGCGAGAGAGAGAGCGCGTGCTCCAATCACAGAGAGAGAGAGAGAGAGTGCTCCAATCACACAGAGAGACAGAGAGAGTGCTCCAATCACTCAGAGTGAGAGAGAGAGAGAGCTCCAATCACACAGAGAGAGAGAGAGAGTGCTCCAATCACACAGAGAGAGGGAGAGTGCTCCAATCACACAGGGAGAGAGAGTGCTCCAATCAGAGTGAGAGAGAGAGAGAGAGAGAGAGTGCTCCAATCACAGAGAGAGACAGAGAGAGTGCTCCAATCACAGAAAGAGAGAGAGAGAGCTCCAATCAGAGTGAGAGAGAGAGAGAGTGCTCCAATCACACAGAGAGAGAGAGAGAATGCTCCAATCACACAGGGAGAGAGAGTGCTCCAATCACAGAGAGAGAGCGAGAGAGTGCTCCAACCACAGAGAGAGAGTGAGTGCTCCAATCAGAGTGAGAGAGAGAGAGAGAGTGCTCCAATCACAGAGAGAGAGCGAGAGAGTGCTCCAATCACAGAGAGAGAGAGAGAGAGCTCCAATCAGAGTGAGAGAGAGAGAGAGAGTGCTCCAATCACACAGAGAGAGAGAGAGAGAGAGAGTGCTCCAATCACACAGGGAGAGAGGGAGTGTTCCAATCACAGAGAGAGAGGGAGAGAGTGCTCCAATCACACAGAGCGAGAGAGAGAGTGCTCCAATCACAGAGAGAGCGAGAGTGCTCCAATCACAGAGAGAGAGAGTGCTCCAATCACACAGGGAGAGAGAGAGAGTGCTCCAATCACAGAGAGAGAGAGTGCTCCAATCACAGAGAGAGAGAGTGCTCCAATCACAGAGAAAGAGAGAGAGAGTGCTCCAATCACAGAGAGAGAGAGAGAGTGCTCCAATCACAGAGAGAGAGAGTGCTCCAATCACAGAGAGAGAGAGAGTGCTCCAATCACAGAGAGAGCGAGAGTGCTCCAATCACAGAGAGAGAGAGTGCTCCAATCACAGAGAGAGAGAGAGTGCTCCAATCACAGAGAAAGAGAGAGTGCTCCAATCACAGAGAGAGAGAGTGCTCCAATCACAGAGAGAGAGAGTGCTCCAATCACAGAGAGAGAGAGTGCTCCAATCACAGAGAGAGAGAGAGTGCTCCAATCACAGAGAGAGAGAGAGAGAGAGAGTGCTCCAATCACACAGGGAGAGAGTGCTCCAATCACAGAGAGAGAGAGAGAGAGAGAGTGCTCGAATCACAGAGAGAGAGAGAGAGAGTGCTCCAATCACACAGAGCGAGAGAGAGTGAGTGCTCCAATCACAGAGAGAGAGAGAGAGAGAGTGCTCCAATCACAGAGAGAGTGAGAGAGAGAGCTCCAATCACAGAGAGAGAGAGAGAGAGAGTGCTCCAATCACACAGAGAGACTGAGAGAGTGCTCCAATCACAGAGAGAGAGAGAGAGAGAGTGCTCCAATCACACAGAGAGAGAGAGAGAGAGCTCCAATCACAGAGAGAGAGAGAGAGCTCCAATCACAGAGAGAGAGAGAGAGAGTGCTCCAATCACAGTGAGAGAGAGAGTGCTACAATCACACAGAGAGAGAGAGAGCTCCAATCACAGAGAGAGTGCTCCAATCACAGAGAGAGAGTGCTCCAATCAGAGAGAGAGAGAGAGCTCCAATCACAGAGAGAGTGCTCCAATCACAGAGAGAGAGTGCTCCAATCACAGAGAGAGAGAGAGTGCTCCAATCACAGAGAGAGCGAGAGAGAGTGCTCCAATCACAGAGAGAGAGAGAGAGCGCTCCAATCACAGAGAGAGAGCTCCAATCACAGTGAGAGAGAGAGAGTGCTACAATCACAGAGAGTGCTCCAATCACAGAGAGAGAGAGAGAGCGCTCCAATCACAGAGAGAGTGCTCCAATCACAGAGAGAGAGTGCTCCAATCACAGACAGAGAGAGTGCTCCAATCACAGAGAGAGAGAGAGAGAGCGCTCCAATCACAGAGAGAGTGCTCCAATCACAGAGAGAGAGCGCCAATCACAGAGAGAGTGCTCCAATCACACAGAGAGAGTGCTCCAATCACAGAGAGAGAGTGCTCCAATCACACAGAGAGAGAGAGAGAGTGCTCCAATCACAGAGAGAGCGAGAGAGAGTGCTCCAATCACAGAGAGAGAGAGAGAGAGTGCTCCAATCATAGAGAGAGAGAGTGCTCCAATCACACAGGGAGAGAGGGAGTGCTCCAATCACAGAGAGAGAGTGAGAGAGTGCTCCAATCACACAGAGCGAGAGAGAGAGAGCGTGCTCCAATCACAGAGAGAGAGAGAGAGAGTGCTCCAATCACACAGAGAGACAGAGAGAGTGCTCCAATCACTCAGAGTGAGAGAGAGAGAGAGCTCCAATCACACAGAGAGAGAGAGAGTGCTCCAATCACACAGAGAGAGAGAGAGAGTGCTCCAATCACACAGGGAGAGAGAGTGCTCCAATCAGAGTGAGAGAGAGAGAGAGAGAGAGTGCTCCAATCACAGAGAGAGAGAGAGAGAGTGCTCCAATCACAGAAAGAGAGAGAGCTCCAATCAGAGTGAGAGAGAGAGAGAGTGCTCCAATCACACAGAGAGAGAGAGAGAATGCTCCAATCACACAGGGAGAGAGAGTGCTCCAATCACAGAGAGAGAGTGAGTGCTCCAATCAGAGTGAGAGAGAGAGAGAGAGTGCTCCAATCACAGAGAGAGAGCGAGAGAGTGCTCCAATCACAGAGAGAGAGAGAGAGAGCTCCAATCAGAGTGAGAGAGAGAGAGAGAGTGCTCCAATCACACAGAGAGAGAGAGAGAGAGAGAGTGCTCCAATCACACAGGGAGAGAGGGAGTGTTCCAATCACAGAGAGAGAGGGAGAGAGTGCTCCAATCACACAGAGCGAGAGAGAGAGTGCTCCAATCACAGAGAGAGCGAGAGTGCTCCAATCACAGAGAGAGAGAGTGCTCCAATCACACAGGGAGAGAGAGAGAGTGCTCCAATCACAGAGAGAGAGAGAGTGCTCCAATCACAGAGAGTGAGAGAGTGCTCCAATCACACAGAGCGAGAGAGAGAGAGAGTGCTCCAATCACAGAGAGAGAGAGAGAGAGAGTGCTCCAATCACACAGGGAGAGAGAGTGCTCCAATCAGAGTGAGAGAGAGAGAGAGAGTGCTCCAATCACAGAGAGAGAGCTCCAATCAGAGTGAGAGAGAGAGAGAGTGCTCCAATCACAGAGAGAGAGAGAGAGAGAGTGCTCCAATCACACAGGGAGAGAGAGTGCTCCAATCACAGAGAGAGAGAGAGTGCTCCAATCACAGAGAGAGAGCGAGCGAGTGCTCCAACCATAGAGAGAGAGTGAGTGCTCCAATCAGAGTGAGAGAGAGAGAGAGAGTGCTCCAATCACAGAGAGAGAGAGCGAGAGAGTGCTCCAATCACAGAGAGAGAGAGAGAGAGCTCCAATCAGAGTGAGAGAGAGAGAGAGAGTGCTCCAATCACACAGAGAGAGAGAGAGAGAGAGTGCTCCAATCACACAGGGAGAGAGAGTGCTCCAATCACAGAGAGAGAGAGAGAGTGCTCCAATCACACAGAGAGAGAGAGAGTGCTCCAATCACACACAGAGAGCGAGAGTGCTCCAATAACAGAGAGCGAGAGAGTGCTCCAATCACAGAGAGAGAGAGAGTGCTCCAATCACAGAGAGAGAGAGAGTGCTCCAATCACAGAGAGAGAGAGAGAGTGCTCCAATCACAGAGAGAGAGAGAGAGAGAGAGTGCTCCAATCACACACAGAGAGAGATAGTGCTCCAATCACAGAGAGAGAAAGAGAGTGCTCCAATCACAGAGAGAGAGAGAGAGTGCTCCAATCACAGAGAGAGAGTGAGAGTGCTCCAATCACAGAGCGGGAGAGTGCTCCAATCACAGAGCGAGAGAGTGCTCCAATCACAGAGAGAGAGAGAGCGAGAGAGAGTGCTCCAATCACAGAGAGAGAGTGCTCCAATCACAGAGAGAGAGAGTGCTACAATCACAGAGAGAGAGTGAGAGTGCTCCAATCACAGAGAGAGAGAGTGCGAGAGTGCTCCAATCACAGAGAGAGAGAGAGAGTGCTCCAACCACAGAGAGAGAGAGAGAGAGTGCACCAACCACAGAGAGAGAGAGAGAGAGCTCCAATCACAGAGAGAGAGTGAGAGTGCTCCAATCACTGAGCGAGAGAGTGCTCCAATCACAGAGAGAGTGCTCCAATCACAGAGAGAGAGAGTGCTCCAATCACAGAGATAGAGTGCTCCAATCACACAGAGAGAGAGAGAGTTCTCAAATCACAGAGAGAGAGAGAGAGTGCTCCAATCACACAGAGAGAGAGAGTGCTCCAATCACAGAGAGAGAGATAGAGTGCTCCAATCACACAGAGAGAGAGTGCTCCAATCACACAGAGAGAGAGAGAGTTCTCAAATCACAGAGAGAGAGAGAGAGTGCTCCAATCACACAGAGAGAGAGAGTGCTCCAATCACAGAGCGAGAGATAGAGTGCTCCAATCACACAGAGAGAGAGTGCTCCAATCATCACAGAGAGAGAGAGAGAGAGTGCTCCAATCACAGAGAGAGTGAGAGTGCTCCAATCAAACAGAGAGTGAGAGTGCTCCAATCACAGAGCGAGAGAGTGCTCCAATCACAGAGAGAGAGAGAGTGCTCCAATCACACAGAGAGAGAGTGCTCCAATCACAGAGAGAGAGAGAGAGTGCTCCAATCACAGAGAGAGAGAGAGTGCTCCAATCACAGAGAGAGAGAGAGAGAGACAGAGTGTTCCAATCACAGAGCGAGAGAGAGTGCTCCAATCACAGAGAGAGAGAGAGTGCTCCAATCACAGAGAGAGAGAGAGAGACAGAGTGTTCCAATCACAGAGCGAGAGAGAGTGCTCCAATCATAGGGAGAGAGAGAGAGTGCTCCAAGCACACAGAGAGAGAGAGAGTGCTCCAATCACAGAGATAGAGTGCTCCAATCACACAGAGAGAGAGAGAGTTCTCAAATCACAGAGAGAGAGAGAGAGTGCTCCAATCACACAGAGAGAGAGAGTGCTCCAATCACAGAGAGAGAGAGAGTGCTCCAATCACAGGGAGAGAGAGAGAGTGCTCCAATCACAGAGTTTGGCATAAAAATAAAACAAAAAAGGTGACTCAACTGTGGCTAACAAGGGAAATTAGGGATAGCGTAAGATCCAAGGAGAGGAAATGTAAATTGGCCAGAAAAAGCAGTAAACCTGAGGATTGGCAGCAGTTTAGGTTTCAACAAAGGAGGACAAAGGGATTAATTAAGAAAGGGAAAATAGAATATGAGAGTAAGCTTGCACGGAACATAAAAACTGACTGTAAAAGCTTTTATAGCTATGTGAAGAGAAAAAGATTGGTGAAGTCAAGCGTAGGACCCTTGCAGTCAGAATCAGGGGAATTTATAATGGGAAACAAAGAAATGGCAGACCAATTAAATACATATTTTGGTTCTGTCTTCACAAAGGAGGACACAAATAACCTCCCAGAGATGTCGGGGAACATAGGGTCTAATGAAAGTGAGGAACTGATAGAAATCAGTATTTGTAGGGAAATGGTGTTAGGAAGTTGATGGGATTGAAGGCCGATAAATCCCCAGAACCTGATAATCTACATCCTAGCGTACTTAAGGAAGTGGCCCTAGAAATAGTAGATGCATTGCTGATCATCTTCCAACATTCGATGGAATCTGGAACAGTACCCATGAATTGGAGTGTAGCTAATGTTACCGCACTATTCAAAAAAGGTGGTAGAGAGAAAATGGGGAATTATAGACCGGTAAGCCTGACATCGGTAGTGGGGAAAATGCTAGAGTCCATTATAAAAGATGTAATAGCAGAGCTCTTGGAAAACAGTGACAGGATCGGACAAAGTCAACACGGATTTACAAAAGGTAAATCGTGCTTGACTAATCTACTGGAATTTTTGGAGGATGTAACTGGTAAAATAGATAAGGGAGAACCAGTGAATGTGGTGTATTTGGACTTTCAGAAGGCTTTCGGTAGGGTCCCGCATAAGAGATTAGCATGTAAAGTTAAGGCACATGGGATTGGGGGCAAGGTATTGACTTGGATAGAGAACTGGTTGGCAGACAGAAAGCAAAGAGTTGGAATAAACGTGTCTTTTTCCAAGTGGCAGGCAGTGACTAGAGGGGTACCGCAGAGATCGGTCCTTGGGCCCCAGCTATTCACAATATATATTAATGATCTAGACAAGGGAACTAGATGTAATATCTCCAAATTTGCAGACGACACAAAGCTGGGTGGGCGTGTGTGCTGTGAGGATGCCGAGAAACTCCAGGATGATTTGGACAGGTTGGGTGATTTGGCAAAAGCATGGCAGATGCAATGTAACGTGGATAAATGCGAGGTTATCCACTTTGGTGGCAAAACAGGAAGGCAGATTATTATCTGAATGGCAATAGATTGGGAGAAGGGGAAGTGCAACGAGACCTGGGTGTCCTTGTGCACCAGTTGCTGAATGTAAGCATGCAGGTGCAGCAGGCGGTTAAGAAGGCAAATGGCATGTTGGCCTTTGTAGCGAGAGGGTTTGAGTACAGGAACAAAGATGTCTTGCTGCAGTTATACAGGCCTTGGTGAGACCACATCTTGAGTATTGTGTGCAGTTTTGGTCACCTTATCTGAGGAAGGATGTTCTTGTCATGGAAGGAGTTCAGCGAAGATTCGCCAGGCTGATACCTGGGATGGCAGGAATGACGTATGAGGAGAGATTGGGTCGATTGGGCTTGTACTCGCTGGAGTTTAGAAGAATGAGAGGGGATCTCATTGAAATTTATAAAATTCTGACAGGACTGGACAGACTAGATGCAGGAAGGATGTTCCCGATGGTCGTGGAGTTCAGAACCAGGGGTCACAGACTTAAGGATAAGGGTAGGCCATTTAGGACAGAAATGAGGAGGAATTTCTTCACCCAGAGAGTGGTGAACCTGTGGAATTTTCTACCACAGAAGGCAGTAGAGACCAATACATTAAATATATTCAAGAAGGAGTTGGATATATTTCTTAAGGTTAAAGGGATCAAGGGGTATGGGGAGAAAGCAGGGACCGGGTACTGAATTTGGATGATCAGCCATGATCGCATTGAATGGCGGAGCAGGCTCGAGGGGCCGAATGGCCTACTCCTGCTCCTATCTTCTATGTTTCTATGAGAGAGAGTGCTCCAATCACAGAGAGAGTGCTCCAATCACAGAGAGAGAGTGCTCCAATCACAGAGCGAGACAGTGCTCCAATCACACAGAGAGAGAGAGTGAGTGCTCCAATCACAGAGAGAGAGAGAGTGCTCCAATAACAGAGAGAGAGACTGCTCCAATCACAGAGCGAGAGAGAGAGAGTGCGCCAATCACACAGAGAGAAAGTGCTCCAATCACAGAGAGAGAGAGTGCTCCATTTACAGAGAGAGAGAGTGCTCCAATCACAGATAGAGAGTGCTCCAATCACAGAGTGAGAGTGCTCCAATCACAGAGAGAGCGAGAGTGCTCCAATCACAGAGAGAGAGAGAGCTCCAATCACAGAAAGAGAGAGAGTGCTCCAATCACAGAGAGAGAGAGAGAGAGCGAGTGCTCCAATCACAGAGAGAGAGAGTGCTCCAATCACAGAGAGCGAGAGGGTGCTCCAATCGAGAGTGCTCCAATCATAGAGAGAGAGAGAGAGAGAGAGAGTGCTCCAATCACAGGGAGAGAAAGTGCTCCAATCACAGAGGGAGAGAGTGCTCCAATCGAGAGTGCTCCAATCACAGAGAGAGAGATAGAGAGAGTGCTCCAATCACAGAGAGAGAGTGCTGCAATCACAGAGAGAGAGACTGCTCCAATCACAGAGCGAGAGAGAGAGAGAGAGTGCTCCAATCACACAGAGAGTGCTCCATTCACAGAGAGAGAGAGTGCTCCATTCACAGAGAGAGAGAGTGCTCCATTCACAGAGAGAGAGAGTGCTCCAATCACAGATAGAGAGTGCTCCAATCACACAGAGAGTGCTCCATTCACAGAGAGAGTGCTCCATTCACAGAGAGAGTGCTCCATTCACAGAGAGAGAGAGTGCTCCAATCACAGATAGAGAGTGCTCCATTCACAGAGAGAGAGTGCTCCAATCACAGATAGAGAGTGCTCCAATCAAAGAGTGAGAGTGCTCCAATCACAGAGAGAGAGAGAGAAAGTGCTCCAATCACAGAGAGAGAGAGCGAGAGTGCTCCAATCACAGAGGGAGAGAGGGAGAGAGTGCTCCAATCGAGAGTGCCCCAATCACAGAGAGAGAGAGAGATAGAGAGAGTGCTCCAATCACAGAGAGGCAGAGTGCTCCAATCACAGAGAGAAAGAGAGAGTGTGCTCCAATCACAGAGAGAGAGAGAAAGAGAGTGCTCCAATCACAGAGAGAGAGGGAGTGCTCCAATCACAGAGAGAGAGAGAGAGAGAGAGAGTGCTCCAATCACAGAGAGAGGGAGAGTGTGCTCCAATCACAGAGAGAGAGAGAGTGCTCCAATCACACAGAGAGAGAGTGCTCCAATCACAGAGGGAGAGAGAGAGAGCTCCAATCACAGAGAGAGAGAGAGAGAGAGCATCAGGGAGCTTCAGCATAGCAGTGAATGCACTAAAAGAAAAAGACCGAAGAGCCCTATATGCAATAAAAAGAAAATTCTACAACATCCAAATCCCAATCAAAATCTGGCTCAAAATATTTGACAGCATAATCCTGCCCATTGCACTGTACGGTAGTGAAGTATGGGGCCCGCTAAATCACCAAAGCTACACTAAATGGGAAAAACACACAATAGAAGCCCTACATGCAGAATTCTGCCGAAGCATCCTTCGCACCCAAAGAAAAACGCCAACAAATGCATGCAGAGCCGAACTAGGCAGATACCCACTGATAATAAACATCCAGAAACGAGCACTAAACTTCCTAAATCACCTCAAATCTAGCTCCCCAGACACCCTTCATTTCAAAGCCTTTCAGACCCAAGAGCTAAACCCAGAAAAGAGTCCCCTGAGTCAGCTGCTACTGAAACTAAGTACTCAGCCGGACCCTGACCAGCCCCAGACCAACACAGCCGTCCAAACACCAATCCGAGTGAACCAAATCATTAAAAAATGCAAAGAAACCTACCTGGAACATTGGAACAAAATAACCGAAAGCCAAAGCAGATTAGAATGTTACCGGGCCCTAAAAAGAGAATATAAACTGGCAGACTACCTCACGACCATCAGAGACACAAAACAGAGACAGACCCTCACCAGGTACAGACTAAGCGACCACCAACTGGAAATTGAAAAAGGCAGATACAAGAAATCCTGGCAGCCTAGAGAGAATAGAATATGCGATCAATGTCTGGCCGGCGAGGTTGAAACAGAAATGCATTTCCTCCTAAAATGCGAAAAATTCAACACATCAAGAAACATATTATTCAACAAGCTAAGCCAAACAACCCCAGATTTCAAGGAATTGGATGACCTGTCAAAATTGAGATTAGTCCTGGGAGAAGGAGACAGACCATACCTTGGGGCCAAATATGTAACAACATGTCACAACCTGAGGACTGTTTAAAAGTAAGACTGTTTAAAATTAATATTGTTAAAAGTAATATTGTATGTACCCAACAAATGTCAAATCGATTGACACCTACAGAATGTTGGAAAACTGTACCTTTTTGCTATGTAAGCTTTGGCAATATGGTTCTCTGTAAACTTTCATGCCAATAAAGCATTTGAATTGGAATTGGAATTGGAGTGCTCCAATCACAGTGAGAGAGAGCGCTCCAATCACAGTGAGAGAGAGAGCTCCAATCACAGAGAGAGCGAGTGCTCCAATCACAGAGCGAGGCAAAGTGCTCCAATCACAGCGCGAGCGAGAGAGTGCTCCAATCACAGTGAGAGAGAGAGCTCCAATCACACAGAGAGAGAGTGCTCCAATCACAGAGAGAGAGAGTGCTTCAATCACAGTGAGAGCGAGTGCTCCAATCACAGAGCGGGAGAGAGAGAGTGCTCCAATCACAGAGAGAGCGAGAGTGCTCCAATCACAGAGCAAGAGAGAGTGCTCCAATCACAGAGAGAGAGGATAGTGGCGCTGCAGGTCGGCTGACGGGGAAATATTCTTAAAGCTGTTGCTGTCGGGTATGTGAGTTTGATGCGATGTAACGGGAAATTGGCTGGTTGCTGCCGGCGTTTGCAGCAGGTTATTTTTGGAGAGTGAGAGTGGAAGCGGAGTGGTAGGGAAGAGAGTGGTAGGGAGAGAGCGGGTGGGGGAGGGTAGACTGAGATGGCTAGTGGAAGGGGAGAGAGGGGCTAGTGGGAGGGGGAGGAGAAGGCAGGGAAGGGGCTGCTGGGAGCAGGGAGAGTGGGGGCTGGGGGACTGGAGAGTGGGGCAGAGGAGGGTGAGGGGCAGAGGAGGGTGTGTGGGGAGGGAGAGGGGCAGAGGAGGGTGTGGGGAGGGAGAGGGGCAGAGGAGGAGGGTGTGGGGAGGGAGAGGGGCAGAGGAGGAGGGTGTGGGGAGGGAGAGGGGCAGAGGAGGAGGGTGTGGGGAGGGAGAGGGGCAGAGGAGGAGGGTGTGGGGAGGGAGAGGGGCAGAGGAGGGTGTGGGGAGGGAGAGGGGCAGAGGAGGGTGTGTGGGGAGGGAGGGAGAGGGGCAGAGGAGGGTGGGTGGGGAGGGAGATGGGCAGAGGAAGGTGGGTGGGTGGGGAGGAAGGTGGGTGGGTGGGGAGGAAGGTGGGTGGGTAGGGAGATGGGCAGAGGAAGGTGGGTGGGTGGGGCGGGGCAGAGGAAGGTGGGTGGGTGGAGAGGGGCAGAGGAAGGTGGGTGGGTGGAGAGGGGCAGAGGAAGGTGGGTGGGTGGGGAGGGGCAGAGGAAGGTGGGTGGAGAGGGGCAGAGGAAGGTGGGTGGGGAGGGGCAGGGGAGGGAGAGTGGGGCAGGGGAGGGAGAGTAGGGCAGAGGCAGGTGGGTGGGCAGGCAGGCAGGGAGAGTGGGGGAGGGAGAGGTGGGCAAGGAGAGTGGGGGAGGGAGAGGTGGGCAAGGAGAGTGGGGGAGGGTGGGCAAGGAGAGGAGGTCTTTTCGAAAGACGGCAACTCCGACAGTGCAGTAGAGGAGGGTGGGTGGGGAGGGAGAGGGGCAGAGGAGGGTGGGTGGGGAGGGAGTGGGGCAGAGGAGGGTGGGTGGGGAGGGAGTGGGGCAGA
The DNA here is from genome assembly GCF_052327205.1 of Somniosus microcephalus. Lineage (NCBI taxonomy): Eukaryota > Metazoa > Chordata > Chondrichthyes > Squaliformes > Somniosidae > Somniosus > Somniosus microcephalus. The sequence continues at coordinate 138,304,336 of NW_028225179.1, read as the reverse complement.
GGAGGGTGGGTGGGGAGGGAGAAGGGCAGAGGAGGGTGGGTGGGGAGGGAGAGGGGCAGAGGAAGGTGGGTGGGTGGGCAGGGAGAGTGGGGGAGGGAGAGGTGGGCAAGGAGCGTGGGGGAGGGAGAGGTGGGCAGGGAGGGTGGGCAAGGAGAGGAGGTCTCTTTGAAAGACGGCACCTCCGACAGTGCAGCGGAGATCCCTCAGTACTGCACTGGGAGTGTCAGCCTAGATTTTTGTGCTCAGGTTTCTGGAGTGGGATTTGAACCCATAATCTTCTGACTCAGGCGAATGTGCTACCCACTGACCCACAGCTGACACACGTGTAGTTTTAAGCCTTTATAATTCACTAGTGTATCTTGCAGTGGACCAGCTGTATTCCTGCTTTTTGTATTTATAATTTTATTTGTTAAAACTTTGTATCTGTTGCATTTAAATGATTTATACGATGTTAAATATACTTTTATGACAGGTGAGCGATGATCATACTAAGAAATACAACATTTTCCACTTTCTTTGCATTTCCGGGCCAGGTTAGATGCATTGTAAAGAGGTGGGTACACCAACATTTTCTTTGGGACGAACCCTGCAAATAGTTTTCTTTGTTCACAGAAATAGCTCAAAATGAAGTTGGAAAACATAAGAACATAAGAAATTTGAGCAGGAGTCGGCCATTTGGCCCTTCGCGCCTGCTCCACCATTCAATAAGATGATGGCTGATCTACTACCTCATCTCCACTTTCCTGCACTGTCCCCATATCCCCCGATTCTCTTAATATTCAAAAATCTATCGATCTCTGTCTTGAATATACTCAGTGACTGAGCCTCCACAGCCCTCTGGGGTAGAGAATTCCAAAGATTCACCACCCTCAGTGAAGAAATTTTTCCTCATCTCAGTCCTAAATGGCCGACCCCTTATTCTGAGACTGTGACCCCCTGGTTCTAGACTCCCCAGCCAGGGGAAACATCCTCCCTGCATCTACCCTGTCAAGCCCTGTAAGAATTGTGTATGTTTCAATGAGATCACCTCTCATTCTTCTAAACTCTAGAGAATATAGGCCTAGTCTACTCAATCTCTCCTCAAAGGACAATCCCCCCATCCCAGGAACCAGTCTGGTGATCCTTTGTTGCACTCCCTCTATGGCAAGTATATCCTTCCTTAGGTAACGAGACCAAAACTGTACACAATACTCCAGCTGTGATTTCACCAAGGCCCGATATAATTGCAGTAAGACTTCTTTACTCTTATATTCCAATCCTTTTGTAATAAAGGCCAACATACCATTTGCTTTCCTAATTGCTTGCTGTACCTGCAAGTTAACTTGCAGAAACTGTATGTATGTCAATGTTTGGTGAGGACAGGATGGGAATCGGCACTGAGGTCTTCCATTGTCAAACAGCCTGCCAACACTCTCTCTAAGCTAGCATTTGGTTGAGGTTGTGGGTGGGTGACTGCACATCCTTATCCCAGCAAGAGACAAAGGCTTTGCGGGGAGGGAAGGGATGAAAATTGCCAGAGAAAGGAGGATGAAGTTGTTAGTTAGAATGATACAGCACAGAAGGAGGCCATTCGGCCATCGTACCTGTGCCGGCTCTTTGGTAGAACTATGCAATTAATCCCACTCCTCTTTCCCCATAGCCCAGTAAATGTTTTCATAGAAAGATAGAAGGTAGGAGCAGGTGTCGGCCATTCGGCCCCTCGAGCCTGCTCCGCCATTCAATGAGATCATGGCTGATCATCCAAATTCAGTACCCTGTCCCTGCTTTCTCTGCATATCCCTTGATCCCTTTAGCCTTAAGAAATATATCCAACTCCTTCTTGAATATATATAATAAATTGGCCTCAACTGCCTTCTGTGGTAGAGAATTCCACAGGTTCACCGCTCTCTGGGTGAAGAAATTCCTCCTCATCTCTGTCCTAAATGGCTTACCCCTTATCCTTATCCTTAGACTGTGACCCCTGGGTCTGGACTCCCCCGCCATCGGGAACATCCTTCCTGCATCTAGTCTGTCTATTCATGTTAGAATTTTATAAGTTTCAATGAGATCTCCTCTCATTCTTCTAAACTCCAGCGAGTATAAGCCCAATCGACCCAATCTCTCCTCATACGTCATTCCTGCCATCACAGGTATCAGTCTGGTGAATCTTCGCTGCTCTCTCTCCATGGTAATAGCATCCTTCCTCAGGTAAGGCGACCAAAACTGCACACAATACTCAAGGTGTGGTCTCACCAAGGCCCTGTACAACTGCAGCAAGACATCCTTGCTCCTGTACTCGAATCCTCTCGCTATGAAGGCCAACATACCATTTGCCGTCTTAACCGCCTGCTGCACCTGCATGCTTACCTTCAGCGACTGGTGCGCAAGGACCTTCAAGTATTTATCCGGTTCTCTTTTGAATGTTACTATTAAATCTGACCATTTCTAGTTGGCCATTTCCCCATCAGGCCCTGCCTGTTTACATAAGCACATAAGAAATAGGAGCAGGAGTAGGCCATTCGGAACTTCGAGCCTGCTCCGCCATTCAATGAGATCGTGGCTGATCTTCTGCCTCAACTCCATTCACCGGCCCTATCGCCATATCCCTTGATGCCTTTACTGGTCAAGTTGCGGCAAGTTGCAGCGTCCTTTGTCTTGATGTTCTAGCTGAGCAGCATGGCAGGTTTTTGTCTGGGAATAGCCACTGCAAAATCCAGACACTTGCAGATAACAGATTGGGAACAACCGGATACTGTCAGAGTGTACGAGACTAGAATCTGGCATATAGGGCATAAGCATAGAGCTCTCGGTTTCCCCTCGTGGGAGAATCTAGATCTAGGGGGCATGGCTTCAGAATAAGGGGTCGCCCATTTAAAACTTACAGGGCCTTGGTGAGACCACACCTTGAGTATTGTGTGCTGTTTTGGTCGCCTTATCTGAGGAAGAATGTTCTTGCCATGGAGGGAGTGCAGCGAAGATTCACCAGACTGATACCTGGGATGGCAGGAATGACGTATGAGGAGAGATTGGGTCGATTGGGCTTATACTCGCTGGAGTTGAGAAGAATGAGAGGGGATCGCATTGAAACTTATAAAATTCTAACAGGACTAGACAGACTAGATGCAGGAAGGATGTTCCCGATGGTCGGGGAGTTCAGAACCAGGGGTCACAGTCTAAGGATAAGGGGTAGGCCATTTAGGACAGAGATGAGGAGGAATTTCTTCACCCAGAGAGTGGTGAACCTGTGGAATTCTCTACCACAGAAGGCAGTGGAGGCCAATTCATTAAATATATTCAAGAAGGAGTTGGATATATTTCTTAAGGCTAAAGGGATCAAGGGATATGGGGAGAAGGCAGGGACAGGGTACTGAGTTTGGATGATCAGCCATGATCTCATTGAATGGCGGAGCAGGCTCAAGGGGCCGAATGGCCTGCTCCTGCTCCTATTTCTTATGTTCGGAGTGTCCGGATCACCAGCCTTACTGCTAGAAATCAGGGTCTGATGCAGGGTAGCCAGGTTGTCTAATTGCCTATATAATCTAAAATAAAAACAGAAAACGCTGGAAACACTCAGCAGGTCAGGCAGCATCTGTGGAGAGAGAACCAGAGTTAACGTTTCAGGTCGATGACCCTTCGTCAGAACTGGAAAAAGTTGGAGATGTAACAGGTTTTTAAGCAAGTGCCGAGGCAGGGAAAGGGGGTAGGGGAGGAAAGAACAAAAGGGAAGGTCTGTGATAGGATGGAAGGCAGGAGAGATTAAAAGACAAAAGGGATGATGGTGCAAGGCAAAAGGAGATGGTAATGGGACAAGTTAAACAAAAGATGACTCTAGATGAGGTGTAAATGGGAATGGCAGAATCATCAACAGCTGTCATGTGAGAGAAAAAATAGGGGCCGAGGTTATGATCTGAAATTATTGAACTCGATGTTGAGTCCAGAAGGCTGTAAAGTGCCCAATCGAAAGATGAGGTGCTGTTCCTCGAGCTTACGTTGAGCTTCACTGGAACAATGTAAGAGGCCGAGGACGGAGAGATCAGAGTGGGAGTGGAGCAGAGAATTAAAGTGACAGGCGACCGGAAGCTCGGGGCCATGCTTACGGACTGAACGGAGGTGTTCCGCAAAGTGGTCACCCAATCTGCGTTTGGTCTCCCCAATGTAGAGGAGACCGCATCGTGAGCAGCGAATACAGTATACTAGATTGCGAGAAGTACAAGTAAATCGCTGTTTCACCTGGAAGGGGTGTTTGGGGCCCTGGACAGTGGGAAGGGAGGAAGTAAAAGGGCAGGTGTTGCATCTCCTGCGCTTGCACGGGAAGGGGAAGGGGTGTTGGGGGTGATTGAGGAGTGAACCAGGGTGTCGCAGAGGGAGTGGTCCCTTCGGAATGCTGGGGCGGGGAAGATGTGTTTGGTGGTGGGATCACGCCGGATCTGTTGAATGTGGAGGCTGGTGGGGTGAAAGGTGAGGACAAGGGGAACCCTATCGTGGTTCTGGAAGGAGTGAGAGCAGAAGTGCGGGAAATAGAACGGACAGGGTCGAGGGCCAAGTCAACTACGGTAGAGGGGAATCCTCGGTTGAGGAAAAAGGAAGACATGTCGGAAGCGCTAGCATGGAAGGTGGCATCATCAGAGCAGATGCGACGGAGAAACTGGGAGAATGGAATAGAGTCCTTACAGGAGGCAGACTGGGAGGAAGTGTAGTCCAGGTAGCTGTGGGAGTCAGTGGGCTTATAGTAGATGTTTGTCAATAACCTATCCCCAGAAATGGAGACGGAGAAGTCAAGGAAGGGAGGGGAAGAGTCGGAGATGGATCATGTGAAGGTGAGGGAAGGGTGGAAATTGGAAGCTAAGTGAATGAAATTTTCTCGTTCATTCTAATTGCTTAGTCTTATCATTAATATTGTTTCTGCTACCTTTAATAAAGTTACTGCTTAGTTAATGTTAGCTTTGATAAACTTCATCTTTGTATCGGGCCTCGTATCGAAGGCTTTTGCACAGGAGTTACTAGCTTACAGGAGTTTAAAACAAAATTAAGGCTGTTGTCTTCTCTCTTTTTTAGCAAAACTCGGCAACATTTAGCGGCACAGAATGGCTGAAAATGACGTAGACAATGAGCTCTTGGACTACGAGGACGATGAGGTGGAGAACCAGGTGGCGGGCGACGCCTCGGAGGTGCCCCTCAAGAAGGACGTGAAGGGCTCGTACGTGTCCATCCACAGCTCTGGGTTCCGAGACTTCCTGCTGAAACCGGAGTTACTGCGTGCGATTGTCGACTGCGGCTTTGAGCACCCCTCTGAAGGTACCCGGGCCCTTGGGCAGGTTTTTGTTGTTGCATCGGGAACCGTAATGGGGCCCAGAGTGAGCTACGAGACAGTGATGTGAGCAAAAAACAAACAAAAAAAGCTCGGGTAGCTTTATCAGTGCCATCCAAATCCTGAGATGTTCTTGTAACACATTTCCCCAACCTCCCCCACCACCCCGCCCCCCCCCCCCCAACCCGCACAGATGGTGCAGGAAGTTCCAATCTCTGCTTTGTTTTCCTCTCTTCTATTGTCTCTGCTTTCTTCCTCTCCTGGGCTGCTCTGTTCCCGTAACAACAACAAGAACTTGCATTGATAGAGCGCCTTCACTGTGGCAAAATGCCCCAAGGCTTTTCATGGGTGCTGCCCACCATAGAAACATAGAAGATAGGAGCAGGAGTAGGCCATTCGGCCCTCGAGCCTGCTCCGCCATTCAATGAGATCATGGCTGATCATCCAAATTCAGTGCACTGTCCCTGCCTTCTCCCCATATCCCTTGATCCCTTTAGCCTTAAGAAATATATCTAACTCCTTGAATATATATTTAATAAGTTGGGCTCAACTGCCTTGTGTGGTAGAGAATTCCACAGGTTCACCACTCTCTGGGTGAAGAAATTCTTCCTCATCTCTGTCCTAAATGGCTTACCCCTTATCTTTAGACTGTGACCCCTGGTTCTGGACTCCCCTGCCATCGGGAACATCCTTCCTGCATCTAGTCTGTCTAGTCCTGTTAGAATTTTATAAGTTTCAATGAGATTCCCTCTCATTCTTCTAAACTCCAGCGAGTATAAGCCCAATCAACCCAATCTCTCCTTCAGCACCTTGCCCAAGTGGTCATTCTTCATGCATTACGATACGAGCCCAGTAAGACCTTGGCGGGACATTTGACTGTGGCCGGGAGGAGTGGGGACGGGGGGGAGCGCACAGCCGACCCTGACTCTGTTCTCGCCTGTGCAGTTTTCAGCAGAAATCTCTGGATTGAGATCAGGAGCCCCCTGTTCCCTATCTTGGGGGCACTGGAGTCATAAACTCTTACAGCACACAAGGAGGCCTTTCGGCCTGTCGTGCCTGTGCCGGCTCTTTGAAAGGGCTGTCCAATGTAGTCCCACTCCCCCCCTGCTCATTCCCTATAACCCTGCAAATTAATCCTCTTCAAGTACAGGTCCAATTGCCTTTTAAAAGTTCCTGCTGAATCTGATTCCACCACCCTTTCAGGTAGTGCATTCCAGATCTTAACAGCCCTCTGTGTGAAGAAATTTCCCCTCTAGTTCTTTTGCCAATTATTTTAAATCTGTGACCGCTGGTTACCGACCCACTTGCCAGAGGAAATAGTTTCTCCCTACTTGCTCTATCAAAATTCCTCATAATTTTGAATAAGAAAATAAGACGTAGGAGCAGGAGTTGGTCATTTGGCCCCTCGAGCCAGCTCCGCCATTCAATGAGATCATGGCGAATCTGATCTTGGCCTCAACTCCACTTCCCTGCCCGCTCCCCATAACCCTTGACTTCCTTATCGTTCAAAAATCTGTCTATCTCCACCTTAAATATATTCAATGACCCAGCCTCCATTAGGTCTCTCCTTAACTTTATCAACTAAATTAAACCCAATTGTAACACCCACCTGCGATCAGTTACCTCTGCACTGGCAGGAATCTTAACTTGGGGCCCTCCAGGGTCCGCATGGTTCAGCCTCTCCCTGGTCAGTGCACACACACTAGCTGAGCTCTCCTTAGGGGAACGCACTGGTCAGTGCACACACACTAGCTGAGCTCTCCTTAGGGGAACGCACTGGTCAGTGCACACACACTAGCTGAGCTGTTTAGGGGAGCGCACTGGTCAGTGCACACACACTAGCTGAGCTGTTTAGGGGAGCGCACTGGTCAGTGCACACACACTAGCTGAGCTGTTTAGGGGAACGCACTGGTCAGTGCACACACACTAGCTGAGCTCTTTAGGGGACCGCACTGGTCAGTGCACACACACTAGCTGAGCTGTTTAGGGGAACGCACTGGTCAGTGCACACACACGAGCTGAGCTCTCCTTAGGGGAATGCACTGGTCAGTGCACACACACTAGCTGAGCTGTTTAGGGGAATGCACTGGTCAGTGCACACACACTAGCTGAGCTGTTTAGGGGAATGCACTGGTCAGTGCACACACACTAGCTGAGCTGTTTCGGGGAACGCACTGGTCAGTGCACACACACTAGCTGAGCTGTTTAGGGGAATGCACTGGTCAGTGCACACACACTAGCTGAGCTGTTTAGGGGAACGCACTGGTCAGTGCACACACACTAGCTGAGCTCTCCTTAGGGGAACGCACTGGTCAGTGCACACACACTAGCTGAGCTGTTTAGGGGAATGCACTGGTCAGTGCACACACACTAGCTGAGCTGTTTAGGGGAACGCACTGGTCAGTGCACACACACTAGCTGAACTGTTTAGGGGAACGCACTGGTCAGTGCACACACACTAGCTGAGCTGTTTAGGGGACCGCACTGGTCAGTGCACACACACGAGCTGAGCTCTCCTTAGGGGAATGCACTGGTCAGTGCACACACACTAGCTGAGCTCTCCTTAGGGGAACGCACTGGTCAGTGCACACACACTAGCTGAGCTGTTTAGGGGAACGCACTGGTCAGTGCACACACACTAGCTGAGCTGTTGAGGGGAACGCACTGGTCAGTGCACACACACTAGCTGAGCTGTTTAGGGGAACGCACTGGTCAGTGCACACACACTAGCTGAGCTGTTTAGGGGAACGCACTGGTCAGTGCACACACACTAGCTGAGCTGTTTAGGGGAATGCACTGGTCAGTGCACACACACTAGCTGAGCTGTTTAGGGGAATGCACTGGTCAGTGCACACACACTAGCTGAGCTGTTTAGGGGAATGCACGGGTCAGTGCACACACACTAGCTGAACTGTTTAGGGGAACGCACTGGTCAGTGCACACACACAAGCTGAACTGTTTAGGGGAACGCACTGGTCAGTGCACGCACACTAGCTGAGCTCTTTAGGGGACCGCACTGGTCAGTGCACGCACACTAGCTGAACTGTTTAGGGGAACGCACTGGTCAGTGCACACACACTAGCTGAGCTCTCCTTAGGGGAACGCACTGGTCAGTGCACACACACTAGCTGAGCTGTTTAGGGGAGCGCACTGGTCAGTGCACACACTAGCTGAGCTGTTTAGGGGAACGCACTGGTCAGTGCACACACACTAGCTGAGCTGTTTAGGGGAATGCACGGGTCAGTGCACACACACTATCTGAGCTCTCCTTAGGGGAATGCACTGGTCAGTGCACACACACTAGCTGAACTGTTTAGGGGAACGCACTGGTCAGTGCACACACACTAGCTGAGCTGTTTAGGGGAACGCACTGGTCAGTGCACACACACTAGCTGAGCTCTTTAGGGGACCGCACTGGTCAGTGCACACACACTAGCTGAACTGTTTAGGGGAATGCACTGGTCAGTGCATGCACACTAGCTGAGCTCTCCTTAGGGGAATGCACCGGTCAGTGCACACACACTAGCTGAGCTGTTTAGGGGAATGCACTGGTCAGTGCACACACACTAGCTGAGCTGTTTAGGGGAATGCACTGGTCAGTGCACACACACTAGCTGAGCTGTTTAGGGGAATGCACTGGTCAGTGCACACACACTAGCTGAGCTGTTTAGGGGAACGCACTGGCCAGTGCACACACACGAGCTGAGTTGTTTAGGGGGACGCACTGGTCAGTGCACACACACTAGCTGAGCTGTTAGGGGAATGCACCGGTCAGTGCAAACACACTAGCTGAGCTGTTTAGGGGAATGCACCGGTCAGTGCAAACACACTAGCTGAGCTGTTTAGGGGAACGCACTGGTCAGTGCACACACACTAGCTGAGCTGTTGAGGGGAACGCACTGGTCAGTGCACACACACTAGCTGAGCTGTTTAGGGGAACGCACTGGTCAGTGCACACACACTAGCTGAGCTGTTGAGGGGAACGCACTGGTCAGTGCACACACACTAGCTGAGCTGTTTAGGGGAACGCACTGGTCAGTGCACACACACTAGCTGAGCTGTTGAGGGGAACGCACTGGTCAGTGCACACACACTAGCTGAGCTGTTGAGGGGAACGCACTGGTCAGTGCACACACACTAGCTGAGCTGTTTAGGGGAACGCACTGGTCAGTGCACACACACTAGCTGAGCTGTTTAGGGGAATGCACTGGTCAGTGCACACACACTAGCTGAGCTGTTTAGGGGAATGCACCGGTCAGTGCACACACACTAGCTGAGCTGTTTAGGGGAATGCACTGGTCAGTGCACACACACTAGCTGAGCTGTTGAGGGGAACGCACCAGTCAGTGCACACACACTAGCTGAGCTGTTTAGGGGAACGCATTGGTCAGTGCACACACACTAGCTGAGCTGTTTAGGGGCATGCACTGGTCAGTGCTCACACACTAGCTGAGCTGTTTAGGGGAATGCACTGGTCAGTGCACACACACTAGCTGAGCTGTTTAGGGGAATGCACTGGTCAGTGCACACACACACTAGCTGAGCTGGTTAGGGGAATGCACTGGTCAGTGCACACACACTAGCTGAGCTGTTTAAGGGAACGCACTGGTCAGTGCACACACACTAGCTGAGCTGTTTAGGGGAACGCACTGGTCAGTGCACACACACTAGCTGAGCTGTTTAGGGGAACGCACTGGTCAGTGCACACACACTAGCTGAGCTGTTTAGGGGAACGCACTGGTCAGTGCACACACACTAGCTGAGCTGTTGAGGGGAGCGCACTGGTCAGTGCACACACACGAGCTGAGTTGTTTAGGGGAATGCACTGGTCAGTGCACACACACTAGCTGAGCTGTTTAGGGGAATGCACTGGTCAGTGCACACACTCTAGCTGAGCTGTTTAGGGGAATGCACTGGTCAGTGCACACACACGAGCTGAGCTGTTTAAGGGAACACACTGGTCCGTGCACACACTCTAGTTGAGCTGTTTAGGGGAACGCACTGGTCAGTGCACACACACTAGCTGAGCTGTTTAGGGGAATGCACTGGTCAGTGCACACACTCTAGTTGAGCTGTTTAGGGGAACGCACTGGTCAGTGCACACACACTAGCTGAGCTGTTTAGGGGAACGCACTGGTCAGTGCACACACACTAGCTGAGCTCTCCTTAGGGGTGGTTCTCCTTCGAGCAGGGAAGGCGAAGACGAGATTTGATCGAGGCGTTTAAAATCATGAAGGTTTTAGGTTAGAGTAAATAAAGTGAAACTGTTTCCAATGGCTGAAAGGTCGGTAGCCAGAGGGCGCAGATTTAAGCTGATTGACAAAAGAAGCAGAGGCGACGTGAGGAAATACTTTTCACACAACGAGTGGTTAGGATTTGGAAGGCACTGCCTGATAGGGCGGTGGATACAGATTCAATAGTAGCTGTCAAAAGGGAATTGGATAAACACTTGAAGGAGAAAAAATTGCAGGGATAGGGGGAAAGAGCAGGGGGAGTGGGACTAACTGGATTGCTCTTCGAAAGAGCTGGCGCAGGCTCACTGGGCCGAATGGCGTCTTTCTGTGCTGTACGATTCTATGATATGTACGTAACTGAGAATCACAGCTTTCAAAAGCACAATAATCTGTAATATAATTCTCATCTTCATAGCTGAGGGTTACTGGCTGCAGCATACTTTGAGCACAATTGGCCTGGTTGTTGATCGCTGGACTTGGCTTGGACTTCTAAAGCAATGCCGCGCCTCTTGCTCCCCATCCAAATCCTCCCAATAATCCAGGATTATCTTGGAAGGGAAGGACAACCCCAAGATCCTTTCCTAGATGACGTACTGTCTCCTCCAGCATCCCATCTTTACTCGCAACACCAAATGTGAGGCGCCCATGGATTGTTTGTGTGTCAAAGAACAAGACCATGTAGATTAGCTGCTTTAGGCTCCTTATTTCTGACCGAGACTTGAGCATGTAAGAAATAAGAGCAGGAGTCGGCCCTTCGAGCCTGCTCCGCCATTCAATATGATCATGGCTGATCTTCTACCTCAACTCCGCTTTCCCACCCTATCCCCATATTCCTTGATTCCCTTAGTGCCCAAGAATCTATCGATCCTGAGACTATGACCCCTAGTTCTCGACTCTCCAACCAGCAGAAACAGCCTTCCAGCACCTACTCTGTCAAGCCCTCTCAGAATTTTATACGTTTCAATGAGATCACCTCTCATTCTTCTAAACTCCAGAGAATATAGGCCTATTCTACTCAGTCTCTCCTCATAGGACAGCCCTCTCATCCCAGGAATCAAATGAGTTCCTGTGTATGCCCTCCACTACTACAACTTTGGCCTCCTTTGCATCCCCCCCCTGCTTTTGGTCTACAGCGACCTTTACCACCTAGAAGGACAAGGGCAGCAAGCGCTTGGGAACACCCCCACCTCCAAGTTCCCCTCCAAGTCACACACCATCCTGACTTGTAAATATATCGGCCATTCCTTCATCATCGCTGGGTCAAAATCCTGGAACACTCTCCCTAACAGCACTGTGGGAACACCTTCACCACACGGACCGCAGCGGTTCAAGAAGGCGGTTCACCACCACCTTCTCAAGGGCAATTAGGGATGGGCAATAAATGCTGGCCTTGCCAGCGATGCTCACATCCTGTGAATGAATTTTAAAAAATGTAATTGGCAGGCTTGTCTTGGTCCGATAGCCTGGAATTCACTCCGCTAAAGGCCTCCGCCTTGCACCCTCTCTCCCGTCCTTCAAGAGCATGCTTAAGATCCACCGCTTCGCTCTTGCCTTCAACCAACATCCCATAATCCGACTCCCACCACTACTCTCGGGTGTCTTCGTTATTTTCACCTCTGCGAAGCTGCTGTATAAGTTGTGATATTGTTTGAATTTCTCACTTTCTTGTAGCACCCGCCTATCCATGTACTGTCTTGTCTGTGTGCGACGCCTTCTACAACGAGGACAGTGCACACACTGCAACAGCTTGGAATGTGCTCTTATGACCAACAGCTTGAACGTGTTGCAAGCCTCGACATATATCGTTTTGATCTGCTGGCTCAATTTAATTATCCCCGTGCATCTGCTTCTCTGAACTAAAAATAGAAAATCCTGAAAGTTAGCCAGCAAGTTCTTGGGATATCCAATGAGAGGGACATTATTGTTTCTGGCGCGATCCTTCTTGTCAAACGGTTTTGGGTTCTGCTGAAGCATCTCGCCCAAAACATTAGCCAGCCTTTCGTTTTCAGGCCTGCTGACTGGCTCGCTGTGCGTCGCCATCATTTTCTGCTTTTACTTCAGATTTCCAGCGCCCTTCGCTCTTCCTACTCTCTGGTTGTAACTTGCGTCCGTTTATTTCTATTAATTGTTGGTTCTGTTCCCTGCAGTGCAACACGAGTGCATACCCCAAGCAATTCTCGGCATGGATGTCCTGTGCCAGGCCAAGTCTGGCATGGGAAAAACAGCGGTGTTTGTCTTGGCTACTCTTCAACAACTTGAACCTGTCACCGGACAAGTGAGTTCAGTATTGTCACCAAATGTGTGCCATTTTGTCGCAAGTCAACAAGCTGAAACTAAGGCTGGAGTTATCTAGCAGTTCGTAATCTGAGAGCGGTACCGGTCCCTTGTACGATGGTTCCTGATCGGAGAGTGGTACCGGTCCCTTGTACTATGGTTCCTGATCGGAGAGTGGTATGGGTCCCTTGTACGATGGTTCCTGATCGGAGAGCGGTACCGGTCCCTTGTACTATGGTTCCTGATCGGAGAGCGGTACCGGTCCCTTGTACTATGATTCCTGATTGGAGAGCGGTACCGGTCCCTTGTACTATGGTTCCTGATCGGAGAGTGGTATGGGTCCCTTGTACGATGGTTCCTGATCGGAGAGCGGTACCGGTCCCTTGTACTATGGTTCCTGATTGGACAGCGGTACCGGTCCCTTGTACTACAGTCCCATCTGAGTTGGCGACTGCGCTCGCTTTGTAGGGCTTGCGATCACGTCAAACCTATTTTTTATGGTTCAGGCAACCCTTTGGAATCTCCACTACCTTAGTGACATCTCCCCATAACCTTTCCTCCAGTATAAATATGCTGTGTTTCCCGTAGCCCTATCTCGTTCGCGCAGCTGCCTAGTCAGAGGTATAAATGTAGTTGTGGATGGTTGACCCCTCTCCGATACGGGGATGTCTCCACTGTAATATAGTGTAGCACCCACCACGTTAAGTGCCCAGTTTGTACGAAGTCTGATGGTTGTGTGCCAACAATGTTAATTGTTTGTTTGTTGCTAGAGTGTCAGCTGTGGCTCAGTTGGTAGCACCCTCGCCTCTGAGTCAGAAGGTTGTGGGTTCAAATCCCACTCCAGGGACTTGAGCACATAAAGCTAAGCTGACACTCCAGTGGCAGCGCTGCACTATCGGAGGTGCTGTCTTTCGGATGAGACGTTAAACCGAGGCCCCGTCTGCTCTCTCAGGTGGACGTAAAAGATCCCATGGCACTATTTCGAAGAGGAGCAGGGGGGAGTTATCCCGGTGTCCTGGGTCAATATTTATCCCTCAACCAACATAACAAAAAAAAAGATGATCTGGTCAGAGTCAGAGTGTGAAAGGCTTAGAGGGTGCAGAATTCTTAAAGTGCATCCAGGAGAGCTTTTTGAGCCAACATGTAGAAAGTCCTACAAGAGAGGGGGCGGTACTGGACCTAATTCTGGGGAATGTAGCCGGGCAAGTGGTGGAAGTATCAGTAGGAGAGCATTTTGGCGACAGTGACCATAATTCGGTGAAATTTAAGGTGGTCATGGAAAAAGACAAAGACGGCCCGGAAATAAGGGTTCTAAATTGGGGGAAGGCCGATTTTAATATGATAAGGCAGGATCTGGCCAAAGTGGACTGGGAGCAGCTACTTATAGGAAAATCCACATCAAAACAGTGGGAGACTTTCAGAAGGGAAATAGAGAGAGTACAGCGCCAACATGTTCCTGTAAAGGTCAAGGGTGGGACCAACAAGCAAAGGGAACCTTGGATGACAAGGGATATACAAAAATGCATTAGAAATAAAAGGGGGGCTTTTGGCAGTTACAAAAGACTAAAGACGGAAGAAGCCCTAGAGGAGTATAAAAAGTGCAGGGGCATACTTAAAAAAGAAATTAGGAGGGCGAGGAGGGGCCATGAAATAACACTGGCGAGCAAAATAAAGGAAAATCCTAAGATGTTTTATAAGTATATTAAGGGCAAGAGGATAACCAGGGAAAGGGTAGGGCCCATTAGGGACCAAAGTGGCAATCTGTGTGTAGAACCAGATGATGTAGGCGGGGTTTTAAATGAATTTTTTGCATCTGTGTTCACTATGGAGAAAGACGATGCAGACATAGAAATCGGGCAAGGGGATTGTGACATACTTGAACATATTAGCATCGAGAGGGAGGAGGTGCTAGCGGTTTTAGCAGGCCAAAAAGTGGATAAATCCCCAGGCCCGGACGAGATGTATCCCAGGCTGCTGTGGGAGGCAAAGGAGGAGATTGCAGGGGCTCTGACACAAATTTTCAGAACCTCTCTGGCCACAGGGGATGTACCAGAGGACTGGAGAACAGCTAATGTAGTACCATTATACAAGAAGGGTAGCAGGGATAAACCAGGGAATTACAGGCCAGTGAGCCTAACATCTGTGGTAGGGAAATTATTGGAAAAAATTCTGAGGGACAAAATTAGTCTCCACTTGGAGAGGCAAGGATTAATCGGGGATAGTCAGCATGGCTTTGTCAAGGGTAAATCATGTCTGACAAATCTGATTGAATTTTTCGAGGGGGTGACTAGGGAGGTGGATGAGGGAAATGCTGTGGATGTGGTTTACATGGACTTCAGTAAAGCTTTTGACAAAGTCCCGCATAGGAGACTGGTCAAGAAGGTAAGAGCCCATGGGATCCAGGGTGCCTTGGCGCGTTGGATCCTAAACTGGCTGAGTGGCAGGAGGCAGAGGGTGATGGTCGAAGGTTGCTTTTGTGACTGGAAGCCTGTGTCCAGTGGGGTACCTCAGGGATCGGTGCTGGGTCCCTTGTTGTTTGTGATCTACATAAATGATTTGGATGAGAATGTAAAAGGGATGATCAGTAAGTTTGCAGATGACACGAAAATTGGTGGGGTGGTAAATTGCAAGGAGGAAAGCCTCAGGCTACAGGACGATATAGACGGGTTGGTCAGATGGGCGGAAAAGTGGCAAATGGAATTTAACCCTGAAAAGTGCGAGGTGATTAGGTTGATTGACTATGATAAATTGACCCTTAGTGTTAGGGGGATTAAATACGTGGGGTTACGGGGATAGGGTGGGATATGTGTTGGTGTAGGGGTTACGGGGATTGGGTGGGATATGTGTCGGTGCAGGCTCGATGGGCCGAAATGGCCTCTATCTGCACTGTGGGGTTTCTGTGATTCTGTGATGCATTTTGGACGGACAAATAAGGCAAGGGAATACACAATGAGTGGTAGGACCCTAGGAAGTACAGAGGGTCAGAGGGACCTCGGTGTACATGTACATAGATCTCTGAAGGCAGCGGAACAAGTAGATAAGGTGGTTAAAAAGGCATATGGGATACTTGCCTTCATTAGCCGAGGCATAGAATATAAGAGCAGGGAGGTTATGATGGAGCTGTACAAAACGCTGGTGAGGCCACAGCTGGAGTACTGTGTGCAGTTCTGGTCGCCTCACTATAGGAAGGATGTGATTGCTTTGGAGAGGGTGCAGAGAAGATTCACCAGGATGTTACCTGGGATGGAGCGCCTCAGCTATGAAGAAAGACTAAACAGGCTGGGGTTGTTTTCCTTGGAGCAAAGAAGGCTGAGGGGGGACCTGATTGAGGTGTACAAAATGATGAGGGGCATAGATAGGGTAGACAAAGAGGAACTTTTCCCCTTAGTAGGGGGGTCAATAACAAGGGGGCATAGATTCAGGGTAAGGGGCAGGAGATTTAGAGGGGATTTGAGGAGGAACTTTTTCACCCAGAGGGTGGTTGGAATCTGGAACTCACTGCCTGAAAGGGTGGTAGAAGCAGGAACCCTCACAACATTCAAGAAGCATTTGGATGAGCACTTGAAATGCCATTGCATACAAGGCTATGGACCAAATGCTGGAAAATGGGATTAGACTGGACAGGGATGGATGGGCGGCGCAGACACGATGGGCCGAAGGGCCTCTTTCTGTGCTGTAAAACTCTATGACTCTATGGTCATTATCACATTGCT
Source organism: Somniosus microcephalus (assembly GCF_052327205.1). Lineage (NCBI taxonomy): Eukaryota > Metazoa > Chordata > Chondrichthyes > Squaliformes > Somniosidae > Somniosus > Somniosus microcephalus. The sequence continues at coordinate 138,287,828 of NW_028225179.1, read as the reverse complement.
GTTTGTGGGAGCTTGCTGTGCGCAAATTGGCTGCTGCATTTCCCACATTAAACAGTGACTCCACTCCAAAAGTACTTCATTGGCTGTAAAGCACTTTGAGATGTCCGATGGTCGTGAAAGGTGCTACAGGAAACTTTGTGCTATCCGGCACCGACGGGACCGAGCAGCTGCCGTCTTTTCCAAACTTCCGGCTAGACCAGCGCTAATGTTATCAGATACGGAGGTTTACATCTCCGTATCTGACAACAAACACTGTTGCTTAGCAACAGCTTGTAAACACTCGGCCCGTACCTTGGAAGCGTCTCTAAAGCTGTTGCTAAGCTACAGAGACGCTTTCCAGAGCCTGGCTGTTTTTATAAAAAAAAAAAAAAATGCTAGGGGAAGAAAAAAAAACTAACAAAAACGGCTGCTGATTTCTGCCGTTAGCACGAAGTTTCCGGATATACAACCTTTGGATAGCTCCAAGTTTCCTGTATATAAATGCAATCTTTCTTCTAGATTTCCGTACTGGTGATGTGCCACACTCGAGAACTGGCGTTCCAAATCAGCAAGGAATACGAACGGTTCTCAAAGTACATGCCAAGCGTGAAGGTAAGAGGAGACAGCCGAGTGTGTGGCTTGCTTTTCTCTTTTCATTTAATATTTTCCCCCAAACCATCTCGTCCTCCTCCCCTCACTTCTTGCCATGAAGGAGTTGACTCTTGCTTGGGATATGGTTGCATGGATTTTTAAAATTTTTATTTATTCATTCACTGGATGTGGGCATTGCTGGCAAGGCCAGCATTTATTGCCCATCCCTAATTGCCCCTCGAGAAGGTGGTGGTGAGCCGCCTTCTTGAACCGCTGCAGTCCGTGTGGTGAAGGCACTCCCACAGTGCTGTTAGGGAGGGAGTTCCAGGATTTTGACCCAGCGACGATGAAAGATCAGCGATATATTTCCAAGCCAGGATGGTGTGTGACTTGGAGGGGTGATTGGAGGTGGTGGTGTTCCCATGCGCCTGCTGCCCTTGTCCTTCTAGGTGGAAGAGGTCGCGGGTTTGGGAGGTGCTGCCGAAGAAGCCTTGGCGAGTTGCTGCAGTGCATCTTGTAGATGGTACACACTGCAGCCACGGTACACCAGTGGTGGAGGGAGTGAATGTTTAAGGTGGTGGATGGGGTGCCAATCAAGCGGGCTGCTTTGTCCTGGATGGTGTCGAGCTTCTTGAGTGTTGTTGGAGCTGCACTCATCCAGGCAAGTGGAGAGTATTCCATCACACTCCTTACTTGTGCCTTGTAGATGGTGGAAAGGCTTTGGGGAGTCAGGAGGTGAGACATTCGCTGCAAAATACCCAGCCTCTGGCCTGCTCTTGTTGCCACAGTATTTATGTGGCTGGTCCAGTTAAGTTTCTGGCCAGTGGTGACCCCCAGCATGTTGATGGTGGGGTATATGCTTGGCCAAATGGTCGTTCTGCATGTTTGAATCCAGCCAGTGAATGTTGGCAGGATATTCCTCCATAGAGGATGTCATAGCTATACCTGGCCTGACCTGTCCTTGCCTGATTTCAAAGTAACTAACCAAGGCTTCTTCGACAGCACCTCCCAAACCCACGACCTCCACCACCTAGAAGGACGAGGGCTGTAGGTACACGGGGAAACCTCCACCTCCAAGTTCCCCTCCAAGTCTCTCACACCATCCTGACTTGGAAATATATCGGCCGATCCTTCATCGTGGCTGGGTCAGAATCCTGGAACTCCCTCCCTAACAGCTCTGTGGGAGTACCTTCACCACACGGACTGCAGCGGTTCAAGAAGGCAGCTCACCACCACCTTCTCAAGGGCAATTAGGGATGGGCAATAAATGCTGGCATTGCCCACATCACAAGAATGAATTAAAAAATATATCCACTCACTGGAGCACTTTCCAGTAAGTTGGGGGGGGTCACTGGATGGCAATTGTTCATGGTGATCTCGATCAGTTGTCCCACCGCGATGTTTGATGCACGTACAATCACAGCTGGGATGGCCCTGAACTCACTGGACATTTAAGCTGGATAAACTGGCTCAATTTGAGACCACTTGGTGCATCTTTACCCACAGAGCCAGCAGGGCGCGAATGATTTGACTGTCCCCTTTAACTTGGTTCACTCGAAAGTGAGGTGGGCGCTGCGGCCCTTGCCGGAGTGTACAGCTCATGTGTACCTCTTTGGCTGCCGCAGGTCGCTGTATTTTTCGGTGGGCTCTCCATTAAGAAGGACGAGGAGTTGTTGAAGAAGAACTGCCCGCACATCGTGGTGGGCACTCCTGGCAGGATCCTGGCACTGGCTCGCAACAAGTCTCTGAACCTCAAACATATCAAGCACTTCATCCTGGACGAGTGCGACAAGATGCTCGAGCAACTCGGTGAGCGTTCAGCTTTACAAGGGTACATTCCCAGCAGGTCAGCCCCCAAGGTCCCAGCAGGTCAGCTCCCCCCCCCCTGGTCCCAGCAGGTTGGGTAGTAAATACCTAAATTTCAGCGTTGCAGGAATAATATTGGGCTTCTCTCTAAGCAAGCCTTAACTTGAAAATGTGTTTCATTTTGTGCGTGAGACAGAGAGACGGGCAGGCAGAGAGAGAGAGAGAGACGGGCAGGCAGAGAGAGAGAGAGAGAGAGAGACGGGCAGAGAGAGAGACGGGCAGGCAGAGAGAGAGAGAGACGGGCAGGCAGAGAGAGAGAGACGGGCAGGCAGAGAGAGAGAGAGACGGGCAGGCAGAGAGAGAGAGAGACGGGCAGGCAGAGAGAGAGAGAGACGGGCAGGCAGAGAGAGAGAGAGACGGGCAGGCAGAGAGAGAGAGAGAGACGGGCAGGCAGAGAGTGAGAGAGAGACGGGCAGGCAGAGAGAGAGACGGGCAGGCAGAGAGTGAGAGAGAGACGGGCAGGCAGAGAGAGAGACGGGCAGGCAGAGAGAGAGACGGGCAGGCAGAGAGAGAGACGGGCAGGCAGAGAGAGAGACGGGCAGGCAGAGAGAGAGACGGGCAGGCAGAGAGAGAGACGGGCAGGCAGAGAGAGAGAGAGAGACGGGCGGGCAGGCAGAGAGAGAGAGAGAGAGAGAGACGGATGGGCAGAGAGAGAGAGACGGGCAGGCAGAGAGAGAGAGAGAGAGACGGGCAGGCAGCGCGCGAGAGAGACGGGCTGGCAGCGCGCGAGAGAGACGGGCTGGCAGCGCGAGAGAGAGACGGGCAGGCAGCGCGAGAGAGAGACGGGCAGGCAGCGCGAGAGAGAGACGGGCAGGCAGCGCGAGAGACGGACGGGCAGGCAGCGCGAGAGAGAGAGACGGGCAGGCAGCGCGAGAGAGAGAGAGGGGCAGGCAGCGAGAGAGAGAGAGGGGCAGGCAGCGAGAGAGAGAGAGGGGCAGGCAGCGAGAGAGAGAGAGAGGGGCAGGCAGCGAGAGAGAGAGAGAGGGGCAGGCAGCGAGAGAGAGGGGCAGGCAGCGAGAGAGAGAGAGAGGGGCAGGCAGCGAGAGAGAGAGGGGGGGTCAGGCAGCGAGAGAGAGAGGCAGAGAGAGAGGCAGCGAGAGAGAGAGAGAGGCAGCGAGAGAGAGGCAGCGAGAGAGAGAGGCAGCGAGAGAGAGAGAGGCAGCGAGAGAGAGCGAGAGAGGCAGAGAGAGAGAGAGAGGCAGCGAGAGAGAGAGAGAGAGGCAGCGAGAGAGAGAGAGAGAGGCAGCGAGAGAGAGAGAGAGGCAGCGAGAGAGAGAGAGAGAGGCAGCGAGAGAGAGAGAGGCAGCGAGAGAGAGAGAGAGGCAGCGAGAGAGAGAGGCAGCGAGAGAGAGAGAGAGAGGCAGCGAGAGAGAGAGAGAGAGGCAGCGAGCGAGAGAGAGAGGCAGCGAGAGAGAGAGAGAGAGAGGCAGCGAGCGAGAGAGAGAGGCAGCGAGCGAGAGAGAGAGAGGCAGCGAGAGAGAGAGGCAGCGAGAGAGAGAGGCAGCGAGAGAGAGAGAGGCAGCGAGAGAGAGAGAGGCAGCGAGAGAGAGAGAGAGAGAGGCAGCGAGAGAGAGAGAGAGGCAGCGAGAGAGAGAGAGAGAGGCAGCGAGAGAGAGAGGCAGCGAGAGAGAGAGAGAGAGGCAGCGAGAGAGAGAGAGAGAGGCAGCGAGAGAGAGAGAGAGAGGCAGCGAGAGAGAGAGAGAGAGGCAGCGAGAGAGAGGCGGAGAGAGAGGCAGCGAGAGAGAGACAGACACAGACGCAATGGCAGGTATTCAATATTTTCACACTGCTTTGGACTGGGTGGTGCAGTAAGACCGACACCATTCTATCCCCTGGGGATTGGGCGACGCACTGCCTTCGACACAGTCCTTCCACCATCATATTCGAATCCAGCTCCGAGTGTGCCACCCCTCTCCACTGGCGATTGTGGGTCTCACGTCAAATGGGCTTTGGGGGCAGTTTCAACCCAGGTCGTCAGGGGCAAGAGCGCACAGCTATCCCAAATAGGCATGTAATTGGCAAATGAACGTCATATAGATGAGTGTGAGGTGATACATTTTGGTAGGAAGAATAAGGAGGCCGCATATTCCATGGAAAATAAGTGTCTAAATGGGGTAGAGGAACAGAGCGATCTGGGTGCACAGATACACAGAAAGTAGCGACGGCTACTAATAAGGCCATTAAAAAAGCAAACCAAGCACTGGGGTTAATTTCTACAGGGATAGAATCGAAAAGCAGAGAAGTTATGTTGAACTTATATAGAGCCTTGGTTAGACCACACAAGGAGTACTGCGAACATTTCTGGTCTCCATATTATAAAAAAAAAGATAGAGGCACTGGTACAGTGTGGGCTGAAGATCGTGAATATTTGAATTTACAAAAAACGGCTCATTGTTTTTTTCTATATCCCCCCCTCCCCCCTGCCTGCTTTCTTTCAGACATGCGTCGAGATGTCCAGGAGATCTTTCGCATGACCCCTCATGAAAAGCAGGTCATGATGTTCAGTGCCACGCTAAGCAAGGAGATCCGCCCTGTCTGCCGCAAATTCATGCAAGACGTAATTATCCTTCTAGCTTCTTTTTTGGCCTTCATTTCCCCCCCCCCCCCCCTTCCCCCACCACCACGTAAAGCTGACGGCTACCTCTGTGGCAGCACAACCTAAGTTTAGCCCCCTCCGCCGCGGCCCGATGAATGTAAATTCAGAAGAAGAACGCAGTCGCCCTTTAACACGGCTAGTTTGAGTCAGGTTAAAGGAGACGAGTCCTTTCTTTTTCTTCCCCCCCCCCCCCCCTTCCCCATCCCCTTGCGCCAACTCGCTCAGCAAGAAAGAGAGAGATGCGGAAGACCTTGCGGGAAGCCTATCTCAGTTGAACATGCGGGCCACCCACGCGGTGTAGACAGAAGCGGTTTCTCTCCCCGCCCGCCACCAGGTAGCTGTAGTACTTGAAGCACAACTGGCCAAACACTGGAGAAACGGCATATAACATAATGCACGGACGTAGCTGGCTCTGTCCATCTTCATCGACTCCACCCGTCATCTCCTCCTCCCCATTACGAGCAACAAAGCCCGGTGTTTCCCTGTAGCAAGCCTGAAGGAATATGAGGTGCTCGTATTCTAAGCCTGGCTTTAGACGTTTATAATGCCTGCTTAAAAGAACAGGAGAAAAACTGCACTTTTTGCACACTGAAATGGGCAGTTTTGTATTGCTTTTTTAAAAAAGCGAATAAAAAAACAAGCTGGTCGCTCGCTGCTGGGGGCAAGGGATGAGGGGGGGAGAAAATTGGTGTCTTAACTCCCTCCCACCACCGCCTATCCACCACACACACACACACACCCAGCAGTTAATATTTGTTGGGGGCAGACCACAGTTTGCCGAGTCTGTCACTGCCCTCAGAAGACCTTTCGAAACGCACCGCACCAAGCTTCCCTCCATTCCCCCCCCCCCCCCCCCCGACTCCCGATCTCTTCTCCCAGTGCAGCAGAACATCTCGGCCAGTGGGCCAGACGCGAGTGATGTGGATGGCCGGGTGCAGACCGCACGCGAGAAGCTCTGGTGAGGATCGCGTCCGCAGCCCAACAGGCCCTCGAGCTGAGGAGGAAGACGATGCCAATCGGCCAGCCGGGGGGGACGCACTCTCTATCCTTTTTTAAAAATTGTTTCTGTCACGTTGGTCTTTAGAGGGGTGAAGCTTCAAGGGTTAAACCAGCCTTAAGGGTAGTGCAAGGCGATAACCTCTCGACGCTGCCAGAATGCGTGTTTTGTGCAGTTAAAAGCGGTATTTTGGAGGGCAAGAGTCCAGTGTAGGCAAGAGCAGGCTGAAAGCTTTGTCATCTCGAAGTGAACGACAAGACTTTGAAGAGACAGCATCCCTGTTGGCCTACCTTCTGGATTCAGAAATCATTTAGCTGAGGATTAAGGTAATGAAAGCTGGAGAGTAATGTGCAGGAATACGTCAGAATTTTAAGAAACGGGAATAAGGGCCATTTAAGCCCAACAAACCTGTCCCATTTTTGCAGATGAAACCCACCATGTAACTCGAACCCTCTAGAAACCCATCCAAATCTCAAGCCTATTTGTACTGGCCGCCACTGTCCTGCCCCAATATTTTTTCTTCCGACCTTATCCCTTTTGGCGACAAGGTAATGTCCGACTACTCTTTTCATTCCTCATTTTTCACTTGTCTTCCCTGGTATTTGAGCCCTTTACCAGAGCGACCAGTTTCCCCTTCATGATCTTGAAAGCTTGAATGAATTCCTCAAATTCTAAGCTGACACTCCAGTGCAGTGCTGAGGGAACGCTGCACTGCCTGAGGTGCCGTCTTTCGGATGAGACCTTAAACCGAGGCCCTGTCTGCCTTCTCAGGTGGACGTAAAAGATCTCTAACCAGATGACCTGGCCACTATCACATTGCTGTTTGTGGGAGCTTGCTGTGCACAAATTGGCTGCCGCGTTTCCTACATTACAACAGTGACTACACTTCAAAAAGTACTTAATTTGCTGTAAAGCGCTTTGGAACGTCCTGAGGTCGTAAAAGGTGCTATATAAAGGCAAGACTTTCATTTCTCTTTCCCGATGAAAGCAAGCCGATTTCCTTAACCTTTCCTCCTAAATTAAATTCCAGGTACACCGAATCATGTTTGTTCTCCCTATGTGCCCTCGCAAGATGGCAATTGTGTCTTGGTGACTGGAGCTGCACACAGTAACGACCTGTGACCTTTTAAGGTCCACTGGAGTAGGGGCCCCAGTCAAATCTAAAGGACAGTGCCTCTGACAATGCAGCACTCCCTTTGTCTTACACTAGAGAGGCAGCCTAGGTATTGTGCTCGAAACCCTTGTGTAGGGCTCGAACCCACAACCAAGCAAGCTGCTACCACTTCAGGCAAGCGTGCTACTAGTTGAGCCAAGCCGACATCAATTTGCCCACATTGCAGGAAGCTCGAATTAAAACCGTATATCTGTCAAATTTTCAATGGGAATCCTCGGCCGACAGACAATAAAGATGCTGTCTCTTTTTTAGTCTTCACTTTGCATTACCGTGGCATTGTGTATAAGAATAGCGGGCAGCATAGGGCATGAAATTTCAAGCTTGCACACACCATACAATCTCCTTTTGGCAGGGTTCCCCTTGCAACAGGTTCAGACCCGGGCAGTAGCCAGCCTTACCAGATGGCGGATGGTGCTGACGATTGCTTTTCCCTGCAACACTGACGAGCAGTGGTTGTAAAACACCTACAGACAAGCTATAAATTGGGAATATAAACCAAAAATGCTGGAATGGAATATACTCAGCAGGTCAGGCAGAATCTGTGGAGAGAGAGAGAGAAACAGAGTTAACATTTCACATGTTGGTGACCTTTCGTCATAAGTTGGGAAACTTGGTGGCCAATAATGTTCCCGCGCAGCCCGGGATCGGCTTTTTCAATGTAATGTTTTGCGCGAAACTGTGAATGGGCTGCGCAGGCCGTGCACCTAGAAAAAAAAAGAGAACATTGGTGGCCAACCGTAAGCATTTGTTGTTAAGAAACGGGTAAGAGGTGGGAAATGTTCACTGGGGTGAGGGGGGGGCAGAGGGAAAGCAGAAAGAGAGGAAACTGGTCCACCCAGCAAGGATGAGGGGGAAAACAGTGTCCCTTTTGTTGGCTGTGGTCCCATTCCCAGCCCTGATGCTGTGCCAACATGGGATTGTATGGTGTTTAGATGCATTCGGGTGTTGAAAATATGGAGAGGGAGTGATGAAGGGAAAGGAGATAGACTGTTGCTGTTTAGACTATGGATCTCTGCATGTACTTTTAACCATTTGACCGCGGTACGAAATTACTGTGTCTTGAAGCGAATTGGTTTGTGGTTAAGAAGGGTTCGTTTTAACAATTTGAGCTGGTTCTAAGGCCCAGTTCATAGTTCAGCTCCAAGGATTCCAAAGCAGGCCGTGTAAATTTAAACCAAAACGGAATTACCTAACCGATCTGTCGTGGCTGTTTCCTCTGCACTAAACAAGATGTTCAGTTTATTTTAGCAAGGATTATTTTCTTGGGAGGTGGGTAGGGTAGGGGTGGAGTGGAGTGGAGGGGGCGGTGGGAGCAGAATGAGTCCGTGTATTGTTCACGACTTGGCTGGCTTTTTTTTTTTAGCCCTACCAAGATGTTTTATGTTGACGATGATAGGAACTACAGAGTATGGACCTGGAGAGCTGTTTCCACACACTCTGCTTTACAGATACTGGCTTTTCTTTTACCCAGTCTGCAAGTGCTTTTTATCGTCGTGACTATTCTTCTCATCAGGGTGTGGGGCTGGGGACTGAAATGCTTTCCATTTCAAGCACCAAGCACTCCCCCAGATCAGGTATAGCGCTACGCTGCCAGTGTCCTTCGGGCCTGACAAATCCACCCACCCACAACCCCCCAGCCCGCCTCATTATAAGATGCAGAAGTGGGGTGTTGAATTTGGCATCTGTTGTAAAATCCAAAATTTTGGCAAGTGGTTTCCATTTTAACACTCTGGGCAGCCCAATCATAAAAGAAAGCAGACTGCTCTCTCCGAAACCAGATGGAGATAGTTCCTTTTCCACTATTTCTGCTGCTGAAACCCTCATCCATGCCTTTGTTACCTCTAGACTTGACTATTCCAATGCTCTCCTGGCCAACTTCCCATCTTCCACCCTACAGAAACTTGAGCTCATCCAAAACTCGGCCACCTGTATCCTAACTCGCACCAAGTCCTGTTCACCCATCACCCCCTGTGCTCGCTGACCTACGTTGTCTGGCAACACCTCGAATTTAAAATTCTCATCCTTGTTTTCAAATCCCTCCATGGCCTCGCCCCCTCCCTATCTCTGTAACCTCCTCTAACCAGCTCCAGCCTTACAATGCTCCGAGATCTCTGCTCCTCCAATTCTGATCTCTTGCGCATCCCAGATTTTAATCGCTGACCCCATTGGCAGCCGTGCCTTCTGCCTGGGCCCTAGGCTCTGGAATTCTCTCCCTACGCCCCTCCGCCCCTCTACCTCTCTCTCCTCCTTTTAAAATGCTCCTTAAAACCTACCTCTTTTACCAAGCCTGTCCTAATATCTCCTTATGTGACTTGGTGTCAAATTTTGTTTGGTAATCGCTCCTGTGAAGCGCCTTGGAGGTTTTACTCCATTCAAGACTCTATATAAATACACTGAGACTGTCGGGAGGTTTAAAACTCTCAAAATAAGTGTCCCGGATCTGTCAAATTTTCCATCTGAATTTATATGGGAATAACAAATACCAATATGAAATGCACATTAAAACCCCCCCCAGGCCTTCCATGTTGGTTATAAGCGCTAACGGCCCTTTCTTTAAAGTTGTATGATCCATCCCCATTATTTTGCCTCAATAATATTTATATATTTTTAAAAATTTAAATATTCTCATGTTCCATTTGAAATTGAGTCTTTAGATTGCAGCAGCTACGATAGATGGATTAAAAACAAAACAAAAAGAAATGCTGGAAATATGCAATAGGCCTGTAAAAGGAAAAGAAGGGTTGTTTCTTTTTCATCCGAACTGAAAGCTGCAAGATAAGTGAAACCTTTTTAATTGGACTGAACTAAATGGGTGTGTGGGGTGGAGGGAGTGCAAGGGGTAGAAGTGAGAGAGTCATGGCATGTTGACTTTTGCCACAGATAGTTACGGGGCAGGGTTTCCCATTCCTGGGCTCCTGGATTGCCCGGACACAGCACAGACAGGAAGATTGGGAGGGAGTGAAGGTACGACTGTCGGTGGACCCACCTGATTTTCTATCCACTTAATGGAAGGGAAATCCGGTGCGTTCAGTGTGATGCTCCGATATTCATTGCGTCCAGGTAATCCGACCGCCCAGGAACAGGGTTATCTGCCCCACTGAATTTAATGGCTTTTTTAAATAAGAAACCATTAGCCGCTGCGTATTTCCAGCGTTTCTCGGATTTGTTTTCTTTGTAGCAGCCACGACAGACTGTTTGGTTTTCCCCAGTGAAAATTGTATTCTTTTCCTTGCGCCCTGCGTGGGGATGAAATTCATCCCGTCAATACTTTTTCAAATCCCATTTCCTGTTTGCGATGCGCGAGGAGGCGTTCCAGCCCCTCCCATCAGTGTCTGATCCTTTAGGCTCCTCTATAGATCTGACAGTCTTGTACTAATGTTTCTGGAGACGGGGACTTGCTATAGATTTTTTTTTTAATGCTGCGTTTTACATCGAGTGTACAGCACAGAGACAGGCCATTCAGCCCAACTGGCCTGTGCTGGTGTTTATGCTCCACACGAGCCTCCTCCCACCCTACTTCATTATCAGCATATCCTTCTATTCCTTTCTCCCTCATGTGCTTGTCTAGCTTCCCCTTAAATGGATTTGTTTGACTTTGATCATTAAGTAGGTACCAGTGCGAGCATTTACTCAGTGCAGCACTTTAAAGGGGCTGCGTCATGTTGCAGGGAGAGGTGCGTTGGTCTTGACCTAAGTTTACCCTTGCAGCGACGCACACGTGAGGCCGACATTGCGGCCTTGCGCACCCTCCTAAATCTGCTCGCAGCATTTTCTGCTTGCATTTAAAAATTTTAAATTGCGAGAGGCGTAACACAGACAGGCCACTTTAGCGACGCTCACAGTGCGGTCGCTGGTTTGCTCCGTGTGTTGGTTTAAATGGGAAATTCTGGCTCGCTAGCATGAAACCCCCCCCCCCCCAGCTCCTTGGTCACCCCTCATTCCCACCACCAATGGTGATTCCTTCAGCCACAGCACCCTAAAGTGCCTCCCTAAATCCCGCTGTTGCAACTTTTTTGCCCTGCTTTCCAAAGCCACCCAAAGACCCTCCTCTTTGACCTTGCTTTTGACAGCCCCCTTCCTCCCGGGTTTATGCTCCCCATTTCCTCCCCTTTTCCACCATTGTTTTCCACATTCGAGAGATGTTCATTGAACCAAGAAGAGATGTAACACACGAGGGGAAAAAGGAATAAAATGATATGTTGATGGGGTGAGATGAAGAGGGGGTGGGAGGAGGCTCATGTGGAGCATAAACACCGGCACGGACCAGTTGGGCCGAATGGCCTGTTTCTGTGCTGTAAATTCGGTGTAAAGTTGTTGAACCTGCCAGTGGCCCAGCCCCTTTAAAGAATACCTTTCCTTTTAAAAGAATTTATTATTTTGTAAATTGCTATTTCTGAACTAAGTATGTTTAGTTTTGTTTCTGGTTTATCCCCCTATTTAAATAGTGGGGCTGAAACCATCATTTTCTGAGTTCTTTAATCTCCTTAACTGTCTGGGGCGATTTTCGGACATTGGACCAGACCCCAGTCTCAAAATGGTTATTGGTGCCACCTCTGTCCAGGTTGTGACCTTCCTGGGTATTTCATAGAATCATAGAATGATAGAGCGCAGAAGGAGTCTAGAACTAGGGGTCATAGTCTCAGGATAAGGGGTCGGCCATTTAGAACTGAGATGAGGAGGAATTTCTTCCCTCAGAGGGCGGTGAATCTTTGGAATTCTCTACCCCAGAGGGCTGTGGAGGCTCAGTCGTTCAAGACTGAGATCGGTAGATTTTTGGACACTAAGTGAATCAAGGTCTATGGGGATGGGGCAGGAAAGTGGAGTTGAGGTAGAAGATCTGCCATGATCTTCATTGAATGGTGGAGCAGGCTTCAGGGGCCTTATGGCCTACTCCTGCTCCCATTTATTCTAGAGTTCATAGTTATACAGCACAGAAAGAGCCCCTTCGGCCCATCGTGTCCGTGCCGGCCATCAAGCCCTGTCTATTCTAATCCCATTTTCCAGCACTTGGTCCGTAGCCTTGTATGCTATGGCGTTTCAAGTGCTCATCCAAATGCTTCTTGAATGTTGTGAGGGTTCCTGCCTCTACCACCCTTTCAGGCAGTGAGTTCCAGATTCCAACCACCCTCTGGGTGAAAAAGTTTTTCCTCAAATCCCCTCTAAACCTCCTGCCCCTTACCTTGAATCTATGCCCCCTGGTTATTGACCCCTCTACTAAGGGGAAAAGTTCCTTTCTATCTACCCTATCTATGCCCCTCATAATTTTGTACACCTCAATCAGGTCCCCCCTCAGCCTTCTCTGCTCTAAGGAAAACAACCCCAGCCTGTCCAGTCTCTCCTCATAGCTGAAGTGCTCCAGCCCAGGTAACATCCTGGTGAATCTCCTCTGCACCCTCTCCAATGCAATCACATCCTTCCTATAGTGTGGCGACCAGAACTACACACAGTATTCCAGCTGTGGCCTAACTAGTGTTTTGTACAGCTCCATCATAACCTCCCTGCTCTTATATTCTATGCCTCTGTTCTAACTCTGTGGCACTGAAGTTAATTGTAGCCCTGCCCACCACATCTGTCTCCGGTGAGATCAAACAACTCGCCACAGACCAGAAACAAATGTCTTTGCTTTGCATGACCCAACTGCACACTGGGATGAACTTGATGAGAAAGTACCCATTTGAAAGGTTACCCTGGCAACGTGGTGACCCAAGGTCTTCGTTTCCTTTTTGTTTTTACATCCAATTTGGCCAAGTGCAGAGTGGTCCGTTCCACCGTAAGGCAGCCACTGTGGTCATTGACCTTTGAGGATTGTACGCTGTCAGGTCAAAAGAGTCCAGCTTTGTACGTAGGGAGTTTTAAGAGCAGAGAAGGCGGAGGTCATGATTACAGCGTTTGAGTTGAATTTTTTGTCCATAGGTGCTTGCGAAATGAATTTACAGTCCCCTTGTGCAGCATTTATACCACATGTCGTACCTGGAAAGGTGCTACATGTTAATGACTTCAGTCTTGCTCACAGGTCATCACCAGGGCCATTGATTTATGGTGACTGAATAAGTCAAATTCTGGGATATTTGGAACCCAGGAACAGGAGGAGGCCATTCAGCCCCTTGAGCCTGTGCCGCCATTCCGTTAGATCACGGCTGATCTGTATCTTAACTCCGCCTACCCGCCTTCATTCCGTAACCCTTAATACCCTTGCCTAACAAAAACCTATCAATCTCAGTCTTGAAATTTTCAATTGACCCCCAGCCTCAACAGCTTTTTGGGGGGAGAGCGGTCCAGTTTTACACTACCCTTTTTGTGTGTTTCACCCCTGATCGCCCTAGCTCTAATTTTAAGGTAATGCTCCCCTAGTTCTATGACCAGAGGTCATTTAATTTCTAATTGCTACTAAGAGACTGAGAAAAGGGGACAGAAGAGACTTCTAACTCCCCCCCCCCCCCCCCCCCCCCAAACCAGAGGAACTAGTTTCTCTCAACCCTATCGAGTCCTTTGATCACCTTAAACACTTCGATTAGATCGCTCCTTAATCTTCTATACTCAAGGGTACACAAGCCTAGTCAGCGCATTTGGAGTGAAAAGTCTCTTTTTGTTGGGATGCGGGAGAGGATTAAGGACTGATGTAACCTCAGACTTGACATTAAACTGCAGGCGTTCATTTCTCAAAGGGTTGGTGACCTTCCTGTTGGCACCGCTCAGCATAACATTAGTGCAAGACTGCCGTCCTTGCTGCGTTTTGCAATGATGTGGGGGGTGGGGGGGGATTTTCTCGGGCTGGGGCCTTGGAGGCTGCTTGGAGGGGGGTGCGGATTTAACGATCGGGTAATTTGCTTCGCAGCCGATGGAGATCTTTGTGGACGACGAGACGAAGCTCACCCTGCACGGCCTGCAGCAGTACTATGTGAAACTGAAAGACAATGAGAAGAACCGCAAACTCTTTGATCTGCTGGATGTTCTGGAATTCAACCAGGTAGCCACACCTCCCGCCCACGTCCCAAACTCTCGGGGGGTGGCGGGGAGGGGGAACTAGAAACAGCAATAAGGGTACGGTGGCATTGTGGTTATGTGACTGGGCTAGTAATCCGGAGGCCTGGATTAATGATGTGAGTCCAAATCCCACCGCAGCAGCTGGGGAATTTAAATTCAATTTATTAAATTAATCTGGAATTTAAAAAAAAAGGCTAGTATCAGTAATGGTGGCCATGAAACTACTAGATTATCGTAAAAACCCATCTGGTTCACTAATGTCCTTTTAGGGAAGGAAATCTGCTGCCCTTACTCGGTCTGGCCTATATGGGACTCCAGAGCCACAGCAATGACTCATAACTGCCTTCTGAAATGGCCTAGCAAGCCACTCCAGCTGTCACCAGCATCTTCTCAAGGGCAATTAAGGATGGGCAATAAATGCTGGCCTTGCCAGTGACGCCCACATCCCATGAATGAATTTTTTAAAATACTGCCGGAAATACACGGCGGATCAACCCCAACATCTCAATAAGCGAGAATACTGATTATGGCCTTTTGGGCATGTCCCCTTTTATCAGATGTATAACCAGCATTTTCTTTGCTTTTATTTGAATTGAAAAGATGATCGACTTGCGAAACATTTTGTGGGGGGCAATTTTAATCTAACTCGCTGGGCGGGAGTCCCACAGGATCGGGTGGCACGCTGGTTTTACACCCCTCCCCCGCCCAATATTGACTTTATAACGGGGAGTAAAATCGGGACAGGGAGTTAAAACTAGTGTTGGTCCCGATCCCATCAGTATCCCGACGGGAGGGTTAGGTTCAAACTGACCCCCTCGGTTGCAAGTGCATTTTTAAAATTGGGGTTTATTGAAAGTATTGATAAACGATATCAAAATCTTCCCCTGGTAGGCTAGTGGGTACAGACCAAGGGGATATCAAATTGGGTCCCTGGTCTTCGCTGGGGCGCTACAGTTGGCATCAAGGCAAGTTGGTGAGGGTTTTCTATGCCAGAACCTAGCCAATGACCCCAGGAGGAAGTGCAAGTGTATGCACATCTGGCGAGGTTAGAGCTTGACTATGCTGCCCCTACGGGTGAAGAACTTGCTGATGCCCACTGTCCAGACTCGCGGGTGAAGGACGTCCGCTCACGTTGAGGTAGCAGAGGGCTTGCCAGTGCTTGTGGAACCATAGCCCAGCAGAAGGAGAGGAATGGAGCAAACTGGTAGAGTGTTTTCACTTATTCAATGGATGCATTAACATCTGAAGGAGTAGGAAACTAAAATTATGAAGAAAATGAAAAAGTTGAATCATATATAAATTATATATATTTTTAAATACTCAATCTGGGGATCTGGGCGTCACTGGCAAGACTGCCATTTATTGCCCTATCTGTAGTTGCCTTTGAGAAGGTGGTGGTGGGCCACCTTCTTGAACTGCTACAGTCGGTGTGAAGGTGCTCCCACATTTAGAGGGCCTGGAGATCTGCATTAAAATGCAATTCAGCGCTGTTGCTGGGATTTGACGGAAACCCTCCGAGATCTCTGCACTCCTCCAATTCTGGCCTCTTGCGCGTCCCTGATTTTCATCGCTCCACCATTGGTGGCCACGTCTTCAGCTGCCTCTGGATTTCCCTTCCTACTAAACCTCGCGTCCCTGATTTTCATCGCTCCACCATTGGTGGCCACGTCTTCAGCTGCCTCTGGATTTCCCTTCCTACTAAACCTCTCTGCCTATCTCGCCTCCTTTAAGATGCTCCTTAAAACCTAGCTTTTGGTCGCCTGTCCTAATACCTCCTCACGGTGGCTTGATGTCAAATTTTGTTTGATAGTCGCTCCAGTGAATCGCCTTGGGGACGTTTCACTACGTTAAAGGCGCTATATAAATGCGAGTTGTTGTTGTTGAAGTGTAATGGGTGAGCACCTGAAATTCTCATACACCGTCCACTTGAGCTGTGGAAAACCATCCAGCACTACAATTATCGATTCTGTCCGCCCAAAGTTGGGCTGCGTCTGGGGAGAGCACTTTGAGGTGTAAATCACTCGGGTGACCTGATGGTTACAGGCCTGTCACTAATGATGGATGTAGTCTGACCTGATGAACTCAGAGCATTGCACAACACGACAGTGTAATGACTCGAGTGTGATTTATTTTTCTCTCTCTATAGCTATTGGCACCTATCGATATCTTGTATAAGATTTTGAGCGCCCATTATGCTCTAGATGTTGCAACTTTGTATAAAGCAACAATAAATTTTTGCTGAGCATTTTTTTTTAAACTGCAGGAGAAATTAAATCCAGTAACTTGTTTTCTTTTGTGACCTTGGGATAAACTGGAGAGGTGCAGAGGTAACACAAGGAGTCGAGCAGCGGCCATTCTAGAGAAATTATTAATGTGTGAGGAGAACACAAAGGGGAAAAAAATTGAGTCGCGTCCCCTTTGGGGCCGGGGTGCTACTTTTAGCGCCCCAGAAAAATTTGTGCCCCCGCGGCCGATATTGAGTGATAGCGCCCCAAGAGGGAAGCGGGGCGCTACTGGAAGCACCCCGCCTCCCTCTTGGGGCGCTGCAAGGGAATATTCTTAAAGGGAGGAGCCTTGCGCAGCGCGATCCGGGGCCCAGCTGGGCCACTGGGGATCGGAGTGCCGGCAAAAGAGCCCGGCGCTCAAGAGAAGTGCCGGGCTCATGGAGCGCAGTCGGCACTTCGCGGGGGTGGGGGGGGGGGGGCGGTTCAGGAGGCCGGGGATGGCAGCGGAGGCTGGTGCTGGCAGGCAGCCAGTAACAAAAATGGCTGCCCGGCACCTCGCCTTTAAATAGCGCCGCCCCGGCCGCAGGTAGGTCCCCCTGACCCCGTCGGAAATAGCGTCCGGCGGTAAGTCAGGGGGCACTACCGAAGATCGCAGCCAGGGGCGCTACGCATGGCACTAACCGTTACCGGCGCCGCTAACCTCCCGCTGAATTTCGTGGGAGGCGTTTGCAGCGACGCGCCTGGGCGCTAGTTGCTTCACTTCGGCGCAAAGCAACTGAATTTTTCCCCCAAAGAATTTGCAAAGGGACATGGATAGACTAAGTGAGTGGGCAGTAAGGAAGCGATGGAGTATAATGTAGGGAAATGTGAGGTTATTCACTTTGGTAGGAAGAATAGAAAAACAGAATATTTTTAAATGGTGAGAAACTTTTAAATGTTGGTGTTCAGAGAGATTTGGGTGTCCTCGTGCAAGAAACACAGAAATCTAGCATGCAGGTACAACAAGCAATAAGGAAGGCAAATGGCAAGAGGGTTGGAGTATAAGAGTAAGGAAGCCTTGCTACAATTGTACAGGGCCTTAGTGAGACCGCACCTGGAGTACTGTGCACAGTTCTGGTCTCCTCATCTAAGGAAGCATATACTTGCCTTGGAGGCGGTGCAACAAAGGTTCACTAGACTGATTTGTGGGATGAGATGGCTGTCCTATGATGAGAGATTGTGCAGAATGGGCTTTTACTCTCTGGAGTTTAGAAGAATGAGAGGTGATCTCATTGAAACATACAAGATTCTGAAGGGGATTGACAGGGTAGATGCTGAGAGGTTGTTTCCCCTGGCTGGAGTGTCTAGAACTAGGGGGCATAGTCTCAGGATAAGGGGTGGGCCATTTAAGACTGAGATGAGGAGGAATTTCTTCACTCAGAGGGTTGTGAATCTCTGGAATTCTCTGCCTCAGAGGGCTGTGAATGCTGAGTCTTTGAGTATATTCAAGGCTGAGATCGATAGATTTTTAGACTCCAGGGGAATCAAAAGATATGGAGATCGGGCGGGAAAGTGGAGTTGAAGTCGATGATCAGCCATGATCTTATTGAATGGCGGAGCAGGCTCAAGGGGCTGTGTGGCCCACTCCTGCTCCTATTTCTTATGTTCTTAACCGCTAATTGATTTTTTTTAGGACCGCTTCCTCACGAGTAGTAGCTTGGCCTTAAATTGAGACGTTAGGTTCGCCACAGCTCAAAATATATTGTGTATGGCAAAATCTAACTCTCCTTTTATAAAACAGCAGTAGAGCCATTAGTACACTCAGACAACACTGGGCGACATGTGTATTGAAAGTTTATGTCCCAAGGTTGGAAAATAGCTTGCCGCATTTCTGCGGGGATGCATTTGTACGGATTAGTGAAGTCCTTGTCGGTAGGAATATTTGGCCGGAACTCGTGTAGATGGTGAGCAGTGTTGCGATGTTCTACCGTCACCGCATTCTGTTTCCCTGCAGGTGGTGATCTTCGTAAAGTCGGTGCAGAGATGCATCGCTTTGGCACAGCTCTTGGTGGAGCAGAACTTCCCCGCTATAGCCATTCACCGAGGCATGCCGCAGGAGGAGAGGTCAGTGCAGCCACGTTCAGTGACTTAGATGGTCAGAGGAGAGTGGTCTTACACCATGGCTCAGTTAGTAAGAGAACGGAGTTTGGAACTCCTAGAACCACACAGTGCAGCAGCAGGCCATTCGACCCATCGTGCCTGTGCTGGCTCTTTCAAAGAGCTGTCCTGTTAGTCCCAATCCCCTGCTCTCTCCCCATAGCCCTGCAAAAGTTTTCTTTTCAAGTATTTATCCGATTTCCTTTTGAAAGTTACTAGTGAATCTGATTCCACCGACCTTTCAGGCAGCGCATTCCCGATCACAACAACTCGCTGCGTAAAAAATCTTTTTCCTCATCTCCGCCTCTGGTTCTTTTGCCAATTATCTTCAATCTGTGTCCTCTGGTTACTGACCCTCCTGCCACTGGAAACAGTTTCTCCTTATTTACTCCTGTGTCAGCTGTGGCTCAGTGGGTAGCACACTCGCCTCTGAGTCAGGAGGTCGTGGGTTCAAGTCCCACTCCAGGGACTTGAGCACATAAAGCTAGGCTGACACTCCCAGGGCAGTGCTGAGGGAGCGCTGCACTGTCAGAGGTGCCGTCTTTTGGATGAGACGTTAAACTGAGGCCCCGTCTGCTCTCTCAGGTGGACATAAAAGATCCCATGGCACTATTTCGAAGAAGAGCAGAGGAGTTCTCCCCAGTGTCCTGGCCAATATTTATCCCTCAACCAACATAACAAAAACAGTATCCGGTCATTATTACATTGCTGTTTGTGGGGCCTTGCTGGGTGCAAATTGGCTGCTGCGTTTCCCACATTACAACAGTGACTACACTTCAAAAGTACTTAATTGACTGTAAAGCACTTTGAGACATCCGGTGGTCGTGAAAGGCGCTATAGAAATGCAAGTCTTTTCTTATCAAAACCCTTCATAATTTTGAACAGCTCTATCAAATCTCCCCTTAACCTTCACTGCTCTGAGAGACCAACCCCAGCTTCTCTACTCAGCCATACAGAGCAGTGGGAAGAGTGCGAGAAAGGCCTCTGCAATCTTCAGCCTAGGCCTCTTCCTGAAAATAGTTGCTGGAAGATTACAGGGACCTCCCTCTTCGGGCTTCACCCCCCGCCCCTCACTCCATGCTGCAACAGGCCTTGGTGGAGCGCCACGAGATCAGGAGCTCAGACCCTGCTCCGTGACTCTGAGCATTTGCATATAACCACCCTCCTCTCCAATTTTCTCCCACTCCTTCCTCTTCTAAAGCGATTTACTACCTCAATGGGCTAAGTTCTCCTGGGTTCCATCGTCTTCCCCAACTTCGTCCAGCAGCCATTATAATGTGAATGTGGACGCTGAGCATTGGCGGGCCATCCAACTGCTGAGGGCTTCACAGCCACGCCCGATCCTGACCTCACGTGATGTCCCGCACATGCACACTTTCCAGCAAAGAGTTTACCTATTAATGACCAGAAGTAGGAGCCCTTGACTGACTCTTGTTCCCCCTCCCTAACTTAGATGCACTGAACCCAATTGTAACGTGCCTACTTCCACCTGAGCTGTGATCAGCTAACTTAAGGGACTTGTTGCATGAATCACCGTGCTTTTTTTTAAAATTCACTTCCCCGACCCCGCCCCCGCCCCCCCCCCTCCCAAGACCAAATTTAAAAAACTCAGTGAATTTGTCGAGCGTTTTATTTCCC
This sequence comes from Somniosus microcephalus, assembly GCF_052327205.1. Lineage (NCBI taxonomy): Eukaryota > Metazoa > Chordata > Chondrichthyes > Squaliformes > Somniosidae > Somniosus > Somniosus microcephalus. Next base: position 138,267,642 of record NW_028225179.1, on the reverse strand, counting down.
CAGATTATCCCGGTACCAGCAGTTCAAGGATTTCCAGCGGCGGATTCTGGTCGCCACCAATTTGTTCGGTCGCGGGATGGACATCGAGCGAGTCAACATTGTATTTAACTACGACATGCCCGAGGACTCCGACACCTACTTACACAGGGTACAGTGCCCTTTGATGTGTTTCCTTTACTGTTGTGAACTTTGTGCTCGTCGTGTTGCAACTCAGTGACTTAACATCTTTCACTTTCAGACACTCGAGCCTCGAGATTTATTCTCCAATTCTGGCCTCTTGCACATCTCCGATTTTCATCCCTCCACCGTTGGTGGCCGTGCCTTCAGCTGCCTTGCACCTAAGCTCTGGAATTCCCTCCCTAAGCCTCTCTGCCTCTCCAACTCTCTCTCCTCCTTTAAGACGCTCCTTAAAACCGACCTCTTTGACCAAGCTTTTTGATCACCTGTGCTAATATCTCCTTACATGGCTCGGTGTCAAACTTTGTTTAATAATCGCTCCTGTGAAGCGTCTTGGGACGTTTTCCTATGCTAAAGGGGCGGTGTGAATGTAAGTTGTTGTAGTGATATCAAACAAGCAAATTAATGCCACTGGTCTTTCACCTCTGAGACATGGGTTTAAATCCATTGCTGGACTGATGGAATGCAAGCTTCCCTCTGCTGGCTGTAAGGGGCTCCTGTATGAAAGAAGCTTTGGGCTACCTCAACCCAGCTCTGATTGTACAGGGCCCGACGGTCCCAAACTCAACCTTGTCCAGCTCGAGTTGGCAATCTCGCTCAGAAAGGCCACAAGGTGGCTGCGTGGGAAATGGTAGAAAAAGTAATCGGGTGGGGTGCGGGGGCATGCTCTTCTGCGATTGGGGCTGGAGCATGTGGTTGGGGCAGAGTTAAGGGGCTTCTTTCTTCACTGGGCTGTGCTTTCTCTGACCAGCGAGTCCTTGATGCTGATACTGGGTGCCTTAAATGGGAAGAGTTCCAGTCCCCAACACTAGCGTCCCTCACTTTGAGCACAAAATTTAAGTAAAAAGATAATCAAATTAACTTAACATCTCCATTAAAATAGCAAACATTAAGTCTTGTCGTATGAATGCACTCTTCGTCTTAGGCAGTCCCTTAGAGCTGAGGATGACTTGCTTCCACACTAAAAATGAGTTCTCAGGTGACTGATGAGTCCAATGCGGGACCTACACTCTGTCACAGGCGGGGCAGACGGTGGTTGAAGGGGAGGGTGGGTGGGGTGCTTGGGTTGATGTGCGCTGCTTGCGCTTGGCTTCCGCTTGCTCCCGGCGAAGAAACTCGAGGTGTTTGGCGCCTTCCCGGATGCTTCTCCTCCACTTTGTGCGGTCTTGGGCCAGGGATTCCCAGGTGTCGGTGGGGATGTTGCACTTTTTTCAAGGAGGCTTTGAGGGTGTCCTTGAAGCGTTTCCTCTGCCCACCTGGGGCTCTCTTGCCGTGTTGGAGCTCCGAGTAGAGCGCTTGTTTTGGGAGTCTCATATCGGGCATGCGGTCGATGTGGCCCATCCATCAGAGCTGATCGAGCGTGGTCAAACCACTATCATCATCAACAGTTATTTCTAGGCTCCAGTGTTGGCATCAAGCGTGAAGGTGGTGGGTAGTATCCTTAACACTGTTTCCATGGATGATCCCCTGGATTTCACATTACTCTCCCACTGGAACAGTACACCGATTGAGCGCTATTGGGACGCAGTCTGACCAAAAAGCTGGATAGCAGAGTATTAAGATGAAGCAAACAGCAGTTCCAGCCTATACCTGACTCTGCCTTACTCTGCATTCAGGACTTGGTCAGATTTTATCCCTGACTGACAGCAGAAATTTATTACTTCAACTCTGTCACGAACCACATTCTCTCCCCCCACCTCCCCAGTTCAGAGTAAATAGTCACATTGCCTCTCTACTGGATATGTGTGGGTCCACACTGATGTGCCAGCATAAGAATTAGGAGCAAGAGTCAGCCATACAGCCCCTTGAGCCTGCTCCGCCATTCAATAATATCATGGCTGATCTTCGACCTCAGCCCCACTTTCCCGCCCAATCCCCATACCCCTTGTAACAACAGAAAATGCTGGAAAAACTCAGCAGGCCAGGCAACATCCGTGGAGAGAGAAATAGAGTTGACGTTTCAGGTCAAAACTCAAGACAGGACTGATACCCCATATCCCCTGATTCCCCATAAGTCCAAAAATCTATCGATCTCAGTCTTGAATATCCCCACCGACTGTACACAGGCCTTCTAGCCCAAGCTTGTCGGTTGTCTATGACACGCCATGCTACTTGAGGGAGAGAGAGAGAGGTAAGCTGGGTCTCTGGAGCCAAGTTAGCTCCAAGATGCCATGCCTGGCGATGGGAGATTGGAAGTAACTCAGTCGCCCGTGGAAGACTCGTTACCTGAGCTTAGGAGGTTTGCAGTGTTCTGCGGCCCTGTTGTTGATTGACCAGCTAGCCTGGTACGCTGATTGGACCAGTCACTGGGGACTAGGATGCTTCACCCTCTACAAAGCGGGGCCCTAACTGGTAGAGTGGTCCTAACTGAGATTTAGATCACAGGTCACACACACATTACCCAAAGGGTCTTAGGAGTTGTAAGGCTCTTAGCGGCAGTTTAAGTTAAGTATAACACGCAATCAAGATAGACATAGTAGACATACGACCGTGACAAGCAGCTGGTATCGGTCCCGATTGGACAGACGGCTGGAGTGCGCGAACAATTCTTCCCTTCCCTTCACCGTCTGTGCTAAAAAGCTCTTTAGATATCTCTTTTACACTCTTTTTAGGGGTGGGCCTAGGGTAGATTATCAAAGATACAGTCAACAACCTTTCCAGCACACAAACAGCAGACAGCTGGAAACAAGGTCACTGCCACGGGTAAAATAAAGGAAAATCCCAAGGTGTTTTATAAGTATATTAAGGGCAAGAGCATAACCAGGGAAAGAGTAGGGACCAAAGTGGCAATCTGTGTGTAGAGCCGGAAGATGTAGATGATGTTTTAAATTAATATTTTGCATCTTTGTTCACTATGGAGAAGGACGATGTAGGCATAGAAATCAGGCAGGGGGATTGTGATATACTTGAACAAATTAGCATTGAGAGGGAGGCGGTATTAACGGGCTTAAAAGTGGATAAATCCCCAGGCCCAGACGAGATGTATCCCAGGCTGCTGTGTGAGGCAAGGGAGGAGATTGCAGGGGCTCTTGACACAAATTTTCGGAACGTCTCTGGCCACAGGGGAGGTGCCAGAGGACTGGAGGACAGCTAACGTAGTACCATTATTCAAGAAGGGTAATAGGGATAAACCAGAGAATTACAGGCCAGTGAGCCTAACATCAGTGGTAGGGAAATTATTGGAAAAAATTCTGAGGGACAGAATTAGTCGCCACTTGGAGAGGCAAGGATTAATCAAGGATAGTCAGCATGGCTTTGTCAGGGGGAGATCATGTCTGACCAATTTGATTGAATTTTTCGAGGGGTTGACTAGATGTGTGGATGAGGGTAGTGCAGTTGATGTAGTCTACATGGACTTCAATAAGGCTTTTGACAAAGTCCCACATGGGAGACTGGTCAAGAAGGTAAGAGCCCATGGGATCCAGGGCAATTTGGCATATTGGATCCAAAATTGGCTTAGTGGCAGGAGGCAGAGGGTGATGGTTGAAGGTTGTTTTTGTGACTGGAAGCCTGTGTCCAGTGGTGTACCCGCAGGGATCGGTGCTGGGTTCCTTGCTGTTTGTAGTGTACATTAATGATTTAGATATGAATGTAGGAGGCATGATCAGTAAGTTTGCAGATGACACGAAAATTGGTGGAGTGGTAAATAGCGAGGAGGGTAGCCTCAGGCTACAGGATGATATAGACGGGTTGGTCAGATGGGCAGAACAGTGGCAAATGGAATTTAACCCTGAAAAGTGTGAGGTGATGCATTTTGGGAGGACTAACAAGGCAAGGGAATACACAATGAATGGTAGGACCCTAGGAAGGACAGAGGATCAGAGGGACTTTGGTGTGCATGTACATAGATCCCTGAAGGCAGCAGGACAGGTAGATAAGGTGGTTAAAAAGGCATATGGGATACTTGCCTTCATTAGCCAAGGCATAGAATATAAGAGCAAGGAGGTTATGATGGAGCTGTACAAAACACTAGTTAGGCCACAGCTGGAATACTGTGTGCAGTTCTGGTCGCCACACTATAGGAGGGATGTGATTGCATTGCAGAGGGTTCAGAGGAGATTCACCAGGATGTTACCTGGGCTGGAGCGCTTCAGCTATGAAGAGAGACTGGACAGGCTGGGGTTGTTTTCCTTAGAGCAGAGAAGGCTGAGGGGGGGGGCCTGATTGAGGTGTACAAAATTATGAGGGGCATAGATAGGGTAGATAGAAAGGAACTTTTCCCCTTAGTAGAGGGATCAATAACCAGGGGGCATAGTTTCAAGGTAAGGGGCAGGAGGTTTCGAGGGGATTTGAGGAAAAACTTTTTCACCCAGAGGGTGGTTGGAATCTGGAACTCACTGCCTGAAAGGGTGGTAGAGGCAGGAACCCTCACAACATTCAAGAAGCATTTAGATGAGCACTTGAAACGCCATAGCATACAAGGCTACGCACTAAGTGCTGGAAAATGGGATTAGAATAGACAGGGCTTGATGGCCGGCGCGGACACGATGGGCCGAAGAGCCTCTTTCTGTGCTGTTTAACTCTGACAGTGCAGAATGTTATAACATCCGCAGGGAACCAAGAACATAAGCAAATTCTAAGCGTCAAGCCAGTTATTCTAACACCAGTCTAAAGAGACTTTTTTGTCTCAAGTTATTTCTTCCAATTCATGATTTCTTAGATAACCATACAAGACATGGGAAGCTCCCTGCTGGTAAATTGCAGGTTTTTAAAAATCTAGTTGAAATCCAGCAGTGCCCTCTGAACAATCTAGCATTGATAAAACCTGGCTCTTGCCAAGCAACACCGAGGCTGTCTGGGATTAGGTGAATGAGGTGTGTCCGAATGGAGAGTGTATGCATTCACTCTCGGTCAAAACGGAAACTCCGATCATGTGGACATCACTGGTCGCTTGGATACTTTTGTGACGGGCTTTTTTGCATGGTGTCAGACACCCAGCTGGCCTGAATGTCACCGACGCGAGGGAAACTGCCAACGCAAGTGTAAACCTAATGTCCATACCTGAAGGGGAATTCACCCAGGGTTTAAACCGGGAGTCCTCGCCGCTTCATTGTGTTAGAATGCGCACAGGCTGATTTCAGTGGGTTTCAGCTTCCACCTGCAGGTCAATGCGACGAGCGGTGCTGGCACGGAGACCCCAGGGCCGGTCCGGGGATGGTGCCAGAGTTGGCCGCTCTCGGCTGAGGCAGTGCTGTGGGCGCAACCGCAGGCCTCGAGAGCTCTGGGATGGCGAGGGGTGGGGGGGAGAACCGGCTAGGGCCTGACTCCTGACTGCTGCTCGGGTCGCGCATCCCCGGATAGTCCTAACGACTGGCTCTTTGCGTCGCAGGTGGCCAGAGCGGGCCGGTTTGGCACCAAGGGACTGGCCATCACGTTTGTGTCGGATGAGAATGACGCCAAGATCCTAAACGACGTGCAGGACCGGTTTGAAGTGAACATCAGTGAGCTGCCTGACGAGATCGACATTTCTTCATACAGTAAGTGGCGCCTGTCACCTCTGTTAATGGCACATTCCCTTCCCCTCCCCTCCAAACTGTCAGAAGGATTAAAACAACACACGGGTTTATTCCAGCAGAATTTTTCATATTGTTCGGGCTTTGGTGTTGAGCAAATACTTTGGGGTGATTTTGCCAATGGGGAGCTTTTGGAGGCGGGACCCCCACTTGTCGGGTTTTAGTCCCGCCTCCAACAATTTCTGGCCAACCCACGCTATTTTCCCTTGATTGACTTTGTTAAGCCCCGCCCAGTGGGATTAGCAGGCCAATTAAGGGAAAGCCGGTTGCAGAGCACGTCAATGTATGACGTTTCATCTGTCAAAATTTTTTGACAGATGAATTGTCATCGTTTGACAGCTCTGTGAAGCTGTCAAACAGTGACATTCTCTGCAGTTTGATGAGGTCTTGAATACAAGACCTCATCAAACTTCTTTCTTTAACAGAAATGAGATGGCCATTGCATCTGTGAATGCAACGGCCGTCTGTCATTCCCAACGCGGAGGTCCAAGACTCTCCGCATACCCACCAACTGAAGCCTGCAGGAAGAAACAAAGGTAAGTACACTTTTAATAACACTATGCACTTACCTCAGATACTCACCGCTACACTCTTGCACACATAACTTACCTTCACTCCACACTTTTGCACCCTCCCAACCCCCGCAGACCCAGTACTCGCCTCGCTGACCTGGCGGGTTTCGGAGCCTTTGGGAAGCCCACACTTGTGAGGGCAAAAAGGGGATAATCCTATTTTCTGCCTGTTAACAGGCAGTTAATAGGCTTTAATCCCTTCCCGCCTCCAAGGAGATGGGACCCGACGCGGGACGGCTACCTGCCTCCTAGGAAGATGGCATGGAGGCGGGCTGGGCACCCGCCCCCAAATTCTGCCATTTTCCCGGCAGACCCGCCTCCCCAGGGCTGGCGAAATCGCCCCCATAGGATGTCAGTTGGCTCAGTTTGATGGCCATCGAACCTCTGGCTGCACAGAATCACAGCACAGAAACAGGCCATTCGGCCCAACTGGTCCGTGCCAGTGTTTGTGCTCCACACGAGCCTCCTCCCACCCTTTTCATCTCACCCCATCAACATATCCTTTTTTTCCCCTCGTGCTTATCAAGCTTCCCCTTAAATCGATCTATGCTCTTCACCTCAACTACTCCATGTGGGTAGCGATCACCATCTATTCACTCTGGGTAAAGATGTTTACTCTAAATCGGTGTCCTCTGCTTACCGACTCTCCTATCATAGAAATTTACAGCACGGAAGGGAGGCCATTTCGGCCCATCCTGTCCGTGCCGGCCGACAAAGAGCTATCCAGTCTAATCCCACTTTCCAGCTCTTGATCCGTAGCCTTGTAGGTTACAGCACTTCAAGTGCACATCCAAGCACTTTTTAAATGTGGTGAGGGTTTCTGCCTCTACCACCCTTTCAGGCAGTGAGTTCCAGACCCCCACCACCCTCTGGGTGAAGAAATTTCCCCTCAAATCCCCTCTAAACCTCCGACCAATTACTTTACCTGCCAATGGAAACAGTTTCTCCTTATTTACTCTATCAAAACCCTTCATAATTTTGAACACCTCCATTCTCCTCTTAACCTTTTCAGCTCTAAGGAGAACAATCGCAGCTTCTCTAGTCTCTCCACATAGTTGTAGAATCAATTTTGCAGCTTGATGGGATTTGAACTCACGATGTCGAGTTGCTAGTCCAACACCATAGCCAGTCCATGACCATTGTAGCGGAACCGATTTGTGGATCTGTGGCTTTTACAATTCTTTTTATTTTGAGTCAGGGGCTTGAGCACAAAATCCAGACTGACTCGCCCAGTGAAGTGCTGAGGGAGTGCTGCCCTGTCGGAGATGCCGGCTTTCGGATAAGACGTGAAACCGAGGCCCCATCTGATCTCTCAGATGGACGTAAAAGATCCCATGCCACTGTTTCGAAGAAGAGCAGTGGCGGGTCCCGGTGGAGAGAAATCTAGAATGCTAAAGAGAAAAGACAGGAAGCAGTGCAGGAAAGTGATTGGGGTAAGGAGAACCAGGTTGTGTCAGGAAGGGACAGGGCGTACAAACAAAAGGGTGCACTAACAAATAGGGTCTGGGAAAGAAAAAAATGGTAATAAGGCAAATAGGGCCATAGTACAAAAAAAGTTTAAGATGTCTAAAAATGTTAAAAAGACAAATCTAAAGGCACTATCTGAATGCACGAAGCATTTGTAATAAGGTAGACGAATTAACAGCACAAATAGATGTAAATGGATACGATATAATTGCGTTTACGGAGACATGGCTGCAGGGTGACCAAGGCTGGGAGCTGAATATCCAAGGATATTCGATATTTAGGAAGGACAGGCAAAAAGGAAAAGGAGGTGGGGTGGCCTTGTTCGTAAAGGATGAAATCAGAGTAATAGTGAGGAAGGATATTGGCTCAGAAAATCAAGATGTAGAATCAGTCTGGGTGAGCTAAGAAGCACCAAGGGGCAGAAAACATTGGTGGGGGTTGTCTATAGGCCTCCAAACAGTAGTGGTAATGTAGGGGATGGCATCAAACAGGAAATCAGAACTTGCAGCACTCCGTTCTCTCCAATCCAACCCCAACATTATCATTAAACCTGCTGATAAGGGTGGTGCTGTTGTTGTTTGGCGAACCGACCTCTACCGTGCGGAAGCTGAACGCCAACTCTCCAACACCACCTCCTACCTCCGCCTGGACGATGACCCCACTAGCAAACATCAAGCCATTGTTTCCAAGACTGTCACTGACCTCATCTCCTCTGGAGATCTTCCCTCCATGGCCGCCAACCTCATAGTCCCCCAACCCCGCACAGCCCACTTCTACCTCCTTCCCAAGATCCACAAACAGGACTGCCCTGATAGACCCATCGTTTCAGCCTGTTCTTGCCCCATGGAACTTATCTCTTCCTGTCTCGACTCTATTTTTTCTCCCCTTGTCCAGTCTCTTCCCACCTACATTCGCTACTCTTCTGACGCCCTCCGTTACTTTAACAGTTTCCTGGCCCCAACCATATCCTTTTCACTGTGGACGTCCAATCCCTCTACACCTCCATCCCCCACCAGGATGGCCTGAGGGCACTCCGTTTCTTCCTTGAACAGAGGCCCAACCAGTCCCCATCCACCACCACCCTCCTCCGCCTGGCTGAACTTGTTCTCACCTTGAACAACTTCTCCTCTGACTCCACTCACTTCCTTCAAATTAAAGGTGTTGCTATGGGAACCCGCATGGGCCCTAGCTATGCCTGCCTTTTCGTGGGATATGTGGAACATTCTTTTTCCAGTCCTACTCAGGTCCCATCCCTCACCTCTTTTTCCGATACATTGATGACTGTATTGGTGCCGTTTCCTGCTCTCGCCCTGAACTAGATAAGTTCATTCACTTTATTTCCAATTTCCACCCTTCCCTCACCTTCACATGGTCCATCTCCGACCCTTCCCTTCCTTGACTTCTCCGTCTTCATTTCTGGCGATCGGCTTTCGACAAACATCCACTACAAGCCCACTGACTCCCACAGCTACCTGGACTACACTTCTTCCCACCCCGCTTCCTGTAAGGACTCTATTCCATTCTCCCAGTTGCTCCGTCTCCGCCGCGTATGTTGTGACGATGCCACCTTCCATACCAGTGCTTCCGACATGTCTTCCTTTTTCCTCACCCGAGGATTCCCCTCTACCGTGGTTGACACGGCCCTTGACCGTGTCCGTTCCATTTCCTGCACTTCTGCTCTCACCCCTTCCCCTCCCTCCCAGAACCACGATAGTATTCCCCTTGTCCTCACCTTTCACCCCACCAGCCTCCACATTCAACGGATCATCCTCTGCCATTTCCGCCACTTCCAACGTGATTCCACCACTAAACACATCTTCCCCTCACTTCCCCTTTCAGCATTCCGAAGGGACCGCTCCCTGGTCCACTCCTCAATCACCCCCAACAACCCTGCTCCTTCACCTGGCACCTTCCCGTGCAAGCGCAGGAGGTGCAACACATGCCCTTTTACCTCCTCCCTTCCCACTGTCCAGGGCCCCAAACACCCCTTCCAGGTGAAACAGCGATTTACTTGTACTTCTTGGAATTTAATATACTGTATTCGCTGCTCACGATGTGGTCTCCTCTACATTGGGGAGACCAAACGCAGATTGGGCGACCGCTTTCTGGAACACCTCCGTTCAGTCTGTAAGGGTGACCCCGAGCTTCCGGTCGCCTGTCACTTTAATTCTCTGCTTCACTCCCACTCTGATCTCTCTGTCCTCGGGCTATTGCATTGTTCCAATGAAGCTCAACGTAAGCTCGAGGAACGACACCTCATCTTTCGATTAGGCACTTTGCAGCCTTCCGGACTCAATATCGAGTTCAACAATTTCAGATAATAATCCCTGCCCCCATTTTTCATGCTGTATGATTTTGCCATTTCCATTTGCAACATTTTCACAGTATGTTCTTTCAATTCCTTCCTCCCCTCCTAACGCCCCCCCCCCCCCCACGTCTCTGCACCTGCTTAATATCTGTTACATTTCCAGCTTTTTCCAGTTCTGATGAAGGGTCCCAGACCTGAAACGTTAACTCTGTTTCTCTCTCCACGGATGCTGCCTGGCCTGCTGAGTATTTCCAGCCTTTTCTGTTGTTATTTTAGGAAATCAGAGATGCAAGTAACAAGGGTATTACAGTAATCATGGGTGACTTTAATCTACATATAGACTGGCCAAACCAAATTAGCAATAATACTGTGGAGGATGAATTCCTGGAGTGTGTACGAGATGGTTTTTAGAGCAGTACGTTGAGGAGCCAACTCATGAACAGGCTATCCTAGATTGTGTATTGTGCAATGAGAAGGGGTTAATTAATAATCTTGTTGTGCGGGATCCTTTAGGGAAGAGCGACCATAACATGATAAAATTCTTCATTAAGATGGAAAGTGAAGAAGTCCAATCCGAAACTAGGGTCCTAAATCTAAACAAAGGAAACTACGATGGTATGAGGAGTGAGTTGGCTATGATAGATTGGGGAGCTTCATTAAAAGGCATGACGGTGGATAGGCAATGGTTAACATTTAAGGAACAAATGCCTGAATTGCAACAGTTGTACATTCCTTTCTGGCGCAAAAACACAAAAGTAAAAGTGGCCCAACCATGGCTAACAAAAGAAATTAAGGATAGTATTCGATCCAAAGAGGAGTCATATAAAGTTGCCAGAAAAAGTAGCAAGCCTGAGGATTGGGATCAGTTTAGAGTTCAGCAAAAGAGGACCAAGAGATTAATTGAGAGGAAAAATAGAATATGAGAGTAAACTTGCAAGGAACATAAAAGCGGATTGTAAAAGCTTCTACAAGTATGTAAAAAGAAAAAGATTAGTGAAGACAAATGTAGGTCCCTTACAGTCAGAAACGGGAGAATTTATAATGGGGAATAAGGAAATGGCAAAGTAATTAAACAAATACTTTGGTTCTGTCTTCACGGAAGAGGACACAAATAACTTCCCAGAAATGCTAGGGAACCAAGGATCTAGTGAGAAGGAGGAATTAAAGGAAATTAGTATTAGTAAAAAAATAGTGCTGGAGAAATTAATGGGACTGAAAGCTGATAAATCCCCAGGGCCTGATAATCTACATCCCAGAGTACTAAAAGAGGTAGCCATGGAAATAGTGGATGCATTGGTTGTCATCATCCAAAATTCTATAGATTATGGAACAGTTCCTGCAGATTGGAGGATGGCAAATGTAACCACACTATTTAAAAAAGGAGGGAGAGAGAAAACAGTGAACTACAGACCGGTTAGCCTAACATCAGTAGCAGGGAAAATACTAGTCTATTATAAAGGATGTGATAACAAGACACTTAGAAAATATCAACGGGATTAGACAAAGTCAACATGGATTTATGAAAGGGAAATCGTGTTTGACAAACCTACTGGAGTTTTTTGAGGATGTAACTGGTAGAATAGATAAGGGAGAACCAGTGGATGTATGTGGTGTATTTGGATTTTCGGAAGGCTTTTGATAAAGTCCCACATAAGAGGTTAGTGTGCAAAATTAAAGCACATGGGATTGGGGGTAATATACTGGCATGGATTGAAAATTGGTTAACAGACAGGAAACAGAGAGTAGGAATAAATGGGTCTTTTTCGGGGTGGCTAGCGGGGTACCGCAGAGATCAGTGCTTGGGCCTCAGCTATTCACAATGTATATCAATGATTTGGATGAGGGAACCAAATGTAATATTTCCAAGTTTGCTGACGACACAAAACTAGGTGGGGTTGTGAGGAGGATGCAAAGAGGCTTCAAGTCGATTTAGACAAGTTGAGTGAGTGGGCAAATACATGGCAGATGCAGTATAACGTGGATAAATGTGAAGTTATCCACTTCGGTAGGAAAAACAGAAAGGTAGAGTATTATTTAAATGGTGATAGATTGGGAAATGCTGATGTACAAAGGGACCTGGGTGTCCTTGTACACCAGTCACTGAAAGCAAACATGCAGGTGCAGCAAGCAGTTAGGAGGGCAAATGGTATGCTGGCCTTCATTGCAAGAGGATTTGAGTACAGGAGCAAGGATGTCTTACTACAGTTGCACCAGGCCTTGGTGAGACCGCACCTGGAGTATTGTGTGCAGTTTTGGTCTCCTTACCTAAGAAAGGATATACTTGCCATAGAGGGAGTGCAGCGAAGATTCACCAGACTGATTCCTGGGATGGCAGGACTGTCTTATGAGGAGAGATTGGGTCGACTAGGCCTGTATTCACTAGAGTTTAGAAGAATGAGGGGGGATCTCATTGAAACGTATAAGATTCTGACAGAGCTAGACAGACTGGATGCAGGGAGGATGTTTCCCCTGGCTTTGGGGGGGGTGGTGTCTAGAACGAGGGGTCACAGTCTCAGGATACGGGGTGGGACATTTAGGACTGAGATGAGGAGAAATTTCTCCACTCAGAGGGTGGTGAACCTGTGGAATTCTCTACCACAGAAGGCTGTGGAGGCCAAGTCACTGAATATATTTAAGAAGGAGATAGATAGATTTCTAAACAAAAAAGGCATCAAGGAGTATGGGGAGCGAGCAGGAATATGGTATTGAGATATAATTGGCTGTAAAGCGCTTTGGGACGTCCTGAGCTGGCGAAAGGCGCGGTATAAATGGGCGTTCCTCCTTTTATGTTTGGAGACACCCTCGTGAGTTTGCCTGAAGGCCTAACAGGTCATAGCATCTTATGCTCTCTTACTGAGACCAGAAAGTTTGAGGCTCGATACCCGGTCCATGGTGTTAGCCGACCTCAGCTCAGGTAGCGTTTGGGGGAGAGAAGGGAGGGGTGAAAATACAGTGTGTGCACAAAGTGTGTTGAATATCAAACTGTATTTAATTCTCATTCTCTCTCTCTCTCGTGTTCCAGTTGAACAGAGCAGATAGACCGAGGACGACATGTCAAGCTTTTATTCCCGTCGATTGATGACGCCCCCCTCAAGTCCCGACTCTGCGGACAGCACCATTTTACATTGATGCACACTCACCGGCATTGACAGTGGAAATGGCTGAATGTAAATACCAGGCGTTTTGCTGCGCTTGACAGCAAGTGACACTATTCCGTTATATAGACAATTTTTAGAATTATTTTCCTCTTTCCTTTATCTTTGGTGAACTGTGTTTGCATGGATATTATGATTGTTGCAATCCCACAACGCCAGCCCCCCCCCCCCCCCCCACCTGGTACAGTGTATTTGAGTAGAGAATGTGTTCCAATGATGATTCTAATTAAAAAAAAAAAATCAGTCCTTGGTACCGGGAGCTGCGTACGTTGTCAGTCTTCTGTTTCCTTCCCCCGCCCACCCTCTCCTGAAATGGTTGACGCGATGCCGAGGTGTAGTTTCCACAGGCCCGCCCCTTCTCCGTGTGCGTACTGAAACCGTGCGTGTCTGCTGGCTACTCGAGTGCGGAGGGAATCGTAGCCACCCGTGATTCTGCTCCCTCAACCCGCATCCACCCGCGCACTTCCCAGCAGGGGTCAGGAGCGAGCGTCCTGGCCGATTTTTTTTTTTTTTTTTTTTTTTTTGCTCCCTTTTCGGACCCAGCCTTGCTAAGGCCAGTTGGAGCCCCCTAACTGCTCACTGCCGTGGCTGAATTCAACTAAGGCGGTTCATTGTAACCTAATCCACCCAGAGGGAAGCTGACGGGATCGGGCGCGGGACGCTCGTTTTACATCTCCGTCCCGATGTTACTCCCCACTGAGAGACGGAAGAGGAGGAAATAATACAGCAATACAGAGACAGGTACCAGACCATATTGTCTCACTTGATTTGTGCAATGCTACAGAAAATTGGCGAGTGTGTGTGTGCATATATCACACACCTGAGAATGAGTTATCGGCTGGAATCTAATTGGGGGCGTCAGATTGTGTTTTATATACAGCAATGGATTCCCAGGACTGAGTTACAGGTTGGAATCTAAGCGAGGGGGTCAGGTGGTTTATATTGTAGAATAATGGATACCCGGGAGTGAGTTACAGGCTGGAATCTAATTGAGGGGTTCAGATGGTTTATATGTAGAATAATGGATACCTGGGAGTGAGTCACAGGCTGGAATCTAATCGATGGGTTCAGATGGTTTATATTATATAGAATAATGGAAACCTGGGAGTGAGTTACAGGCTGGAATCTAATCAAGGGGTTCAGATGGTTTATATATAGAATAATGGATACCTGGGAGTGAGTTACAGGCTGCAACCTGATCGAGTGGTTCAGATGGTTTATATATAGAATAATAATGTATACCCAGGAGTGAGTTACAGGCTGGAATCTAATTGAGAGGTTCAGATGGTTTATATATAGAATAATGGATACCTGGGAGTGAGTTGCAGACTGGTATCTAATCGATGGTTCAGATGGTTTACGTATAAAATAATGGATACCTGGGAGTGAGTTACAGGCTGGAATCTAATCGAAGGGTTCAGATAGCTTATATATAGAATAATGGATACCTTGGGTTGAGTTACAGGCTGCAAGCTGATCGAGGGGTTCAGGTGGTTTATAGAATAACTAGCTGGAGTGCCCGGCGGTGCCGAGGGAACTCAAGAACCCTGTGGCATGTTTATAAAACTGTTTTTTAAACTGTTGGGATTGAAGAACTCTTCCTAAGCACCCAGGAGTGATATTACATTATTCACAAAGTTTCAGTGTATGAGTTGAATAGGGAAATAAAAGATTCTATCTGAGGCATTTAGAGGTCAGTTTAGAAATCAACAGTGAACATTTATATTCCAATAATGTAGAACAATAGAACATTTGACAATATGCTGGAGTTACAACCAAAGACTGAGTGAATACTCCCTCTGGTAAAGGTTTGCAAACCCAATAGGGTTGGTATTGTACAGAGTGATTTTGTAATCAATAAATGTATTCAACATTACACTGTTATATGTGTAATCTTGTAGTAGGTATGCAGCCTCTCAGATCTTGGAGAGTGCTGTTGAGTGCTTCAAGTGCCCTCTTGTGGGCCTTTGTACACTCATCCCACACAATGAGTTTAGACTTTTGAAGCAGCTCAGCAGCAGCAGTTCCTTTGGTAATGTGACACACTGGGTGTTGTTGTCTTGTCAGATCCAGAGGGAGAGCAAAGGTTGAGTGGGCAGTGCAACCTCCTTGGAGAAGAGTTGCAGCGATTCCTGATGAGGCAACAGCCAGTGCAATGAATCTCTTAGAGCGAAGGATGGCCACAAAGAGATTTCGTAGCCTTTTGGGGGAGTAAAACAGAGCAGCTTCTGTCATCATTGCATGCCAATGAATGTCATCCTGAATGAGTCCTCTCCTGCGGCAAGCTTTTATAAAGGAGGTACAGAGATGGCCAGTGAGAGTTTTGAGGTGATTAAATGATGTTGGGCCAGCAACCTCAGAGGAGTAGACGAAGGTGAAAGCACTCTGCGTTATTGGAGAGCCCGTTGATAGACAACATTTTCTGTTTTTCCTGAGTGTTAAAATAAACAGATTTCTTGACGCACCAACTCTTGAACATGCCACATACAACTGGCCATGTGAAAAACAGGGCGTGAGTAAGTTGATGCCAGCAACCTTCAAAGTCTGCCCCTGTGCCTTGTTGATTGACATTGCAAAAGAAATTGTCACAGGAAACTGTTGCCTTTTGAATTGAAATGACAAGTCAGTTGGTATCATTGGAATTCGAGGAATGAGAACATCCTCCCCTCTGGCGCAGCCTGAGATGATGGTAGCCTCAATGAGATTTGGCATGAGCTTTTTGACTGTCAGTCTGGTTCCATTGCACAACTTTGGTGGAGATATGTTTCTTAGGAGCATGATGGGGGTGCCTTCCTTCAGTACCAGTTTGTGAGGAGGCGTTCCTGAAGGCTGCAATGAGTTGAGGAACTCAGTGGGGTAATGTACCGCATCAGCACTGTCACAAACAGTATCAACGCTTTTATAAATTTGCTCTTGGCCAGGGAGTTTTTGAAGAAGTAGCATGTTTATGTTTTTGACAGTATCATTCCTGGGTGCAAGTATTGACCGTTCACACAGCCACTTGAGATCTTTGAAGTGATTCAGGAGGTTTGGATACACGTTTGAGATCAAGTCATCAACTGTTTTTACTTGACTGCCAAAGCCTGGAGGAATTGTGATTTGTCCACTGCTGTCAATGGGCAACTTCCCTTCTCCCAATTGTAGCAAAAGTTGCGCAAAGGATTCTGACATCTCGTCACCATGCATAAGAACACGCATGTTTGTGGTCAAATGGACTGTTTGCACATGTGGCCACAGATGGGATGCCTTGAGACATGCCTTGAGTTCATCTGCTGGAGTTCCTCTGGGGACAACTGGCAGGATTTGGCGGAATTCACCTGCCAGCAACAGGGTGATGCCACCCATCAGGATATCGTTGCCTCTCAGATCTTGAAGAGTTCTGTTGAGTGCTTCAAGTGCCCTCTTGTGGGCCATTGTACACTCATCCCACACAATGAGTCTACACTTTTGAAGCAACTCAGCAGCAGCAGTTCCTTTGCTAATGTTACACACTGGTTGTTCTTGTGTTGTCAGATCCAGAGGGAGAACAAAGGTTGAGTGGGCAGTGCGACCTCCTTGCAGAAGAGTTGTAGCGATTCCTGATGAGGCAACAGCCAGTGCAATGTATCCCTTAGAGCGAACCATGGCCAGTAAAAGATTGATCAGGAATGTCTTTCCTGTTCCACCAGGTGCATCGAGGAAGATAATGCCACCTGCATTGTTTTCCACCATATCCACAACCAACCTGTATGTCTCTTTCTGGTCTGGAACCAATTTTGGTTCAGTGACGGTGGCAAAGGTGGTCAGTTCCTCAACATTGTAGGTGGTTTCCCTGAGGACCCCTCTGCTGAGACCTGGAGAATCAATCCTATTGGGAGATGGAAGGTTCAACTGAGTCACAGACTTGCCAGCCAATGCCAAAGTCTTGTCCTCCAAAAGGATCAATACCTGACTGAACATTGCATCAGTGAAGTTCAGCTCCATGGTGGGGTTGGCTGTCCTGAGTTGGTGTAAGATGCCTTCTGTGAGGCTGTCTTTGTGATCTTCCCACAACTGCATCGGGTTGGAAGGGCTGCAGAGCGCAATTATAATGGCAAAGAGATTTCGTAGCCTATTGGTGGAGTAAGACAGAGCTGCTTCTGTCATCGTTGCATGCCAATGAATGTCATCCTCAATGAGTCCTCTCCTGCGGCAAGCTTCTTGAAAGGAGTCACAGAGATGGCCAGTTTCAGTCTTGAGGTCATTAAAAAGATGTAGGGCCAGCAAAGTCATGGAGGAGTAGACGAAGGTGAAAGCACTGTGTGTTGTTTGGATGGACCGTGTAGACTCTGCCAAGTGCATCTGATGAGTACACCCCTGTATGACCAGGAACTTCCTTCTGACCGGGTCCAGGGCGCCGAGCCCGCCATGTCTTGTTTGGCTGCCAGGTGTAGTACTTGGGCACCTGATGATACAGAAGTGTCTTGGCAAAGTCATTCGTTTGGCACAACTCAAAGAATGCTGTAAGTTTTGTCCTTGGAGGTTCCTCGGCACATTGGCTGGCATGTCCTGGTCGGAATAAAACCCTTTCTCCATTTTTCAAGTGAACATCCAATTTAGTGACAGTGGGGTAATGCTTGTGGATGTCAAATCCAAAAGTTCACCAGGCTGCCTCATTGCTGCAGATGTAACGGCCCATCAGATGTGTGGTGATCTCATCATTTTTATTCTGCTCTCCAGCCTGTTGAAGATCAAAGACAGCTTGGTCACTGCCCTTATGGATGTACTTGCACACATATTTGATAGACTTAACTGAGTGGCAGTACTCCACATTGATGTGACATTTGAAGAGCCTGGATAGGAGTGGACAATAAGGAACAATCCAACAGTTGTCAACTTCCAATGTCTGTCTTTGCTGTCTTGTCTGATTTGACTGACCAGGTTGACCAGAGTCGCTAGATTGCTGATTCCGCATTCGTATTTCAGTGCAGAAACCTCCACTCTCTTTGCCACTTCTCCTGTACAAAGGATAGCCATCATCCCCATGCTGAGTTTCTTCGCAGAGTGGCTTTGGGTACCCTTTTGTACAGGCATTCTTTTTCATGCAGGGAGAAGAAGGGTTGTGTCGCCCACAAGGACCATGAATCATATTCTTTACAACAACATCAAAGAGGATTGGATCTGTGTCCTTATCGGGTAGCTCTGCAGAGATGAAGGAATCAACTTGATTGGGGTGAATCTTTGCCTGAAGCCAGAGTAAAAGATGAACATGAGGAAGTTCTCTCCTCTGCCACTCAATGCTGTACATGTAGCAATGGTGTGCACTAAAAAGTCTGCCCACAGTCAGGAGTTTGATCAGTTTTTTAACTTTGAGGTTGAAGACCCGTGCTATGAGGTCATGCCTTTCAGTACCAGCTTTGGGTGGGAACTCCTGCCATTGGGGATTGCAAGTCATGGTGATGGAGGTCAGGTCTTCCATAGTTTCTGACATAGGTCATGGCATCTTGCGTGTGCTCATGCATGTACCTAGGACCTCCAACAAAGGTGGATGGCAGGATGACCATTTGACCAATGTCCTCAGTGTTGCCATCATTGGCCACAGCATCTCGCAAGTGTATGTAGTCTGTGACTCTCAACTGATTTTGGTTATGCCGGAACCAATTAAGCCGCTCTCCTTCCATTTTTGCATACATGTCAGTGAGGAACTGGTGGAGAAGTCCTCCACACTGAAGCAGGTGGTTTGAAGCAGTTTGTCGTTCCATCAGCCTATATGCATAGAATTCCATGGCAGAAACCATCTTTTGCCTTTGGGCTGTAGGTGGCACACCAGTTTCGGGGTCAACATGTGGGATCTTGTTATAGGCATCGTATCCATCTTCCCCATGGCAAAACAAAAGCGGGTATTGCAGAGGATCATATGACCTGTGAAGCTCAGAAATTCTTTTGAGTGGACCACCTCTCAGATGCAAGACAATGTCCCGTTGTTCAAATTCTTGGCCCACAATGACAATGGCAACTTCATTGGTGGTCGGAGCATTGAAACGTCGCTCATGTTCACCTGCAGGAGTCTTGTCAGCTTTGATGACAACTTTGAGGTCTTCATTTGTAGTTTTTTCGATGGTTGTTTTCAAACTCTTTACATATGGGTTTTGCTGATGAAGCATCTCCTGTAACCCAAGCAAAGTTTGAATCTTGATTTGGTGGTGTTGTGCGGGGAGAACGGCAGCTTCCCTGCGGCGATTGGCTTGCTGCTCGTCATCGCCCAAGAAGTAGATTTGAAGAAACTGAGGTCTTTTGTTTGATAGAGGAAGTAGGGAGCCAGCTGTATGGTACACCTGTCCATGAACTTTAAAAGTTGGGCAAAATCCTGATTCACGCACTCTGTTTGCATCGAAAGAGGTCATTGCAAAGCAGTTGTTGTACTTTCTGATGTGAGTGAGGAAATGTGTTGAAGCTGGAGTTTGGCCAAACAGAAGTGAGTGTAGGGGTTCAGGTGGGGCTGTTAGTGTTGGAAGTTTAACCTTTCCTCCATTGCAGCATATCCCAGCAATTTCCCCTTCCCACTTCAGAGCGCCACAGTGAGGGCAAATGATGGTCATCTTGCCAATGATGACTGGGGTCGGCTTCATATGTGATGGTGGGTCTATAGGAGAAGGCTGCTCCGAGCCAATGACTCCAAATGTCAGCTCTGGCAATGCCCCTGCGTCTATTGGCGGCCTGGCGACGTGGCTGAGTCTGGTCAGGAGTCTCTGAGGCTCTGGCTTGGGTATGTCTCGCCTGCTCAGCAGCTTGACGCCCCTGAGTGTGGCCAGGAGTCTCTGAGGCTCTGGCTTGGGCATGTCTCGCCTGCTCAGCAGCTTGACGTGCCTGAGTTTGGTCAGTAGTCTCTGAGGCTCTGGCTTGGGTATGTCTCGCCTGGTCAGCAGCTTGACGTGCCTGAGTTTGGTCAGTAGTCTCTGAGGCTCTGGCTTGGGCATGTCTCGCCTGCTCAGCAGCTTGACGTGCCTGAGTGTGGTCAGGAGTCTCTGAGGCTCTGGCTTGGTTATGTCTCGCCTGGTCAGCAGCTTGACGTGCCCGAGTCTGGTCAGGAGTCTTTGAGGCTCTGCGAGCCTTTTTTCGGTATGCATCAGAAGTGCTGCGGCCAACTCTGCTATGTTTTCTTGGGGGCATGCTGTAATGAAAAAAGACAAAATAATTTTTATATATATATAAATGTGTCTGTGAAGGAGAGAGAGAGGGGGAAGGAGAGAGAGAGAGATGGCGTTGTTGGGGCCCACATTGAAGTGCCGCCATGATCAAAGATGGTGTCACGAGGAAATTGTCGTGCCGCCAGGATCACAGAATCACAGAAACCCCACAGTGCAGATAGAGGCCGTTTCGGCCCATCGAGCCTGCACTGACACATATCCCACCCGATCCCCGTAACCCCTACACCAACACATATCCCACCCTATCCCCGTAACCCCACGTATTTAATCCCCCTAACACTAAGGGTCAATTTATCATAGCCAATCAACCTAACCCGCACATCTTTGGACTGTGGGAGGAAACCGGAGCACCCGGAGAAAACTCACGCAAACACGGGGAGAATGTGCAAACTCCACACAGACAGTCACCCGAGGCAGGATTCGAACCCGGGTCCCTGGCGCTGTGAGGCAACAGTGCTAACATGGCACTGTTGTTTCCCCACATTGAATTGCTGCCATGATCAAAGATAGCGGCGAGCGATCTGGCCGGGCTCACGGGCTCGGGGCTCGAGTTGCAGGCTTGAACTCCTACACACCCACCACCTGGAAAGTCCTATTTGCACTTACCAAAAGAAAAAAAAGAGCTTAGCACACTGGATTATTAGCTGTTACTCTCCCGTGTCTAATTTTTTTTTTTTTAAATCTTTGAAATAACTTTAATGGTAGCAAATTTGTACAGATTAATCTTTCTTTGCAGCTGTCTTTCTCATTGCTGCCAGCACATTGCTGAGTTCTTCTCTCTTCCTCTTGGCACCGATGTGGGTACCAACTCGCTTTTTGATGAGAGACCTTCAGCAATTCCATTGCACGCCTTTCATAGGGGGCAAAACCACATACCTCACGGATCAGATCTCTGACAAACTTGGTGTGCTTGGTCAGGCGCCCTCTTGTGCGGCACTGCCTTGGGCTGGTCTCATTCTTGGTGACGGGGTGTGTCGCCTGCTGCGCGCGCACCCTGTGCCTGTCCCGTGTGTGCGTGACATCCCTTCCGGCCGAATCCGTCGCCCCGGTGACGCCAGCTTCCGCTCGGCTCCGCCCCGCCAGCCATTACCAAGATGGCGGCGGTGGCTCCGTTCCGCCCCGCCAACCTTTACCAAAATGGCTCCGTTGGCTCCGTCCCGTCCGCCTTTACCAAGATGGCGACGGTGGCTGTGGTCTGCTCCGTCCTGCCCGCCTTTACCAAGATGGCGGCGATCGCGGGCCGCTGGTTTGGAATCGGGCCCAGCGGGACGGGCGGTGCCTAGCTCGGGCGTGGCTGGCGAGGAGAAGCCGAGGCCTGAGGCCTGCAGGCAGCAACCACATAAATACTGTGGCTACAGGAACAGGTCAGAGGCTGGGTATTCTGCAGCGAGTGTCTCACCTCCTGACTCCCCAAAGCCTTTCCACCACCTACAAGGCACAAGTCAACACCATCCAGGACAAAGCAGCCCACTTGATTGGCACCCCATCCACCACCTTAAACATTCACTCCTTCCACCACTGGTGCACCGTGTCTGCAGTGTGTACCATCTACAAGATGCACCGCAGCAACTCACCAAGGCTTCTTCGGCAGCACCTCCCAAACCTGCGACCGCTACCACCTAGAAGGACAAGAGCAGCATGGGAACACCGCCACCTCCAATTTCCCTTTGAAGTCACACACCATCCTGACTTAGAAGTATGTCGCTGATTCTTCATCGTCGCTGGGTCAAAATCCTGGAACTCCCTCTCTAACAGCACTGTGGGAGTACCTTCACCACACGGACTGCAGCGGTTCACCACCACCTTCTCAAGGGCAATTAGGGATGGGCAATAAATGCTGGCCTTGCCAGCGACGCCCACATCCCGTGAATACATTTTTTTAGAAAAAGCATTTAATGGAAACAAAAGTCTTGGTGCCATTTAAAAAGGTGGCTGGGTTATGTGAAGGGGGCGGTGGTATGTAGGTTTTTCTAGGTGGATGAGGTAAGATGCCGTTTCTCATCCGTACTGATTTTGTGAATAGTCTGGGTTTGGGATTCGGAGTTGTGTCTGGGTAAACTTGAGGTCATCCAAAATTCTGCTGCCCGTGTCCTAACTCGCACCTAGTCCCGTTCACCCATCACCCCTGTGCTCGCTGACCTACACTGGTTAAGCAACGCCTTGATTTAAAATTCTCATCCTTGTTTTCAAAACCCTCCATGGCCTCACCCTCTCTATCTCTGTAACCTCCTCCAGTCCTACAACCCCCCGAGAGATCTGCGCTGGTCCAATTCTGCTCTCTTGAACATCCCGATTTCAATCGCTCTACCATTGGCGGCCGTGCCTTCGGCTGCCTGGGCCCTAAGCTCTGGAATTCCCTCCCTAACCCTCTCCGCCTCGCTACCTCTCTTTCCTCCTTTAGGACGCTCCTTAAAACCTACCTCTTTGACTAAGCTTTTGGTCATCTGCCCTAATATCTCCTTATATGTGGCTCGGTGTCAAATTTTGTTTGATAATTGCTCCTGTGAAGCGCCTTGGAACCAATGTTCCTTCTTAGTTTTTTTTGGTGCGTGGTCCGTTTACGTGGCTGCATGGCCCGTTCAAATTTTTGCGCTTGTGCAGTTTCTCCCATCTAAAAGCCAATGAGCGGCCTGCGCGGGCCCACCAGACCGCTGCACAGCCACACAGCTTAGTGGGAACGCTGCTTCGGGACGTTTTACTATGTTAAAGGCGCAATATAAATACAAATTGTTGTTGCGTTGGGACTTTGGCACGACGGGTTATTTTCTCTCCCAATGACTCCACCATATTGCAACATGCTGTAAAATAGGTTGAACAGTTCCCCCCTCGCCCCCCCCCCCCCATAGTCTCAGTGGGTAAGAAGCAGAGGGGCAGGGTTTTTGGCAAGGTAACCAATCGTAGCACCATTCTCGTCGAGACTGATACCTGGGATGGCAGGAATGACGAATGAGGAGAGATTGGGTCGATTGGGCTTATACTCACTGGAGTTTAGAAGAATGAGAGGGGATCTCATTGAAACTTATAAAATTCTAACAGGACTAGACAGACTAGATGCAGGAAGGATGTTCCCGATAGTGGGGGAGCCCAGAACCAGGGGTCACAGTCTAAGGATAAGGGGTAAGCCATTTAGGACAGAAATGAGGAATTTCTTCACCCAGAGAGTGGTGAACCTGTGGAATTCTCTGCCACACAGGGCAGTTGAGGCCAATTCATTAAATATATTCAAGAAGGAGTTGGATATATTTCTTGAGGCTAAAGGGATCAAGGGATATGGAGAGAAGGCAGGGACCGGGTACTGAAATTGGATGATCAGCCATGATCTCATTGAATGGCGGAGCAGGCTCGAGGGGCTGAATGGCCAACTCCTGCTCCTATCTTCTATGTTTCTATGTAACACACTGCCACGCCCGCCAGCAAATCCCAGGCCCATGCCCCCGATCTGTGCTCTCATCCTATGGCTCGGTGAGAATGGTGCTACGATCGGCTACCTGGCAAAAACCCTGCCCCTCTGCTTCTTAGCAACAACATCCCTTTCTCTCTACAAAAGGAAGTGTTTTCAAAGGAAAATAGTTTAAGGCCAATGATTCATTCCAATTGTGCAACTTTCATTGAGTTAAAGATAAGCCAGAGCTTCCGCTCTATCCGGTGAACCCGGCTGGAAGGGTGAGTGTGGGTGTAGAGTGAGGGACAGAATCTGGCTGGGCTGCGGTGTGTCGTCATCACCTCCCCATATCTCCCCCCCCCCCCCCCCGATGCACGAATAGCCTACTGCCTCATGCTGTCTCGCATGTGAATCAGGCTTGTTTCAGTGGAGCAGATTTGAACTGAACTCTGCCTCGACATGTGCCTTTAAAGCTGCGCGCGGTCAATCCCATCCAGCGGATTATAAGGAAACCATGGCAGTGCATCCATTGCAGAATAGGATTTTCTTTCTTTCCCTCAGTGCTGGAGAGATTTTTCTGCTCGGCTATCTCTTTATTTGAGTTCTTCCAATTTATGCTCCATGATCTGCCTTGCCTGGCCTCTCTGACAGACCAACCACATCCTCAACCAAACTCTCAGCTTCCTCCATGTCCTGGCTGAAGTATACAGTTCCCAAGAATTCTTCCTGCGACCAAGATAGAGAAACAGTTGTGGAGAGTCTAGAACTAGGGGGCCATAGTATTGGATTAAGAGGTCGGACATTTAGGACTGAGATGAGGAGGAATTTCTTCACTCAGCGGGTTGCAAATCTTTGGAATTCTCTGCCCCAGAGGGCTGTTGATGTTCAGTCATTGAGTATATTCAAGGCTGAGATCGATAGGTATTTGGACACTAAGGGATATGGGGATCGGGCGGGAAAGTGGAGTTGAGGTAGAAGATCAGCCATGATATTTGTTGTGTATTTTGAATGTGTATTAGAATTGTCTCACATGGGATACCATAGTGGTGATTTGCAGTCACGAAAAATCCAAAACGCTCTGTATAAGCACTCCATTGTATAAAGTATGTGTCTATACTTAATGCAATAATGACGAGACAGCTTGGAAGATTCAACGTAGGTCTTTACTTAATACCAACAGGCGGGAAACTGAGGGGAGATCAGTACCCACAGTACTATTTATACCCCTATGGCCAGGAGTGGTACTACGGTATCACTACGCCCTACAAAGTAGTGCTGCCCTGGCCATAGGTTTAAAGTAACACACCTATTACATACACAACATTCCTCCCCTTTTAATTAAAATGTACCCGTGCAATTAAGTCAATAGATGCCCCATAACTAGGGCTAATAACATTTGGTAACAATATACATAACATATTTACATCAAGAGTTGTCTACTTATATATAAACAGAAACATGTTATAGATTCAGTCTCTGAGGAAGCCTCCTGTCTCGACTAGGATAACGTCTTTCTCTAGTCGGTCTCGGTGAAGGCGGCGGTACTTCCGTCACCCCTTCATCGCTGGACTCGTCGGCGTCTGTTGGCACATCCTGTGCCGTGGAGATCACTGGAGTGCTGAACTCCTCGCAATCCTGAGACCTCTGTAACGACGAGCTGGGCCGTGATTCCGCTGTAACAATGTGCTGAGACATTTGAGGTAGTGAATCAGTTGGGTTTCTGGACTCCACAAGTTGATCAGCATGTCGTCTGATTATGCCTTCCCCTGTCTCAACTGTGTACATCAAGGGTCCCTGGCGGGCCTTTATCGTACCAGACCGCCACTTTTCATTCCTATAATCACGGGCCAACACTTGCTGCCCCACCTCGAAGCTCCGTGTCTGTCAGGAGCCCTACGAAATACTCGGTTTTCCACATCTCTCCGAATGTTTGGTCTGAGCAATTCAAGGCGAGACCTTAACCTTCTATTAAAGAACATGACGGTGGGGGCCTGGTTGGTCACCGTATGTGCAGCATTACGGTATGCGAATAGGAAGTTGTCCACCTTGTGTTGTAGTGGCAACCTTTCCTCCCCCATCGCCTTGATGGCCTTTTTAAAAGTCTGTATAAATCGCTCTGCCAGCCCATTTGTAGCCGGATGATATGGTGCGGACGTATAATGTCGCACTCCATTCCTTTTTAGGAATGCTTGAATTCTTCTGCCACAAATTGTGGCCCATTGTCCGAACAGACTTGCTCGGGCACCCCGTTTCGGGCAAAAATGGTCCTTAAGACTGCGACCGTCTTTTTGGCTGTCGTTGATGACATCTTTATGACCTCCGGCCATTTTGAATGGGCGTCCACTACAATAAGGAACATCGCATCCAGGAAGGGGCCAGCGAAGTCCACGTGGATCCTTTGCCACGGCGTTGAGGGCCACTCCCATGGATGTAGTGGGGCTTGTGGTGGTACGTTCTGTACTATCTGGCACCCTTGGCACGCTTTTGCTACTTCCTCAATGTCCCTGTCAATGCCGGGCCACCAGACGTAGGCTCTGGCGAGGCTTTTCATTTTGACACCCCCCAGATGACCTTCGTGTAAGTCCTGCAACACTTTATGTTGTAATTTTTGAGGGACCACCACCCTGGCTCCGCACATCAATGTGCCCCGGCAGACGGACAACTGGTCCTTCCTTGCCGAAAACGCCGGCAATGATGCGTCACCCTGCGCCGGCCAGCCTTTCATGGTTAATTCGTAAACCCTTGCCAATGTCGGGTCGTTCCGTGTTTCCCGCTCGATACATTGGCTGGTGATGGGCAAGTGTTCCATAACAGCCGTATGATATATTTCCACGGGGTCCTGTACTATCTCTTCGATCTCGGCAGGCAAGGGTAGCCGCGACAGGCCATCCGCATTGCCATGCTGTTTGGTACCCTTATATTCGATAAGGTACTGGTGTGCTCCTAAGAACAGTGACCATCTCTGTAGCCTTTGGGCCGTCAGGAGGGGCACCCCTTTTGTTGGATTAAATATCGACACCAACGGTTGATGATCCGTCAGTAGTGTGAAACGTTGCCCATGCAGGTAGTGGTGGAATTTTTTTACACCCCACACCAGACTGAGGGCCTGCCTCCCTGTCGATTTGCGCATAGTTTCTTTCGGCTGTAGTCAACGACCTTGAGGCAAATGCTATTGGCCTCTCCATCCCGTTGGGAAATTTGTGTGACAACACTGCCCCTATACCGTACGGGGAGGCGTCACATGCCAACCTCATTGGCATTTTTGGGTCAAAGTGTGCGAGCACTTCCTTTGATGTAATGAGTTGTTTACCCTTTTTAAAAGCAGCCTCACACGCTTCGTCCCAATTCCAGGAGACTCCCTTTTGCAGCAATGAATTTAGTGGATGTAAAATGGACGATAAGTTCGGGAGGAACTTATGGTAATAGTTTATAAGGCCTAAGAATGATCGTAACTGAGATACATTCTCAGTGGGCGGGGCCTTCACTACTGCCTCGATCTTTTCCGGGGACTTATGCAGGCCTTCCTTATCTATAATGTGACCACAGTATGAGATACGTTCCTGGAAAAACTCACATTTCTGCTTGTTCGCCCTGAGTCCGTATTGTTGTAACCGCAGAAGTACTCGCTCCAGGTTAGCGAGGTGGTCGTTATCCGTTTGTCCTGTCACCAGGATGTCATCCAGGTAGCATTGCGTTCCTGGAATGCCCTGTAGGACCTGTTCCATGGTCCTCTGCCATATTGCCGGGGCGGACGCCACACCAAATACCAGGCGATTGTACTGGTACAATCCCTTGTGTGTGTTAATCGTTAGGAGCTTTTTCGAGTCCTGCTCCACCTCCATCTGTAAATAAGCTTGACAAAGGTCAATCTTCGTAAAGCGTCTACCCCCAGCTAACGATGCGAATATGTCCTCTATCCGCGGCAGCGGATACTGTACCGTGTGCAGGACTGGGTTAATAGTTATCTTAAAATCCCCGCAAATGCGAACCTTCTTTGGTTCCCCCGGTGTGTTATTTGCAGATTTCTTTATAACTGGGACGATGGGCGTGGCCCACTCGCTCCACTCAATCTTTGTAAGGGCACCTGCACTCTCTAAGGCATCCAGTTCTGCTTCCACCGCTGGCCGAATGGCATAAGGCACCGGTCTGGCCTTACAAAACTTGGGGTTTGCGTCTTGAGCAATAGTTATTTTTGCTCTAATGTCCTTTAAGGTCCCCAGCCCTTGTTGGAACACCTCTGGCGTTTTTGCCAATAGTTTTGACAGCCTGCTTGTAATGGTTGTATCATCCGTGGTGGTCTCTACTTTTAACTCGTGTATCGACTTCCAGTCGAAATGGATTTTTCTTATCCATTCCCTACCCAAAAGTGGTGGTCCACCGTTTGGTAGGACGTATAAATAAAGTCCTGGCACTTTTCTGCCGTTGTATTTAACTGTTACTTGCATTTTTCCCTTCAGGTAAACTTTTTGTCCCGTATATGTTTTTAATTTAATTTCCGTATCCTTTAAGGGAATGCGTTTGAACAGCCTGTTATAATCTTGTTCATTAATTACTGATAGGGCTGAACCCGTGTCCAGCTCCATATTAACTTCGACGCCTGCTACCTTCATTTTAACCCACATTGTGCTGTGGTCCTCCGTTTTGTCGACACCATATAACTTGAGACATCCCAGACCTTTAGGCTCTGCTTTTGTGCCTTCCTGTGACTCGTCTGAGCTACTGTCAGACATCTTATGTATTTTTATCCTTGCCTTGGTACTGCTCGGATTGCCCCCACGATTGGGTTTCATACCAAACCGACAAACTTTCGCTATATGCCCCTTTTTCCCACACTGCCGGCATATTTTATCACGAAACCAACAATTACTTTGGTCGTGGGTGGTTTTGCCACAACGGTAGCATTTACCTTTGTGAAATGTTACCTCATGGGTGTCATAGCCGGTTGTGTTTTGTCGTATTTGAGCAGCACCCTGTGCTGCTGCTTCGTGGTTCGATGCTATTTCAATCGCCTGATCTAGGCTGAGCTGTTTCTTGGCTAGCAACCGTTTACGTGTATTCTCATTTAACATGCCACAGACAAATCTGTCGCTGATCGCGTCCGCCAATATGGCTCCAAACTGGCAATGTTTGGACAACCTTCTGAGCTCAGCTAAATAGGCTGCCTGCGACTCATCATTCCTTTGGTCGCGTCTGTAGAAGCGGTACCTTTCCGCTATAAATGGTGGCTTAGGGTTTAAATGTTCCCTTAACGTATCAACAATTTGGGCGTATGTTTTGTCTGCTGGCTTTTCTGGAGTAAGAAGATTCCTCAGCAGACTGTATGTTTTTGCCCCCATAAAATTTAATAAGGTTGCTACCTTTTGGTCATCTTCCACCTTGTTTACTATGCAATAAAGTTCATGCCTTTCGATATAGGCATCCCACTCTTCTGTGTCCTCAACAAATGCTGACAAACAACCTTCTTTAGCCATTTTAAACGTTTGAAGAGAAAAAAAAAACTTTTCCCGCTTTCTCCACTAGATGGCGTTTTTCCCGCCTTTTCTCCCTCTGCTGTCAACGACCTCTCTCCACGTCGTTATTTTTGGCCCTTGCAGCTCCCGTTCCCCGGGAAGGATTTCAGTTTACCTGGCCCTGGGTGGACTTTTGCCCCGTGGCTGGAGCGCCCGTTCAGCCTCTTCTCTCAGCTGCCGCAGCCTCCGCTGGAAACCTCTCTCTTGCTCCGTTGCTGCCGCTCCTCCTGAACCCGGAGTGCTGGGCGGCCTCCTTCGGTCGACGCTGGACTCTGCAGGCTGGCTGGTAAGAAGCCTCTCTCCTTCTCTCTCCGTACTGCTACCGTTCCTTTGTTGCACCGTGTACTGGTGAGTTCGAACCTTACTCGTCGCCAGTATAAAGTATGTGTCTATACTTAATGCAATAATGACGAGACAGCTTGGAAGATTCAACGTAGGTCTTTACTTAATACCAATAGGCGGGAAACTGAGGGGAGATCAGTACCCACAGTACTATTTATACCCCTATGGCCAGGAGTGGTACTATGGTATCACTACGCCCTACAAAGTAGTGCTGCCCTGGCCATAGGTTTAAAGTAACATACCCATTACATACACAACACATTGCTCCGCCGTTTCATCAAATGGTCCAAACGCTCCGGTTAGCATAGTCATCTTGTTATTTTTTTTTTAATCTTTACAGTCCTTTTCCTCTTTTTTTTATTTTTACAGTCCTTTTCCTCCACTTCGTTTCACTGTATCGTTACTCTCCCCCTTCTTATTTGTGTAACACACGAACTGCCACCTTTACGAGGCGATTGCATCAGCACTAAACTGCGGGCGCACCATTAAGACAAGACAGGAACTTCTTACTTTAAACATGGCCGATTCCAGTGCAAAGTGATGCGCAAGTCCGTCGTCCTCGTCGCCAGTTTTGTTGTGTCTCAAGGGGTTTTATACCCTTCCCTATATAATAATTATAAGAAGGACTCCGGGGTGGAGAGTTTAGTTAACGGCCATTTTATTTACAATGTGCTTCTTCACTCAATGCACTACATTTCCCACAGTGCATTGTAAATCACCACTACGGTATCCCATGTGGGACAATTCTAATACACATTCAAAATACACAACACTCCTGAATTCCCTATTGGATTTATTGGTGACTCTCTTATATTTATGGACCCTAGTTTTGGTCTCCCGCCCCCCCCACCACCCCCACCCCCAACGAGAGGAAACATCTCTACGTCTACCCTATCAAACATATTTCTCATGTCTTCCCTTGTGAATATTTTGGAGAAAGTTAGCAATCAGAATTCTGCTATTTTGAGCTCACCATGCCCAAGCTATACCCAATTACAACAATTCGCTCTACAGTGCAGGTTTTCCAAAAAGGAATTGCATTAATATATTAAAAATAGGGGTACGGGGCAAGGCAAGGGGACTGAGTGGATTGTCCTTTCAGAGATCTGGCACGACAACAATGGCCCGAATGTAAAATTCTGTGGCGAGGTTAGAAGTCAGAGTCGAACAGCTCTGTAGCACATTTAAAGGAAGGCAAACTACAAACAGTGCGGCAGCCAATAAAAAAGACTCACAATTGTATAGAGCCTCATCACATTGTCGCACGCAGTACTTCACACAGTGAATTGCTTTTGGAGGGCGGTGATTTATGTAGGTAGAAAGTGGGAATAAATGCTGAGGTTTCTCGGGCTCATATTGGAAAAACAGCACCCTAACATGACGTGAGCTTGGGGCAGTCTTGATCCTGCTCCCAGTGCGTTTGGAGCCACAACTCAAAACTGCCCCCCGCCCACCCCTCTTAATCAGCACTGATTGGCACCACTTTGTCAATCTCGCTCAGAGAGGCCACTGGAAAGTGGATGTGGGAAAAGTCTCACTTTTCTGAGGTTGGGGCTGAGACACATTTCTGGGGCAGTGCACAGGGGACCTTGCTGTGTATATAACCTCGATACCTCAGCTGATGTACTTAATTCTGACACCAGATGCCTTAAAGTTGAGAATTTTTTTTTTATAGGCCAGGAGTTGTTATGATCTGCAATGTGCTGTTTGAAAGGGCGGTGGAAGCAGATTCAATAATAACATTCAAAAGGGAATTGGATAAATACTTGAAAAGGAGGAATTTGCAGGGCTATGGGGAAAGGGTGGGGTGCTGGGAGAGTGGGACTAATTGGACAACTCTTTCAAAGAGCCGGCACAGGCATGATGGGCCGAATGGCCGCCTCCTGTGCTGTAAGATTCCGTGATTCTACATACTTGTACTACCACCTTAAATGACCTGTGTTTCTGCGCATCAAAGACCCAATGGTCATCTCTTCCATTTAACATCTTGCACTTAAGGTGTACTTCCTCTTTATAAGAATCACAGGGCCCATTTTTTAAATTTGTTTGTGGGATGTGGCAAGGCCAGCATTTATTGCCCATCCCTAATTGCCCCGAGAAGGTGGTGGTGAGCTGCCGCCTTGACCCAATGCGGTCCGTGTGGTGAAGGTACTCCCACAGTGCTGTTAGGGAGGGAGTTCCAGGATTTTGACCCAGCGACGATGGAGGATTGGCGATATATTTCCAAGTCAGGATGGTGCTTGACTTGGAGGGGAACTTGGAGGTGGTGGTGTTCCCATGCGCCTGCTGCCCTTGTCCTTCTAGGTGGTAGAGGTCGCGGGTTTGGGAGGTGCTGCCGAAGAAGCCTTGGCAAGTTGCTGCAGTGCATCTTGTAAATGGTACACACTGCAGCCACGGTACGCCGGTGGTGGAGGGAGTGAATGTTTAAGGTGGTGGATGGGATGCCAATCAAACGGGCTGCTTTGTCCTGGATGGTGTCGAGCTTCTTGAGTGTTGTTGGAGCTGCACTCATCCAGGCAAGTGGAGAGTATTCCATCACACTCCTGACTTGTGCCTTGTAGATGTTGGAAAGGCTTTGGAGAGTCGGGAGGTGAGACACCCATTGCAGAATACCCTGCCTCTGACCTGCTCTTGTTGCCACAGTATTTATGTGGCTGGTCCAATATTTTGCCACTTAAGGTATACTTCCTCTTTATAAGAATCACAGGGTCCATTATTCCTCTATATTATACACGTGGCCAGCCAGACTCTGCAATTAGGGATGCCAACACTCCAGGAATGTCCTGGAACCTGCAGGAAGTAAACGTTAACCTCTTGGCCACTGCTGCAAGCAACCCAGGAAAAACATAATAAGGGCATTAAAAACATTTGTAATTTTTCTTCATTTTCTTTGAAGTCACCTTTTATTAGTTATAAAAATATTGGAAATGGGGGGGAGAGAAGGCTGTTTGACTGGGCGGGGTGGTTGGAAGCCGGAGGTCATGTGATGGGACCTCCAGGAATACGTCCAACCAGAGTTGGCAACCGTCCTAGTGCGAGCAAGCACTGAGTGCGAGTCATCAAAGAGTGCTGTGAGTTTGGGTAAGTGTGAGATAGGGTAAGTGGGGTGTTAGGTGCTCTTTTCAAACTTTAACTCTGTGGGTTGTAGTTAATAAGGCCTTTCTGGTGCAGAGTGACTGTTGGTAAACCATTTAACTGGTGTAACTAGAGGGATTGATTTAATTTAAATCCAATTAATTAAAGGGGATACTAGCATCTAAAATCGGGCAGAGGGTGTCCATAACTAACAATAAAAAATGTAATTAATTACATAGAATGGAGCAGGTGATGTGTTACTGTTGCGAGATGTGGGAGCTGGTGAACCTCATTGAGGCTCACGGTGATTACGTCTGTGACAAGTGTCTGCTGCTACAGGAACTCCAGCTCCGTGTTGATGAGCTGGAGTCTGAGCTTCAGACACTGCGACGCATCAGGGAGGGGGAGAAGTACCTGGACTCTGTGTATCAGGAGGTGGTCACACCTATGAAGTTAATTAATTCAGACGTAGCCCATGGTCAGGGTCAGGACGGTGTGACTACGAGTGAGGCAGGTACGGGGATCCAGGAGGTAGAGCTGGAGGAGCCGCAGTCCTTGCTCTTGTCCAACAGGTTCGAGGTTCTTACTCCCTGTGGGGACAGGAGCAGGGACTGCAGGGAGGATGAGCAACCTGGCCACAGCACCGTGGAACAGGGGGCCATTCAAGAGCGGGGAGTAAATAGAAATGTTGTAGTGGTAGGGGATAGTATTATTAGGGGGATAGATAGAGTTCTCTGCAGCCAAGAGCGAGAGTCCCCAAGGCTGTGTTGCCTACCCGGTGCCGGGGTTAAGGACATCTCCTCTGGGCTGGAAAGAAACTTGCAGTGGGAGGGGATGGATCCAGTTGTCGTGGTCCATGTTGGTACAAACGACGTAGATAGGACTAGGAAGCCGGTTCTGTTAAAGGAGTATGAGCAGCTAGGGGTCAAATTAAAAAACAGAACCTCAAGGGTAATAATCTCTGGATTATTACCTGAGTCACGAGCGAATTTGGCTAGGACAAATAAAATTAGAGAGTTAAATGCGTGGCTCAAAGACTGGTGTGGGAGAAATGGGTTTTGCTTCCTGGGACACTGGCACCAGTACTGGGGCAGGAGGGAGCTGTTCCGTTGGGACGGGCTTCACTTGGCCAGTGCTGGGACTAGAGTCCTGGCGGATCATATAACTAGGGCTGTAGAGAGGGCTTTAAACTAACTAGTGCGGGGGAGGTTCCTAGAGAGCAAATAATAAAAATGACAACAGAGAAGGTCATAGACTTAGGTAGCAGTGGGGAAATTAAAAACCAGAGCGTGTCAGCAAGGAGCAGAAGGTATGGAGTAAAAGGTAAAGTAATAAAAAGGGGAAAAGCAGGAACTAAGTGTCACAAAACATATTTGAAAGTTCTCTATCTGAATGCACGTAGCATTCGTAACAAAATGGACGAGTTACTGGCACAAATAACTACATATGGGTATGATCTTGTGGCCATTACAGAAACATGGCTGCAGGGTGACAATGCCTGGGAATGAAACATACCAGGTTATTTAACGATCAGGAAGGACAGGCAGGAAGGAAGGGGAGGTGGGGTGGCTATGTTAATAAAGGAAGGAATCACTGTAATACAGAGAAATGATATTGGGTCAAAAGGTCAGGATAATGAAACAGTTTGGGTGGAGGTAAGGAATAATAAGGGGAAAAAAACACTAGTGGGCGTAGTCTATAGGCCTCCGAACAGTGGCAACTCTGTTGGACGGAGTATCAATCAGGAAATAGTTGAGGCTTGTAATAAGGGAACATCTATAATTATGGGGGATTTTAACTATCATATTAATTGGACAAATCAAATTGGGCAGGGCTGCCTTGAGGATGAGTTCATTGAGTATATTAGGGATGGGTTTCTTGAGCAGTATGTAACTGAACCGACCAGGGGGCAAGCAACCTTAGAGCTGGTCCTGTGTAACGAGACAGGATTAATTTAAAATGTCCTAGTAAAGGATCCCCTTGGAATGAGTGACCATAACATGGTTGAATTCCATATTCAATTAGAGGGTGAGAAGGTTGGATCTCAAACAAGCGTGCTAAGCTTGAATAAAGGAGACTATGAAGGTATGAGAGCGGAATTGAGTAGAGTGGATTGGGAAAATAGATTAAAGGGTAAGACGATACATGATCAGTGGTGTACATTTAAGGAGTTATTTTACAACTTCCAAAAAAAAAAATATTCCACTGAGAAGAAAAGGGTGTGAAAGAAAAGACAGCCATCCGTGGCTAAGTAAAGAAATTAAGGATAGTATTCGACTAAAAACAAGGGCATATAAGGTAGCCAAATCTAGTGGGAGGATAGAGGATTGGGAAAACTTTAAAAGACAGCAAAAAATAACAAAAAGATTGATTAAGAAAGGGAAGGTAGATTATGAAAGTAAATTAGCAAAAAATATAAAAACAGATAGTAAGAGTTTTTATAGTTATATAAAAAGAAAAAGGGTGGCTAAAGTAAATGTTGGTCCCTTAGAGGATGAGACCGGGAAATTAATGGTGGGAAATATGGAGATGGCAAAAACACTGAATGAATATTTTGTATCAGTCTTTACAGTAGAAGACACTAAGAATATCCCAACACTGGACAAACAGGGGGCTATGGGGGGGAGGAGCTAAACACGATCAAAATCACTAAGGAAGTGGTACTCGGTAAAATAATGGGACTCATGGCGGATAAATCACCTGGACCTGATGGCTTACATCCTAGGGTCTTGAGGGAAGTGGCGGTAGGGATTGTGGATGCATTGGTAATAATTTTCCAAAACTCCCTGGACTCAGCAAAGGTCCCGGCAGACTGGAAAACTGCTAATGTAACGCCCTTATTTAAAAAGGGCAGTAGACAGAAGGCTGGAAACTATAGACCGGTTAGCCTAACATCTGTGGTAGGTAAAATATTGGAGTCCATTATTAAGGAGACAGTAACAGGACATTTGGATAATCATAATTTAATAGGACAAAGTCAGCATGGTTTTATGAAGGGGAAGTCATGTTTGACAAATTTGCTGGAGTTCTTTGAGGAAGTAACATATAGGGTGGATAAAGGGGAACCAGTGGACGTAGTGTATTTAGACTTCCAAAAGGCATTTGACAAGGTGCCACACAAAAGATTATTGCTTAAGATAAAAAATCACGGGATTGGGGGTAATATTCTGGCATGGATAGAGGATTGGCTATCTAACAGAAGGCAGAGAGTTGGGATAAATGGTTCATTCTCGGACTGGCAATCAGTAACCAGTGGTGTTCCACAGGGGTCAGTGCTGGGTCCCCAACTCTTTACAATCTATATTAATGATTTGGAGGAGGGGACTGAGTGTAACATGTTTGCAGATGATACTAAGATGGGAGGGAAAGTAGTGAGTGAGGAGGACATAAAAAACCTGCAAGGGGACATAGACAGGCTAAGTAAGTGGGCAGAGATTTGGCAGATGGAATACAATACTGGAAAGTGTGAGGTTATGCACTTTGGCAGGAAAAACCGTAGAGCAAGTTATTATCTTAATGGCAAGAAACTGGAAAGTACTGAAGTACAAAGGGATCTGGGGGCCCTGGTGCACGAAACTCAAAAGGTTAGTATGCAGGTGCAGCAAGTGATTAAGAAGGCCAATGGAATGTTGGCTTTCATTGCTAGGGGGATAGAATATAAAAATAGGGAGGTATTGCTTCAGTTGTACAAGGTATTGGTGAGACCGCACCTGGAATACTGCATACAGTTTTGGTGTCCATACTTAAGAAAAGACATACTTGCTCTCGAGTCAGTACAAAGAAGGTTCACTCGGTTAATCCCGGGGATGAGGGGATGGACATATGAGGAGAGGTTGAGTAGATTGGGACTCTACTCATTGGAGTTCAGAAGAATGAGAGGCGATCTTATTGAAACATATAAGATTGTGAAGGGGGTGGATGCGGGGAGGATGTTCCCGATGATGGGTGAAACTAGAACTAGGGGGCATAGTCTTAGAATAAGGGGCTGCTCTTTCAAAACTGAGATGAGGCGGAACTACTTCACTCAGAGGGTGGTAGGTCCATGGAATATGCTGCCCCAAAAAGCTGTAGAAGCTACATTACATAAATTTAAAACAGAAATAGACAGTTTCACACAGAATCACAGAAACCCCACAGTGCAGATAGAGGCCATTTCGGCCCATCGAGCCTGCACCGACACATATCCCACCCGAACCCCGTAACCCCTACACCAACACATATCCCACCCTATCCCCGTAACCCCACGTATTTAATCCCCCTAACACTAAGGGTCAATTTATCATAGCCAATCAACCTAACCCGCACATCTTTGGACTGTGGGAGGAAACCGGAGCACCCGGAGGAAACCCACGCAAACACGGGGAGAATGTGCAAACTCCACACAGACAGTCACCCGAGGCCGGATTCAAACCCGGGTCCCTGGCGCTGTGAGGCAACAGTACTTCCTAGAAGTAAAGGGTTACGGGGAGCGGGCAGGAATTTGGACATGAGTCTAGGTTCGGATCGGTCATGGCCCTGTGGGTAGCGGAGTGGGCTCAGGGGCCGTGTAGCCTGATCCTGCTCCTATTTCGTGTGTCTAATTCTGTTAGATTCAGGAGATGGTTCTGTGATAGTCGATTGGCGGTTAGGATGAGATCAGCCATGATCTTATTGAATGGCGGAGCAGGCTCGAGGGGCCGATTGGCCTACTCCTGCTCCTATTTCTTATGTTCTTATGTGTCTGCAATAAAGAAAAAGACTTGCATTTCTACAGCGCCTTTCACGACCACCAGACGTCTCAGTGCTTTACAGCCAATGAAGTACTTTTGGAGTGTAGTCACTGTTGTAATGTAGGAAACGCGGCAGCCAATTTGCACCCAGCAAGCTCCCAGAAACAGCAATGTTTAATGACCAGATAAACTGTTTTTGTTATGTTGATTGAGGCATCAATATTGGCCGAGGACACCAGGGATAGCTCCCCCTGCTCTTCAGAATTGTGCCTTGGGATCTTTTACGTCCACCTGAGCGAGCAGAGTTTAACATCTCATCCGAAAGACGGCACTTCTGACAGTGCAGCGCTCCCTCAGCACTGCACTGGAGTGTCAGCCTAGATTTATGTGCTCAAGTTCCTGGAGTGGGACCTGAATCCACAACCTTCTGACTCAGGCGGGTGTGCTACCCACTGAGCCACAGCTGACACAATATAAACGTTTATAACATATAAAGTGTCCGCTATTGAAATCCGTTATTCCTCTACGACATACGCAACAACAACTGTATTTATATAGCGCCTTTAATGTAGTTAAACGTCCCAAGGTGCTTCACAGGAGTGATGATCCATATGAGATAGGTCAGATGACCAGAACTGCATGCAGTATTCTAGCTGTGGCCTAACTAGTGTTTTATACAGTTCAAGCATAACCTCCCTGCTCTTATATTCTATGCCTCAGCTAATAAAGGCAAGTATGCCGAATGCCTTCTTAACCGCCTTATCTACCTGTCCTGCTACCTTCAGGGATCTGTGGGCATACACTCCAAAGTCCCTCTGATCTTCTGCACTTCTCAGTGTCCTACCATTTAATGTGTATTCCCTGCCTTGTTGGCCCTCCCCAAATGCATTACCTCACACTTCTCCAGATTGAATTCCATTTGCCACTGTTCTGCCCACCTGACCAGTCCATTGACATCTTCCTGCAGTCTACAGCTTTCTTCTTCATTATCAACCACACGGCCAATTTTTGTATCATCTGCAAACTTCTTAATCATACTTCCTATGTTCAAGTCCAAATCATTGATATGTACCACAAAAAGCAGGGAGCCCAGTACTGACCCCTGCGGAACCCCACTGGAAACGGCCTTCCAGTCACAAAAACACCCTTCGACCATTACCCTTTGTTTCCTGCCTCTGAGCCAATTTTGGATCCAACTTGCCACTTTGTTTTGGATCCCATGGGCTTTTACTTTCGTGACCAGTCTGCCATGCGGGACCTTATCAAAAGCCTTGTTAAAATCCATATAGACTACATCAAATGCACTACCCTCATCGACCCTCCTTGTTACCGCAAAAAATGCAATCAAGTTAGTTGGACACGACCTTCCCTTAACAAATCCATGCTGACTGTCCCTGATTAATCCAGGTCTTTCTAAATGAAGATTTATCCTGTCCCTCAGAATTTTTTCCAATAGCTTTCCCACCACTGAGGTTAGACTGACTGGCCTGTTATTACTCGGTCTATCCTTTTCTCTTTAGGGAGGGATTTCCAGACCTTAGGGCCTTGGCAGCTGAAGGCATAGCCATCAATGATGGAGCAATTAAAATCGGGGATGCTCAAAAGCCCAGAATTGGAGGAGCAGATATCGCGGAGGGTTGTAGGGCTGGAGCAGATT
Organism: Somniosus microcephalus; assembly: GCF_052327205.1. Lineage (NCBI taxonomy): Eukaryota > Metazoa > Chordata > Chondrichthyes > Squaliformes > Somniosidae > Somniosus > Somniosus microcephalus. The sequence continues at coordinate 138,228,609 of NW_028225179.1, read as the reverse complement.
ACAGAGATAAGGAAGGGTGCAGCTATGGCGGGATTTGAAAACCAGGATGAGAATTTAAATATCAATGGCTTGCTATTCCCTGGCATCACTTACAGCCTCTTCCAGTTGTTCCCTTGCCTCTTCCTTCTTCAAAACTTGTTGTGTCTCGTTTCCCAGCTGGCAGCACTCGATGCCAGGGGTTGAGGGGCTGAGACCGGCGGTGCCAAGGCTGGAACCAGGCAGCCTGAGCAAGGGGCATTTGGGACCAGGCAGCAGGGAGGAGACCCAGGGCCCGTTTGACCGTGGGAGAGCCCCATGGGCTCCGCTTCAAACAGGCACTGGGCAAAGACCGACCCCGCTCCCTGCGGATCTCAGTCGCCCCACTGTAAGTAGGATGTCCAAGTTGGCAATCCTTGGGCTTGCACCTACTGCAAGAGAAAAACCAGCAGCAGGTCCAATTGTAAGGTTGCTAACATTTTGCAAGCTCTGTCCCATTCTCCATCTGATTATGACCCCCCGCCCCGGTCGGAGGACGGCAGATCTTTCTTGAAGACCCCTTTCAACGCAGGGGATGTGTTTCTTGACCGGGGAGGAAGGTCGTTCGGCAAGCCAGAGTTTGGGTCCAGCCTCGGTTATCGTTGCGGCATCTCCCCGCCGGCTATACTGGCCGGTGCAGCAGCGAGCAGTTGACTTGAGTCCACGTTGTTGGAAGTTCTCGCTCTTCATCTTCCCCTCGCTGCCTCCCAGATTTGGCGACTGCCCACTCGAGCGGCCACCAAAAGCTGCCCTGCTTCTTCTCCTGCCCAGCTCTGGCTCTGCCCTCCTCTTGCTCCAGCCCCAGGACAGGGGCCATGCCCTGAAGTAGGACCTTGGTGAACTTGGGTGTCTCCTGGAGCTCGGCTGGCCGCCCACTGCTGGAGGCTTGCTGGCGCTCAGCAAGTGCCGGCGACATCTCACCACCGCCGCGGCAGCCGAGGAGGAAGGCACCGGACTGGCCATGGTGTGAAGGCTGCACCTTCCTCTTTCCCAACTTTTAGCCCTTGCAGCATGCGAGCAACAATGCAACAGTGCGCTAAACCCGAGGAAATCACTCGCCGCTACATTGCAGCCCAGCCAGGAGTGTTTGCGAAGCAGCCTCTGTACACCAGCCCCCGGCCCTTATAGCTGGATCCGGACCTCCAAAGTCCTCGTCAAATGGTCCAAAAACCACCTTATATCAGAAGTCACAACCGGTAGGACGGACTCCTGTTTCCTTGCCAATAATTCAACGCAAGTTAAACATTCCAGCAAGTGAGGGTTTTATTTTACAAGTTTCCGGAAACTCGCCGTTTTTCTGTGCTGAGAATTTGGATATTTCGTAACTTGTATAACGGTCCACAGCGGCCGGGCAAGGAGCAGAAACTGGAGATGGGGCTGGTCGAAATACATTGAAATTCCAACTCGGAAACAAGCCCTTCGGCCCAACCGGGTTCATGTGGGCGTTTACCCTTTGTGATTGTTAGATCCGTGATTCTGAGAGTATGATGTTTTTCAATAATCACACGGATGCTGTAACTTAACAATCAACAGGTATTTACTGGAGTAGGGTAATCTCAAGACTCGGGTACAGAGGCATGCTCAAGGCTTATATACAGGTGTGGTCACTGCCGGTACTACAGTATACAGGAGCTGTAAAAGTAGTTCTCTCTTAAAGGAACATACACTACAATTCCTCCCCTTTTAGATTAGTAGTACCCATAATATTCAAATAACAATTAACACTTTAACATGTACATTAAACAACAATGGTCCATTTATAGATTCAGTCTTGGAGCGGCTTCCTGGTCCTTTCGGGATAGCGCCTTTCCTGAGGTTCTTGTTCTTGGTGCGGAGGCGATTCTGGACCCTTTTCATCGGTTAGTTCATCGGGTTCCACTGCTACTGGTTCTGAGGTAGATGCTACCAGTATGTCGGGTTCATCCCCAGGTACGCAAGACATGGGGTTGACTCGTTCCTGTGATGCTAAGATCTGATCAACGTGGCGTCTCACAATGTTCACCCCGACATCCACTGTGTACATTAATGGCTCCTGCCGTGTGCATATCGTTCCGGGTTGCCATTTCTCTGTTCGGTAGTCACGGGCCAAGACTGGTTGTCCTACATTGAAGTTCCTTGTCGGCTTCTCATTGATGTGCTGGAATTGTTTATCCTCAACATTTCTTCGCACATTTGGTCTAAGCAAGTCCAGACGAGATCGCAACCTTCGGTTAAAGAACATCATGGCCGGGGTCTGGTTGGTAACTGCATGTGTCGCGTTTCGGTAGGCTAATAAGAAATTGTCCACCTTATGCTGTAGTGGAATTTCATCGTCGCACATGGCCTTTATCGCCTTCTTAAAGGTTTGTACGAACCTCTCAGCCAATCCATTTGTGGCTGGATGATACGGGGCGGATGTGTAATGCCTTACCCCATTCCTTCTCATAAATTTTCGAAACTCTTCGGACACAAACTGTGGTCCATTATCAGAGCAAATCTGCTCTGGCAAGCCGTTTCTGGCAAATATGGTCCGAAGGACTGCAATCGTTTTCTCTGTAGTGGTTGAGGACATTTTTATCACCTCAGGCCACTTCGAATGAGCATCCGCTGCTATTAAGAACATTGAGTCCATGAATGGACCAGCAAAATCAATATGCACCTGTTGCCATGGAGAGGAGGGCCACTCCCATGGGTGTAGAGGGGCATGTGGTGGTGCATTTTGGACCTTCTGGCATCCTGAGCAGCTCTTGGTTAGGTCTTCGATTTGTTGATCGATTCCTGGCCACCACACATAAGCCCTAGCAAGGCTTTTCATTTTCACTCCCCCCAGATGACCTTCATGTAGCTCATTTAGCACTCTCTCCCTTAACTTGGGTGGAAACACCACTCTGGATCCACACATCACTGTCCCCTGGCATACTGACAGCTGTTCTCTTCTGGATGAGAATGCTGGCAACAGTGAGTCGCCATGTGTTGGCCATCCCCTCACCGTCAAATCATATACCCGAGACAGCGTCGGATCATTGCAGGTCTCCTTCTCTATATCCGCGTTCGTTATTGGCAATCGTTCAATTATTGACGAATAAAATATCTCGATAGGGTCCACTGCTGGTGCTTCCTCCACAGTAGGCAGTGGCAGGCGCGAAAACCCATCAGCGTTTCCATGCTGTTTCGTGCCTTTATATTCTATTTCATACTGATTCGCCCCTAGAAACAGGGACCATTTTTGTAACCGTTATGCCGTCATCACTGGAACGCCCTTCTTAGGATTAAAGATGGAGACAAGTGGTTGGTGGTCAGTCAGCAAGGTGAACTTCTGCCCATGCAGATAGTGGTTGAATTTTTTTACTCCCCATACTAGGCTGAGGGCCTCCCTGTCAATCTGGGCGTAGTTGCGCTCGGCTGAGGTTAGTGACCGAGACGCAAAGGCTACTGGCCTCTCCAACCCATCTGGGAATTTGTGCGACAGCACCGCTCCAATACCATAGGGTGATGCATCACATGCCAAACGAATTGGTAGTGCTGGGTTGAAATGGGCCAACACCTCTTTTGATGTGATCAATTCTTTACACTTCTGGAAAGCTCGTCTACGTTAGTCATTCCACTTCCATGGTACCCCTGTTTGCAGTGGGGTGTTCAGTGGGTGTAATACCATGGACAAATTTGGTAAGAACTTATGGTAGTAGTTTACCAGCCCGAGGAACGACCTCAGTTGTGACACATTTTCCGGTGCTGGAGCCTTGACTACTGCCTCAATCTTTTCAGGGGACTTATGTAACCCCTCTTCATCGATGACGTGGCCACAATACAAGATCTGCTTCTGGAAAAACTCGCACTTGTGGCGATTAGCTCGTAGCCCATATTCCTTTAATCTGGTGAGCACCTTCTCCAAGTTGGCGAGGTGATCACTGTCATTTTCGCCCGTGACCAGGATGTCGTCCAAATAACACTGGGTCCCTGGAATCCCTTGCAGGACTTGATCCATCGCCCTTTGCTAAATAGCCGGAGCCGATGCTACCCCGAACACCAGCCGGTTGTATTGATAAAGACCTTTATGAGTGTTAATCGTAAGGTATTGTTTCGAGGCTTCTTCTACCTCCATTTGCAAGTACGCCTGGGCTAGATCAATTTTGGTGAAGCGTTTACCTCCAGATAGCGAGGCGAAAATATCCTCAATTCGTGGAAGCGGATATTGTACCGTGTGAAGGACTGGGTTCACTGTCACCTTAAAATCCCCACAGATGCGGACCTTCTTTGGTTCCCCAGGCGTATTACTCAACGACCTCTTCATTACAGGAATGATGGGTGTAGCCCACTCGCTCCAGTCTACTTTGGACAGTACTCCTGAACGTTCCAATCCTTCCAGCTCTGCTACGACAGCTGGTCTGATCGCATAAGGCACTGGTCTGGCCTTAAGAAACTTTGGGCTTGCATTTTCCTCTATTTTAATCATTGCTGTTATGCCTTTTAGTGTTCCGAGTCCCTCCTGGAACACTTCTTTTGCGTCAGCATTTTTGACAGTCGTCCAGGTGTGACGTCGTCATCCTTTTTGACCTCAACCTTCAGTGCCTGTATGGAATGCCAATCTAATTGTATCTTCCGGATCCATTCACGTCCTAGCAGTGGTGGTCATCCATCTGGCAATACATATATATCCATTTTAGGTATTTCCTGGCCTTTATATATCACTTTCACCCTTATTTTTCCTTTGGGGTAGACTTTTTGCCCCGTGTACGTCTTCAAGACAATCTCTGTAGCTTTCAAGGGTATATGTGAAAATAGCCGCTTGTAGTCCCTTTGGTTTATGACTGTTAGGGCTGATCCTGTGTCCAATTCCATTTTCACTTGGACTCCGTCTATCTTGAGTGTAACCCAGATAGTCTGGTGACCCTCCATTTTGGTTACCTTATGTAGTTTAGACAACCCAGCTCCTTGCTTCCGGAGTCTGTGTCACTTTTCTGTTCGTCTGAACTACTGTCCATCACCTGGTGTACCTTTTTGTACTTCTCCTGTGGAGATTTCTTGCTGTTGGTTTTCTTCCCAGACCTGCAGACTCTTGCTATGTGTCCTGCTTTTCCACACTGTCTGCACACTTGGTCCTTGAACCAACAATCCTTCTGGTCATGTGTTGTTCTGCCGCAGCAATAGCACTTCCCTGTTCCATAGGACATTTCATTGGTGCCATATTCTTGCGGTCTCCGTTGTATCTCTGCAGCGCCCCTTGCGGCTGCTTCGTGTGATACTGCCATACTGAAAGCCTTGTCCAGCGTAAGATCCTTTTCTGATAGAAGTCGTTTCTGGGTTCCTTCACTTTGCAGCCCACACACAAACTTGTCCCTTAACGTATCTGCTAGTCCCGCTCCAAACTGGCAGTGTTTCGATAGCTTGCGCAGTTCCATTAGGTACTCAGCATTGCTTTCGTCTTTGTGTTGGTTCCTTTTATGGAACTTAAATCATTCTGCTATCAGCAGCGGTGTGGGGTTTAAGTGGTCCTGTAGGATTTCTACTATGCTTTCGAAATTCTTGTTCACAGGCTTCTCTGGGGTTATTAGGTTTCGCAGTAACCCATAAGTTTTTGCACCCATGGAATTTAACAAAACCAGTGCTTTCCTAGCATCTGGCACTTCATTCGCCCTGCAGTACACCTCAATACGTTCCACATATGTCGCCCAATCTTCGACTTCATTGTCGAACGTAGAGATACTGCCACTCTTCGGCATCCCTGGGTGTGATTTAACTGTCAAAAATGGCGTCTCCCGCGCTTCCCCTTCTTCTCCGCTGGCACAAAATGGCGTCTCCCGTGCTTTCCTTCCTTCCCGCGCTCGCCCTTCTCCGCTGCGGATTCTAAAAATGGCGTCTCCTGCGCTCTTCCTTCTCCGCGGCTCTATGGCATCTCCTGCGCTCTCCCTTCTTCTCCCCGCGGACACTGTTCAGCCCTTGAGCCCTGGCTGTGCTCTGCGCGTTCTTTTTTTTGTGCACCTTTCCCGTTTCCGCCGCTCGGTCCTGAACTCGGCTGTTGCTTTACCCTCTCTCTCTCCGTCGTGTTTTTCCTCGACGCCGCTCAGATTTCAACCCTCGGCTGCGCCCTGTGCGCTTCACCCTCTGTCTTACCCTGTCGACGCTGCTCGGCTTTCTCTCTGCCGTCGGTCGGCTCCAGCCGCCGCTGTCCGGGAAGGGTCTGCGCTGTACCTGTCGTCAGTCTATTGCTGATCGTCGTGGCTGGGGAACCAAGCCCGGCTCTCCACAGCCTCCCTTGCGATGTTCACTCTCTGCCGGACGACTGGGTGGTTGCTCGTGGTCGACGCCCGTGTTTCTGGCCTCGACTTTCTTCCACCGCCCTCCCGGAGCGAATCCTCGAAGGGAAATGCAGAGTTGCAGGTAGATTCGAATCGACACTCGTCGCCACTGTTAGATCCGTGATTCTGAGAGTATGATGTTTTTCAATAACCACACGGATGCTGTAACTTAACAATCAACAGGTATTTACTGGAGTAGGGTAATCTCAAGACTGGGGTACAGAGGCATGCTCAAGGCTTATATACAGGTGTGGTCACTGCCGGTACTACAGTATACAGGAGCTGTAAAAGTAGTTTTCTCTCAAAGGTACATACACTACAGTGATCAAATAGTTCTCATCACATTTACCCACCCTGTTCCCATTTCCCTTCAACCCCTTTTACTTCATCCACCTATCCCAACAACAACTTGTATTTATACAGCGGCCTTTACCATCGTAAAACGTCCCACGGGGTTTCACAGGAGCGACTATCAAACAAAATTTGACACCGAGCCACATGAGATATTCAGACAGCTGACTAAAAGCTTGGTCAAAGAGGTAGGTTTTAAGGAGCACCTTAAGGGAGGAAAGAGAGGTAGAGAGGCGGAGAAGTATAGGAAGGGAATTCCAGAGCTTAGGGCCTCGACGGCTGAAGGCACGGCTGCCAATGGTGGAGCGATTGAAATCGGGGATGAGCAAGAGGCATCAGATCAACAGCCTCGCTACTCTGTGCGAAGAGGTTTCTCCTGCCCTCCAGGCTGACACTCCAGTGCAGTACTGAGGGAGTGCTGCACTGTCGGAGGTGCCGTCTTTCGGATGAGACATTAAACCGAGGCCCCATCTGCTCTCTCAGCTGGACGTAAAAGATCCCATGGCACTACTTCGGAAAAGAGCAGGGGAGTTATCCCCGGTGTCCTGGCCAATATTTATCCCTCAACCAACATCACTAATAACACATTATCTGGTCATAATTACAACAACAACTTGTATTTATATAGCGCCTTTACTGTAGTAAAACATCTCAAGGCGCTGCACAGGAGTATTCTAAGACAAAAAATTTGACACCGATCCACATAAGGATAAATTAGGGTAGATGACCAAAGGCTTGGTCAAAGAGGTAGGTTTTAAGGAGCGTCTTAAAGGAGGAAAGAGAGGTAGCGAGGCGGACAGGTTTAGGCAGGGAATTCCAGAGCTTAGGGCCTTGGCAACAGAAGGCACAGCCACCAAAGGTTGAGCGATTATAGTCAGGGATACTCAAGAGGGCAGAATTAGATGAGTGCAGATATCTCCGTGGGGCGGGGGGGGGGGTTGTGGGGCTGAAGGAGATTACAGAGGTAGGAAGGGTCGAGGCCATGGAGGGATTTGAAAACAAGAATGAGAATTTTGAAATCGAGGCGCTGCTTAACCGGGAGCCAATGTAGGTCAGCGAGCACGTTGCTGTTTGTGGGATCTTGCTGTGCCCAAATTAGCTGTGGTGTTTCCTGCATCACAACAGTGACTGCACTTCAAAAAAGTACTTCATTTGGCTGTAAAGTGCTTTGGGACAGCCTGAGGTCGTGAAAGCCGCTAGAGAAATGTAAGTCTTTATCTGTTCAGTCATCTATCTGACTGAAATCACGTCATGGATGAGTGAGAATTTACTGTAACTGAGGAACAGGAAGTCCAAAGCCCAGTGACCCTTGACCATAATCGCCATCCTTTCCATCCCCCTCCTCCCAGTCACTTACTCAGGCTGAGTTAGAATTTGTGAAACCTTTAGTGTCCTGTTCAACCCAGAACTGATTTTCAGATCCCGCAGTCTGTCCATCACCATGACTACTTCCACTTCTGCAACCTCGCCTGCCTCCACACTAACTCAGCCCCACCGCCGCCATAACTCTTATTCGTGCTTTTGGTGTCAGCCGTTGCCCAGTTGGTAGCACTCTCGCCTCTGAGTCACAGGTTCACCATTGCTCAAGAAAGTGTGTAAGGACAACCCTAGTAACTACAGGCCAGTCAGTTTATCATCAGTGGTGGGTAAAGTTTTAGAAACAATAATCAAGGAAAAAATTAACGGGCATTTGGAGAGGTTTAAGCTAATTAAGGAGAGCCTACATGGATTTGTAAAAGGCAGATCATGTTTGACTAATTGAAATTTTTTGATGAAGTAACAGAGGATTGATGCAGGAAATGCAATGGATGTTGTCTACATGAATTTTAGGAAGACATTTGACAAAGTACCACATAGAAGGCTGGTTAACAAAATTGAGGCTCACGGAATAGGGGGTCAGTGGCAGCTTGGATAAGGAATTGGCTTAAGGACAGAAAACAGCGAGTTGTGGTAAATGGGTGTTTTTCAGACTGGAGGATGGTAGACAGTGGTGTTTCCCAAGGGTCAGTGCTGGGGCCACTGATATATATAAATGACCTGGATATTGGAATACAAAGTAGAATTTCTAAATTTGCCGATGACACCAAACTTGGGGGTGTGGCAAACAGTGAGGATAATACCAATCGACTGCAACAGGACATAGAAAGGCTAGCAGAATGGGCAGACAAGTGGCAGATGGAATTTAATACAGAGAAGTGTGAGGTGATGTATTTTGGCAGAAGGAACAGGGAGAGGCAATATACAGTTAATGGCACAGTTTTAAAGAGTGTGCAGCGACAGAGGGACCTGGGAGTTAATGTGCATAGGTCCCTGAAGGTGGCGGGACATATTGAGAGAGTGGTTAACAAAGCATATGGGATCTTGGGCTTCATAAATAGAGGTATTGAGTACAGAAGTAGAGAAGTTATGCTGAACCTTTGTAAAGCGCTGGTTAGGCCACAACTGGAGTATTGCATCTAGTTCTGGTCACCACACTTTAGGAAGGATGTGAAGGCCCTTGAGAGGGTGCAGAGGAGATTTACCAGAATGGTTCTGGGGATGGGGGATCTTAGCTACAAGTACAGGTTGGAGAAGCTGGATTTGTTTTCATTAGAGCAAAGGATGTTGAGGGATGATTTGATAGAGGTGTACAAGATTATGACGGGTTTGGATAGGCTAGATGGGGAAAGGCTGTTCCCACTAGTTGATGGTACAAGGACTAGGGGACACAAATTTAAGGTTTTGGGCAAGAGATACAGGGGGGACGTGAGGAAAAACATTTTTATGCAGCGAGTGGCGAGGACCTGGAACTCGCTGCCGACGGAAGTGGTGGAAGCGGAGACACTCAATGTTTTCAAGGGGAGACTGGATAGGCACTTGAGGGAAATAAACTTGCAGGGCTATGGGGATAGAGCGGGGGAATGGGACTGACTGGATTGCTCTACAGAAAGCCGACACGGACTCGATGGGCCGAATGGCCTCCTTCTGTGCCGTTATGAGTCTATGACTCCTGAGACTTGAGCACAAAATCTAGGCTGACATTCCCAGTGCCAGTACTGAGGGAGCGCTGCACTGTCAGAGGTGTCGTCTTTCAGATGACATCTTAAACCGAGGCCCCGTCTACTCTCTCAGGTGGATATGAAAGATCCCATGGCACCATTTCGAAGGAGAGCAGTGGAGATCTCCACGGTGTCCTGGACCAATATTTATCCCTCAACCAACATCACTAAAATGTATGATCTGGGCATTATCTCATTGCTGTTTGTGGGAGCTTGCTGTGTGCAAATTGGCTGCCGCGTTTCGCTACATTACAACAGTGACTACACTTCAAAAGTACTCCATTGGTTGTGAAACACTTTGGGATGTCGTACATCTCTCTCTTCTTCCTCTGGACTTGAATCCTTCAAATCCCTCTTTGTTAGCCTCCTAACCCCCTCCCTCGTTTAAAACTCAGTTGCTCGTATCGTATCCCGCACTATACCCCTTATGTCTCAATCAACCATTGCCCCATGTCCACACTGGTCTACATTGGCTCCCTGTACCTCAATGTATTGGAGTTCAATTAATTATCCTCATCTTCAAATCCTTCCACAGACTGCTGCACCCTAACGTTATACCTTCCATCAACCTTAGTTGTCATTACAACCCTTCAGTCCTTGAATTGTGGCATCTGTGCATTTCCCCCCCGCCCCCGGCCATCGTCCTCCCTTCACCCACCACCGCAACCAGAGCCTTCAACTGCTTTAGCTCGACTTTCAAAAGGGAATTGGATATATACTTGAAAAGGAAACATTTGCAGGGCTATGGGGAAAAAGCAGGGTAGCAGAACTAATTGGATAGTGCTTTCAAAGCACAGGCATGATGGGCCGAATGGCCTCCCTCTGTGCTGTATAATTCTACTCTGGATATTCCTCCTTAAACCCCCTCCACCTCTCTACTTCTCTCCCTGCCTTTAAAAGCCCACCTTAAAACTGTCTACATAGGAGCGTGAGTAGGCCATTCAGCCCCTCGAGCATGTTCCACCATTCAATTAGATCATGGTTGATCTGTATCTCAAATCCAGTTACCCGCCTTGGTTCCGTAACCCTTAATACCCTTGCCAAGCATTGTTTTTATGTTCCCTCTGTAAGTGCCCTGCGATGTTTTCCTATGTTATTGGTGTTGTATCTATGTAATACAGAGGCAGAATCTATATTCGCTGTCCATTTTAATGCTAACAGACACATATATACAGACACACACACACAGACACAGGTGTTCTGTGCATTGGGGCAGTATTATCACTGGTAATGCCTGCAGGTTAATATTTCGATTCTCTACATTCAAAAATGGGTTGCGCATTTCTAGTTATTGGCTGTTTGACAAATTAACAAAAGACAAAATCTCAGAGGGGAAGATAACTTGTTTTAGCACCTGGATGCAACGAGTACAGGAAAATCAGTCCCACACACACGCCCCCCTCCAAAAAAAAATCTCACCCTATTTTTACATTCATTCATTTAAATTAACAAATAAATCAGGCTGGCTCAGTTATGGGTGTGTGCACTCCTCCCAGCCCAATTATCCGGTTTTCACTGCTTTCAAGTGATCCCATTGTCCCAGCAACAGGAAAATCTTTCCCTATAAATGTCTCAATGTTTAGGGATCAGCAAAAAAAAGTTTTTAAAAAAAGAGAAACTTTTAAGTAGTTTGAGACAATAATTTTATTTTTATGTCCGATTGTCTTCCTTCCTTTCCCGAGCTCCTCAAATATCAGAAGTGGCTTTCTTGCTATAAGATGAACCCCAACTCGCTAAAACAAACCTGTAAATTAATAAAACATTTTCAGCCCTGACCCACTTGCCTCTCATTCCCTCTCCCTTCCCATTCTCTGTCTGTACAGTTTTTATTTCTCTGGGTTTTCATTTTTTTGATACCTATTTTATTCAGCGCAATCTAAATTTTCCAACCGTACAATCTTTCAGTCACCTGCTTTCTTCTACCGCCCGACTTCTCCTGCCTCCATTTCAGAGCTGGCAGCAACTTCCAGGAAGCTACGGGGTGGGGCTGAAAGCTTGGTGTGTGGCAGTCGTAATGGACACAATGCTGCATCTGCATGAAAACTCCGTCATACGCCATTTTTACGAAAAAAACCTGCCTATTTTAACTGCGTGGATGTGTTCTCTGAAATGGCAGACAAATGGATTTCACAGCCATGCATTAACTTGTTAGCGAGATCACACCGTGTGATTTCAACTCATGGGCTCTCTTTGGTTGCAGATTAGTTTTGATTTCATCACCCCCTGGGTCTATGTTGGCTCCCAGTCCACCAAATGCCTCAAATTTAAAGTTCGCATCCTTGTGTTTAAATCCCTTCATGGCTTTGTCTCTCCCCCTCTCTGTAGCCCACCACCAGCTCTACATGCCCACGCAAACTCCCCATTCCTCTGACTCTGGCCAATTATGCAATTCCATCCCCCCCTGCCACCCCTCTCTTCACCCCACCTTTGGCAGCCATGCCTTCAGCCATCTAGGTCCCACACTATGGACTTTCCACCCCAAATCCCTCCACCTCACTCTCCTCCTTTTGAGATCCTCCTTGAAACCCACCTCTTTGACCAGGCTTTTGGTTGCCCCCTTCTAAAATCTCCTCCTTTGGTTCAGTTCCGCATCCACTTTTTTGAGTGTGCCTGTGTGAAATACCTTGGGATGCTTTTCTCTGCTACATCGCCCAACCATTTGAAAGTTTGCTTAAATGGAGGTGTGAGTATCAACACGTGACTGACTGCAAGGTTCTGTGGAATGCACTGATTGCATGTTTATCAATACGTGACTCACTACAAGGTTCTGTGGAATGCACTGACTGCATGTGTGAGTATCAACATGTGAGTGACTAAAAAACTAGGTAAGAATGATCAACTCAAAACCTGCAGAACAGGGCGTGCAGAATAGAGCACACAAGACAGTCAGCGACGTACTCGGGTCTAGATGGGGAAGGGTTGGAGATAGACATGCCTTTGGACTACTATATGGTGTTTCCTTTATTTGTAGATAAATGCAGGTTCTTTTACCAGCCTGCTGACAGGCCATAGTCAAGAGACTGACACTGTCACAGTGTGATCAGCTCAATCTCGTACATGTTTTAAACAATTCAGATGTGTTTCTTTTCTTTCAAAATTCTTATTTTTAAATTGCCACTTGTACCGCCAGTAATGCCACTTGATGAATACTTTTTGTGTCCTCCCCTCCTCTCCTGTTTCTCCCTGGGGTACGTATGTCTGTATCTGCACTGGTGACCCTTGCCCAAATGGCCACTCCTCCTACATCAGTTTGGGCAGCAAGTGTTGGTCGGCTATTTGACTACGGGGTGCTTCGCATTCAAGTTTGATCCTGTCCTCACCCGACACTGACGCACACATAAACCTTCCAGTAGTCACCGGGAGCAAGAGCACCGGCTAATTTTAATCTTCCTTGATTTACCATTTTCATATCATTTACTGTCTTGTGTACCGTGTCAGCTGGGAGCACACTCGCCTCTGAGTCAGAAGGTTGTGGGTTCAAATCCCACTCCAGGGACTTGAGCACATAAAGCTAGGCTGACACTCCCAGTGCAGTGCTGAGGGAGTGCTGCACTGTTGGAGGTGCCGTCTTTCGGATGAGACATTAAACCGAGGCCCCGTCTGCTCCCTCAGGTGGACGTAAAAGATCCCATGGCTACTATTTCGAAGACGAGCAGGGGAGTTATCCCCGGTGTCCTGGCCAATATTTATCCCTCAACCAACATAACAAAAACAGATTGTCAGGTCATTATCACATTGCTGTTTGTGGATCTTGCTGTGCGCAATATTGACTGCTGTGTTTCCCACATTACAACAGTGACTACACTTCAAATAGTACTTTGTTGGCTGTAAAGTGCTTTGAGAAGTCCGGCGGTCGTGAAAGGCGTTATATGAATGTAAGTCTTCTATAATCAGGTAATCTTATAAAGGAATATAAGATAGTAAATAATATGGAATCAGTAAAGCTCAAGTGTTACTTTAAATTAAATTACGGGAGTAGGACAGGGAGTCATCCATTCAAACTAGTAAAAGGTAGCTTTAGGATTGACACCGGGATTTACGCAGAATGATCAATACTTGGGTAGACTTCCCGATAAGGGTTGTGAAGGCGAAAATTCTGGATGCATTTAAGAAAATAATTGGATGCTGCAATGGGGGGTGGGGGTGGCGGGGCAGTAGAGTATTTTTGGATGGCTGAACTAATATGTGCCAAAGAGCCTTCCTCATCCATCATTATCTTGTGATTTATGAGGAGAGATTGAGCAGAATGGGCCTATATTCGCTGGAGCTTAGACGAATGAGAGGTGATCTCATTGAAACATAGGGAGTCTAGAACCAGGGGCTACAGCCTCAGGATAAAGGGTCGGCCATTCAGGACTGAGGTGAGAAGAAAGTTCTTCACACAGAGGGTGGTGAATCTTTGGAATTCTCTACCCCAGAGGGCTGTGGAGGCTCAGTCATTGAGTATATTCAAAACAGAGATCGATAGATTTCTAACTAGTAAGGGCATCAAGGGATATGGCGATAGGGCCGGTGAATGGAGTTGAGACAGAAGATCAGCCATGATCTCATTGAATGGCAGAGCAGGCTCGAAGGGCCGACTCCTGCTCCTATTTCGTATGTTCTTATAAGATTCTGAGGGGGATTGACAGGGAAGATGTCGAGAGGTCGTTTCCGCTGGCTGGGGAATCTAGAACTAGGAGGCATAGTCTCAGGATAAGGGGTCGGCCATTTAGGACTGATGGAGGAGGAATTTCTTCACTCAGAGGGTTGTGAATCTTTGGAATTCTCTGCCCCAGAGGGCTGTGGAGGCTCAGTCGTTGAGTATATTCAAGGCTGAGATCGATAGATTTTTGGACTCTGGGGGAAATCAAGAGATGTGGGGATGGGGCGGGAAAGTGGAAATGAGGCGGAAGATCAGCCATGATCTTACTGAATGGCGGAGCAGGCTCGAGGGGCCGTATCGTCGACTCCTGCTCCTATTTCTCATGTTCCTTAGGCTAGGTGAATTGAAGCCAGTTGTGTAAACCCCGACTGCAGCCCGTGGTGAGTTCAGCCAACTCAGAACAGGGTGTGAATGAAAGCTGGGATTTTCCTTGCCCCTCTGGTTCAGGAGCAGAAGGGGAGAAGATTCTCTTCGAAGTTGAGTGCTGAGAAACAATTGTTTCAACACCGCCATCTGTGGGCAGAAGGGCAGCATTACAGTACATGAAATGATAAATCTTCATCCAAAGTAAAACTAGATTAAACAAAAGAGAGGTTTCTATTTCTTTATCCTCACCTCTACCCTCCTTCCATCTAAAAGGGCAGAAGGGCATTTGTGAATTATTTGGTATTTTGTTGCTCTTCCCTAATAGAAACTAAAGTGAATTGTAACAAAATCAATTTAATCATCAAAAAACAACATCGTCTTTCACTCCACAAAGGACATCCCCATATCGAATGCAGAGAAGGCTGGTCCAGAATTGAGCCCATGTGGTACTGAGGCACAAGGTCACGAAAGTTGGAAATTGGATCTCAAGAAATCTCACAATGTGCTGCAGGGAAGAAGGAGAAAAAAATTACTGCAATTTCAAAAAGATAACCTGTGGAACTGAACTCATATTTTCAATATTTATCCTATTTTCATTGACTGGTTTTCTCCCGCCTCCTTCTCTCTTGAAGGTGCTGACCTTGCTGTTTGATTGCATGGGCAATGGCAGCCCTCTGGCGCCAGAGCTATTCTTGTGTGAGCCTAGGTGGTGAGTGTTGGCGAGCTATTCGACTGCGACAACTTCACAGCCAAGCCTGAGCCTGTCTTCAGCTGATGCCTGCACACTGGATTTAATGTGGGACCTCCCTCTACCCCACCTTCTGACTTATAACACACCAGGTGCTGCCTGCACCAGAAGGGTACCAGCCGTGGCTCAGTGGGTAGCACTCTCGTGTCAGAGTCAAAGGGTCGTGGGTTCAAGTCCCGCTCCAGAGACTTGAGCATAAAATCTAGGCTGACACTCCCAGTGCAGTACTGAGGGAGTGCTGCATTGTCAGAGGTGCCGTCTTTCAGATGAGGCTTTTTTTTAAATCCATTTTTATAGGATGTGGGCATCGCTGGCAAGACCAGCATTTATTGCCCATCTCTAATTGCCCTTGAGAAGGTGGTGTTGAGCCGCCTTCTTGAACCGCTGCAGTCTGTGTGGTAATGGTACTCCCACAGTGCTGTTAGGGGGGGAGTTCCAGGATTTTGACCCAATGACGATGAAGGATCGGCGATATACTTCTAAGTCAGGATGGTGTGTGACTTGGAGGGGAACTTGGAGGTCGTGGTGTTCCCAGGTGCCTGCTGCCCTTGTCCTTCTAGGTGGAAGAGGTTACGCATTTGGGAGGTGCTGCAGTGTATCCTGTAGATGGTACACACAGCAGCCACGGTACGTCGGTGGTGGAAGGAGTGAATGTTTAAGGTGGCGGATGGGGTGCCAATGAAGTGGGCTGCTTTGTCCTGGATGGTGTCGAGCTTCTTGAGTGTTGTTGGAGCTGCACTCATCCAGGCAAGTGGAGAGTACTCCATCACACTCCTGACTTGTGCCTTGTAGATGGTGGAATGGTTTTGGGGAGTCAGGAGGTGCGACACTCGCCACAGAATACCCAGCCTCTGACCTGCTCTTGTTGCCACAGTATTTATGTGGCTGGTCCAGTTAAGATTTTGGTCAATGGTGGCCAGAGAGGGCATCCAAAACTTAAATCGAGACCCCTTATGTCCTTTCAGACGGACGTAAAAGATCCCACAGCACTATTCCAAAGAAGAGCAGGGGAGTTCTCCCCGGTGTCCTGGCCAATGTTTATCCCGCAACCAACATCACTAAGACAGATTATCTGGTCATTATCACATTGCTGTTTGTGGGAGCTTGCTGTACGCAAATTTCCGACATTACAACAGTGACTACACTTCAAAGTACTTCATTGGCTGTAAAGTGCTTGGGGATGTCCTGAGGTGAACTGAGGCGCTGTATAAATGCAAAATCTTTCTTATGCCAGCTAGGTTATTTTATTTATGAATCTAAGTGTGCCTATCTGTACAAACCCCAGCACAAGTCAGCATCTTCAGGAGAGAGAGAGAGAGAGGGCATCCAAAACTTCAGGGGGAAAACGGCCATTGTCACTAACCTTGGGCCTGCTCCAGAACAAGAATGGCCACCAAGTCCAAGCAATTGGCTCGTTGCTCGAACTCCAGGCGGATGCCGTTGGTCAAGGTCGGAGACCTGCCTGTATTGGGAGAGGAGTAAAATAATGAGAGAGAGAGAGAGAGAGTCGTATTTTAATGATATCACATAAGAACATAAGAAATAGGAGCAGGAGTCGGCCATACAGCCCTTCGAGCCTGCGCCGCATTCAATAAGATCATGGCTGATCATCTACCTCAACTCCACTTTCCTGCACTATCCCCACATCCCTTGATTCCCATAATATTCAAAAATCTATCGATCTCTGTCTTGCATATACTCAACGACTGAGCCTCCACAGCCCTCTGGGGTAGAGAATTCCAAAGATTCACCACCCTCTGAGTGAAGAAATTTCTCCTCATCTCAGTCCTAAATGGTCGACTCCTTATTCTGAGACTGTGACCCCTGGTTCTAGACTCTCCAGCCAGGGGAAACATCCTCCCTGCATCTACCCTGTCAAGCCCTGTAAGAATTTTGTATGTTTCAATGAGATCACCTCTCATTCTTCTAAACTCTAGAGAATACAGGCCTAGTCTACTCAATCTCTCCTCATAGGACAATCCTCCCTGTTGTGTCTCCTTGTGTTCTTTTACTATAAATAATAGACACTTTTAGCTCATTTTAGTTACTGCTTTTACTTAGCTGTATTTTTGCTTTGTTTCTGTGCTGCCGCGTGGTGCGGAGTGGTACAAGATGTCCGATGCTGCACTGTGCACTGCCCATGCACAGTGTGCCACATAGCAATATAACTACACCATACCAAAGTAGTTCCATACCAAAGTAGTTCCATTTAACGATGTGATACTATAACAATGTAACATCCCTCTTTCTCAGAACTAAAACTGTAGTGATCAATAACATGTCATTCTGTGGTGGACACTAGGTGGAGCAGTAGAGCTGTATATAGCTGTATGTATAAAACTACACTACCCAGCTATACATACATTAAGACTACATTACCCATGAGGCACTAGGCTACCCAGAAGGCAACAGTCAAGATGGCAGCCTGCACACAGGAGCACACATGGAAGCCTCTACAGATACTGTAGCTAGAAAACATGTACTGAATAAATAACTAGCTAGAAGCTAGCTGTGTTCATAATAAGAATGTCTAGTTATTAATGAACATAAGATGGTACCAGGGTGGTGAAGATCTGCTGAAAATTGTGAAAAGCGACATGGAGAATTTGAAGCCACCAGAGCGTTTGAATCTCACAGAAAAAATCGACTACAATTGGCGGACTTTGCAGCCATCGGATTCGGTACGAAGCCAGACGCAAGGAAGATAGCGTTGCTGCTTACGGTTGCAGGCCCACAGGCGATAGAGGTATTTAATACATTTGTATTTAATCCAGAGAAGAACAGAGGAAAATTAGAAGATGTGCTAAAAAAATTTGATGCACATTGCTCTCCCAAAAAGAATGAGACGTATGAAAGATACATCTTCCGTTCTCGGACACAGCAACAAAATGAGACTTTTGATAGCTTTATAACTAATCTGAAACTGAAAGCACAGACATGTAATTTCTCTGAGCTCAAAGCATCCATGATTCGTGACCAGATTGTGTTTGGTATTCATGATAAAAAAAGTCAGGGAACGTCTGTTGAGAGAAACCAAACTAAATTTGGAAAATGCGGTGAAAATATGCCAAGCCAGCAAGCTAGCTCAAAATCACGCGAAGACTTTCAGTGAAATCAATAATGATGCGAATGTAATGAGTGATAATGCTGCTGTCGGTGCTGTGTCCTACAAGGGGAAGAAACGTGGGCAGAACAGAAATGAAAAGCAATCGGACGATGACATTTTTAATTGTAAACGCTGTGGTTACAAACACCAGTTAAGACAATGCCCAGCGTTTGGAAAAATGTGCACAAAGTGTAATGGAAAGAATCACTTTGCCAAACAATGCTTTTCAAAAGTAAAAACGACAAAAGGGCAACGAGTTAATGTGATTGAGGACACTGCTTTAAGTGAGACATTTTTTGTAGGAATGGTGTCATGTGACGATATCAAAAAAGATACAGAAAATGTGCAGCCCTCAGAAATAGACAATGCTGAACATAAAGTTAATGCAGTAAAAGAGGACAAATGGATGATCCCACTGCAGATAAATGGAGCATTAGTTACATTGAAACTGGACACTAGGGCAAAAGCAAACTTAATCAGTATGAGTGACATTAACAATATGAAAGAAAAGCCCAAAATACAGAAAAAGTCAGTACTACTGAAGGACTATAATGGACAGAAAATAGATTGCTTAGGTGTATGCAGACTTAAAGTGACAGTCAAAGACAAAGTGCATCATCTCATGTTTTCTGTTGTGGCTGAAAGACTTGATTCGATACTAGGTGACAAAGCTTGTGAAGACTTAGAACTGGTCAAGAGAGTCTACCGTATAAACTGGGCCATAAGCAGACCAGATGACTCAGGTGATGAAGCAGAGAGCCCATCAAGGATGAAAAGGCCAAAGGGTATCCATGTCTTCAAAAAGCCTAGTTTCTCCAAGAAGAAAGAAAAAGACTTTAAGGTCAAAGAGAAGCCAAAGGAAGAAAAGCACAAAGAGGAAAAACACAAGGAGAAAAAATCCAAAGATATAACCGCAGCAGATGTTAAGCAGTGGAAAGAGAAAAAGAAAAAGAAGAAGCCTGCACCAGAGCAGGAAGCAGTTCCGGTGGATACTCCTTCTTCCCTCAGGCCAATCTTTGGTGTTCCATTAGCCGAGGCTGCTGAGAGGACTATGCTGTATGATGGGATCCAGCTGCCAGCAGTTTTTCGAGAGTGCATTGACTACATTGAGAGTTATGGCATGAAGAGTGAAGGAAACACTGAAACCCTCTCCAAGCAAAGATCGCAAGGAGACCTCGATCTATACAAGAGCAGATTGATGACAATGCCGCAACTGCATCTTGTCATTCACCGCCAGAACAATCTCATGAAGACACATCAGACTTACCCGTGTTGAGAAGATCCACACGTGAAGTAAAAGAGCCTGATAGACTTAATCTTTGAGTACAATGTAAAGCTTTGAAAATGTGTTGACTGTTTTGAAAATGTTTATGTTTATAGAGCACTAACAAAAGTGTTACTGATATTATCTTTATTGTTTTCTTGAAAGTTGATTGATATTGATTTTGTTAAACCTCCAAAGAAAGGGGGATGTAGTGATCAATAACATGTCATTCTGTGGTGGACACTAGGTGGAGCAGTAGAGCTGTATATAGCTGTATGTATAAAACTACACTACCCAGCTATACATACATTAAGACTACATTACCCATGAGGCACTAGGTTACCCAGAAGGCAACAGTCAAGATGGCAGCCTGCACACAGGAGCACACATGGAAGCCTCTACAGATACTGTACCTAGAAAACGTGTACTGAATAAATAACTAGCTAGAAGCTAGCGGTGTTCATAATAAGAATGTCTAGTTATTAATGATGAACATAACAAAAACATGAAATTTAACAATTTAAATTAACAAATATTATATCTAAACTATTTTTATCAACTACAAAGAATTGAGAGGTTTTTTTTATTCGCGATATCGCTCAGGTGGTTGGATGTTGTCCCTCCATCTTGTGGATTTGGTGGTGACCATTCCTCTCTGCGGTGTTTTCCGCTCTCGTTGTTGTTGTTGCTGTCGCCTTTGGAGTTGGAGTGTGCATGCTCATGGTTGTTTGGTTTGTAGCGCTTGTTTCTGGTGTTGTACTGCTTGTCGTAGCTGGTGTTGTCAATGTTGCTGATGTTGTCTGCTGCTTATCCAGTTCAGGTGAAGGTCTGATGTGGAGTCTGTTCCATCTGTATGGGTTACCAGGTTCAGTCTCTACGAAGTAGGATCTTGGAGTATCAGCTTTTCCAATGACCTTGGCTGGATTCCAGGTTTTCAACACCGGGTCTTGCACATGCACTGATTGTCCATTCAGCAATTCTGGTAGCGTCTTTGCATGTTTATCGTAATGTTTGCTTCCTACGATTTGTGCTTCTGCCAGCTTTTGTCTGAAGTCCTCCTGGTCCTGGGGAGGATGTACTTTTGCTGGTAGTGTAGTCTTAAACTTCCTCCCATTCAGCAATTCCGCAGGTGATTTCATGTCTGCTTTCAGTGGTGTTGATCTGAGTGATAGGAGGGCAAGGTCTTGGTCTTCCCCCCTCTCTCTACTTTTGACGAGAGTTCTCTTGACAGTCTGGATCTGTCTTTCGATGAACCCATGTCCCCTTGGGAAATGTGGGGATGAGGTTACTATTTTGAACCCATACTTTTCTGCCAGAGCTCTGAATTCACTCGATGTGAACTGGGTTCCATTGTCACAGATTACCTTTTCCGGGATTCTTTGTTCAGCAAACAAGCTCTTTGCAATCCTGGTGGTAGTTGTGGCTCTCAAGTCTTTCATCCTTCTCACAAAAGGAAACTTGGAATAGTAATCTGCCACTATGAGATACCATTCTTGATTGCACATGAAGAGATCTGCCCCAACAGTGTGCCATGGTCTTGACGGTATTTCACTAGGTATCGTCTCCTCTTTCTGTTGTGCATTTCTGTATTTCTGGCATATATCACATGCAGAAACCATCTGTTCGATATTTTTGTACATGCCTATCCAGTATACAGCTGATCTGGCTCTCAGCTTGCATTTCTACATTCCCATGTGGCCTTCATGTATGAGATGGAGAAGTTGTGTCTGCATTGTCTTTGGCACGATGATCCTCGATCCAGCAAGGAGAATACAGTCTTCTACTGCAATATTGTCTTTAATCGTCCAGTATTGACGAATTGTCACCTGTACGTACTGGATTCTCTCCGGCCACCCCTGTATTACTTGTTGTGTGAGTAGTTGCAACTCCTCATCTTTGCTAGTCTCATCTCTGATTTGACTGAGCTTTGTAGGGGTAACATTCACTAGGTGGTGGATTTTTACTGTTAGGCCCTCCACCTCGTGTTTCTCATATGGCGACAATCGAGACAACACATCTGCTAGCACCATTTCCTTTCCTGGCTTATATTTAAGCATGAAGTCAAAGCTTTGGATCCTTAGAAGTAGTCTTTGCAGTCTTGCAGGCGCTTTGCACAGATTCTTCTTATAAATCTGTTCTAGTAGACGATGGTCACTCTCTATTGTAAATCGCCTGCCATATAGGTATGTATGGAATTTCTCGCATCCGTACACTACTGCTAATAGTTCTCTTTCTATGTTGGCGTATCTCGTCTCGGCTGATGTCAAGGCCTTTGATGCGAAAGCTATCGGCTTTCCTTCCTGCACCAGAGCAGGCCCTAGTCCTCTGGTAGAAGCATCTACTTGCAGGGTGACTGGTTTTCTTCTGTCATAATGTGACAGACTTGTTTCTTTAAGTTGTTTGAAATTCCTTTCATGTGATTCAGACCACTGGTATTCGGCGTCTTCTTTCAATAGCTCTGAGATTTGTTGTATGTTCCGACATGTGTGGGATGAAAGAACTCATGTATTGGACCAAGCCGAGGTAACTCCTCAGCTCTTTCTTGTCTTTGGGTGGTTTCATTTCAGCAATCGCTGCAATCTTCTCAGGACTTGGCTTGACTCCCTCTGGTGTATAAATCATACCGAAGAATTGGCATTCCTTGACTTTAACTATGCACTTATCTGCATTTAACTTGATGCCAGCCTTCCTGGTACGCTCCATGGCCTCATGTAGGTGCATGTCATGGTCTCTTTCATCTGCTCCATAGATCTGAATATCATCAGCTATTCCTATAGCTCCTTCACAGCCTCTGTATGTCTCGTCTATTTTCTGTTGAAAAAGATATCTTGACTGACCTTTAGCCCGAATGGCAGCCGCAGGAATTTGTAACGCCCAAATGGTGTGTTGAATGTTGTCAGTGTTGTTGATTCCTCATCCAACTTCACGTTCCAATATCCATTTCTGGCATCTAGTTGAGAAAACCTTGGCTCCTGCCAGTGATGGCGTAATCTCCTCTAGCGTTGGGGTGGGATAGTGGTCCCTCTTTATCGCCTGGTTTAGGTCTTTGGGGTCCAAACATATTCTGATACGCCCGTTTGGCTTTTCTCATACCACAATTGAGTTTACCCAGTCTGTGGGTTCAGTGACCTTTACGATCACTCCCTTTTCTTCCATCTCCTTTAGCTCTCTTTCAAGCTTTGTCTTCAGCTCGATGGGTACTTTTCGTGGAGCATGAATAACGGGCTTTACCTCTGGATCGATGGTGATGTGGTATTGGAAACCTCCGAAACATCCCACTGTATCATCGAAACATTCCGGATACATGTCTATCAAGTCTTTTTTACTCTTGATTTGTGGACGGTTGCTGTCTATCTTCAGTGGCGTTTCCATCAGCTCGTGATGCACTGAGATCAATCTCAACTTCTCGCAGCTGTTTAATCCCAGGATCGCTGGCCCCTCAGTGTCGGTGACATAGAACATGCAGTTGATGTTCTTTCTTTTATGTGTCCCTTTGATAAAGGTTATTCCGAGTTGTTTAATCTCACTCCCCCCGTATGCTGTCAGCGTGACATTACTTGCCTTTAAACAACCATTTTTCGGGTAGCCATCTTCTCTCAGGTTTTCGGGAAAGATCTGCTGGTACAGTCTCAATGGGAGAATGTTTCTGAGCCCCTGTGTCCAGCTTCAACTTTAAGTTGATGGTTGTGGGCCGACCTTTGACCTTTTTTTTGATTTGGATGATGGTGTGCAATTCTCTCCTCGGAGTATTTTCCGCTCTGGACATCTCATGAAGCTGTATCTTTATGGTTTCGATGTTTAGTGCATTGTCGTGATCATCATCATCATCATCATCCTGCTCATCCATAGCATGGATATTGTGTTTCTTTCTCTGGTTCTGCTGTTCGCCTTTGTTTTTGATGTATGTTCCTTCTTTCTTCATTCTACACCTCTTTTCCCAGTGGTTTAGTTTGCCACAGGCATTGCAGCTTGTTCCATATGCTGGACATTTCCTCTTGTCTGTGTAATCGTGCGGTCTTCCACAATTTCTGCACATGTTTCCCCCGTTGTCATGTGCATGTCTTTGTGTGTTGTACTTTTCTCTCACTGCATCCACTCTGTTGTCCGTCTCAGAAGCCGTCCGCATGTCAGCCGTTTGAGAAATCAGCGTTTTCATTTGCTGCTTCATGGCTTCATGAAACATAGAAACATAGAGATAGGAACAGGAGTAGGCCATTCGGCCCTTCGAGCCTGCTCCGCCATTCAATGAGATCATGGCTGATCTTCGTCTGAGATCATAGCTGATCTTACCAGTTCAGTACCCCGTCCCCGCCTTTTCTCCGTAACCCTTAATCCCCTTAGCCTTCAGAAATATATCCAATTCTCTCTTGAAAATATTTATTGAATTAGCCTTCACAGCCCTCTGTGGCAGGGAATTCCACAGGCTCACCACTCTTTGAGTGAAGAAATTCTTCCTCATCTCTGTTTTGAATGATTTGCCCGCTATTTTTAGACTGTGGCCCCTGGTTCTGTGCTCCCCGGCCATTGGAAACATTCTCTCTGAATTCAGCCTGTCCAGGCCTGCCATAATTTTATATGTTTCGATGAGATCCCCTCTCAATCTTCTAAACTCCAGTGAGTACAAGCCCAAACTATTTAATCTCTCTTCGTAGGTCATTCCCGCCATTCCAGGTATCAGCCTGGTGAATCGCCGTTGCGCTCTTTCCATGGCAAGAACATCCTTCCGCAGATGGGGCGACCAAAACTGTACACAATACTCCAGATGCGGTCTCACCAGCACCTTGTACAGCTGTAGTAAGGTATCCCTATTCCTATACTCGAACCCCCTTGATATGAAGGCCAACATACCATTTGCCTTCTTAATCGCCTGTTGCACCTGCATGCTCTCCTTCAGTGACTGGTGCACAAGAACACCCAGATCCCTCTGCACTTCCCCATCTCCCAATCTATTGCCATTTAGATAATAATCTACCCTCCTGTTTTTACCCCCAAAGTGGATAACCTCGCATTTATCCACATTATAGTGCATCTGCCACGTATCCGCCCATTCCCCCAACCTGTCCAAATCGCACTGTAGCCTCCTGACATCCTCATCAGAGCCCACCCCTCCTCCTAGTTTAGTGTCGTCAGCGAATTTGGAAATATTGCATCCAATTCCCTGATCCAGATCATTTATATATATTGTGAACAGCTGGGGTCCCAGGACAGATCCTTGCGGCACCCCGCTGGTCACTGCCTGCCACTCCGAAAACGAGCCGTTTATTCCAACTCTCTGTTTTCTATCCGCCAGCCAGTTCTCTATCCACGTTAATACTTTGCCCCCAATTCCATGAGCCTTAATTTTGCATGATAATCTTTTGTGTGGAACCTTATCGAAGGCTTTCTGGAAGTCAAGGTACACCACATCCACTGGCTCTCCCCCATCTATTTTACCAGTTACTTCCTCAAAAAATTCCAGCAGATTAGTCAAACACGATTTACCCTTTGTAAATCCATGTTGACTCTGTCCGATCCTTTCCCCATTTGTCAAGTGCTCCACTATTTTATCCTTAATAATGGACTCTAGCATTTTGCCCACAACCGATGTAAGGCTTACTGGTCTATAATTCCCTGCTTTCTCTCTACCCCCCTTTTTAAATATTGGGGTAACATTAGCTACCCTCCAATCCACGGGTACTGTTCCCGAGTCAATGGAGTTCCGGAAGATGATCCTTAGAGCATCTGCTATCTCCAGGGCCACCTCCTTAAGTACCCTAGGATGTAGTTTATCAGGCCCTGGGGATTTGTCGGCCTTCAGTCCCCTCAACTTACCCAACACCATATCCCTAGAGATACTAATTTCTGTCAGCTCCTCCCTCTCATTAGTCCCTATGTTTGCCGATATTCCTGGGAGGTTATTTGTGTCCTCCTTTGTGAATACAGAACCAAAGTATGAGTTTAATTGGTCTGCCATTTCCTTATTCTCCATTATATATTCTCCCGAATCGGACTGCAAGGGACCGACTTGGGATTTTACCAGTCTTTTCCTCCTGATATACCGATAAAAGCTTTTGCAGTCTGTCTTTATGTTTGCTGCAAGTTTACTTTCGTATTCTATTTTCCCCTTCCTGATTAATCCCTTTGTCCTCTTTTGCTGTATCCTGTACTGCCCCCAATCTTCCGGTCTGGTGCTTTTTTTTGCCAGTTGATATGCCCTTTTTTTTGATTTTATGCTGTCCCTAATTTCCCTCGTTATCCACGGTTGAGTCACCTTTTTAGGTTTATTTTTATGCCAAACCGGTATAAACATGTTCTGGAATTCTTCCATTCTATCTTTGAATGCTTGCCATTGTCTATCCACTGTCAATCCCCCCAGAAACACCACCCAATCAATCTTACCCAATTCCCGTCTCATACCCTCGTAATTCCCTTTATTTAAGTTCTGGACCTTAGTCTCTGATTCAATTTCCTCACTCTCCATCTCGACTGAGAGCTCGATCATATTATGATCGCTCTGACCCAAGGGGCCTCGTACAAGAAGATTGCTGATAAGTCCCTTCTCATTGCACAATACCCAGTCTAAAATGGCCTGATCTCGAGTCGGCTCCTCGACATATTGGTCCAGATAACCGTCCCGAAAACATTCCAGGAATTCCTCCTCCTCAGAATTTTTACTAATTTGGGTAGTCCAATCAATATGTAAATTAAAGTCACCCATGATGACAGCTGTGCTCTTATCGCACGCTTCTCTAATTTCCCTTTTTATGCCTTCCCTCACCTCCATATTACTATTTGGAGGCCTATATATCACACCCACTAACGTTTTCCTCCCCTTGCTATTTCTCATTTCTACCCATACAGATTCTGTTTCATCCGAGTTAATATCCTTCCTTTCCATTGCATTAATCCCCTCCTTTACCAGCAATGCTACCCCACCTCCCCTACCTTTTTGCCGATCCTTCCTAAATATTGTATATCCCTGGATGTTAAGTTCCCAGCCTTGCCCACCCTGCAGCCACGTTTCTGTAATCCCAATCAAATCATACTTGTTTACCTCTATTTCCACAACTAATTCATCCACCTTGTTCCTAATGCTTCTAGCATTAAGATACAAAGCCTTCAGGCTTGCTTTTTTCACACTCTCATTATGAATTAGTTTGGCCCTTTGTGTTTCTCTCCTTTGCTTATTGCTTCTCACCTTTCTACCATCTATTTCTGACTTCATATGACTTCCCTCTTTTCCACTACCTAGGTTCCCATCCCCCTGCCAAATTAGTTTAAATCCTCCCGAACCGCCCTAGAAAATATTACCCCGAGGACATCGGCTCCCTCACAGTTCAGGTGTAGACCGTCCCCTTGGTACAGGTCACTCCTCCCCAAGAACTGGTTCCAATGCCTCAAGAATTTAAATCCCTCTCCCTTGCACCACTGCTCAAGCCACGTATTTAGCTTATCTATCTTACTCTCTCTAAACTTATTAGCTCGTGGCACTGGTAGCAATCCAGAGATTACTACCTTTGAGGTCCTACTTTTCAATTTAGCTCCTAACTCCCTAAATTCAGCTTGTAGGACCTCCTCCCTCTTTTTACCTACATCGTTGGTACCTACATGTACCACGACAACTGGCTGATCCCCCTCCCCCTTCAGAATGCTCTGCACCCGCTCCGAGACATCCTTGACCCTTGCACCAGGGAGGCAACATACCATCTTGGAGTCTCGGTCTCGGCCACAGAAACTCCTATCTATCCCCCTTACAATTGAATCCCCTATCACTATAGCCCTATCCCTCTTTTTCCCGCCCTTCTGTGCAGCAGAGCCAGTCATGGTGCCCTGAACCTGGCTGCTGGTGCCTTCCCCTGATAAGTCATCTCCCCCAACAGTACCCAAAACGGTAAACCTGTTTTGGAGGGAGATGACCGCAGGTGACTCCTGCACTACCTTCCTGCCTTTACCCTGCCTTTTGGTCACCCATTTACTGTCTGAGCTAGCCTTTACCTGCGGTGTGACCAACTCACTGAATGTGCTATCCACAACATCCTCAGCATCGCGTATGCTCCAGAGTGAGTCCATTCGCAGCTCCAGCGCCGCCATGTGGTCCGCTAGGAGCTGCAGCTGGACACACTTCCTGCACACATAGTTGTCAGGGACAGTGTCCCTGATTTCCCACATGGCACAGGAGGAGCATGACACGGGTCTGAGCTGCCCTTCCATGACTTAACCCTTACAAGACCTTTTTATTTACTACGATTTAGCTTAATTATTGAATTCTACTTAGAATAAGTTTGTGAAAGTACTCATGAGCTCTCGCAGTATCTATAGCCTCTGTTATTCCGAGCTTTTCTTTTCCTATCAGGGCTTTTTGTACCTCTACATGCGCTGACCCCCATATTAGCTGGTCCACAAGCATTTCCTCCATTTCCTTAAATTTACACTTGCTGGCTTCATTTCTCAGCCTTGTCAGGAAATTGTCAGCTGTTTCACTGGGTTCCTGTCTTAGACTCTGGAATTTGTATCTGTGTATACGGTGATTGGATTTAGGCTCTAGATGGTTGCTGAATTTATCAAAAATTGTCGCAGGGTTTTCCTTTTCCTCTTCAGTCAAACTCCAGCTATTATACAAATCTATGCCTTTTTCTCCTGTCGACAACAGAATGTAACTAACCTTTTCCTCGTTGGTAGTACCCTTCAGGAAGCTTTTGAATTTAAGCTCACATTTCTGTTTGAACTTGCGGAATGCTTCTACTATATCGTCGGCTTCCCAGTTCATGAGGGGTTGCATTTGCACAGCCGTCATTTTAGTTTCCCGTACGATTCACTCTCAATCACCGCATAAAATCACTTTGTCTTATTTGTAGTTCGTATAGCACAATTTTGTACTCACTTATACCGCTGCCACCACGTTGTGTCTCCTTGTGTTCTTTTACTATAAATAATAGACACTTTCAGCTCATTTTAGTTACTGCTTTTACTTAACTGTATTTTTGCTTTGTTTCTGTGCTGCCGCATGGTGCGGAGTGATACGAGATGTCCGACGCTGCACTGTGCACTGCCCGTGCACAGTGTGCCACATAGCTATATAAATCAAATCAACTTTTATTGTCATTGTTAGTGCACAAGTGCAGTACAACGAAATGTAGGCTTGCGGCTTCCAAGAGTGTACATTTAGATTAAGACATTTAAACATTCAACATACATTTGGCTTGTAATACATTAACATAACCATAATAAAGTGCATTGGCAGATGTGCAGGCTTTAGAGTTTATTTGTGGAGTTCAGTAGGATGACAGCCCTGGGAAAGGAGCTGTTCCTAAATCTGGTCGTACGGGTGCGAATGCATCTGTAGCGTCTCCCAGATGGCAGGAGGGCGAACAGACTGTGGCTGGGGTGGGTAGGGTCTTTGATGATGGACCGTGACCTCCGTAAACAGCGTTTCTGGTATATGTGCTCTATGGTCGGTAGCCGGGTGCCGGTAATGCGTTGGGCAGTTTTGACTACCCGGTACACCATACCAAAGTAGTTCCATTTAACGATGTGATACTATAACAATGTAACACTCCCATCCCAGGAATCAGTGTGGTGAACCTACAGTGCACTCCCTCTATGGCAAGTATATCCTTCCTTAGGTAAGGAGACCAAAACTGTACACAATACTCCGGGTGTGGTCTCACCAGGGCCCTATATAATTGCAGTAAGACATCTTTACTCTGATACTCAAATCCTCTTGTAATAAAGGCCAACATACCATTTGCTTTCCTTATTGCTTGCTGTACCTGCATGTTAACTTTCAGTGATGCTTGTACAAGGACACCCAGGTCCCTCTGAACACCAACATTTCCCAATCTCTCACCATTTTAAAAAATACTCTGCTTTTCTATTTTTTCTACCGAAGTGGATAACTTCACATTTCTCCACATTATATTCCGTTTACCATGTTCTTGCCCACTCACTTAGCCTGTCT
Source organism: Somniosus microcephalus (assembly GCF_052327205.1). Taxonomy (NCBI): domain Eukaryota; kingdom Metazoa; phylum Chordata; class Chondrichthyes; order Squaliformes; family Somniosidae; genus Somniosus; species Somniosus microcephalus. Next base: position 138,198,864 of record NW_028225179.1, on the reverse strand, counting down.
ATATCCTCTTGAAGCCTCCTTGCATCCTCCTCACAACTTACATTCCCACCCAGCTTTGTATTATCAGCAAACTTGGTTATATTACATTTGGTCCCCTCATCCAAATCATTGATATAAATTGTGAATAGCTGAGTCCCAAGCACTGATCCTTGCGGTACCCCACTAGTTACAGCCTGCCAGCCCAAAAATGACCCGATTATTTTCTGTCCGTTAACCAATCCTCAATCCATGCAAGCATAGTACCCACAATCCTGTGAGCCCTAATTTTGTTTAATAACTTCTTATGTGGCACCTTATCGAATGCCTTCTGAAAATCCAAATACACCATGTTGTAGGAACGGAGGTTCCTATCGTAAAGACTGAGTTCGACTCAGGCAATTAAAACAATGAACTTTAATGGAACAAAACAGGTTTTAACTAGAAACTGCTGGAATACATCGAATACAGGTCTGCTATCTTTGAAGGCTCCACGAGGACTGATCCTCTGGTCTGAAAGCTGACGTCATGACGTTTTTCCCGCCATTGGGGAATAACGTGACTAACGGCGTGACGTCATCACGTTGAAACCGCGCTGTAAAGGTAACTAGACATTGTACAGTCAAACAGTGTAATTAAAAAGGTACAGACACAGACAGTAACTATATTGCTGTTAAAGGAATTATGTACAACCGCTCGGAGTCCTTTGGTGGCTCTGCCACATGCGCCCCCCCAGAATTGTCTTTAACAGAAAAAGTGAGATGAGGGGGAGGTCTGACAAGTCTGTCTGATCGACTTCGATAACCTGGCAGAGGAAGTTGATGACTGGTGGTCGAGCTGGCAGTCGATTGTGGTTGAGCAGGCGCGGCGAGCGTGGTCGAGTTGGCGGGCAGCTTTGGTTGATCTGGCACGGCGGCTGCGGGCGGTCGGCCACGTTTCGGCGGTTGAGCAACGACGACTGGGTGGTCCAGGTCCAGGTCCAGGTGAGCCGGCTTCAATCGGTCCACCGAGATGTGATCCGGCTTTCCTCCGATGTCGACCGAAAAGGATTCGTCTCCTGGTTCGATGACGCGGAAAGGACCAGTGTAAGGGGGCTTGAGCGGATCCCGGTGAGCGTCGTGGCGGATGAATACATACTCAGCATTCTTCAATTCCGCTGGCACGTGGGAGTTCTGTAAGCCGTGATTTGATGTAGGCACCGGAGCGAAGCATCTGGCCGCTTCCTGGTGGCTAACGAGTTGCTGGGAGGTGGACCATGGCTCTGTGGGAGAAGGGAGGAAATCCCCTGGTACTCGGAGAGGCTGGCCGTAGATGAGTTCAGCTGAGGACGATTGCAGGTCTTCTTTGGGCGCCGTACGAAGACCCAAAAGGACCCATGGAAGTCTGTCCACCCATCCTGCACCTTGAAGACTGGCCCGAAGGGCGGCTTTAAGCAACCTGTGGAATCGCTCACAAAGGCCGTTCGCCTGTGGATGATAGGCGGTGTTGCGATGAAGTTTGGTGCCGAGCCCCTGAGCTACAGCGTTCCAAAGCTTCGAGGAAAATTGTGGCCCACGGTCGGAAGAGATGTCCGCCGGTACCCCGAAACGGGCAACCCAACAGGAGATGAAAGCTCTAGCGACGTCTGCCGAAGTGGTGGAAACCAAAGGAATTGCCTCTGGCCACCTAGTGGTGCGGTCCACCATGGTGAGGAGATGAGTATAACCCTGAGAAGGCGGAAGCGGCCCCACAAGGTCCACATGCACGTGGTCGAAACGACGCTCCGGAACAGCGAACGTAGCCACTGGAGCTTTAACATAACGCTGGACTTTGGCCTTCTGGCAGACTACGCAGGTATTAGCCCAGTCACGGACATCGAGGTGCATACCTTTCCAGATGAACTTCGCTGACATAAGCTGTTGTGAAGCCTTCATCCCAGGGTGCGACAACCCGTGTATGGCATCAAACACCTTCCGGCGCCATGCGACCGGCACGATAGGTCGGGGAACGCCCATGGAGACGTCGCAAAGGAGCGTGGCGCCTGTGGCCTGGAAAGTGACGTCAGTCGCTTGGAAACTAGAGGGGACGGTTCTGTATGATTGGACCTCAGTATCCGAGGCCTGATCTGCAGCCATGAGGGCGTAGTCGATCCCCAGGTGAACCGCATGGACCGTCGCACGGGAGAGGCAATCCGCCACCAGATTGTCCTTACCAGACACATGTTGAATGTCCGTGGTAAATTCGGAAATAAACGTCAAGTGACGTTGTTGACGAGCGGACCACGGTTCGGCGGTCTTGGCCATGGCGAACGTTAGAGGTTTGTGGACGACAAAAGCCGTGAAGGGACGTCCTTCCAATAAGAACCGGAAATGGCGAATGGCGAGGATAAGGGCCAGTAGCTCCCGATCGAAGGTGCTGTATTTTTTTTCATTTTTCTGTAGTTGACAGCTGAAAAACGCCAGCGGTTGCCACGTGCCGTTCACCCACTGCTCTTGCACTGCGCCGATGGCGTAGGCTGATGCGTCCGTGGTAAGGGCGATGGTGGCACCTGGAAGTGGGTGCGCCAGCATGGTTGCGTTGGCCAAAGCGCTCTTGGTGTTGACGAACGCCTGGTCCATCTCGGCTGTCCAGCTGATTGGATCCTTACCGGACTTGCCCTTGAGGGCCCCGTACAAGGGTTGCATAAGCTGAGCCGCCTTAGGGACAAAACGGTGATAGAAGTTGACCATCCCCAGGAACTCTTGCAAGGCCTTGACGGTTGGCGGGCGCGGGAAAGAGGTAACCGCTTCCACCTTCGTCATTAAGGGGACGGCGCCGTCCGATGTTATGTGGTGTCCCAAGAAATCGATCTGCTGCAGGCCGAACTGGCACTTGGCCGGGCTGATGATTAAACCGTGCTGGCTGAGGCGCGTAAAGAGGGTACGCAAATGGGAGATGTGCTCTTCCCTGCTAGCACTGGCGGTGAGAATGTCGTCAAGGTAGACGAAGATGAAGCGTAGCTCTTGGAGCACGGAGTCCATTAAGCGCTGGAATGCCTGTGCCGCGTTCTTCAAGCCAAACGGCATCCGCAGGAACTCAAAGAGGCCGAAAGGGGTGATGACTGCGGTTTTGGGACGTCTTGCGGGTGCACGGGAACCTGGTGATACCCCCGGACGAAGTCGACTTTAGAAAAGATAGAATTTCCCGCCAAATGGGCCGAGAAATCCTGAATATGCGGAATCGGGTACCGATCAGGAGCGGTGGCGTCGGTAGTCACCGCATGGCCGCCAGCCGCCGCCCGGTTTCGGAACAATGTGGAGAGGCGAGGACCAGGGACTATTGGATCAGCGAATGATCCCGAGCCGCTCCATCGAGCTTGGTGGGTTCGAGCCTTCTAGCCCGCGCATAAACCAGGGAGCCAGTAGTGGTGGTATGATGTTCAACACCATGCTTCGTTGCCGAGCAGGAGACAGTGGGCCTTGTCAGCTCCGGAAACTCTCCAAGGAGCCAAGTGAAGTCATCCGGAGGAGGGAAGGCGCAGGCAATAGAGTGCGACACGGTGGTACCGTGGTAGCACGGAATCGAGTGGAAGGTGGCCGCGTTGATCAACCAGCGGTGCCTGACATAGACGAGGAGGCTGTTGACACACAGAAAATCCGCCCCTAGGATGGCCTGAGAGACTGTGGCTGTGACGAATTCCCAACAGAAGCGCTGACCGCCGAAACAGACTTGGACACGCCGCTTTTGGAAAGTTCGAATTGCTGCGCCATTAGCCGCTACGAGGGAAAAACCGTGGTTCCCAGCCTGCATATCAAGCTTCGACGCAGGTAGAATGCTATACTGCGCCCCGGTGTCACAAAGAAAACGTCGACCCGATAGGGAATCGGTGTTATAAAGAAGTTTCCCCGTAGATCCGACGGCCATCGTAACTGCGGACCCGGTCCTCCTTCGCCAGGAATGCTGCAGGAGCTTTGTTGGGTTTTTTTGGGGGGCGAGAAACTGCAGGGGGAGCGGCAGCATCGCGCTTTCACGCCAAAACGGGCATGGTAGGAGCACCAGCCCGCTGCAGGAGGAGCTGGAACCGCGTCTGTGGGGGATGGGCGCCTCGTGGCCGCGCAGCACTGCTGGGTTACCGTGAAAATCTTATCGGCTTCGGCAGCAAGCTCGGTGCAGTCTGTAATGTCGGATCTGGCTAGGGCAGTCTGTACCTGCTCCGGCATTTAGTAGAGGAAAAGCTCCCGGAAGAGGAAGCATTCCGGTTCGTCACCCAAGAGCGTAAGCATTTGGCTCATGAGCTTGGACGGTTTGGAGTCCCCGAGGCCAGGCATCGTGATGAGCCGGCGAGCGCGCTCTGACTTCGAGAGCCCGAAGACCTGAAGCAACCGCGCCTTAATCGCATCATACTTGCTGTCAGTAGGAGGACTACCGAGGAGGCTGATGATCCGTGAGGCAGTTGCGCTGTCGAGGGCGGAGACCACGTAATAATAACGGGTCTGATCCGCGACGATGTTCCTGATGGCGAACTGGGCTTCAGCCTGGATAAACCAGGCGTATGGTTGTTGCTCCCAGAACTGTGGCAGTTTCAGAGTCACGGGATTCATGTCCATGATGAATCTTCCACGAAAATTGTTCGTAGGTTGGGGTCACCAATGTAGGAACGGAGGTCCCTATCGTAAAGACTGAGTTTGACTCAGGCAATTAAAACAATGAACTTTAATGGAAGAAAACAGGTTTTAACTTGAAACTGCTGGAATACATCGAATACAGGTCTGCTCTCTTTGAAGGCGCCACGAGGACTGATCCTCTGGTCTGAAAGCTGACGTCATGACGTCATCACGTTCTTCCCGCCATTGGGGAATCACGTGACTAACGGTGTGACGTCATCACGTTGAAACCGCGCTGTAAAGGTAACTAGACATTGTACAGTCAAACAGTGTAATTAAAGGTACAGACACAGACAGTAACTACATTGCTGTTAAAGGAATTATGTACAACTGCTCTGAGTCCTTTGGTGGCTCCGCCACAATGTCATAAATTGTGCCATTCATGTAGAAATGACTTATGAAATATACTGGGCGGCCTGCTGGTGGCACTGTCCAGGGAGAGTATAAATACTCGGGCACGGGCCCCAGCTTGCTCAGGGACATTTTTTAAACAGGAACTAGTGAAGGATAACTAGACTTCCATGTTGTGAAGCAGTCGATTAAAACCTTGTTTAATACTCTGACCAAGTGCCTAGTAGTTTTCTTACGTCACACCATAGCCACTGGTTCCCTCTTACCTATTCTGCTAGTTACAACCTTCCATGTATATCAACAGAATGGCAGCAGACGATGGACGCCTCAAACTGACCGCTTCCCCGACAATCCTCATACTCGATGCATGCAGGAGTGCTATTACCCAGTGACCTGCGGTCAGTTGTCACTTTATAACTGGCAGGCCTCCCGTGGCATTGCTCCCGGGAGCCGGCGGGTCTGGAGTTTTATCCGGTCTCCAGTGTTTTACCATGTAGTCATAGAATCATACAGCGCAGGAGGCCATTTGGCCCATCGTGCCTGTGCCGGCTCATTGGTAAAGCTATCCAATTAGTCCCACCACCCCCCCTCCCCCCGGCTGCTCTTTCCCCCCGTAGCCCTGCAGATTTTTCCCCTTCAAATATTTATCCAATTCGCCTTTGAAAGTTGCTGCTGGATCTGCATCCACCGCCCTTTCAGGCAGTGCATTCCAGATCACAACCACTCGCTGCGTAAACATTTTTTCCCTCAAGGTGCCTCTGGTTCTTGTGCCAATTATCTTAAATCTGTGTCCGCGGTTTATCGAGCCTGCTGCCACTGGAAGCAGTTTCTCCTGATTTACTCGCTCAAAACCCTTCACGACTTTGAACACCTCTATCAAATCATAGAATCATACTGGCACAGAAGGAGGCCATTCGGCCCATCGAGTCCATGCCGGCTCTCTGTAGAGCAATCCAGTCAGTCCCACTCTATCCCTGTAGCCCTGCAAGTTTATTTCCCTCAAGTGCCTATCGGGTCTCCTCTTGAAAACTTTGAGTGTCTCCACTTCCACCATGTCCGTCACCAGTAAATTCCAGGTCATCACCACTCGCTGCGTAAAAAAGTTATTCCTCACGACCCCCTGAATCTCTTGCCCAAAACCTTAAATCTGTGTCGCCTAGTCCTTGTACCATCAACTTGTGGGAACAGCCTTTCCCTGTCTAGCCTAGCCAAACCCCTCATAATCCTGTACACCTCTATCAAATCACCCCTCAACCTCCTTTGCTCTAATGAAAACAAATCCAGCTCCTCCAACCTGTCCTTGTAGCTAAGATCCCCCATCCCCAGAATCATTCTGGTAAATCTCCCCTTAACCTTCTCTGCTCTAAGGAGAACAACCCAGCTTCTCCAGTCTATCCACGTAACTGAAGCCCCTCATCCCTGGTACCATTCCAGTAAAGCTCTTCTGCACCCTCTCTAAGGTCTTGACATCCTTTCTAAAAGTGTGGTGCAGTGGGTCAGACTTGTACACAACACTCTAGCTGAGGCCTGACTAGAGATTTCTGTAACCCTTAATATCGTTGCCCAACAAAAATCAATCAATCCCAGTTTTGACATTTTCAATTGACCCCCAGCCACAACAGCTTTGTGGGAGAGAGTGAATTCCAGATTTCTCCTGCCTATTGTGTGAAAAATTGCTTCCTGGCATCATCCCTGAACGGATTCGCTCTAATTTTAAGATTATGCCCCCTTGTTCTGGACTCCCGCCCCCACCAGAGGAAATAATTTCTTGCTATTTACCCTTTAATCATCTGAAACATCACAATTAGCTCACCCCTTAATCTTCTATACTCAAGGGAACACAAGCCTGGTGTATGCAGCCTGTCCTCATAATTTAGACCTTTTAGCCTTACATAGAGGTTACAACATGGAAACAGGCCATTCAGCCCAACTAGTCTGTACCGACATTTATCCCACCACCACCACCACGGTCGTGCCCGTGGGCTGAATCCTACCGTAAAGCATCAGCCTGCTGAAGGTCTCCAGTCCTTCTTCTTGCGTCTCCAGCAGCATGATATAATCTTCACCCTTCTTCACAAAGAGCTCCGTCTTCTGTTCAGGACGGCCTTGAACAAGGAGACAAATGGAACATATGTATAAGAACCAAACAAGCACATCAGTGGCTCTGACAGCATCAGGTGCAATTTTCTTCACCGCCTGCCAAACCCCAGCTTATTTGTCTCCAGTTGCTATAAACAAGAGCATTGAAACCCAGTCCCAGAGGTGAATGATGTCGGACTTACTGCACCACCTAGTCCCAGAGGGGGAAAGGACAGTGTCTGACCCACTGCACCAACAGTCCCAGAGGGGGAAAGGACAGTGTCTAACCCACTGCACCACCTAGTCCCAGAGGGGGAAAGGACAGTGTCTGACCCACTGCACCAACAGTCCCAGAGGGGGAAAGGACAGTGTCTGACCCACTGCACCGCCCATCCCAGAGGGGGAAAGGACAGAGTCTGACCCACTGTACCACCCAGTCCCAGAAGGGGAAAGGACAGTGTCTGACCCACTGCACCACCCAGTCCCAGAGGGGGAAAGGACAGTGTCTGACCCACAGCAACGCCCAGTCCCAGAGGGTGAAAGGACAGAGTCTGACCCACTGTACCACCCAGTCCCAGAGGGGGAAAGGACAGTGTCTGACCCACTGCACCGCCCATCCCAGAGGGTGAAAGGACAGAGTCTGACCCACTGCACCACCCAGTCCCAGAAGGGGAAAGGACAGAGTCTGACCCACTGCACCGCCCATCCCAGAGGGGGAAAGGACAGTGTCTGACCCACTGCACCACCCAGTCCCAGAGGGGGAAAGGACAGCGTCTGACCCACTGCACCACCCAGTGCCAGAGAGGGAAAGGACACTGTCTGACCCACCGCACCGCCCAGTCCCAGAGGGGGAAAGGACAGTGTCTGACCCACTGCAGCACCCAGTCCCAGAGGGGTGAAAGGACACTGTCTGACCCACCGCACCGCCTAGTCCCAGAGGGGGAAAGGACACTGTCTGACCCACTGCACCACCCAGTCCCAGAGGGAAAGGACAGGGTCTGATGAACTGCACTGCCCAGTCCCAGAGGGGGAAAGGACAGTGTCTGACTCTGGAACAGTTCCCATGGATTGGAGGGTAGCTAATGTTACCCCACTATTCAAAAAAGGTGGTAGAGAGAAAACGGGGAATTACAGACCGGTAAGCCTGACATCGGTAGTGGGGAAAATGCTAGAGTCCATTATAAAAGATGTAATAGCAGAGCACTTGGAAAACAGTGACAGGATTGGTCAAAGTCAACATGGATTTACAAAAGGTAAATCATGCTTGACTAATCTACTGGAATTTTTTGAGGATGTAACTGGCAGAATAGATAAGGGAGAACCAGTGGATGTGGTATATTTGGACTTTCAGAAGGCTTTCGATAAGGTCCCGCATAAGAGATTAGCGTGCAAAGTTAAAGCACATGGGATTGGGGGTAAGGTACTGACTTGGATAGAGAACTGGTTGGCAGACAGGAAGCAAAGAGTTGGGATAAACAGGTTTTTTCCCCCCGAGTGGCAGACAGTGACTAGTGGGGTACCGCAGGGATCGGTGCTAGGACCCCAGTTATCCACAATATATATTAATGATCTAGACGAGGGAACTAGATGTAATATCTCCAAGTTTGCAGACGACACAAAGCTGGGTGGGTGTGTGTGCTGTGAGGAGGATGCCGAGAAACTCCAGTATGATTTGGACAGGTTGGGTGATTGGGCAGATGCATGGCAGATGCAGTATAATGTGGATAAATGCAAGGTTATCCACTTTGGTGGCAAAAACAGGAAGGCAGATTATTACCTGAACGACACTAGATTGGGAAAAGGGGAAGTGCAACGAGACCTGGGTGTCCTTGTGCACCAGTCGCTGAAGGTAAGCATGCAGGTGCAGCAGGCAGTTCAGAAGGCAAATAGTATGTTGGCCTTCATAGCGAGTACAGGAGTAAGGATGACTTGCTGCAGTTATACAGGGCCTTGGTGAGACCACACCTTGAGTATTGTGTGCAGTTTTGGTCGCCTTATCTGAGGAAGGACGTTCTTGCCATGGAAGGAGTGCAGAGAAGATTCACCAGACATACCTTGGATGGCAAGAATGACGTATGAAGAGAGATTGGGTCGATTGGGCTTGTATTCGCTAGAGTTTAGATGAATGAGAGGGGATCTCATTGAAACTTATAAAATTCTAACAGGACTAGACAGACTAGATGCAGGAAGGATGTTCCCGATGGCGGGGGAGTCCCGAACCAGGGGTCACAGTCTAAGGATAAGGGGTAAGCCATTTAGGACAGAGATGAGGAGGAATTTCTTCACCCAGAGAGTGTTGAACCTGTGGAATTCTCTACCACAGAAGGCCGTTGCGGCCAATTCATTAAATATATTCAAGAAGGAGTTAGATATATTTCTTAAGGCTAAAGGGATCAAGGGATATGGGGAGAAGGCAGGGACCGGGTACTGAATTTGGATGATCAGCCATGATCTCATTGAATGGCGGAGCAGGCTCGAGGGGCCGAATGGCCTACTCCTGCTCCTATCTTCTATGTTTCTATGTGTATACATACTCTCATATAAAAGGGGACATGAGCAGGTGGGGGCAGAATTAAATAAGATTTTGCATAAGACAGTGTCTGACCCACTGCAGCACCCATTCCCAGAGGGGGAAAGGACAGTGTCTGACCCACTGCACCACCCAGTCCCAGAGGGGGAAAGGACAGTGTCTAACCCACTGCACCACCTAGTCCCAGAGGGGGAAAGGACAGTGTCTGACCCACTGCACCAACAGTCCCAGAGGGGGAAAGGACAGTGTCTGACCCACTGCACCGCCCATCCCAGAGGGGGAAAGGACAGAGTCTGACCCACTGTACCACCCAGTCCCAGAAGGGGAAAGGACAGTGTCTGACCCACTGCACCACCCAGTCCCAGAGGGGGAAAGGACAGTGTCTGACCCACAGCAACGCCCAGTCCCAGAGGGTGAAAGGACAGAGTCTGACCCACTGTACCACCCAGTCCCAGAGGGGGAAAGGACAGTGTCTGACCCACTGCACCGCCCATCCCAGAGGGTGAAAGGACAGAGTCTGACCCACTGCACCACCCAGTCCCAGAAGGGGAAAGGACAGAGTCTGACCCACTGCACCGCCCATCCCAGAGGGGGAAAGGACAGTGTCTGACCCACTGCACCACCCAGTCCCAGAGGGGGAAAGGACAGCGTCTGACCCACTGCACCACCCAGTGCCAGAGAGGGAAAGGACACTGTCTGACCCACCGCACCGCCCAGTCCCAGAGGGGGAAAGGACAGTGTCTGACCCACTGCAGCACCCAGTCCCAGAGGGGTGAAAGGACACTGTCTGACCCACCGCACCGCCTAGTCCCAGAGGGGGAAAGGACACTGTCTGACCCACTGCACCACCCAGTCCCAGAGGGAAAGGACAGGGTCTGATGAACTGCACTGCCCAGTCCCAGAGGGGGAAAGGACAGTGTCTGACTCTGGAACAGTTCCCATGGATTGGAGGGTAGCTAATGTTACCCCACTATTCAAAAAAGGTGGTAGAGAGAAAACGGGGAATTACAGACCGGTAAGCCTGACATCGGTAGTGGGGAAAATGCTAGAGTCCATTATAAAAGATGTAATAGCAGAGCACTTGGAAAACAGTGACAGGATTGGTCAAAGTCAACATGGATTTACAAAAGGTAAATCATGCTTGACTAATCTACTGGAATTTTTTGAGGATGTAACTGGCAGAATAGATAAGGGAGAACCAGTGGATGTGGTATATTTGGACTTTCAGAAGGCTTTCGATAAGGTCCCGCATAAGAGATTAGCGTGCAAAGTTAAAGCACATGGGATTGGGGGTAAGGTACTGACTTGGATAGAGAACTGGTTGGCAGACAGGAAGCAAAGAGTTGGGATAAACAGGTTTTTTTCCCCCGAGTGGCAGACAGTGACTAGTGGGGTACCGCAGGGATCGGTGCTAGGACCCCAGTTATCCACAATATATATTAATGATCTAGACGAGGGAACTAGATGTAATATCTCCAAGTTTGCAGACGACACAAAGCTGGGTGGGTGTGTGTGCTGTGAGGAGGATGCCGAGAAACTCCAGTATGATTTGGACAGGTTGGGTGATTGGGCAGATGCATGGCAGATGCAGTATAATGTGGATAAATGCAAGGTTATCCACTTTGGTGGCAAAAACAGGAAGGCAGATTATTACCTGAACGACACTAGATTGGGAAAAGGGGAAGTGCAACGAGACCTGGGTGTCCTTGTGCACCAGTCGCTGAAGGTAAGCATGCAGGTGCAGCAGGCAGTTCAGAAGGCAAATAGTATGTTGGCCTTCATAGCGAGTACAGGAGTAAGGATGACTTGCTGCAGTTATACAGGGCCTTGGTGAGACCACACCTTGAGTATTGTGTGCAGTTTTGGTCGCCTTATCTGAGGAAGGACGTTCTTGCCATGGAAGGAGTGCAGAGAAGATTCACCAGACATACCTTGGATGGCAAGAATGACGTATGAAGAGAGATTGGGTCGATTGGGCTTGTATTCGCTAGAGTTTAGATGAATGAGAGGGGATCTCATTGAAACTTATAAAATTCTAACAGGACTAGACAGACTAGATGCAGGAAGGATGTTCCCGATGGCGGGGGAGTCCCGAACCAGGGGTCACAGTCTAAGGATAAGGGGTAAGCCATTTAGGACAGAGATGAGGAGGAATTTCTTCACCCAGAGAGTGTTGAACCTGTGGAATTCTCTACCACAGAAGGCCGTTGCGGCCAATTCATTAAATATATTCAAGAAGGAGTTAGATATATTTCTTAAGGCTAAAGGGATCAAGGGATATGGGGAGAAGGCAGGGACCGGGTACTGAATTTGGATGATCAGCCATGATCTCATTGAATGGCGGAGCAGGCTCGAGGGGCCGAATGGCCTACTCCTGCTCCTATCTTCTATGTTTCTATGTGTATACATACTCTCATATAAAAGGGGACATGAGCAGGTGGGGGCAGAATTAAATAAGATTTTGCATAAGACAGTGTCTGACCCACTGCAGCACCCATTCCCAGAGGGGGAAAGGACAGTGTCTGACCCACTGCACCACCCAGTCCCAGAGGGGGAAAGGACAGTGTCTGACCCACTGCACCACCCATTCCCAGAGGGGGAAAGGACAGTGTCTGACCCACTGCACCACCCAGTCCCAGAGGAGGAAAGGACAGTGTCTGACCCACTGCACCACCCATTCCCAGAGGTTGAAAGGACAATGTCTGACCCACTGCACTTTCCAATCCCAGAGGGTGAAAGGACAGTGTCTGACCCACTGCACCACCCATTCCCAGAGGTTGAAAGGACAATGTCTGACCCACTGCACTTTCCAATCCCAGAGGGTGAAAGGACAGTGTCTGACCCACTGCACTTTCCAATCCCAGAGGGTGAAAGGACAGTGTCTGACCCATCACACCACCCAGTCCCAGAGGGGGAAAGGACAGTGTCTGACACACCGTACCACCCAGTCCCAGAGGGGGAAAAGGACACGGTCTGACCCACTGCGCCACCCAGTGCCAGAGGTAGAAAGGACAGTCTGTGACCCACTACGCCACCCAGTCCCATCAACGAACAACCCCTCTTTCGACATTATGTTGGAGAGCAGGTCAGTGATGAAGCAGCTGAAGATGGTTGGGCCTAGGACGCTGCCCTGAGGAACTCCTGCAGTGATTTCCTGGGGCTGAGATGATTGGCCTCCAACAGCCACAACCACTGGGTCGGACGTTCCTGTGTACATTATATAACAGTACATTGGGTACGAGAGATTACATAAACTAGGCTTGTATTCCCTGGAATACCGAAGGTAAAGGGGAGAGAAATTAGGAAACACTGTCATGTAAAGGTTTGTGGAAATGTAGAGCTCAATCCAACAAAAAGCAGTAGATGCAAGTTCAATTAATAATTTTAAATCTGTGATCGATGGATTTTTGCTCGACAGAGGTATAAAAGGATATGGAGCCAAGGTAGGTTGATGGAATTAGGATTCAGATCAGCCATGATCTCATTGATCAAGCTCGAGAGGCTGAATGGCCTCTTCCCATCCCTATGTGTAATGCTCCTATGTAAATAGAGGTAAACGAATATGATTTGGTTGGGATTATGGAAACGTGGCTCAAGGATGGCCAAGACTGGGAACTCAACATCCAGGGGTATTCGATATTCAGGAAAGATGGGCAAAAAGGAAAGGGAGGTGGGGTCGCATTACTGGTTAAAGAAGGGATTAATACAATTGTAAGGAAGGATATTAGCTCTGATGTGGAATCTGTATGGGTAGAGCGGAGAAATACCATGGGGCAGAAAACGTTCGTGGGAGTGGTATATAGACCTCCAAACAGTAAGGCGGAGGTTGGGGATGGCATTAAAAGGGAAATTAAAGAAGCGTGCATTAAGGGCACAGCAGTCATCATGGGTGACTTTAATCTACATATAGATTGGGCTAACCAAATTAGTAACAATACTGTGGAGGAAGAATTCCTGGAGTGTTTACGGGATGGTTTCCTGGACCAATGTGCCGAGGAACCAACCAGAGATCAGGCCATCTTAGACTGGGTATTATGTAACGAGAAAGGATTAATTAGCAATCTTGTTGTATGAGGCCCCTTCGGTCGGAGCGATCATAATATGATTGAATTCTTCATTAAGATGGAGAATGAAGTAGTTGACTCAGAGATTAGGGTCCTAAATTTAAATAAAGGAAACTACAATGGTCTGAGGCGCGAGTTGGGTAGGATTGATTGGGGAATGTCACTCAAATGGTTGACGGTGGATAGGCAATGGCAAACATTCAAAGACCGCATGGATGAACTACAGAAAATGTTCTTCCCAGTTTAGCACAAAAATAAAACAAAAAAGGTGACTCAACCGTGGCTAACAAGGGAAATTAGGGATAGCATAAGATCCAAGGAGAGGACATATAAATTGGCCAGAAAAAGCAATAATCCTGAGGATTGGGAGCAATTTAGGATTCAACAAAGGAGAACAAAGGGATTAATTAAGGGGAAAATAGAATATGAGAGTAAGCTTTCAGGGAACATAAAAACTGACTGTAAAAGCATTTATAGATATGTGAAGAGAAAAAGATTGGTGAAGTCAAGCGTAGGTTCCTTGCAGTCAGAATCAGGGGAATTTATAATGGGGAACAAAGAAATGGCAGACCAACTAAATACATATTTTGGTTCTGTTTTCACAAAGGAGGACACAAATAACCTCCCAGAGATGTCAGGGAACATAGGGTCTGATGAAAGGGAGGAACTGAAAGAAATCAGTATTTGTAGGGAAATGGTGTTAGGGAAATTGATGGGATTGAAGGCCGATAAATCCCCAGGGCCTGATAATCTACATCCTAGGGTACTTAAGGAAGTGGCCCTAGAAATAGTAGATGCATTACTGATCATCTTCCAACATTCGATGGAATCTGGAACAGTACCCATGGATTGGAGGGTAGCTAATGTTACCCCACTATTCAAAAAAAGGTGGTAGAGAGAAAACGGGGAATTACAGACCGGTAAGCCTGACATCGGTAGTGGGGAAAATGGTAGAGTCCATTATAAAAGATGTAATAGCAGAGCACTTGGAAAACAGTGACAGGATCGGACAAAGTCAACATGGATTTACAAAAGGTAAATCGTGCTTGACTAATCTACTGGAATTTTTTGAGGATGTAACTGGTAAAATAGATAAGGGAGAACCAGTGGACGTGGTGTATCTGGACTTTCAGAAGGCCTTCTAGAAGGTCCCGCATAAGAGATTAGCGTGTAAAGTTAAGGCACATGGGATTGGGGGCAAGGTATTGATTTGGATAGAGAACTGGTTGGCAGACAGAAAGCAAAGCATTGGAATAAACGGGTCCTTTTCCGAGTGGCAGGCAGTGACTAGTGGGGTACCGCAGTGATCAGTGCTAGGACCCCAGCTATCACAATATATATTAATGATCTAGACAAGGGAACGAGATGTAATATCTCCAAATTTGCAGACGACACAAAGCTGGATGGGCATGTGTGCTGTGAGGAGAATGTCGAGAAACTCCAGGATGATTTGGACATGTTGGGTGATTGGGCAGAAGCATGGCAGATGCAATATAACGTGGATAAATGTGAGGTTGTCCACTTTGGTGGCAAAAACAGGAAGGTAGATTATTATCTAAATGGCAATAGATTGGGAGAAGGGGAAGTGCAATGAGACCTGGGTGTCCTTGTGCACCAGTCACTGAAGGTAAGCATGCAGGTGCAGCAGGCGGTTAAGAAGGCAAATGGTATGTTGGCCTTCGTAGCGAGAGGGTTGGAGTACAGGAACAAGGATGTCTTGCTGCAGTTGTACAGGGCCTTGGTGAGACCACACCTTGAGTATTGTGTGCAGTTTTGGTCGCCTTATCTGAGGAAGGAAGTTCTTGCCATGGAAGGAGTTCAGCGAAGATTCACCAGGCTGATACCTGGGATGGCAGGAATGACGTATGAGGAGAGATTGGGTCGATTGGGCTTGTACTCGCTGGAGTTTAGAAGAATGAGAGGTGATCTCATTGAAACTTATAAGATTCTGACAGGACTGGACAGACTAGATGCAGGAAGGATGTTCCCGATGGTCGGGGAGTCCAGAACCAGGGGACACAGTCTAAGGATAAAGGGTAGGCCATTTAGTCCAGAAATTTTGAGGAATTTCTTCACCCAGAGAGTGGTGAACCTGTAGAATTCTCTACCACAGAAGGCAGTGGAGGCCAGTTCATTAAATATATTCAAGAAGGTGTTGGATATATTTCTTAAGGCTAAAGGGATATGAGGAGAAAGCAGGGACCGGGTACTGAATTTGGATGATCAGCCATGATCACATTGAATGGCGGAGCAGGCTCGAGGGGCCGAATGGCCTACTCCTGCTCCTATCTTCTATGTTTCTATGTTTCTATATTAAACAGCAGCACACAGCATAATACTGGGGAGAACCCTTTAGCCTATATAAAGGTACATTCTGTTTGGTGGCTAGGAATCTGTTGTTGAATGGTTTGAACTGTGAAATAGTGGATGACACAGAAGACTCTGGTGGATTCCCGCCTGCTTTGAGCTCACCTTCCAAGATCATCTCCTGTGTCTTGTTGCTGATGTGATAGGTCCAGTGTCGCGGCAAACAGCTCATCGTTCTGTGGAACAATAGAAAGCAATGTTGCTGATAACTCTCTCACCTCCTCTACTGAAGACCCCGATTACTCTCTCACCTCCTCTACCGAAGACCCCGATTACTCTCGCACCTCCTCTACTGGAGACCCTGATATATGCCAGGGTGCAGTTCCCTGGGCACCAAAGAACTTCTACGTGAACATTGCGGGAAATAGAAACATAGAAGATAGGAGCAGGAGTAGGACATTCGGCCCCTCGAGCCTGCTCCGCCATTTAATGAGATCATGGCTGATCATCCAAATTCAGTACCCTGTTCCTGCTTTCTCCCCATATCCCTTGATCCCTTTAGCCTTAAGAAATATATCCAACGCCTTGAATATATTTATTGAATTGGCCTCTACTGCCTTCTGTGGTAGAGAATTCCACAGCTTCACCTCTCTCTGGGTGAAGAAATTCCTCCTCATCTCCGTCCTAAATGGCTTACCCCTTATCCTTAATTAGATCAGGTCTGCAACTGAGCCATACAGTCCAGAAGGTCCCCTGTAAATCCCAGATCCTGCATTTGCTGATCTCAGCTGGGGCACCCACTGGGTATAACTCTCCCGTGTACATTATACAACAGTACACTGGGTATAACTCTCCCGTGTACATTATACAACAGTACACTGGGTATAACTGTTGGATCCGTGGTTCAGTGGATATGCTATTATTAAATAATCACACGGATGCTGTACATTAACAATAAACAGGTCTTTACTGGAGGAGGGTAGTCTCAAGACAGGGGGTACAGAGGTATGCACAAAGCTTATATACCGGTGTGGTCGCTGCCGGTACTACAGTATACAGGAGCTGTAAAAGTAGTTCTGACTTCAGGCACATATACACAGGAGCGTTATTGTAGTGTATCATACAACAGTACACTGGGTATAACTCTCCCGTGTACATTGTACAACAGTACACTGGGTATAACTCTCCTGCGTACTGTGATCAACCACCCCCTAGACCGAAGGGGGTGTTGATGCGGGAACAGGAGAACATAAGCACAGTCACAAGATTAGTCTATGAAAAACAGCAATTAGCTGTGTTTTATTTTAGGAAATGGGGAAAAAAAAGGTTCACGACTGGCAAAATCCCAAAACATATGACGTTCAAAAAAGAAAAATGAAGAACAATACCATCACCCGCCCGGGTGGTTAGGAAGGCAGTCCTTAAAACAATTTTCTCCAAAACAATAAGCCAGGGTTACTTTACCACTGGATCTTTGTCAGCCGGTCCAGGAATCACATCAGGCTCTCAGAGCTAAACAACATTCCACCCAGGTTCAATAGTAGACCTCTCTGTGGCAGCTGCAAGCCGGTCCTCAACAACAGACTTGGCTCTGTCCTGGCTTTCTCCCTCTCCCTCTCCCTCTCCCTCTCCCTCTCCCTCGGCCCTCTCCTCAGGCACTGGCCTCTGGCCCTGAAGGGATGCACTAGTTGGCCTTTTAAACTTGTGAGCTAATGGGTAGATTTGCATCAGGTGTGTTGGAGGTGGGTGTGGCCTTCACCTGAATTGGAGTGAGAGGGGGACTTTGTCATCCAGCCAGATTGCCTCCCTCTCTTCCGCGGCCATGTTCGCGCCCGGGTGGCCCTGGAGATGGAGCACGCGGTGTCCGCCGGCGCGCTCGAGCACTTCCGTGACCGGTGGGCGCCGCGGGGACTGGAGTGCATAATTGGATTAAACAACCAAATTTTAATTTGATTTGTTAAGGTTTATTTAAAGATTTGTTAGTGGTTTAGTTACAGTTTATTTGTTCATTTATTTGGTCTTACCAAAAGAGGAGAGGGGGACTTTGTCTCCATCTGGTGGCCACATACCGCCCATCCACCACAAACCGCCCCCATAGCTCACATATCCCCCCCCCCTCAGCTCCGACCTCCGGGAAAGGGCGCAGGCAGACCAAAGGGCCACACATCTGGAGAGGGCATCAGCATTCCCATGGCGGGTACCAGACCTGTGAACGACAGTAAACTTAAATGGCTGTAAACTCAGGAACCACCTAGTAACCCATGAATTGGTCTCCTTGTTGCATGCCATCCAGGTTAGTGGGGCATGATCAGTCACCAGAGTGAATCGTCTCCAGAGCAGGTAATACTTTAAGCTGTCCAGAGCCCATTTTATGGCCAAGCACGCCTTTTCCACGACGGAATACCACTGTTCCCTTGGGAGCATTTTTCTGCTGAGGTATAGAATAGGGTGCTCCTCACCTGACACGACTTGGGATAAGACCGCTCCCAAACCTGTGTCTGAGGCATCCGTTTGGACAAGCAGCTCCTTTGAAAAGTCAGGGGTCACGAGTATCGGTCCAGAACAAAGGGCTTCCTTTAGGGTAGTGAAAGCCCTCTCTGCTTCAGGAGACCACTGCACCATGTTGGATCTGCGCTTCTGCGTCAAGTCTGTCAGGGGAGACACTATTGAAGCAAAATTAGGAATAAATCTCCGGTAATAACCAGTCAGTCCCAGGAATGCTCTTACTTGCTTCTTGTTTACAGGCCTGGGCCAATTTCGGATAGCCTCCAATTTCCTCACTTGTGGCTTAACATTACCTCTGCCAATTGTAAACCCGAGGTATTCAGTTTCTGACCACCCCAATTTACATTTCTTCGGGTTAGCAGTCAACCCAGCTTCCCTTAGGGACTGAAGTACTGCTTGTACTTGGAACGGGTGAGTGGACCAACCCTCGCCATGAATCACCACATCGTCTAAGTAAGCAGCGGCGTACTTATAGTGCGGGCGGAGAACTCGGTCCATCAATCGCTGAAAGGTAGCGGGAGCTCCATGAAGTCCAAATGGGAGGACCCGGTACTGGTATAGCCCCCCAGGTGTGGCGAAGGCCGTCTTCTCCTTCGCACTGGACGAGAGGGGCACCTGCCAATAACCCTTCGTGAGGTCTAACGTGGCGATGAACCGAGACTTCCCAAGCCAGTCAATGAGTTCATCTATCCGTGGCATGGGGTAAGCATCAAATTTGGACACTGCGTTAAGCTTCCTGAAATCATTGCAGAATCGCACTGTCTTATCGGGCTTAGGAACAAGTACTATTGGGTTGGACCAAGGGCTGTGCGATTCTTCAATGACTCCCAATTGCAACATCATGCTCACCTCATCTTGTATGGCCTGTTGTCTGGCTTCAGGGATACGATAGGGTCGTTGGTGGACAACCCTACCCTGTTCTGTCTTAATCTCATGCTGTACCAGGGTAGTTCTCCCCGGTAGTGAGGAAAAAACATTGGTATTGCGGTCCACCAACTCCTGTAGTTCTTGTTTTTGTCTGTTGTCCAGGTCAGGTCCTAGGAGCAGGACTTCCCTGGGAAAATCCTGGATATCTGTAGGAAGAGGAAGAACACTGCACAAAGCCTCACGATCATGCCATTTCTTCAGTAGGTTAACATGGTAGACTTGGGTAGGTTTACGTCTTCCTGTTTGGTTTACTTTGTAATTTACCGGTCCCACCTTTTCGATCACCTCATCGGGGCCTTGCCAGGAGGCCAAGAACTTGTTCTCCACCGTGGGCACCAACACCAGAACCCAGTCTCCTGGCTGGAACTCCCGCGGTTGTGCGCCCCGGTTATACACCCGCTGTTGTTCGTTCTGGGCTTGTATCATATGCTCCCGCACTACAGGCCAGATTTCCTTCATCTTGTCACGCATACCTTCCACGGGCTCAATGAGACTGCGGTGTGGGCTGGGCTGTTCTTCCCACGCTTCCTTTGCAATATCCAGGAACCCCCTGGGGTGGTGAGAATACAACAATTCAAAGGGAGAAAAACCAATAGAAGCTTGCAGTACCTCCCGGATGGCAAACATCAGGTAGGGCAGCACTTGGTCCCAGTCTCTCCCTTGTTTCTCCACGACTTTCCGCAGCATGGCCTTCAGCGTCTTATTAAAACGCTCTACGAGCCCGTCAGTCTGGAGATGATAAACTGACGTTCGCAACTGTATTACCTTGAGTAAGCGGCAGAAGTCCTTCATGATCTTGGACATGAATGGAGTACCTTGATCGGTGAGAATTTCACTGGGAAGACCAACCCTGCTGGACAAGAGAAACAACTCTTTAGCAATGTTTTTGGAGGTCATGGTCCTCAGGGGAATGGCCTCAGGGTAACGAGTACTGTAATCCATGATTACTAATGTGTACTGATAGCCTTTGGCTGATCTTACCAAGGGACCCACAATATCCATACCGATCCGGCTGAATGGTGTCTCTATGATGGGCAGTGGTACGAGAGGATTTCTGTAGTGGGGTATCGGGGCATGTTTCTGGCACTCGACAGTTCCGGCAATAGTCTCGACCAGCTCTTACCACTCCTGGCCAAAAAAATCTTCTCAGGACGCGGTCAGCAGTTTTCTCTGCCCCCAAGTGAGCTCCCAACAAGTGTGTATGGGCTAGGTGTAACACCATATTAACATGTTCCTTAGGGACCAGCAACTGTTCCACAATCTCCTCATTTTTCTTGTTGACTTGGTACAACAATTGGTTTCGGATTTCAAAATGTGGATACCTTACCGGAACATGTTCATTAACCGGCTTACCCTCCAGGACTTGTACATTGGCTCGTGCATGGGCGAGATTGGGATTCCGGAGCTGGGCCGTCCCAAATTGTCCCCCAATGGGTAGCTGTTCTGGTGTCGGCATCTAATCTTCTTCCTGTGACTCAGTCCGAGGATTGGGGATTACCGTCTCTCGAGAAGGCTCAGGGTTGGCCACTTCCTCCTCATCATCTGCCTCCTCATCGGCAGTCTGAGTTTCTGATGCAGTGTCTGCCTGTAACACTCGGAAGGGGTTTCTGGGCAACTTATACCCAGCTTTACAGTTAGATACAGTACGCTTAAATTTTTGTCTACCTGAGTTCTTGGGGACTGGTGTCTCAGCCTTCCAGAGTTCAGCGTAGAGTCGGCAATCTCGGCCAAGGAGAAGAGGGACTGGTAGATTTGGAACCACCCCACTCGCACCTTGCAAGCTCCTTTATCAGATAATATGGTCACCTCTTCTGTGGGGTACTCTTTGGTGTGCCCATGTATACAGGAAACCCTAAGGGTACCGAGGGATTTAGCTGGATTTCCTTCCACCAGGTGGGGCTGGACCAAGGAGACCATGCTTCCTGTGTCGATCATAGCTTGGACTGGCTTCCCATTCAGCTGGACTAAGACCATTAGAGGTGGGTATTCTTCTTGCCACCAGCAGGACGGAAGCAAATTGCAGGTTCTGCCGCCATCCGCGTCTGGAGGCCCCTCCGTAGGCATGGGCTCATCAGACAAACGACACTGCCAAGACATGTGGCCAAATTCACCGCAACGCCGACAGCGATGGGTTTCCTGAAGGAACGGGGAACGGATTGGTTCTCGGACCTTTGTTACCTCTCTCTGGCAGCCTTCATCTGGGCGGCGTGGAGGCCTGAACCTTTCTGGACTTCTTTTTCCCTTGTACTGCGGTCTCCTCTCTGTTCAGCTGTTTTTTTTAGGAGGGCGCTAGTGACTTGGTGCCGTTCCACCGCCTCAACGAGTTGATCAGCTGTTTGGGGATTAGCCTGACTTGCCACTCTTTTCATTTCGTAGGGCAGGGCGCATAAATATCTGTCGACGACCAGCCGTTCCATTACTTGGGTCACAGTCAATTGGTCGGGTTGGAGCCATCCTGCTGCAACCCGAATCAGTTCGCACATCTGGCTTCTTGGGGATTCACTAGGTTGGAACACCCACTCATGGAATTTCTGTGCTTGAATCGGTGGACTCAGTTCATACCGCCGAAGTATTTCAGAAGTCAGTTTTCCATAGTTAGCCGCAGCGTCGCTGCCCAGGTCTAAATACGCTTTTTGGGCGGGACCAATGAGAAAAGGCGCCAAGAGCCCGGCCCATTGCTCCGGAGGCCATTTTTCCCTCTTTGCAGTCCTCTCAAAGGCCTGTAGGTAGGCCTCTGTTATCCTCCTCTGTCATTTTGGGAATGTAACGCCCAGCTGCATTGGTTGGCACATCGGGTTGGCGGGTGCTAATGGGAGGTTGATCAGCTGAGGCGTTTAGCCGCTCCAGTAGGTTTGCCTCAGTAGCTCATTGCCACGGCACTGTTCCTCAAGAATTTTTTGTATTTGTTCATGTTGGGCCATACTGGCCCTGATAAACTGCTGCAAAATGGCCTCCATCTCTCCACCAAAGGGTTTTCAACAATGTGTGCTTTGTCCTGCCAGCCACCAGTGGGCTAAAGCCGCATTCTCCACCATATGTGATCAACCACCCTCTAGACCGAAGGGTGTGTTGATGCGGGAACAGGAGAACACAAGCACAGTCACAAGATTGGTCTATGAAAAACAGCAATTAGCTGTGTTTTATTTTAGCAAACGGGGAAAAAAAGGTTCACGTCTGGAAAAATCCAAAAACATATGACGTTCAAAAAAGCAAAATGAAGAACAATACCATCACCCGCCCGGGTGGTTAGGAAGGCAGTCCTTAAAACAATTTTCTCCAAAACAATAAGCCAGGGTTACATTACCACTGGATCTTTGTCAGCCGGTCCAGGAGTCACATCAGGCTCTCAGAACTAAACAACATTCCACCCAGGTTCAACAGTAGACCTCTCTGTGGCAGCTGCAAGCCGGTCCTCAACAACAGACTTGGCTCTGTCCTGGCTCTCTCCTCAGGTCCTGACCTCTGGCCCTGAAAGGGATGCACTAGTTGGCATTTTAAACTTGTGAGCTAATGGGTGGATTTGCCTCAGGTGTGTTGGAGGTGGGTGTGGCCTTCACCTGAATTGCAGTGAGAGGGGGACTTTGTCTCCATCTGGTGGCCACATACCGTCCATCCACCACAAACCGCTCCCATAGCTCACAGTACATTATACAACAGTGCACTGGG
The DNA here is from genome assembly GCF_052327205.1 of Somniosus microcephalus. Taxonomy (NCBI): domain Eukaryota; kingdom Metazoa; phylum Chordata; class Chondrichthyes; order Squaliformes; family Somniosidae; genus Somniosus; species Somniosus microcephalus. Next base: position 138,175,837 of record NW_028225179.1, on the reverse strand, counting down.
TATAACGCTCCTGTGTACATTATACAACAGTACACTGGGTATAACTCTCCTGTGTACATTATACAACAGTACACTGGGTATAACTCTCCTGTGTACATTATACAACAGTACACTGGGTATAACTCTCCTGTGTATATTATACAACAGTACACTGGGTATAACTCTCCTGTGTACATTATACAACAGTACACTGCGTATAACTCTCCTGTGTACATTATACAACAGTACACTGGGTATAACTCTCCTGTGTATATTATACAACAGTACACTGGGAATAACTCTCCTGTGTACATTATACAACAGTACACTGGGTATAACTCTCCTGTGTACATTATACAACAGCGCACTGGGTATAACTCTCCTGTGTACATTATACAACAGTACACTGGGAATAACTCTCCTGTGTACATTATACAACAGTACACTGGGAATAACTCTCCTGTGTATATTATACAACAGTACACTGGGTATAATGTTCCTATGTACATTATACAACAGTACACTGGGTATAACTCTCCTGTGTACATTATACAACAGCACACTGGGTATAACTCTCCTGTGTACATTATACAACAGTACACTGGGAATAACTCTCCTGTGTACATTATACAACAGTACACTGGGAATAACTCTCCTGTGTATATTATACAACAGTACACTGGGTATAATGTTCCTATGTACATTATACAACAGTACACTGGGTATAACTCTCCTGTGTATATTATACAACAGTACACTGGGAATAACTCTCCTGTGTATATTATACAACAGTACACTGGGTATAACTCTCCTGTGTATATTATACAACAGTACACTGGGAATAACTCTCCTGTGTACATTATACAACAGTACACTGGGTATAACTCTCCTGTGTATATTATACAACAGTACACTGGGTATAACTCTCCTGTGTACATTATACAACAGTACACTGCGTATAACTCTCCTGTGTACATTATACAACAGTACACTGGGTATAACTCTCCTGTGTATATTATACAACAGTACACTGGGAATAACTCTCCTGTGTACATTATACAACAGTACACTGGGTATAACTCTCCTGTGTACATTATACAACAGCGCACTGGGTATAACTCTCCTGTGTACATTATACAACAGTACACTGGGAATAACTCTCCTGTGTACATTATACAACAGTACACTGGGAATAACTCTCCTGTGTATATTATACAACAGTACACTGGGTATAATGTTCCTATGTACATTATACAACAGTACACTGGGTATAACTCTCCTGTGTACATTATACAACAGCACACTGGGTATAACTCTCCTGTGTACATTATACAACAGTACACTGGGAATAACTCTCCTGTGTACATTATACAACAGTACACTGGGAATAACTCTCCTGTGTATATTATACAACAGTACACTGGGTATAATGTTCCTATGTACATTATACAACAGTACACTGGGTATAACTCTCCTGTGTATATTATACAACAGTACACTGGGAATAACTCTCCTGTGTATATTATACAACAGTACACTGGGTATAACTCTCCTGTGTATATTATACAACAGTACACTGGGAATAACTCTCCTGTGTACATTATACAACAGTACACTGGGTATAACTCTCCTGTGTATATTATACAACAGTACACTGGGAATAACTCTCCTGTGTACATTATACAACAGTACACTGGGTATAACTCTCCTGTGTACATTATACAACAGTACACTGGGTATAACTCTCCTGTGTACATTGTACAACAGTACACTGGGGAAAACTCTCCTGTTGACATTGTACAACAGTACACTGGGTATAATTCGTGTGTACATTATACAACAATACACTGGGTATAACTCTCCTGTGTACATTGTACAACAGTACACTGGGTATAACTCTCCTGTGTACATTATACAACAGTACACTGGGGAAAACTCTCCTGTGTACATTATACAACAGTACACTGGGTATAACTCTCCTGTGTACATTATACAACAGTACACTGGGTATAACTCTCCTGTGTACATTATACAACAGTACACTGGGGAAAACTCTCCTGTGTACATTGTACAACAGTACACTGGGTATAACTCTCCTGTGTACATTATACAACAGTACACTGGGGAAAACTCTCCTGTGTACATTGTACAACAGTACACTGGGTATAATTCTCCTGTGTACATTGTACATCAGTACACTGGGTATAATTCTCCTGTGTACATTGTACAACAGTACACTGCGTATAACTCTCCTGTGTACATTATACAACAGTACACTGGGTATAACTCTCCTGTGTACATTGTACAACAGTACACTGGGTATAACTCTCCTGTTGACATTGTACAACAGTACACTGGGTATAACTCTCCTGTGTACATTATACAACAGTACACTGGGGAAAACTCTCCTGTGTACATTATACAACAGTACACTGGGTATAACTCTCCTGTGTACATTATTCAACAGTACACTGGGGAAAACTCTCCTGTGTACATTATACAACAGTACACTGGGTATAACTCTCCTGTGTACATTATACAACAGTACACTGCGTATAACTCTCCTGTTGACATTGTACAACAGTACACTGGGTATAACTCTCCTGTGTACATTATACAACAGTACACTGGGTATAACTCTCCTGTGTACATTGTTCAACAGTGCACTGGGTATAACTCTCCTGTGTACATTATTCAACAGTACACTGGGTATAACTCTCCTGTGTACATTATTCAACAGTACACTGGGGAAAACTCTCCTGTGTACATTATACAACAGTACACTGGGTATAACTCTCCTGTGTACATTATACAACAGTACACTGCGTATAACTCTCCTGTTGACATTGTACAACAGTACACTGGGTATAACTCTCCTGTGTACATTATACAACAGTACACTGGGTATAACTCTCCTGTGTACATTATACAACAGTACACTGGGTATAACTCTCCTGTGTACATTGTACAACAGTACACTGGGGAAAACTCTCCTGTGTACATTATACAACAGTACACTGGGTATAACTCTCCTGTGTACATTATACAACAGTACACTGGGTATAACTCTCCTGTGTACATTATACAACAGTACACTGGTGAAAACTCTCCTGTGTACATTGTACAACAGTACACTGGTTATAATTCTCCTGTGTACATTGTACATCAGTACACTGGGTATAACTCTCCTGTGTACATTATACAACAGTACACTGGGTATAACTCTCCTGTGTACATTGTTCAACAGTGCACTGGGTCTAACTCTCCTGTGTTAATTATTCAACAGTACACTGATTATAACTCTCCTGTGTACATTGTACAACAGTACACTGGGTATAACTCTCCTGTGTACATTATACAACAGTACACTGGGGAAAACTCTCCTGTGTACATTGTACAACAGTACACTGGGTATAATTCTCCTGTGTACATTGTACATCAGTACACTGGGGAAAACTCTCCTGTGTACATTATACAACAGTACACTGGGTATAACTCTCCTGTGTACATTATACAACAGTACACTGGTGAAAACTCTCCTGTGTACATTGTACAACAGTACACTGGTTATAATTCTCCTGTGTACATTGTACATCAGTACACTGGGTATAACTCTCCTGTGTACATTATACAACAGTACACTGGGTATAACTCTCCTGTGTACATTGTTCAACAGTGCACTGGGTCTAACTCTCCTGTGTTAATTATTCAACAGTACACTGATTATAACTCTCCTGTGTACATTGTACAACAGTACACTGGGTATAACTCTCCTGTGTACATTGTACAACAGTACACTGGGTATAATTCTCCTGTGTACATTGTACATCAGTACACTGGGTATAATTCTCCTGTGTACATTGTACAACAGTACACTGCGTATAACTCTCCTGTGTACATTATACAACAGTACACTGGGTATAACTCTCCTGTGTACATTGTACAACAGTACACTGGGTATAACTCTCCTGTTGACATTGTACAACAGTACACTGGGTATAACTCTCCTGTGTACATTATACAACAGTACACTGCGTATAACTCTCCTGTTGACATTGTACAACAGTACACTGGGTATAACTCTCCTGTGTACATTATACAACAGTACACTGGGGAAAACTCTCCTGTGTACATTATACAACAGTACACTGGGTATAACTCTCCTGTGTACATTATTCAACAGTACACTGGGGAAAACTCTCCTGTGTACATTATACAACAGTACACTGGGTATAACTCTCCTGTGTACATTATACAACAGTACACTGCGTATAACTCTCCTGTTGACATTGTACAACAGTACACTGGGTATAACTCTCCTGTGTACATTATACAACAGTACACTGGGTATAACTCTCCTGTGTACATTATACAACAGTACACTGGGGAAAACTCTCCTGTGTACATTATACAACAGTACACTGGGTATAACTCTCCTGTGTACATTATACAACAGTACACTGGTGAAAACTCTCCTGTGTACATTGTACAACAGTACACTGGTTATAATTCTCCTGTGTACATTGTACATTAGTACACTGGGTATAACTCTCCTGTGTACATTATACAACAGTACACTGGGTATAACTCTCCTGTGTACATTGTTCAACAGTACACTGGGTATAACTCTCCTGTGTACATTATACAACAGTGCACTGGGTCTAACTCTCCTGTGTTAATTATTCAACAGTACACTGATTATAACTCTCCTGTGTAGATTGTACAACAGTACACTGGTTATAATTCTCCTGTGTACATTGTACATCAGTACACTGGGTATAACTCTCCTGTGTACATTATACAACAGTACACTGGGTATAACTCTCCTGTGTACATTGTTCAACAGTACACTGGGTATAACTCTCCTGTGTACATTATACAACAGTGCACTGGGTCTAACTCTCCTGTGTTAATTATTCAACAGTACACTGATTATAACTCTCCTGTGTAGATTGTACAACAGTTCACTGGGTATAACTCTCCTGTGCCAGTATGACTCAGTTGGTAGCATTCTTGACTCTGAGTCAGAAGGTTGTGTGTTCAGTAGTCCCAATCCAGAGACCTGAGCACAAAAATTGAGACCGACACTCCAGTGCGGTGCTGACGGAGTGCTGCACTGTCGGATGTGCTGTCTTTCAGATGAGACATTAAACCGAGACCCCGTCTGCCCTCTCAGGTGGACGTAAAAGATCCCATGGCATTATTTCGAAGAAGAGCAGGGGCGTTATCCCTGGTGTCCTGGGCCAATATTTATCCCTCAATCAACATCACTGAAAAAACAGATTATCTGGTCATTGACACACTGCTGTTTGTGGGAGCTTGCTGTGCGCAAATTGGCTGACTACACTTCAGAAAAGTACTTCATTGGCTGTAAAACGCTTTGGGACATCCGGTGGTTGTCAAAGGCGTTATATAAATGCAAGTCTTTCTTTCTTTGTGTACATTTTACAACAGTACACTGGTTATAATGCTATTTGCCTCAACCACTTCCTGTGGTGGTGAGTTCCACATTCTAAAGAAATTTCTCCTTATTCCCCTATTGGATTTATTAGTAACTATCTTGTATTTATGGCCTGTAGTTCTGGATCCTCCCACAAGTGGAAACAGTCTCTCCACATCTTATCTGTCCAACCCATTCATAATTTTAAAGACCTCTATCAGGTCACCTTTAAGCCTTCACTTTTTTTTTTAAAAAGCCCCAACCTGTTCAATCTTTCCCGATAGCTGTAATCTCTCAGTTCTGGAGCTATCCTTCTGAATCATTTTTTTGCACTGTCTCCAGTGCTTAAATGTCCTTTTTACAGTATGGAGGCCAGAAACATAGAAACATAGAAGATTGGAGCAGAAGTAGGCCATTCGGCCCCTCGAGCCTGCTCCGCCATTCTATGAGATCATGGCTGATCATCCAAATTCAGTACCCGGTCCCTGCTTTCTCCCCATATCCCTTGATCCCTTTAGCGTTAAGAAATATATCTAACTCCTTCTTGAATATAATTAATGAATTGGCCTCAACTGCCTTCTATGGTAGAGAATTCCACAGGTTCACCACTCTCTGGGTGAAGAAATTCCTCCTCATCTCTGTCCTAAATGGCTTACCCCTTATCTTTAGACTGTGACCCCTGGTTCTGGACTCCCACGCCATCAGGAACATCCTTCCTGCATCTAGCATCTAGTCTGTCTAGTCCTGTTAGAATTTTATAAGTTTCAATGAGATCCCCTCTCATTCTTCTAAACTCCAGCGAGTATAAGCCCTCAAAGCCACCTTGAAAAAGTGTAACATCCCCACCGTCACCTGGGAATCCCTGGCCCAAGACCGCACAAAGTGGAGGAGAAGCATCTGGGAAGGCGCCGAACACCTCGAGTCTCTTCGCCGGGAGCAAGCAGAAGCCAAGCGCAGGCAGCGCAAGGAGCGCACGTCAACCCAAGCACCCCACCCCACCCGCCCCTTCAACCACCATCTGCCCCACCTGTGACAGAGACTGTAGGTCCTGCATTGGACTCATCAGTCACCTGTGAACTCATTTTTAATGTGGAAGCAAGTCATCCTCGGTTCCGAGGGACAGCCTAAGAGAGAAGAGAGAATTGACCCAATCTCTCCTCATACGTCATTCCTGCCATCCCAGGTATCAGTCTGGTGAATCTTCGCTGCGCTCCCTCCATGGCAAGAACATAATTCCTCAGATAAGGCGACCAAAACTGCACACAATACGCAAGGTGTGGTCTCACCAAGGCCCTGTACAACTGCAGCAAGACATCCTTGCTCCTGTACTCGAATCCTCTCGCTCCGAAGGCCAAGATACCATTTGCCTTCTTTACCGCCTGCTGCACCTACATGCTTACCTTCAGCGACTGGTGCACAAGGACACCCAGGTCTCGTTCCACTTCCCCTTCTCCCAATCTATTGCCATTCAGATAATAATCTGCCTTCCTGTTTTTGCCACCAAAGTGGATAACCTCGCATTTATCCACATTATACTGCATCTGCCATGCATCTGCCCAATCACCCAACCTGTCCAAATCATACTGGAGTTTCTCGGCATCCTCCTCACAGCACACATGCCCACCCAGCTTTGTGTCATCTGTAAACTTGGAGATATTACATCTAGTTCCCTCGTCTAGATCATTTATATATATTGTGAATAGCTGGGGTCATAGGACCGATCCCTGCGGTACCCCACTAGTCACTGCCTGCCACTCGGAAAAAGACTTGTTTATTCCAACTCTTTGCTTCCTGTCTGTGCACAGTGCTCTAAGTGCAACCTGACCAGGGTCCTATGGAAGTTTAACATAACTTCCCACTTCCTCTCACTCTCTAGCGAGAAATATGTAGAGAATTATGGGGGTAATTTTAACCTAACTCGACCAGGCGGGAATTCCACCGGATCGGGTGGAGCACCAGTTTTTTTTACCCGGCCCAACATTACTCTCCATTGACTTCAATGGGGTGTGAAATCACCGTTGCACCCGATCCCATCAGTTTCCCAAGGGCGGGATAGGTTAAAATAATGGATACCCGGGAGTGAGTTACAGGCTGGAATCTAATCGAGAGTTTCAGATGGTCTGTATATAGAATAATGGATACCTGGGAGTGAGTTACAGGCTGGAATCTAATCGAGGGGTTCAGATGGTTTATATATAGAATAATAATGGATACCTGGGAGTGAGTTACAGGCTGGAATCTAATCGAGGGGTTCTGATGGTTTATTTATAGAATAATGGATACCTGGGAGTGATTACAGGCTGGAATCTAATCGAGGGGTTTAGATGGTTTATATAGAGAATAATGGATACCTGGGAGTGAGTTACAGACTGGAATCTAATCGAGGGGTTCAGATGGTTTATATAGAGAATAATGGATACCTGGGAGTGAGTTACAGGCTGGAATCTAATCAAGGGCTTCAGATGGTTTATATATAGATTAATGGTTACTAGGGAGTGATTACAGGCTGGAAATTAATCGAGGGGTTCAGCTGGTTTATATATAGATAATCGATACCTGGGAGTTACAGGCTGGAATCTGATCGAGGGGTTTAGATGGTTTATATATAGAATAATGGATACCCGGGAGCTACAGGCTGGAATCTAATCGAGGGTTTCAGATGGTTTATATATAGAATATAATGGATACCCTGGAGTGAGTCACAGGCTGGAATCTAAAGAGCACAGAAGGAGGCCATTAGGCCCATCGTGCCTGTGCCAGCTCTTTGACCACATTGAGAGATACGAGCGTGGGGCAATGCAAGACCATATAAATCGGTGAAGTACGCACTGGCTGAGACGGAATTCTCCTCGCAGCAGCAGCTTCTCCTTGGCCTCCATGGGTGTGAGCAGGAAGACGGCGTTGTCCATGGCCCTGAATCTGAGCAGCGAGGTGTCCGAGTCTGCTGCCATCATGATGAAGTACCATTTGCCAGAGTACTGCGGAAGGAAAGGGACGACAAACACCATCAGGGAAACACTGCAATGATTGCAAACAAAATGGTGTCGGCTAACAGCAGAGGTTACAAAGTGCAACAACGTGTTTACAGCGCAGAAACAGGCCATTCAGCCCAACTGGCCCATGCCGGTGTTTATGCTCCACACGAGCCTCCTCCCATCCCGCTTCATCTCACCACATCAACATATCCTTCTATTCCTTTCTTCCTCATATATTTATCTAGCTTCCCCTTAATTGTATCTGTACTATTCGCCCCAACCACTCCCAGTGATAGCGAGTTCCACATTCTCACAGTTTCTCCTGAATTCATCTGACAAATATGCTCTGACCTGATTTTTCTAAAGGATTAAAGGGCGTGCTTTCAGCTGCCATTGGCAGCTTACCCACTGTTTATTAGTAATCTATTGGATCTCTTTCTGAAATCAGTAGCTTACGACCAGAGGTCATACGCACTGTTGACGACCTTGGAAGACCCGTTTGCTCTGCTGATTGTCCACACCAGTAACTCCACTTCAGTCCCAAGTTGGAGCCAGTGCAGGATGATGAAACCAGGAAACCTCCTGTTGGTTTCCCAGTTATCTTTTCCAGGGAATGCCCAATAATTTACCGGAGACGGGAAACTCTCTTCCCCTGGCCCTCTAAAGGATAAAGGAAGAACTTACATTTATATATCTCCTCTCACAACCTCAGGACATCCCAGACCGTTTTACAGCCAATGAAGTACTTTTTTTAAGTGTAGTCACTATTGTAATGTAGAAAATGTGGCAGCCAACATTGCGCACAACAAGATCCCGCAAACAGCAATGTAATAATGACCAGATAATCTGTTTTAGTGATAAATATTGGCCAGGACACCGGGGAGAACTCCCCTGCTCTTATTCAAAATAATGCCCTCTTTTACATCCACCTGAGAGGGCCTCGGTTTAACGTCTCATCTGAAAGATAGCGCCCCCGACAGTGCAGCGCTCCCTCAGTACTGCCCTCGGAGCGACAGCCTAGATTTTGTGCTCAAGTCTCTGGAGTGGGACTTGAACCCGCGAAACTTCTGACTTGGAGGCGAGAGAGTGTGGTCCACTGAGCCACGCCTGTCAAGGTGTATCTATCCGGGGAGGGGGAAGTAGAGGAGGCCCTGCTCAGTCCCTCCATCAATGGTACAGCACAGCTCAATTACTCAGCATATGGGCGAATAATGGGAAAAAAGGGAACAAAGCTCCTTTGGCAGCTCAGACCAGCCATGATCTAATTGAACGGTGGAACAGGCTTGAGGGGCTGAATGGCCTCCTCCTGTTCCTGGGTTCCAAATATGCCAGAATTTCACTTATTCAGTCACCATGAACCACTGGTCCTGCTGATGAACTGTGAGCCAATCTGAAGTTATTAACATGTAGCACCTTTCCAGGTACTACATGCGGTGTAACTGCTGCCCCAGGGCACTGTAAAGCCCTCCTCCTGTTCCTATATAACAGGTCAATATTTATCCCTCAACCAACATCACTAAAAACAGATGATCTGGTCATTATCTCGTTGCTGTGTGTGGGAGCTTGCTGTGTGCAAACTGGCTGTCGTGCTTCTCTACAGTACAACAGTGACTACACTTCAGAAAGTACTTCATTGGCTGCAAAGTGCTTCGGGGACGTCCTGAGGCCTTGAAAGGCGCTATATAAATGCAAGCCCTTTCTTTCTTTATGTTCCTAGTGGGTAAATGAGCCATCCCCTATCTTTGTAACCTCCTCCAGCCCTAAAACCCTCCCAGATTTCTGCACACCTCCAATTCTGGTCAATTTTCATCGCGCCACCATTGGCGGCCGTGCCTTCAGCTGCCTGGGCCCCAAGCTCTGGAATTCCCTCACTCAGCCTCTTCGCCTCTCTGCCTCTCTCTCTCCTCCTTTAAGATGCTCCTTAAAACCTACCTCTTTGACCCCTGTCCCAATATCTCCTTGTGTGGCTCGGGGTGTCAAATTTTGTTTGATAATTGCTCCCCTGAAGCACCTTGGGACGTTTTACTACACTAAAGGTGCTATACAAATGCAAGTTTCTGTTTTTGTAGTGGCCCGTTACAAAAACCCTGACAGTCCCATGTTTGATCCCCTGTCTCTGCTGAGGTAGCTGGTCTCAGCCAGGGTAGGGGGTGCTGTAACCATCCCGAAAATGTCAGCGTGTCCTATGCAACGGGGCGACGAGTTTCATGGAAAAATACACTCCTCCACGTTCGCTTCTAACAACACAGTGCAATCGATAAACTACGCTGATACGCCTCATCGCGATGCTTGACAAAAACAACACGTAATCCTTTCAGTTCCCCCTCAACAGAAGTTTGCCAAACACGTTCATAAAAGACAAAGTGGGGTAGAGCTTGACCTTGGGGCGACAGTGTAAAACGGGTGATAGCGAGTCGAGTCGGCAGTCCCGGTTTACATCTCTCCCCATTTTTATTTCCACTGAAGTCAAATCAGGAGAGATGTAAAACGGGGCTGCCGACTGGCTATCGCATGTCCGGCACTATCGCGCAAAGTCAAGATCTACCCCAAGGTCCTTCTAAGTAATGTCTACAAGATGTTTTGTTTTTGCACATGGCAGTTCTGTACCAGTAAGATGTGCAAAGACTTCAGTTTATTTAACTCCCTCTTGCTCTGCAAACTGTTGTCCGCCCCCCCCAGCTACGGTCTAGTCATTAAGTAGCGTTTTCTATCTGTTCCTTCTCTCTCCCTATTACATGATTGACCATTTTATTTTCTCTCCCACGGCCCCTGCCCCTGCAATTATCTCCCCTCCGCCCCGGTTTGTTAGGACCCGTTCTGCTATATGTGGTACCGGCTGCCCTTTCGCCACCTCGGCCTCCTGACCATTCTTCACATGGGCCTGCCCAGCCATTCAACTGCAGAGAGTATCACACACACACACACACCCGCACTTTGCAGCAGGCGAGCAATCCAGTGGAAGGAAATCGAGGCCGATTTCTCTGTCCTTTCCCCAAGCACTGAGGTGTGTTTAGGTCACCCAAGGCTGACATCAGCCCGCCCAGCACAGGCCGGGAATCCAACCTCAACGCCTTCCTAATCTGCGGGACTCAATTCCACGTTACGATATTTACCGATCCTCGGCAGCGGACGAGAGCTGGCTTGACGTTCGATAGAAGCTGCGCCGGACTTATTTATTTTATACCTGGGTCTTGTTGAGGCTTCCAGCAGACACCCTGTCGTCGTACTGACATTGCCAAAGAGCTTGTATGGTGAGTCCGAGGAGATACATCATCCATGACCACAGCCTTTGGCACATGACTGCAAAAAAGCAATTTCAAAAACAAGAATTGCTTCAACCGACCCCGAACTTATAGCCTTCGCAGATCAAGTGGACACTGAGTGTGCTGGACACAGGATGCTGGGTATTATGTAACAACACCACAATTATTAACTGCATTTCCCAATAAGTTTGAACCTTGAGCAGAACTGGGGAGGAATCAGAAGGAAAATATGTTACTCAGCAAAGAAAGGCCAACCTCCAGGAGTTAAGCTCCCGTTTCCTGTTTTGTGTCCTTCACACCAAAACCAAAGGCTCCTTCTTTACAAGTTGTTCTTTGCTTTTTAAAAGATAAATTGTCCATGTATTTTGGGAAAGCTGCTTTCCTTTGTTGCAACCATGTAACGCACATGATACAAATCACGTCAAAACCCAATCACTAAATGAGGCAACAGTTGTGTAAAATGGCGCTCGATTCTTTCGGTTATTCTCTGCCTCCTCCTCTCCCCCACCCCCCACTGCCAGCCTCCTCCTAACTCCAACTCACACCGAATTCCTCTACTCCTCCACAAAGTAACACACACCATCAGCCACCCACAACCTTTCACAAATCTACTCCCTTTGCTTCCCAACAACGATTTGTATTTATACAGCGCCTTTAACGTAGGTTTAATACTCAGCATGGAAAATTAGTCCGTAAAAAAATAATGACACGTTCCATCTCATCTGTGCCATGTATATTGAACAGAGCTTCAGGCAATGAGAAGTCTTCGGCCCATGTAAAATATGGATGGAATCCTTACAATCATGTTCAAAGATTTAAAAAGAGAAACAACTTAGAAACCAGGGGAATCCTTACAATGCCTAACCAGCCAACTATTCACAATATATATTAATAATCTAGACGAGGGAACTAGATGTAATATCTCCAAGTTTGCAGACGACACAAAGCTGGGTGGACGTGTGTGCTGTGAGGAGGATGCAGAGCAACTCCAGTATGATTTGGACAGGTTCGGTGATTGGGCAGATGCATGGCAGATGCAGTATAATGTGGATAAATGCGAGGTTATCCACTTTGGTGGCAAAAACAGGAAGACAGATAATTATCTGAACGGCAATAGATTGGGAAAAGGGGAAGTGCAATGAGACCTGGGTGTCCTTGTGCACCAGTCACTGAAGGTAAGCATGTAGGTGCAGCAGGCGGTTAAGAAGGAAAATGGTATGTTGGCCTTCGTAGCGAGAGGATTCGAGTACAGGAGCAAGGATGTCTTGCTGCAGTTGTACAGGGCCTTGGTGAGACCACACCTTGAGTATTGTGTGCAGTTTTGGTCGCCTTATCTGAGGATGTTCTTGCCATGGAGGGAGTGCAGCAAAGATTCACCAGACTGATACCTGGGATGGCAGGAATGACGTATGGAGAGAGATTGGGTCGATTAGGCTTATATTTGCTAAAGTTTAGCAGAATGAGAGGGGATCTCATTGAAACTTATAAAATTCTAACAGGACTAGACAGAATAGATGCAGGAAGGATGTTCCCGATGGCGGGGGAGTCCAGAACCAGGGGTCACAGTCTAAGGATAAGGGGTAAGCCATTTAGGACAGAGATGAGGAGAAATTTCTTCACCCAGAGAGTGGTGAACCTGTGGAATTCTCTACCACAGAAGGCAGTTGAGGCCAATTCATTAAATATATTCAAGAAGGAGTTAGATATATTTCTTAAGGCTAAAGGGATCAAGGGATATGGGGAGAAAGCAGGGACAGGGTACTGAATTTGGATGATCAGCCATGATCTCATTAAATGGCGGAACAGACGTGAGGTGCTGAATGGCCTACTCCTGCTCCTATCTTCTATGTTTAAGAACATAAGAAATAGGAGCAGGAGTAGGCCAATCAGCCCCTCGAGCCTGCTCCGCCATTCAATAAGATCATGGCTGATCTGATCCTAACCGCCAATCCACTATCACAGAACCATCTCCTGAATCTAACAGAATTAGACACACGAAATAAGAGCAGGATCAGGCTACACGGCCCCTGGGCCCGCTCCGCTACCCACAGGGCCATGACCGATCCGAACCTAGACTCATGTCCAAATTCCTGCCCGCTCCCCGTAACCCTTAATTCCCTTTACTTCTAGGAAACTGTCTATTTCTGTTTTAAATTTATGTAATGATGTAGCTTCTACAGCTTTTTGGGGCAGCATATTCCATGGACCTACCACCCTCTGAGTGAAGTAGTTCCTCCTCATCTCAGTTTTGAAAGAGCAGCCCCTTATTCTAAGACTATGCCCCCTAGTTCTAGTTTCACCCATCATCGGGCACATCCTCCCCGCATCCACCCGATCCAACCCCTTCACAATCTTATATGTTTCAATAAGATCGCCTCTCATTCTTCTGAACTCCAATGAGTAGAGTCCCAATCTACTCAACCTCTCCTCATATGTCCATCCCCTCATCCCCGGGATTAACCAAGTGAACCTTCTTTGTACTGACTCGAGAGCAAGTGTGTCCTTTCTTAAGTATGGACACCAAAACTGTACGCAGTATTCCAGGTGCGGTCTCACCAATACCTTGTACAACTGAAGCAATACCTCCCTATTTTTATATTCTATCCCCCTAGCAATGAAAGCCAACATTCCATTGGCCTTCTTAATCACTTGCTGCACCTGCATACTAACCTTTTGAGTTTTGTACACCAGGACCCCCAGATCCCTTTGTACTTCAGTACTTTCCAGTTTCTTGCCAATAAGATAATAACCTGCTCTACGATTTTTCCTGCCAAAGTGCATAACCTCACACTTTCCAGTATTGTATTCCATCTGCCAAATCTCTGCCCACTTACTTAGCCTGTCTATGTCCCCTTGCAGGTTTTTTATGTCCTCCTCACTCACTACTTTCCCTCCCATCTTAGTATCATCTGCAAACTTTGATATGTTACACTCGGTCCCCTCCTCCAAATCGTTAATATAGATTGTAAAGAGTTGGGGACCCAGCACTGACCCCTGTGGAACACCACTAGTTACTGATTGCCAGTCCGAGAATGAACCATTTATCCCAACTCTCTGCCTTCTGTTAGATAGCCAATCCTCTATCCATGCCAGAATATTACCCCCAATCCCGTGATTTTTTATCTTAAGCAATAATCTTTTGTGTGGCACCTTGTCAAATGCCTTTTGGAAGTCTAAATACACTACGTCCACTGGTTCCCCTTTATCCACCCTATATGTTACTTCCTCAAAGAACTCCAGCAAATTTGTCAAACATGACTTCTCCTTCATAAAACCATGCTGACTTTGTCCTATTAAATTATGATGATCCAAAAGTCCTGTTACTGTCTCCTTAATAATGGACTCCAATATTTTACCTACCACAGATGTTAGGCTAACCGGTCTATAGTTTCCAGCCTCTGTCTACTGCCCTTTTTAAATAAGGGCGTTACATTCGCAGTTTTCCAGTCTGCCGGGACCTTTGCTGAGTCCAGGGAGTTTTGGAAAATTATTACCAATGCATCCACAATCCCTACCGCCACTTCCCTCAAGACCCTAGGATGTAAGCCATCAGGTCCAGGTGATTTATCCGCCTTGAGTCCCATTATTTTACCGAGTACCACTTCCTTAGTGATTTTGATCGTGTTTAGCTCCTCCCCCCCTATAGCCCCCCTGTTTGTCCAGTGTTGGGATATTCTTAGTGTCTTCTACTGTAAAGACTGATACAAAATATTCATTCAGTGTTTTTGCCATCTCCATATTTCCCACCATTAATTTCCCGGTCTCATCCTCTAAGGGACCAACATTTACTTTAGCCACCCTTTTTCTTTTTATATAACTATAAAAACTCTTACTGTCTGTTTTTACATTTTTTGCTCATTTACTTTCATAATCTATCTTCCCTTTCTTAATCAATCTTTTTGTTATTTTTTGCTGTCTTTTAAAGTTTTCCCAATCCTCTATCCTCCCACTCGATTTGGCTACCTTATATGCCCTTGTTTTTAGTCGAATACTATCCTTAATTTCTTTACTTAGCCACGGATGGCTGTCTTTTCTTTTACACCCTTTTCTTCTCAGTGGAATGTTTTTTTTTGGAAGTTGTAAAATAACTCCTTAAATGTACACCACTGATCATGTATCGTCTTACCCTTTAATCTATTTTCCCAATCCACTCTACTCAATTCTGCTCTCATACCTTCATAGTCTCCTTTATTCAAGCTTAGCACGCTTGTTTGAGATCCAACCTTCTCACCCTCTAATTGAATATGGAATTCAACCATGTTATGGTCACTCATTCCAAGGGGATCCTTTACTAGGACATTTTAAATTAATCCTGTCTCGTTACACAGGACCAGATCTAAGGTTGCTTGCCCCCTGGTCGGTTCAGTTACATACTGCTCAAGAAACCCATCCCTAATACACTCAATGAACTCATCCTCAAGGCAGCCCTGCCCAATTTGATTTGTCCAATTAATATGATAGTTAAAATCCCCCATAATTATAGATGCTCCCTTATAAGCCTCAACTATTTCCTGATTGATACTCCATCCAACAGAGTTGCAACTGTCCGGAGGCCTATAGACTATGCCCACTAGTGTTTTTCTCCCCTTATTATTCCTTACCTCCACCCAAACTGTTTCATTATCCTGATCTTTTGACCCAATATAATTTCTCTGTATTAGTGATTCCTTCCTTTATTAACATAGCCACCCCACCTCCCCTTCCTTCCTGCCTGTCCTTCCTGATCGTTAAATAACCTGGTATGTTTAATTCCCAGGCATTGTCACCCTGCAGCCATGTTTCTGTAATGGCCACAAGATCATACCCATATGTAATTATTTGTGCCATTAACTCGTCTATTTTGTTACGAATGCTACGTGCATTCGGATAGAGAACTTTCAAATATGTTTTGTGACACTTAGTTCCTGCTTTTGCCCTTTTTATTACTTTACCTTTTACTCCATACCTTCTGCCCCTTCCTGACACACTCTGGTTTTTAATTTCCCCACTGCTACCGAAGTCTATGACCTTCTCTGTTGTCATTTTTATTATTTGCTCTCTAGGAACCTCCCCCCCACTAGTTAGTTTAAAGCCCTCTCTACAGCCCTAGTTATATGATCCGCCAGGACTCTAGTCCCAGCACTGGCCAAGTGAAGCCCGTCCCAACGGAACAGCTCCCTCCTGCCCCAGTACTGGTGCCAGTGTCCCAGGAAGCAAAACCCATTTCTCCCACACCAGTCTTTGAGCCATGCATTTAACTCTCTAATTTTATTTGTCCTAGCCAAATTCGCTCGTGGCTCAGGTATTATTACCCTTGAGGTTCTGTTTTTTAATTTGACCCCTAGCTGCTCATACTCCTTTAACAGAACCGGCTTCCTAGTCCTATCTACATCGTTTGTACCAACATGGACCACGACAATATGATCATGGCTGATCCTCTATCTCAATACCATATTCCCTCTCTCTCCCCATACCCCTTGATGCCTTTTGTGTCTAGAAATCTATCTATCTCCTTCTTAAATATATTCAGTGACTTGGCTTCCACAGCCTTCTGTGGTAGAGAATTCCACAGGTTCACCACCCTCTGAATGAAGAAATTTCTCCTCATCTCAGTCCTAAATGTCCTACCCCGTATCCTGAGACTGCCACCCCTCGTTCTAGACCCTCCAGCCAGGGGAAACATCCTCCCTGTATCCAGTCTGCCTAGCCCTGTCAGAACTTTATACGTTTCAATGAGATCCCCTCTCATTCTTCTAAACTCTAGTGAATACAGGCCTAGTCGACCCAATCTCTCCTCATACGACAATCCTGCCATCCCAGGAATCAGTCTGGTGAACCTTCGCTGCACTCCCTCTATGGCAAGTATATCCTTTCTTAGGTAAGGAGACCAAAACTGCACAGTACTCCAGGTGTGGTCTCACCAAGGCCCTGTATAACTGTACGATAGCAAAATACTGCGGATGTTGGAAATTCGAAATAACAACAGAAAATGCTGGAAAAACTCAGCAGGTCAGGCAACGTCCGTGGACAGAAAATCTGTCCACAGATGTTGCCTGACCTGCTGAGTTTTTCCAGCATTTTCTGTTGTTATTCCTGTATAACTGTAGTAAGACATCCTTGCTCCTGTACTCAAAGCCTCTTGCAATGAAGGCCAACATACCATTTGCCTTCCTAACTGCTTGCTGCACCTGCATGTTTGTTTCAGTGACTGGTGTACAAGGACACCCAGGTCCCTCTGTACATCAGCATTTCCCAATCTAGCACCATTTAAATAATACGCTACCTTTCTGTTTTCCCTATTGAAGTGGATAACTTGACATTTATCCACGTTATACTGCATCTGTCATATATTTGCCCAATCACTCAACTTGTCTAAATTGTCTTGAAGCCTCTTTGCATCCTCCTCACAACCCACAATCCCACCCAGTTTCGTGTCGTCAGTTGAATGGCTTGCTGCGCAGGCCCATGTGAAAAATGGTCAGGAGGCCGAGGTGGTGAAAGGGCGCCCGGTACCACACATAGCAGAACGGGTCTGAACAAACCGGGGCGGAGGGGAAATAATTGCAGGGGTGGGGGAAAGGGGGGTCAATCATGTAATAGGGAGAGAGAAGGAACAGATAGAAAACTCTACTTAATGACTGGGGCTGTAGAGAGGGCTTTAAACTAAATAGTGGGGGTGGGGGGGGGAGGGTCCAGGTGAGCGGGAATTTAAAAAGTTAATGAGAAAGCAATAGAGCAGGATAGAGATGGGGTAAATAATAACCAGACTGTGACAGGAAGGGACAGAATGTTTAAAAATAAGAGAGCAACAGAAAATGGGGCCAAAACAAGGAGAAATGGTAAAAAGACAAAGTTAAAAGCTCTATATCTGAATGCACGCAGCATTTGTAACAAGATAGATGAGCTGACGGCACAAATAGATACAAATGGGTATGATCTGATCGCCATTACAGACGTGGTTGCAAGGTGACCTGGGCTGGGAACTGAATATTCCAGGGTATTTGTCAATTCGGAAGGATAGACAGAAAGGAAAGGGAGGTGGGGTGGCTTTGTTGGTAAAGGATGGGATCAGTGCAGTGGTGAGAAGTGAGATTGCTCTGAAGATCAAGATGTAGAATCGGTTTGGGTGAAGATTGTTGTGGAGTATTTTAAACCAACACTCGACACAAGGTTTTAGATCGAGTCAAGTTGTCTTTATTGCATTGGTGGGGAAACAGTCTGCTCTGTCTTAGCCAGACTTTTCCAAACTCTTACAGGAAACACTACATTTTTATGCATTACAATACACATGGCCAGCTCATGCATAATTAATTCCTGCCACCTGATTGGATCTTGGCCCGAATGCACCTTCACGGATTGGTTACGAATCTTAATATAAACATGTATAAGCTGCCTCCTCAATCAATCAAACTGCTGAACGCTGATTAAAAGATACCTTGGAATGTAAACTAGGTAATAAAGTTCTTACGGGCAGTTGAAATGCTGGACATCCTGTCTCCATTTAATTGTTTTATATCTCTCCAAAGGTCAGCTATCTTTCAATTCAATTCAATTCAATTCAAATCGCTTTATTGGCATGACAAGTTACATCTTATGTTGCCAAAGCATCGAAAAACATTCATGTTTGTTCACAAAAATACAGATCTATCCAGTGTATAAACAGATATATCCCTGAGTGTATAAATATACTTTCATATAATTTATATATACTCTTTTCTTATATTTAGTGGTTGTCCCTCTGTTTATGGCAAGCTGTAACATAGTGTGCCGCTAGTGTTATACAATTTCTCTCTTCCCCTAGTAGGTATGGGAGTTTTTGGTCGTCATTCAAATTTCTGAAATCCGGGCATATTTTTGTGAATTTTGGGTAGAAATTCTCCCTTATGCCCTGATATTTTCTACAAGCTGTGAGGAAGTGCATCTCTGTCTCCACCACTCCCTAACTGCAGTGAGAGCATATCCTGTCCTCTCTTGGTAGCCGGGTCTGTCTGTGGCTACCTTTTTCAATCGCCAGGTTATGTTCACTAAGTCTGTACATTGTCAAAGTTTTTCTCAGTTTGCTATCCTTTACCATGGTCAGGTAATCAGCCATGTTGTATTGTCTGTTTAGGGCCAAGTAGCAATTGAGTTTGCTTTGGGTTTTTGTTGTTTCTGCCCAATATGACAGATATTTTTCCTTTTGCTTAGCGACGATTGTGTTGGGTCGAATTCTTTGTGTTACGCTGTCACTGTCCTGGGGCTGGTTATTGTTAGTAGTGTTAGTAGTTACTTCACTGAGTCCCAGGACTAGTTAACTGAGGGTATTCTTCTTTATGGTCCTCTCTTGGCATTTCAGGGCTTCGTAATGATAGCATTGGGGGTTGCTCATTTCTAGGTGTTTCCAAAATTTGGTGGCTCTTTTTTGGATAGTGATTATTAATGGATATTGGCCTAGTTCTGCCCTGCATGCATTGTTTACGGTTTTCCTTTGAGTCCGGAGGATACTTTTACAGAATTCTGCATGTAGGATCTCAATTGGGTGTTTGTCCCATTTTGCAAATTCTTGTTGTGTTAGCGAACCCCACACCTCACTGCAATAGAGTGCAATTGGTTCAATTACTGAATTGAAAATTTTGAGCCAAATGCTAATTGGGATTTCTATTTGGATTGATTTTTTAATGGCATAGAAAGCCCTTCTTGCTTTCTCTTTCAGTTCATTCACAGCCTGTTTGAAATTTCCCGTAGAACTGATTTTTATGCCCAAGTATGTGTAGTTAGTGGTTTGTTCAATTTTGGTTGTTCCTAGTGTGAAATTTATTTTGGGTCCCTGATGTCTGGATCTTTGCTGGAACACAAGGACTTTGGTTTTTTGGGGATTTATTGTCAGGGCCCAAGTCTGGCAGTACGACTCCAGCAGATCCAGGTTCTGCTGTAGACCCTCCTTAGTTGGTGACAGCAGAACCAGGTCGTCTGCATAGAGGAGGAATTTAACCTTGGATTCATATAGGGTGAGGCCGGGTGCTGTAGATTGTTCAAGTAGTTTTGCCAATTCATTTATGTAAATATTAAAGAGTGTCGGTGAGATTGGCGAGCCCTGCGTCACCCCCGCCCCGTGGGAAGTATTTTGTTTGTTTGTCTCCAATTTTAACTGCACATTTGTTGTTTGTATACATTGATTTAATTACATCATATGTTTTTCCCCCTACCCCGCTTTCGATAAGTTTCAGGAATAAACCGTCATGCCAGATGGAGTCGAAAGCCTTCTGGAAATCTATAAAGCATGCGTAGATTTTGCTTTTGTTTTGATGAACGTGTTTGTCAATTAGGGTCTGTAGGGTGAAGATATGATCTGATGTTCTATAGTTTGGCAGGAATCCAATTTGGCTTTTACTCAAGACATTGTGCTCCTCAAGGAAGTTTATAAGTCTTTTGTTTATGATGCTACAGAATACCTTCCCCAGGTTACTGTTTACACAGATGCCTCGATAGTTCTTTGGGTCGACTTTGTCCCCACTTTTGTATATGGGCGTTATGAGTCCTTTGTTCCAGATATCAGGGAAGTAACCGACACTCAGAACCAAGTTGAAGAGTTTTAGGATAGCCAGTTTCATTTTATCGTCTGTGTGTTTAATCATCTCGCTTAGTATGCTGTCTGCCCCGCAAGCTTTTCCTGGTCGCAGGTCCTTGAGTTTTTCAAAAAGTTCTTTTTCTGTTATTATGGAGTCTAGCGGGTTTTGGTTATCTTTTATGGCCATTTCGAGCTTTTCCAGTTTTTTGCATATTTGGTGTTGCTCTGGCCTTAGTGTGTTTTTCTGGTATAATTTTTCAAAGTGGTTTTCCCATGTGTCTCCATTTTGAATGGCCAATTCGTCGTGTTGTTTTTTGTGTAATGTATTCCATTTGTCCCAGAAACAATTGGAATCAATGGATTCCTCAATGGAGCTGAGTGTATTCTTAATATATTGCTCTTTTTTGGTTCTGAGTGTGTTTCTGTATTGTGTTAGTGTCTGACAATAAGTAAGGCGTAATTCCTCGTTTTCTGGATGTCTGTGTTTTTGGTTTGATATTTTTCTAAGTTTTTTCCTCATGTTATGGCAATCTGGGTCAAACCATTTTTCATAGTTTTTTGTTTTGGGTTTGTTCTTGCGAGCTTTCAAGTTTGACCTTGTTGCCAAATTATCAAAAATATTGTTTAGTTTATTCACTGCCCGGTTTACGCCTTCTTTATTGTGAGTGTATATGTTATCCAGAAAGGTGTCCAAGAGAGCTTGAGTTGATTCATTGCTAATTGCTTTCTGGTATTTTTCCGTGTCGTTTTTGGCCCATCTGTACGATTTTTTGGTGTTGTACAGTTTACTGGGTTGTGTTTCTGTGTTGTTTGTTTCTGTCTCTTTAAGATACATAGTAATTTGACTGTGATCTGACAGTGTTGTTTGTGGTTTGACTGTGAATGCTCTGAAAGAGGATGGGTCCAAATCCGTAATCATATAGTCTACGGTGCTGCAGCCAAGAGGCAAGAGGTGAGCAATAGGTCGATCTTCCTAGGAGGTCTCCTATGAACCTACCATTGACAATGTACAGACCCAGGCTTCAACAGAGCTGCAGGAGCTGTTTTCCGTTGGTATTTGTCTGCTTGTCGCAGTTATGCCTGTATGGAAGGGAAGGGATATCGAAGTGGTTATTCCCGAATATGTAATTGTTTCCCTGATTATTGGTGAAGTCTGGTTCTTCGCCAGTTCTTGAATTGAGGTCACCACAGATCAACACGTTCCCCTGGGCCTGGTATTGGATAATTTCCCCCTCAATGTTGGAGAAGGTGTCCTCTTTAAAGTACGGGGATTCCATTGGGGGGATATAGAGTGCGCAAATGTAAACATCTTGGGTGTTAGAGATAATCTCCCTCTCAATTTTGAGCCACATGTGGTTTTCGCCCTTTTTTATAAATTTGATGTAATTCTTAAGCTCTGTTTTAAACCAAATCAGTATGCCTCCGGAGTCTATGTCAGTTTAACTCTTTCCCCAATTCAAGATAAAAAATAATAAGGGGAAAAAGTCTCTGGTGGGCGTAGTCTACAGGCCCCGAACAGTAGCAATACTGTTGGACAGAGTATAAATCAACAAATAATGGAGGCCTGTAAAAAAGGTACTGTAATAATCATGGCTGATTTTAATCTCCATATTGATTGGACAAATCAAATTGGCCATGGTAGCCTTGAGGAGGAGTTAATAGAGTGCATCTGGGATGGTTTCTTAGAACAGTATGGAATGGAACCAACCAGGGAGCAGGCTATCTTGGATCTGGTACTGTGTAATGAGACAGAATTAATAAATGATCTCATAGTAAAGGAACCTCTAGGAAAGAGTGATCATAGCCTGGTTGAATTTCAAATTCAGTTGGAGGGTGAGAAAGTTGTATCTCAAACAGTGTCCTGATCTTAAACAAAGGCAATTACAATGGCATGAGGGCAGAACTGGCTAAAGTGGACTGGAAAAATAAAGGGCAAGACAGTTGAAATGCAGTGGCGGACATTTAAGGAGATATTTCATAACTCTCAACAAAAATATATTCCAGTGACAAAGAAAGGTTTTAAGAGGTCGCCTTATCTGAGGAAGGATGTTCTTGCCATGGAGGGAGTGCAGCGAAGATTCACCAGACTGATACCTGGGATGGCAGGAATGACGTATGAGGAGAGATTGGGTAGACTGGGCTTATATTCGCTGGAGTTTAGAAGAATGAGAGGGGATCTCATTGAAACTTATAAAGTTCTAACAGGACTAGACAGACTAGATGCAGGAAGGATGTTCCCGATGGCGAGGGAGTCCAGAACCAGGGGTCACAGTCTAAGGATAAGGGATAAGCCATTTAGGACTGAGATGAGGAGGAATTTCTTCACCCGGAGAGTGGTGAACCTATGGAATTCTCTACCACAGAAGGCAGTTGAGGCCAATTCATTAAATATATTCAAGAAGGAGTTAGATATATTTCTTAAGGCTAAAGGGATCAAGGGATATGGGGAGAAAGCAGGGACAGGGTACTGAATTTGGATGATCAGCCATGATCTCATTAAATGGCGGAGCAGGCTCGAGAGGCTGAATGGCCTACTCCTGCTCCTATCTTCTATGTTTCTATGTTTCATCCGTGGCTAACTAAGGAAGTAAAGGATGGTATCAAATTGAAAACGAAGGCATACAATGTTGCCAAGATTGGTGGGAGACCAGAGGATTGGGACATTTTTAAAAACCAGCAAAGGATGATTAAAAAAATAATAGAGATAGAAGATGAATTATGAGAGTAAACTGGCAAGAAATATTAAAACAGAGCTTCTAGAGGTATATAAAAAGGAAGAGAGTAGCTAAAGTAAACATTGGTCCCTTAGAGGATGAGACTGGGGAATTAATAATGGGGAACGGGGAAATGGCAAACCCTGAACAAATATTTTATATCTGTCTTCACAGTAGAAGACACTAACAACATCCCAATAATGGATAATCAAGGGGCCACAGGGAGCGGGGAACTAAAGACAATCACTATCACTAAGGACATAGTACTTGGTAAAATAATGGGACTAAAAGATGACAAGTCCCCTGGACCAGCTGGCCTGCATCCCAGGGTCTTAAAAGAAGTGGCTGCAGAGATAGTGGATGCATTGGTTGCAATATACCAAAATTCCCTGGACTCTGGAGAGGTCCCAGCGGATTGGAAAACCGCAAATGTAACACCCCTACTTAAGAAAGGAGGGAGACCGAAAGCAGGAAACTATAGACCAGTTAGCCTAACATCTGTCATTGGGAAAATACTGGAGTCCTTCATTAAGGAAGCAGTAGCAGGGCATTTGGAAAATCACAATGCAGTCAAGCAGAGTCAGCATGGTTTTATGAAAGGGAAATCATGTTTAACAAATTTGCTGGAGTTCTTTGAGGATGTAATGAGCAGGGTGGATAAGGGTGAGCCAGTGGATGTGGTGTATTTGGATTTCCAGAAGTCATTTGATAAGGTGCCACATAAAAGGTTACTGCATAAGATAAGAGCTCACGGAGTTGGGGGTAATATAGTAGCATGGATAGAAAATTGGCTAACTAACAGAAAGCAGAGAGTCAGGATAAATGGGTCATTTTCTGGTTGGCAAACGGTAACTATTGCTTTGCCACAGGGATCGGTGCTGGGGCCTCAACTATTTACAATCTACATTAATGACTTGGATGAAGGGACAGAGTGTAATGTAGCCAAGTTTGCGGATGATACAAAGATGGGTGGGAAAGCAAGTTGTGCAGAGGACTCAAATAATCTGCAAAGGGATATAGACAGGCTAAGTGAGTGGACAAACATTTGGCAGATGGAGTATAATGTGGGAAAGTGCGAGGTTATCCACTTTGGCAGGAAAAATAAAAAAGCAAATTATTATTTAAATGGAGATTACAAAATGCTATAGTTCAGAGGGACCTGGGGGTCCTTGTGCATGAAACACAAAAAGTTAGCTTGCAGGTACAGCAAGTAATCAAAAAGGCAAATGGAATGTTGGCCTTTTATTTCAAGTTGGTTGGAGTATAAAAGCAGGGAAGTCCTGCTACAACTGTACAGGATATTGGTGAGACAACACCTTGAGTACTACGTACAGTTTTGGTCTCCTTATTTAAGGAAGGATATACTTGCATTGGAGGCAGTTCAGAAACGATTCACGAGGTTAATTCCAGAGATGAGGGGTTGACTTATGAGGAAAGGTTGAGCAGGTTGGGCCTATACTCATTGGAATTTAGAAGAATGAGAGGTGATCTCTGCCACAGAGAGCTGTGGAGGCTGGGTCATTAAATACATTTAAGGTGGAGATAGACAGATTTTTGCAAGATAAGGGAGTGAAGGGTTATGGGGAGCGGGCAGGGAAGTGGCTTTGAGCCCAAGATCAGCCATGATCTTATTGAATGGCGGAGCAGGCTTGAGGGGCCAAGTGGCCTATTCCTGCTCCTATTTCTTATATGTTCTTATGTAAGCCTCTTTGCATCCTCCTCACAACTCACAATCCCACCTAGTTTCGTGTGGTCAGCAAACTTGGAAATATTACATTTGGTTTCCTCATCCAAAAGCTTGGTCAAAAAGGTAGGTTTTAAGGAGCGTCTTAAAGGAGGAAAGGAAGGTAGAGAGGCGGAGGGGTTTAGGGAGGGAATTCCAAATCTTAGGGCCTTGGCAGCTGAAGGCCGCCAATAGTTGAGCGATTAAAATCATGGATGCTCAAGAGGCCAGAATTAGAGGAGCGCAGATATCTCGGAGGGTTGTGGGGTTGGAGGTGATTACGGAGATAGGGAGGGTGAGGCCATAGAGGGAATTGAAAATAAGTGAATTGATTTCAAGATCGCGGTTTCCAAATTTCTCCAGTATTACCCAACAACCTGCTTCAGCCTCACATGGAAACATGTGCCATCTGTTCCTCTAACACATGATTGATGTGAGGGGGCTGGGAGCGCCACACTGACCCAGCCTGGGATCCATGTGAGAGGGCTGGGACCCCCATACTGACCTAGCCTGTGAAGGGTTTGTGACCACCTGCCCCCCCATGACCATGGCTGTGATTGGTCTGAAGGCTCTGTGATTCCCCCCATGACCCTGGCTGTGATTGGTGTGGTGTCTGTGACCACCCCCCCCCCCATATCCCCCATTACCTTGGCTGTGATTGATGTGAAGGCTGTTACCAACCCCCCAACTCCTCACATTGACCCTGGTTGTGATTGGTGTTAAGTGTCAGAGACCGCCCCCCCATGACCCTGACTGTGATTGGTGTGAAGTGCCTGTGACCCACCCCCCCATGACCGTAGCTGTGATTGGTGTGGTGTCTGTGACCCCGCATGGCCTTAGCTGTGATTGGTGTTAAGTGTCTGTGACGCCACATGACCGTAGCTGTGATTGGTGTGGCGTCTGTGTCCCCGCATGACCCTAGCTGTGATTGGTGTGGTGTCTGTGACCCCGCATGACCCTAGCTGTGATTGGTGTTAAGTGTCTGTAACGTCGCATGACCCTCGCTGTGATTGGTGTGGTGTCTGTGACCCCGCATGACCCTACCTGTGATTGGTGTTAAGTGTCTGTGACGCCGCATGACCGTAGCTGTGATTGGTGTGAAGTGCCTGTGATCCCCCCAGGACCCTGGCTGTGATTGGTGTGAAGTGCCTGTGACACCCCACCCCCCCATGACCGTAGCTGTGATTGGTGTGGTGTTTGTGACCCCACATGACCCTAGCTGTGATTGGTGTTAAGTGTCTGTGATCCTGCATGACCCTCGCTGCTGCCAAATTGCTCAGAATCTTCCCGAAAGTGCTCGAACCATCCAGTCAGGACACGGAGGGCGGTCTAATGTCCGCCAGCGCCTGGTAGAGAGAAAAAAATGAAAGAATAAATCCCAACAATGTAAAAGAGAAACAAACATTGTAGTGTATGTACCTTTAAGGGGAGAACTACTTTTTACAGCTCCTGTATACTGTAGTACCGGCAGTGACCACACCTGTATATAAACCCTGAGTAGGGATCTGTACTTTTAGTTTTAGAGTAACCCTCATCCAGTAAACACCTGTTGATTGTTCCTCTGCAGTCTCTGTCGATTTATTGAAGGACACCATACATCAAAATTCACGGATTTAACATTGGCGACGAGTCGATTCGAACCTACCTGCAACTCTGCAGAAGAAGGCCGATTCCACCAGTGCGGGCGTCGACCATCCAGAGAGGACTTGAGCATCGCAGAGGAGGCTGTGGAGAGCTGGGCTTGGTTCTCCAGTTGCGACGATCCAGCGCAGCGGGCTGGCAGCAGGTACGGCGCAGACCCTTCCCGGACGGCGGCGGCTGGAGCCGACCGATGGCACAGAAAAAGGCCGAGCAGCGTCGACGGGGTAAGAGAGAGGGTAAAGCGCACAGGGCGCAGCCGGGGTTGAAGACCGAGCGGCGTCGACGGAAAAAAAAGAGGGTAAAGTGCACAGGGCGCAGCCGGGGTTCAGGACCGAGCGGCATCAACGAGAGAGGCGCACAGAGCGCGGCCGGTGTTCAAGGGCTGAGCAGCGTCCGCGGGGGACGCCATTTGAGCCGCAGCGGAGAAGAAGGGAGAGCGCGGGAGACGACATTTTTAGCCAGTCTAACCAAACCCAGGGATGCCGAAAAGTGGCAGTGTCACAGCGTTCGACAATGAAGTCGAAGATTGGGCGACATATATAGAACGCATAGAAGTGTACTGCAAGGCGAATGAAGTGCCAGATGCCAGGAAAGCACTGGTATTGTTGAATTCCATGGGTGCAAAAACATACGGCTTACTGCGAAACCTAGTAACCCCAGAGAAGCCAGTGGAAAAGGATTTTGAAAGCATAGTGGCAATCCTACAGGACCACTTAAACCCCACGCCGCTGCTGATAGCAGAAAGATTTAAGTTTCACAAAAGGAACCAGCATAAAGACGAAAGTAATGCTGAGTATTTAACGGAACTGCGCAAGCTATCGAAACACTGCCAGTTTGGAACGGGACTAGCAGATACTTTAAGGGACAAGTTTGTGTGTGGGCTTCAAAGTGAAGGAACCCAGAAACGGCTTCTATCAGAAAAGGATCTTACGCTGGACAAGGCTTTCAGCATGGCAGTATCACACGAAGCAGCCGCACGGGGTGCTGCAGAGATACAACGGAGACCGCAAGAATATGGCACAAATGAAATGTCATATGGAGCAGTGAAGTGTTATCGCTGCGGCAGAACAACACACGACCATAAGGATTGTTGGTTCAAGGACCAAGTGTGCAGACAGTGTGGAAAAGTAGGACACATAGCAAGAGTCTGCAGGTCGGGAAAGAAAACCAGCAGCAAGAAATCTCCACAGGAGAAGTACAAAAAGGTACATAAGGTGACGGAGAGTAGTTCAGACGAACAGAAAAGTGATACAGACTCCGGAAGCAAGGAGCTGGGTTGTCTGAAACTACATAATGTAATCAAAATGGAGGATCACCAAACTATCTGGGTCACGCTCAAGATAGACGGAGTCCAAGTGAAAATGGAATTGGACACAGGATCAGCCCTAACAGTCATAAACCGAAGGGACTACAAGCGGCTATTCTCACATATACCCTTGAGAGATACAGAGATTGTCTTGAAGATGTACACGGGGCAAAAAGTCTACCCCAAAGGAAAAATAAGGGTGAACGTGATATACAACGGCAAGGAAACACCAAAAATGGACCTATATGTATTGCCAGATGGAGGACCACCACTACTAGGACGTGAATGGATCCGGAAGATACAGCTGGATTGGCATTCCATACAAGCACTGACGGTAGATGCCAAAAAGGATGACGTCACATCTGGACGACTGTCAAAAATGCTAACTGACGCACAAGAAGTGTTCCAGGAGGGACTCGGAACACTAAAAAGCATAACAGCGACGATCAAAATAGAGGAAAATGCAAGCCCAAAGTTTTTTAAGGCCAGACCGGTGCTTTATGCGATCCGCCCAGCCGTCGAAGCAGAGCTGGAAGGGTTGGAACGTTCTGGAGTACTGTCCAAAGTGGACTGGAGCGAGTGGGCTACACCCATCATTCCTGTAATGAAGAGGTCGTTGAGTAATACGCCTGGGGAACCAAAGAAGGTTCGCATCTGTGGGGACTTTAAGGTGACAGTGAACCCAGTCCTTCACACGGTACAATATCCGCTTCCGCGGATTGAAGATATTTTCGCCTCGCTATCTGGAGGAAAACGCTTCACTAAGATTGATCTGGCCCAGGTGTACCTGCAAATGGAGGTAGAAGAAGCCTTGAAACAGTACCTCACGATCAACACTCACAAAGGTCTCTACCAATACAACCGGCTGGTGTTCGGGGTAGCATCAGCTCCGGCTATTTGGCAAAGGGCAATGGATCAAGTCCTGCAAGGGATTCCAGGGACCCAGTGTTATTTGGACGACATCCTGGTCATGGGCGAAAATGACAGTGATCACCTCGCCAACCTGGAGCAGGTGCTCACTAGATTGAAGGAGTATGGGCTCCGAGCTAATCGCCACAAATGCGAGTTTTTCCAGAAGCAGATCTCGTATTGTGGCCACGTTATTGATGAAGAGGGGTTACATAAGTCCCCTGAAAAGATTGAGGCAGTAGTCAAGGCTCCAGCACCGGAAAATGTGTCACAACTGAGGTCGTTCCTCGGGCTGGTGAACTGCTACCATAAGTTCTTGCCAAATTTGTCTACAGTACTACACCCACTGAACACCCTACTGCAAACGGGGGTACCATGGAAGTGGAATAACGAATGTAAATGAGCTTTCCAGAAGTGCAAAGAATTGATCACATCAAAAGAGGTGTTGGCTCATTTCAACCCAGCACTACCAATTCGGTTGGCGTGTGATGCATCACCCTATGGTATTGGTGTGGTGCTGTCGCACAAATTCCCGGACGGCTTGGAGAGGCCAGTAGCCTTTGCGTCTCGGTCACTAACCTCAGCCGAGCGTAACTACGCCCAGATTGACAGGGAGGCCCTCAGCCTAGTGTGGGGAGTAAAAAAGTTCAACCACTATCTGCACGGGCAGAAGTTCACCTTGCTGACTGACCACCAACCACTTGTCTCCATCTTTAATCCAAAGAAGGGCGTTCCGGTGATGACTGCGCAACGGCTACAAAGATGGTCCCTTTTTCTAGGGGCGAACCAATATGAAATAGAGTATAAGGGCACGAAACAGCATGGAAACGCTGATGGGCTATCACGCCTGCCACTGCCTACTGCGGAGGAAGCACCAGCAGTGGACCCTGTCGAAATATTTTATTCGACTATAATTGAACGCTTGCCAGTAACTAACGCGGATATAGAGGAGACCCGAAATGACCCGACACTGTCTCGGGTATATGATTTGACGGTGAAGGGATGGCCAACACATGGCGACTCACTGTTGCCAGCATTCTCATCCAGAGAACAGCTGTCAGTATGCCAGGGGACCTTGATGTGTGGATCCCGAGTGGTAATTCCACCCAAGTTAAGGGAGAGAATGCTCAATGAGCTTCACGAAGGCCATCTGGGAGGGGTGAAAATGAAAAGCCTTGCTAGGGCTTGTGTATGGTGGCCGGGGATCGATCAGCAAATTGAGGACCTGACAAAGAGCTGCTCAGGATGCCAGAAGGTCCAAAATGCACCACCAGATGCCCCTCTACACCCATGGGAGTGGCCCTCCTCTCCATGGCAACGGGTGCATATTGATTTTGCTGGTCCATTCATGGACTCAATGTTCTTAATAGCCGTGGATGCGCACTCGAAATGGCCTGAGGTGATCAAAATGTCCTCCACCACCACGGAGAAAACGATTGCAGTCCTACGGACCATATTTGCCAGGAACGGCTTGCCAGAGCAGATTTGCTCTGATAACGGACCACAGTTTGTGTCCGAAGAGTTTCGGAAATTTATGAGAAGGAATGGGGTAAGGCATTACACATCCGCCCCGTATCATCCAGCCACAAATGGATTGGCTGAGAGGTTCGTACAAACCTTTAAAAAGGCAGTAAGGGCCATGTGCGATGACGACATTCCACTGCAGCATAAGGTGGACAATTTCCTGTTAGCCTACAGAAATGCAATACATGCAGTCACCAACCAGACCCCGGGCATGATGTTCTTTAACCGAAGGTTGAGATCTCGTCTGGATTTGCTCAGACCAAATGTACGAAGAGATGTTGAGAGTAAGCAATTCCAGCACATCAATGAGAGCCCCGAGACCGGAGAAGCAGCGGACCTGCGCGGGAGCAGCCCGAGGCAGCGGAGGATAAAAGGGAGCAACCCAAGGCATACCAATCCAGGTTCCGGGAGAGAGGTAAAAAGTAATCCAAGTGTGACGTCAGCAGGAAGCAGGTAAGTGATTGGTTGGTGAGTATTTCTCTCTTTTCAATACAAGCTTGAATTCTGTGGTGTTAAATTTCTAGGGTCTCTGCGGTGTAGTGGGGACAATTCGTAAATAAAGCGCCCTAGAGTATACCTGTAACTGGGGTACTGAATAAATTTTTTAATTAATTAAAGGAGTAAGTCATGGCAGGAGAGCTCAGCCCCGTGTTCTGCTCCTCTTGCTCCATGTGGGAAGTCAGGGACTCTGCCAGTATCCCTGACGACCATGTGTGCAAGAAATGCATCCAGCTGCAGCTACTTGTAGACCGCATTGCGGCGCTCGAGCTGCGGGTGGATGAGTTTTGGAGCATGCGTGATGCTGAGAGGGTCGTAGATAGCACGTTTAGCGAGTTGTTCACGCCGCAGGGTAGGGCTGCACAGGCAGAAAGGAATTGGATGACCATCAGGCGGAGCAACAGAGGCAGGCAGGAAGTGCAGGGGACCTCTGCGGTCATCCCCCTTTCAAACAGGTATACCAAGTTGAATACTGTTGAGGGGGATGACTCACCAGGGGAAAGCAGCAGCAGCCAACTTCCTGGCACCAGGGACGCTTCTGCTGCTCAGAAAGGGAGGAAAAAGAGTGGGAGAGCAATAGTGGTAGGGGATTCTATCGTAAGGGGAACAGATAGGCGTTTCTGTGGCCGCAAACGGGACTCCAGGATGGTTTGTTGCCTCCCTGGGGCCAGGGTCATGGATGTCACTGAGCGGCTACAGGGCATTCTTAAGGGGGAGGGTGAGCAGGCAGAGGTCGTGGTCCACATTGGGACCAACGACATAGGTAGGAAGGGGGATGAGGTCCTGCATCAAGAATTTAGGGAGCTAGGTAGCAGATTAAAGAGCAGGACCTCAAAGGTTGTAATCTCTGGATTACTCCCAGTGCCACGTGCTAGTGAGTATAGGAATAGGAGGATAGAACAGATGAATGCGTGGCTGAAGAGTTGGTGCAGCAGGGAGGGTTTTAGTTTCCTGGATCACTGGGCCTGCTTCTGGGAAAGGTGGGACTTGTACAAGTCGGACGGGTTGCACCTGAACCAGAGCGGGACAAATATCCTTGCGGGGAGGTTTGCTAGCACTGTTGGGGGGGGTTTAAACTAACTTGGCAGGGGGATGGGATACAGAGGGGAGCTGAAATAGGGGGTGATGTGCTGCCAATTATAGAGAAAAAAACAAGTCAGCTTGGTAGACAGGGCAAATATATAAGGGCAAGGCTGGATGGCATCTATTTTAATGCAAGGAGTCTTGCAAATAAGGTGGATGAACTGAAGGTGTTGATAAACACATGGGAGTATGATATTGTTGCTATCACAGAGACATGGTTGAGGGAGGGGCAAGACTGGCAGCTCAATATTCCGGGGTACAGAATCTTCAGGCGAGACAGAGGGGGAGGTATAAGAGGAGGGGGTGTCGCAATATTAATTAAGGAGTCAATTACTGTAGTAAGGAGGGATGATATATTAGCAGGTTCCTCTAATGAGGCCATATGGGTGGAGCTTAAAAACAAAAAGGGGGCAAGCACTTTGCTGGGAGTGTACTATAGGCCTCCAAACAGTCAGGGGGAGATAGAGGAACAGATATGTAGGCAAATCTCAGAGAAATGTGCAAATAATAAGGTAATAATAATGGGGGATTTCAACTTCCCCAATATTAACTGGGATAGTCAGAGTGTGAAAGGCTCAGAGGGTGTAGAATTCTTAAAGTGCATCCAGGAGAGCTTTTTGAGCCAGCATGTAGAAAGTCCTACAAGAGAGGGGGCGGTACTGGACCTAATTCTAGGGAATGTGGCCGGCCAAGTGGAAGAAGTGCTAGTAGTTGAGCACTTTGGTGACAGTGACCATAATATGGTGAGATTTAAGGTGGTCATGGAAAAGGACAGGAATGGGCCGGAAATAAAGGTTCTAAATTGGGGGAAGGCCGATTTTAATAGGATAAGGCAGGATCTGGCCAAAATGGACTGGGATCAGCTACTTGTAGGAAAATCCGCATCGGAGCAATGGGAGGCTTTCAGAAGGGAGATTGAGATCATACAATGGCAACATGTTCCTGTAAAGGTCAAGGGTGGTTCCAAAAACCACAGGGAACCTTGGATGTCAGGGGATATACGAGAATGGATTAGGAAAAAAAGGAGGGCTTTTGGCAGATACAAAAGGCTAAAGACGGAGGAAGCCCTAGGGGAGTACAAAAAGTGCAGGGGGATACTTAAAAAGGAAATTAGGAGATCAAGGAGGGGCCATGAAATAACACTGGCGAGCAAAATAAAGGAAAATCCTAAGATGTTTTATAAGTATATTAAGGGTAAGAGGATAACTAGGGAAAAAATAGGGCCCATTAGGGACAAAAGTGGCAATGTGTGTGTGGAGCCGGAAGATGTAGGAGGGGTTCTAAATGAATTTTTTGCATCTGTTTTCACTATGGAGAAGGACGATGTAGACATAGAAATAGGGCGGGGGGACTGTGATATGCTCGAACATATTAACATCGAGAGGGAGGAGGTATTGGCGGTTTTAGCAGGCCTAAAAATGGATAAATCCCCAGGCCCGGACGAAATGTATCCCAGGCTGCTGTGTGAGGCAAAGGACGAGATTGCGGGGGCTCTAACACATATATTCAGAACCTCTCTGGCCACAGGGGATGTGCCAGAGGACTGGAGAACCGCTAATGTAGTACCATTATTCAAGAAGGGGAGTAGGGAAAAACCGGGGAACAACAGGCCAGTGAGCCTAACATCAGTGGTAGGTAAATTATTGGAAAAAATTCTGAGGGACAAAATTAGTCTCCACTTGGAGAGGCAAGGATTAATCAGGGATAGTCAACATGGCTTTGTTAAGGGAAGATCATGTCTGACTAATTTGATTGAATTTTTTGAGGGGGTGACTAGGTGTGTGGATGAGGGTAACGCAGTGGATGTGGTATACATGGATTTCAGTAAGGCCTTCGATAAAGTCCCGCACAGGAGACTGGTCAAGAAGGTAAGAGCCCATGGAATCCAGGGTGCCTTGGCACATTGGATACAAAACTGGCTTAGTGGCAGAAGGCAGAGGGTGATGGTCGAAGGTTGTTTTTGTGACTGGAAGCCTGTGGCCAGTGGGGTACCACAGGGATCGGTGCTGGGTCCCTTGCTGTTTGTGGTCTACATTAATGAATTGGATATGAATGTAAAAGGTATGATCAGTAAGTTCGCGGATGATACAAAAATTGGTAGGGTGGTAAATAGCGAGGAGGGTAGTCTCAGTCTGCAGGACGATATAGATGGGTTGGTCAGATGGGCGGAACAGTGGCAAATGGAATTTAACCCGGAAAAGTGCGAGGTGATGCACTTTGGGGGGACTAACAAGGCAAGGGAATATACAATGAATGGTAAGACCCTAGGCAAGACGGAGGGTCAGAGGGATCTGGGTGTGCAAGTACACAGATCCCTGAAGGCGGCGGAACAGGTGGATAAGGTGGTAAAAAAGGCATATGGGATACTTGCCTTCATTAGCCGAGGCATAGAATATAAGAGCAAGGAGGTTATGATGGAGCTGTATAAAACACTGGTTAGGCCACAGCTGGAATACTGTGTGCAGTTCTGGTCGCCACACTACAGGAAGGATGTGATCGCTTTGGAGAGGGTGCAGAGGAGATTCACCAGGATGTTACCAGGGCTGGAGCGCTTCAGCTATGAAGAGAGACTGGGCAGATTGGGTTTGCTTTCCTTGGAGCAGAGGAGGCTGAGGGGGGACATGATTGAGGTGTACAAAATTATGAGGGGCATAAATAGGATGGATACTAAGGAGCTTTTTCCCTTAGTAGAAGGGTCAATAACAAGGGGGCATAGATTCAAGGTAAAGGGCGGGAGGTTTAGAGGGGATTTGAGAAAGAACTTTTTCACCCAGAGGGTGGTTGGAGTCTGGAACTCACTGCCTGAAAGGGTTGTGGAGGCAGGAACCCTCACAACATTTAAGAAGCATTTGGATGAGCACTTGAAATGCCATAGCATACAAGGCTACGGACCAAATGCTGGAATATGGGATTAGATTAGACAGGGCTTGATGGCCGGCGCGGACACGATGGGTCGAAGGGCCTCTATCCGTGCTGTATAACTCTATGACTCTATGACTCTAAGCCGACAAGGAGCGTCAATGTAGGGCAACCAGTCTTGGCCCGCGACTACCGAACAGAGAAATGGCAACCAGGAACGATATGCACACGGCAGGGGCCACTAATGTACACAGTGGATGTTGGGGAGAACATTGTGAGACGCCATGTCGACCAGATCCTAGCGTCACAGGAACGAGTCAACCCCATGTCTCGCGTACCTGGTGATGAACCTGACATACAGGTAGCATCTACCCCAGAAACAGTAGCATCGGAAGCTGATGAACCAACCGACGACAGGGGGGCAGAATCGCCTCCGCACCAAGAGCAAGACACTCAGGAAAGGCGCTATCCAGAAAGGATCAGGAAGCTGCCCCAAGACTGAATTTATAAATGGACTATTTTCAGTTAATGTTGCATGTTAAAAGTGTTAACTGTTAAATGAATGTTATGGTACTGTTAATCTAAAAGGGGAGGAATTGTAGTGTATGTACCTTTAAGGGGAGAACTACTTTTTACAGCTCCTGCATACTGTAGTACCGGCAGTGACCACACCTGCATATAAACCCTGAGTAGGGATCTGTACTTTTAGTTTTAGAGTAACCCTCAGCCAGTAAACACCTGTTGATTGTTCCTCTGCAGTCTCTGTCGATTTATTGAAGGACACCATACATCAAAATTCACGGATTTAACAAACATCATAATAATGTGAAGCTGGAAAAAAAGGTAATAGGGAAATTAACATTTTAATGTGGAGATCGAATAAAACATTAAGAGACATTAAAAAAAGCTTTAAAGGAAGCCAAATAACACAATTAATTATTTTATTTAAAAAATGATCCCTTACCGCTTGAATCCTTTTGATTTCATACAGTAACAATGCAATAACAATGATTGTGAAACGGCAGGGACTGGGTGTTCAGCAGGCAGGCGGCGGGAGGTGTGCAGGCACGGTGCGGTAGGGCGAGCGGCGGAAAGTGCGCAGGCGCGGTGCGGTAGGGCGAGCGGCGGAAAGTGCGCAGGCGCGGTGGTTCGAGCGGCGGAAGGTGCGCAGGCGCGGTGGTTCGAGCGGCGGAAGGTGCGCAGGCGCAGTGGTTCGAGCGGCGGAAGGTGCGCAGGCGCGGTACGGTGCGATCAGAGCGGCCTGGACAGGGACTGAGCCCCGAGTCAGCGGCGCGGCCTAGGAGGTGGGAGAGCGGCGGTTACACAGCAGAGGGCGCGGCCTAGGCTCTCCCGCCACCGGCTTCAGGAAAAAAAACAGAAAGGAACGAACGGACGAAGGAAGGAACGGCGCGGCCTCCCCGAGAGGAGTTCGGAGGAAGCGGAGCCCCGGAGGAGAGCGACCCGAAGGTGAGAGAGGAGAGGAGATGGGTGCAGCAGGCCGCAAACACCTTCTGACCCGGGGCGGGGGCAGAGAGAGAGAGAGGCGCCCCAAGGGGAGGGAGAGAGAGAGAGAGCGAGAGAGTCGCCCGAGGGAGAGAGAGAGAGAGAGAGAGAGAGGCGCCCCAGGGAGAGGGGGAGAGAGAGAGAGCGAGAGAGTCGCCCGAGGGAGAGAGAGAGAGAGAGGCGCCCCAGGGGGGGAGGGAGAGTCGCCCGAGAGAGAGAGAGTCGCCCCAGGGAGAGGGAGAGAGAGAGTCGTCCCAGGGAGAGGGAGAGAGAGAGCGAGAGAGAGACGTCCCGGGGGGGAGAGAGAGAGAGCGAGAGAGAGACGTCCCGGGGGGGGAGAGAGAGAGTGCGAGAGAGAGACGTCCCGGGGGGGAGAGAGAGAGTGCGAGAGAGAGACGTCCCGGGGGGGAGAGAGAGCGAGAGAGAGACGTCCCGGGGGGGAGAGAGAGCGCGAGAGAGAGACGTCCCGGGGGGGAGCGAGAGAGAGACGTCCCGGGGGGGAGCGAGAGAGAGACGTCCCGGGGGGGAGCGAGAGAGAGACGTCCCGGGGGGGAGCGAGAGAGTGCGAGAGAGAGACGTCCCGGGGGGGAGAGAGAGCGCGAGAGAGAGACGTCCCGGGGGGGAGCGAGAGAGAGACGTCCCGGGGGGGAGCGAGAGAGAGACGTCCCGGGGGGGAGCGAGAGAGAGACGTCCCGGGGGGGAGAGAGAGACGTCCCGGGGAGAAGAGAGAGCGAGAGAGAGACGTCCCGGGGGGGGAGAGAGAGACGTCCCGGGGGGGAGCGAGAGAGTGCGAGAGAGAGACGTCCCGGGGGGGAGAGAGAGCGAGAGAGAGACGTCCCGGGGGGGGAGAGAGAGCGCGAGAGAGAGACGTCCCGGGGGGAGAGCGAGAGAGAGACGTCCGGGGGGGAGCGAGAGAGAGCGAGAGAGAGACGTCCCGGGGGGGGAGAGAGAGACGTCCCGGGGAGAAGAGAGAGCGAGAGAGAGACGTCCCGAGGGGGGGAGAGAGAGACGTCCCGGGGGAGAGAGAGAGCGAGAGAGAGGCGTCCCGGGGAGAGAGAGAGCGAGAGAGAGCGTCCCGGGGGAGAGAGAGAGCGAGAGAGAGGCGTCCCGGGGGAGAGAGAGAGCGAGAGAGAGGCGTCCCGGGGGAGAGAGTGCTACTTGGCCCTAAACAGACAATACAACATAGCTGATTACCTGACCATGGTAAAGGATAACAAACTGAGAAGAAGAACCTTGACAAGGTACAGACTTAGCGAACATAGCCTAGCGATCGAAAAAGGCAGACCAGGCCTGCCAAGAGAGGACAGGATATGCTCTCACTGCAGTCAGGGAGTGGTGGAGACAGAGATGCACTTCCTCACAGCTTGTGGAAAATATCAGGGCATCAGGGAGAATTTCTACCAAAAATTCTCACAAATATGCCCTGATTTCAGAAATCTGAATGACAACCAAAAACTCCCATTCCTACTGGGAGAGGAGAGAAGCTGTATAACACTGGCGGCGCACTATGTTACAGCTTGCCATGAACAGAGGGACAACCAGTAAACTAAGAAAAAATATATATAAACAATGCGAATGTATATTTATACACTCAGGGATATACCTGTTTATACACTATGAATAGAACTGCGTTTATGTGCTAAACCATAAATGTATTTTGATGCTTTGGCAACATAAGATGTAACTTATCATGCCAATAAAGCGATTTGAATTGTGAATTGTGAGAGAGGCGTCCCGGGGGAGGGAGAGAGCGAGAGAGAGGCGTCCCGGGGGAGGGAGAGAGCGAGAGAGAGGCGTCCCGGGGGAGGGAGAGAGCGAGAGAGAGGCGTCCCGGGGGAGGGAGAGAGCGAGAGAGAGGCGTCCTGGGGGAGGGAGAGCGAGAGAGAGGCGTCCCAGGGGAGAGAGAGCGAGAGAGAGGCGTCCCAGGGGGAGAGAGAGAGGCGTCCCGGGAGGAGAGAGAGAGAGAGCGCGCGAGAGAGAGGCGTCCAGGGGGAGAGCGCGAGAGAGAGGCATCCCAGGGGGAGAGAGAGCGAGAGAGAGGCGTCCCAGGGGGAGAGAGAGAGGCGTCCCGGGAGGAGAGAGAGAGAGAGCGCGCGAGAGAGAGGCGTCCCGGGGGGGGAGAGAGGCGCGCGAGAGAGAGGCGTCCCGGGGGGGGAGAGAGCGAGAGAGAGGCGTCCCAGGGGGGGGGGGAGAGAGCGAGAGAGAGGCGTCCCAGGGGGGAGAGAGCGAGAGAGAGGCGTCCCAGGGGAGAGAGCGAGAGAGAGGCGTCCCAGGGGGAGAGAGCGAGAGAGAGGCGTCCCAGGGGGAGAGAGCGAGAGAGAGGCGTCCAGGGGGAGAGAGCGAGAGAGAGGCGTCCCGGGGGAGAGAGCGAGAGAGAGGCGTCCCAGGGGGGAGAGAGCGAGAGAGAGGCGTCCCAGGGGGAGAGAGCGAGAGAGAGGAGTCCCAGGGGGAGAGAGCGAGAGAGAGGCGTCCAGGGGGAGAGAGCGAGAGAGAGGCGTCCCAGGGGTGAGAGCGCGAGAGAGAGGCGTCCCCAGGGGGAGAGCGCGAGAGAGAGGCGTCCCAGGGGGAGAGAGGCGATGAGAGAGGCGTCCAGGGGGAGCGAGGGAGAGGCGTCCCGGGAGGAGAGAGAGAGAGAGCGCGCGAGAGAGAGGCGTCCCAGGGGGAGAGCGCGAGAGAGAGGCGTCCGGGGGGAGAGAGAGAGGCGTCCCAGGGGGAGAGCGCGAGAGAGAGATGTCCCAGGGGGAGAGCGTGAGCGATGAGAGAGGCGCCCCAGGGGGGAGAGAGAGCGAGAGAGGCGTCCCAGGGGGAGAGAGAGGCGTCCCAGGGGGAGAGAGAGCGAGAGAGAGGCGCCCCAGGGGGAGAGAGCGAGAGAGAGGGCGTCCCAGGGGGAGCGAGAGAGAGGCGTCCCAGGGGGAGAGAGCGAGAGAGAGGCGTCCCAGGGGGGAGAGCGCGAGGAGAGAGGCGTCCGGGGGGAGAGAGAGAGGCGTCCCAGGGGGAGAGCGCGAGAGAGAGATGTCCCAGGGGGAGAGCGTGAGCGAGAGAGAGGCGCCCCAGGGGGAGAGAGAGCGAGAGAGGCGTCCCAGGGGGACAGAGAGCGGGGAGAGAGAGCGAGAGAGGCGTCCCAGGGGGAGAGAGAGCGAGAGAGAGGCGCCCCAGGGGGGAGAGAGAGAGAGAGAGGGGCGCCCCAGGGGGAGAGGGAGAGAGAGAGAGAGCGGGAGAGAGGCGCCCCCAGGGGGAGAGAGAGAGAGAGAGAGAGAGAGAGGCGCCCCAGGGGGAGGGGGGAGAGAGAGAGAGAGAGAGAGGCGCCGCAGGGGGAGAGAGAGAGAGGCGCCGCAGGGGGAGAGAGAGAGAGGCGCCCCAGGGGGGGAGAGAGAGAGAGAGGAGGCGCCAGGGGGGGAGAGAGGGAGAGAGAGAGAGAGGCCCCAGGGGGGAGAGACGGAGAGAGAGGCCCCAGGGGGGAGAGAGGAGAGAGAGGCCCCGGGGGGGGGAGAGAGAGAGAGAGGCCCCAGGGGGGGAGAGAGAGAGGCCCCAGGGGGGGAGAGAGAGAGGCCCCAGGGGGGGGAGAGAGAGAGGCCCCAGGGGGGGAGAGAGAGAGGCCCCAGGGGGGGAGAGAGAGAGGCCCCAGGGGGGGGAGAGAGAGAGGCCCCAGGGGGGGAGAGAGAGAGGCCCCCACGGGGGGAGAGAGAGGCCCCAGGGGGGAGGAGAGAGAGGCCCCAGGGGGGGAGAGAGAGAGGCCCCAGGGGGGGAGAGAGAGAGGCCCCAGGGGGGGAGAGAGAGAGGCCCCAGGGGGGGAGAGAGAGAGGCCCCAGGGGGGGAGAGAGAGAGGCCCCAGGGGGGGAGAGAGAGAGGCCCCAGGGGGGGAGAGAGAGAGGCCCCAGGGGGGGAGAGAGAGAGGCCCCAGGGGGGGAGAGAGAGAGGCCCCAGGGGGGGAGAGAGAGAGGCCCCCCGGGGGGGAGAGAGAGAGGCCCCAGGAGAGCAGAGAGAGAGGGGTCCCCAGGAGGGGCGAGGGAGAGAGGGAGTCCCCAGGAGGGAGAGAGAGGCCCGGGGGGGAGAGAGAGAGAGGCCCCAGGGGGGGAGAGAGAGAGAGAGGCCCCGGGGGGGGGGGGGGAAGAGAGAGAGGCCCCAGGGGGGGAGGGGGAGAGAGAGGCCCCAGGGGGGGAGAGAGAGAGAGAGAGAGAGAGAGAGGCTCCAGGGGGGGGGAGAGAGAGAGAGGCTCCAGGGGGGGGGGGGAGAGAGAGAGAGAGGCCCCAGGGGGGGGAGTGAGAGAGGCCCCAGGGGGGGGGGGGAGAGAGAGAGAGAGCCCCACGGGGGGAGAGAGAGAGGTCCCACGGGGGGAGAGAGAGAGGCCCCAGGGGGGGAGAGAGAGAGGCCCCAGGGGGGGGGGGGGAGAGAGAGAGGCCCAGGAGAGAGAGAGAGAGGGGTCCCAGGAGGGAGAGGGAGAGAGGGAAGTCCCCAGGAGGGAGAGAGAGGCCCCAGGGGGGGGGGAGAGAGAGAGGCCCCAGGGGGGGAGAGAGAGAGAGAGGCCCCGGGGGGGGGGGGGGAGAGAGAGAGGCCCCAGGGGGGGAGGGGGAGAGAGAGGCCCCAGGGGGGGAGAGAGAGAGAGAGGCTCCAGGGGGGGGGAGAGAGAGAGAGGCCCCAGGGGGGGAGAGAGAGAGGGCCCCAGGGGGGGGGGGGCAGAGAGAGAGGCCCCGGGGGGGGGGCAGAGAGAGAGGCCCCGGGGGGGGAGAGAGAGAGAGAGAGGCCCCAGGGGGGGAGAGAGAGAGAGAGAGAGAGGCCCCAGGGGTGGAGAGAGAGAGGTCCCAGGGGGGGAGAGAGAGAGAGAGAGAGAGAGAGGCCCCAGGGGGGGAGAGAGAGAGAGAGGCCCCAGGGGGGGAGAGAGTGTGGGGCTCGGGGGGGGGGGGGGTGGAGAGAGAGAGAGAGAGGGGCCCCAGGGGGGGAGAGAGAGAGAGAGAGAGAGAGAGGCCCCAGGGGGGGGAGAGGGAGAGAGAGCCCTCAGGGGGGGAAGAGAGAGAGAGAGGCCCCAGGGGGGGAGA
This sequence comes from Somniosus microcephalus, assembly GCF_052327205.1. Lineage (NCBI taxonomy): Eukaryota > Metazoa > Chordata > Chondrichthyes > Squaliformes > Somniosidae > Somniosus > Somniosus microcephalus. Next base: position 138,133,861 of record NW_028225179.1, on the reverse strand, counting down.
GGGAGAGAGGCCCCAGGGGAGAGAGAGAGAGAGAGAGGAGAGGGGCCCCAGGGGGGAGAGAGAGGCCCCAGGGGGAGAGAGAGAGAGAGAGTGGGAGAGAGAGGCCTCGGGGGGGGAAGAGAGAGAGGCCCTGGGGGGGGGGAGAGAGAGAGAGAGGCCCTGGGGGGGGGGAGAGAGAGAGAGAGGCCCCAGGGGGGGAAGAGAGAGAGAGAGGCCCCAGGGGGGGGAGGGGGAGAGAGAGAGGCCCCAGGGGGGGAAGGGGGAGAGAGAGAGAGAGGCCCCGGGGGGGGGAGAGAGAGAGAGAGGCCCCAGGGGGGGGGGGGGGAGAGAGAGAGGCCCCAGGGGGGTGAGAGAGAGAGAGAGAGAGGCCCCAGCGGGGGAAGGGGGAGAGAGAGAGGCCCCGGGGGGGAAGGGGGGAGAGAGAGAGGCCCCAGGGGGGGGAAGGGGGAGAGAGAGAGGCCCCAGCGGGGGAAGGGGGAGAGAGAGAGGCCCCGGGGGGGGGAGAGAGAGAGAGGCCCCGGGGGGGGAGAGAGAGAGAGGCCCCAGGGGGGGGAGAGATAGGCCCCGGGGGGGGGGGGGAGAGATAGGCCCCAGGGGGGGGGAGAGAGAGGCCCCAGGGGGGGGGGAGAGAGAGAGGCCCCGGGGGGGGGGGGGAGAGAGAGAGAGAGAGAGGCCCCCGGGGGGGGGGGGGGGAGAGAGAGAGAGAGGCCCCAGGGGGGGGGAGAGAGAGAGAGGCCCCAGGGGGGGGAGAGAGAGAGAGGGCCCCAGGGGGGGGAGAGAGAGAGAGGCCCCAGGGGGGGGAGAGAGAGAGAGGCCCCAGGAGGGGGAGAGAGAGAGAGGCCCCGGGGGGGGAGAGAGAGAGAGAGAGGCCCCAGGGGGGGGAGAGAGAGAGAGAGAGGCGTCACAGGGAGAGTGAGAGAGAGAGAGGCGCCCCAGGGGGAGAGAGAGCGAGAGAGGCGTCCCAGGGGGAGAGAGAGCAAGAGAGAGGCGTCCCAGGGGGGGAGAGAGCGCGAGAGAGAGAGGCGCCCCAGGGGGAGAGAGAGCGGGAGAGAGGCGCCCCAGGGGGAGAGAGAGAGAGGTGCCCCAGAGAGAGAGAGAGGGGCGCCCCAGGGGGAGAGAGAGAGAGAGAGAGAGAGGGGCGCCCCAGGGGAGAGAGGAGAGAGGCGCCCCAGGGGGAGAGAGAGAGAGAGAGAGAGAGAGAGGCGCCCCAAGGGGGGGGGGGAGAGAGAGAGAGGGGCGCCCCAAGGGGGGAGAGAGGGAGAGAGAGAGGCGCCCCAGGGGGAGAGAAAGAGAGGCGCCGGGGGGGGGGGAGAGAGAGAGAGGCCCCGGGGGGGGAGAGAGAGAGAGAGGCCCCAGGAGGGAGAGAGAGAGAGGCCCCAGGAGGGAGAGGGAGAGAGAGAGGCCCCAGGAGGGAGAGAGAGAGAGACCCCAGGAGGGAGAGAGAGAGAGAGAGGCCCCAGGGGGGGGAGAGAGAGAGAGAGAGAGGCCCCAGGGGGGGGGGAGAGAGAGAGAGGCCCCAGGGGGGGGGCGGAGAGAGGAGAGAGGGGGGGGGGGAAGAGAGAGAGAGGCCATCCCAGTGGGAGAGAGAGCGAGAGAGAGGCGTCCAGGGGGGGAGAGAGCGAGAGAGAGGCGTCCCAGGGGGAGAGAGAGAGAGCGAGAGAGAGGCGTCCCAGGGGGAGAGCGCGAGAGAGAGGCGTCCCAGGGGGGGAGAGAGCGAGAGAGAGAGGCGTCCCAGGGGTGAGAGCGCGAGCGAGAGAGAGGCGCCCCAGGGGGGGAGAGAGCGAGAGAGAGGCGTCCCAGGGGGAGAGCGCGAGAGAGAGGCGTCCCAGGGGGGGGAGAGAGCGAGAGAGAGGCGTCCCAGGGGAGAGAGCTGCGAGCGAGAGAGAGGCGTCCCAGGGGGGGAGAGAGCGAGAGAGAGGCGTCCCAGGGGGAGAGCGCGAGCGAGAGAGAGGCGTCCCAGGGGGGGAGAGAGCGAGAGAGAGGTGTCCCAGGGGGGAGAGCGCGAGCGAGAGAGAGGCGCCCCAGGGGGAGAGAGAGCAAGAGAGGCGTCCCAGGGGGAGAGAGAGCGAGAGAGAGGCGCTCCAGGGGGAGAGAAAGAGAGAGAGAGAGGCGCCCCGGGGGGGGGGGGAGAGAGAGAGAGGCGCCCCAGGGGGAGAGAGAGAGAGAGAGAGAGGCGCCCCGTGAGAGAGAGACAGAGAGACACGCCCCAGGGGGAGAGAGAGAGAGGTGCCCCAGGGTTGGGGGGGGTAAAAGAGGGAGAGGCCCCAGGGAGAGAGAGGGAGAGGCCCCAGGAGGGAGAGAGGGAGGCCCCAGGAGGGAGAGAGGGAGGCCCCAGGGGGGGGGGGAGGAGAGAGAGGCCCCAGGGGGGGGAGAGAGAAAGGCCCTAGGGGCAGAGGAGAGAGGCCCCGGGGGGGGGGGGCGGGGGGAGAGAGAGAGAGAGGCCCCGGGGGGGAGAGAGAGGCCCCAGGGTGGGGAGAGAGAGAGAGGCCCCAGGGTGGGGAGAGAGAGAGAGGCCCCAGGGGGGGGGAGGAGAGAGGCCCCGGGGGGGGGAGAGAGAGAGAGGCCCCGGGGGGGGGAGAGAGAGAGAGGCCCCGGGGGGGAGAGAGAGAGGCCCCAGGGGGGAGAGAGAGGCCCCAGGAGACAGGGAGAGAGAGAGGCCCCAGGAGGGGGAGGGAGAGAGAGAGGCCCCAGGAGGGGAGAGGGAGAGAGAGAGGCCCCAGGAGGGAGAGGGAGAGAGAGAGGCCCCAGGCGGGAGAGGGAGAGAGAGAGGCCCCAGGAGGGAGGAGAGGGAGAGAGAGAGAGGCCCCAGGAGGGAGAGAAAGAGAGAGAGAGAGAGGCCCCAGGGGGGGGAGAGAGAGAGGCCCCAGGGGGGGAGAGAGAGAGGCCCCAGGGGGGGAGAGAGAGAGGCCCCAGGGGGGGGAGAGAGAGAGGCCCCAGGGGGGGGAGAGAGAGAGGCCCCAGGGGGGGAGAGAGAGGCCCCAGGGGGGGGGGGGGAGAGAGAGAGAGGCCCCAGGGGGAGAGAGAAAGAGGCCCCAGGGGGGAAAGAGAGAGAGAGAGGCCCCAGGGGGGAGAGAGAAAGAGGCCCCAGGGGGGTAGAGGGAGAGAGGCCCCAGGGGGGGGAGAGAGAGAGAGAGAGAGGCCCCAGGGGGAGAGAGAGTGAGAGAGAGAGGCCCCAGGGGGGGGAGAGAGAGAGAGAGACGCCCCGGGGGGGGGGAAGAGAGAGAGAGGCCCCGGGGGGGGAAGAGAGAGAGAGAGGGCCCCAGGGGGGGAAGGGGGAGAGAGAGAGGCCCCAGGGGGGGAAGGGGGAGAGAGAGAGGCCCCAGGGGGGGAAGGGGGAGAGAGAGAGGCCCCAGGGGGGGGAAGGGGGAGGGAAAGGCCCAGGGGGGGAGAGAGAGAGAGAGAGGCCCCAGGGGGGGAGAGAGAGAGAGAGAGGCCCCAGGGGGGGGAGAGAGAGAGAGAGGCCCCAGGGGGGGGAGAGAGAGCCCCAGGGGGGTGGGGGGGGAGAGAGAGAGAGCCCCAGGGGGGTGGGGGGGGAGAAGAGAGAGGCCCCAGGGGGGGGAGAGAGAGAGAGGCCCAGGGGGGGGAGAGAGAGAGAGGCCCCAGGGAGGGGAGAGAGAGAGAGAGGCCCCGGGGGGGAGAGAGAGAGGCCCCCAGGGGGGGGAGAGAGAGAGGCCCCCGGGCGGGGGGGGAGGAGAGAGAGAGAGGCCCCAGGGGGGGGAGAGAGAGAGGCCCCAGGGGGGGGGGAGAGAGAGGCCCCAGGGAGGGGAGAGAGAGAGAGAGAGAGGCCCCAGGCGGGGAGAGAGAGGGGGGAAGAGAGGCGGTCCAAGGGGGAGAGAGAGAGAGGGGCGCCCCAGGGGGAGGGAGAGAGAGGCGCCCCGGGGGAGGGAGAGAGAGAGAGAGAGGGGCGCCCCAGGGGTGGGAGAGAGAGCGAGAGAGGGGCGTCCCAGGGGGGGAGAGTGCGAGAGAGAGGGGTCCCGGGGGGGAGAGAGCAAGAGAGAGGTTGTCCCAGGGGGAGCGAGAGAGAGGCGTCACAGGGGAGAGTGAGAGAGAGAGAGGCGCCCCAGGGAGAGGGAGAGAGAGAGGCGCCCCAAGGACGGGGGAAGAGAGAGAGAGAGGCGCCCCCAGGGGGGAGAGAGAGAGAGAGAGAGTGAGAGAGAGGCATCCCAGGGGGAGAGCGCGAGAGAGAGGCGTCCCGGGGGAGGAGAGCGCGAGAGAGAGGCGTCCCAGGGGGGGGAGAGAGCAAGAGAGAGGCGTCCAGGGGGAGAGAGAGCGCGAGAGAGAGAGGCCCCAGGGGGGGAGAGAGAGGCCCCAGGGGGGGAGAGAGAGGCCCCCAGGGGGGGAGAGCGAGAGAGTGGCCAGAGGGGGGGAGAGAGAGAGAGAGGCCGGCCCCAGGGGGGGAGAGAGAGAGAGAGAGAGAGGCCCCAGGGGGGGGGGAGAGAGAGAGAGAGGCCCCAGGGGGGGGGGGGAGAGAGAGAGAGAGAGGCCCAGGGGGGGGGAGAGAGAGAGAGAGAGGCCCCAGGGGGAGGGAGAGAGGCCCAAGGGGGGGAGAGAGAGAGAGTGGCCAGAGGGGGGGAGAGAGAGAGAGAGGCCGGCCCCAGGGGGGGAGAGAGAGAGAGAGAGGCCCCAGGGGGGGAGAGAGAGAGGCCCCAGGGGGGGGGCGAGAGAGAGAGGCCCCCGGGGGGGGGGGAAGAGAGAGAGAGGCCCCGGGGGGGGAGAGAGAGAGAGGCCCCCAGGCGGGGAGAGAGAGGGGGGGAGAGAGGCGTCCAAGGGGGAGAAGAGAGAGGGGCGCCCCCAGGGGAGGGAGAGGCGCCCCGGGGGAGGGAGAGAGAGAGAGGGGCGCCCCAGGGGTGGAGAGAGAGCGAGGAGAGGGGCGTCCCGGGGGGGAGAGATGCGAGAGAGAGGCGTCCCGGGGGGGAGAGAGCAAGAGAGAGGCGTACCTGGGGGAGCGAGAGAGAGAGAGAGAGAGGCGCCCCAGGCGGGGGAGAGAGAGAGAGAGAGGCGCCCCAGGGGAGAGAGAGAGTGAGAGAGAGGCATCCCAGGGGGGAGAGCGCGAGAGAGAGGCGTCCCAGGGGGGAGAGAGAGAGCACGAGAGAGAGAGGCGTCCCAGGGGGAGAGAGAGCGGGAGAGAGGCACCCCAGGGGGAGAGAGAGAGAGAGGGGCGCCTCAGGGGGAGAGAGAGGGGCGCCCCAGTGGGAGAGAGAGAGAGAGAGGCGCCCCAGGGGGGGGGAGAGAGAGAGAGAGGCGCCCCAAGGGGGGAGAGAGAGAGAGAGAGGCGCCCCAAGGGGGGAGAGAGAGAGAGAGGCCCCAGGGGGAGAGGAGAGAGAGAGAGGCCCCAGGGGGGGAGAGAGAGAGAGGCCCCAGGGGGGGGAGAGAGAGAGAGAGGCCCCAGGGGGGGAAGGGGGAGAGAGAGGCCCCAGGGAGGGAGAGAGAGAGAGAGGCCCCAGGGGGGGAGAGAGAGAGAGAGGCCCCAGGGGGGGAGAGAGAGGCCCCAGGGGGGGAGAGGGAGAGGCCCCGGGGGGGGGGGAGGAGAGAGAGAGAGAGGCCCCAGGGGGGGGGGGAGAGAGAGAGAGACCCCAGGGGGGAGAGAGAGCGAGAGAGGCGCGTCCCGGGGGAGAGACAGAGCGAGAGAGAGGCGCCCCAGGGGGAGAGAGAGCGCGGAGAGAAGAGGCGCCCCAGGGGAGAGAGAGCGCGAGAGAGAGGCGCCCCAGGGGAGAGAGAGAGAGAGGCGCCCCAGGGGGAGAGAGCGCGAGAGAGAGATGTCCCAGGGGGAGAGCGTGAGCGAGAGAGAGGGAGGGAGAGGGGCGCCCCAAGGGGAGAGGAGAGAGAGAGGCGCCCCAGGGGGAGGGAAGAGAGAGAGGTGCCCCAGGGGGAGGGGGAGGGAGAGGGAGAGAGAGAGAGAGAGGCGCCCCAGGGGGGGAGAGAGGGGGGAGGGGGAGAGAGAGAGAGAGAAAGGCGCCCCAGGGGGAGAGAGAGAGAGGCGCCCCAGGGGGGGAGAGAGAGAGAGATGGGCGCCAGGGGGGAGAGAGGGAGAGAGAGGCCCCGGGGGGGGGGGGGGTGGGGAGAGAGAGAGAGAGAGGAGAGAGAGAGAGAGAGAGGAGAGAGAGAGACGAAGAGAGGGGCGAGAGGCCCCGGGGGGGGGGGAGAGCGGCCCCAGGGGGGAGGAGGAGAGCAGAGAGAGAGAGGCCCCAGGGGGGAGAGAGAGAGAGGCCCCAGGGGGGGGAGAGAGAGAGAGAGAGAGGGGCCCCAGGGGGAGAGAGAAAGAGGCCCCAGGGGGGGAGAGGGAGAGAGGCCCCAGGGGGGGAGAGAGAGAGAGAGAGAGGGGCCCCAGGGGGAGAGAGAGAGACCCCAGGGGGGAGAGAGGGAGAGAGAAAGAGGCCCCAGGGGGGGAGAGGGAGAGAGAGAGAGGCCCCAGGGGGGGAGAGGTAGAGAGAGAGGGAGAGAGAGCCCTCGGGGGGGGGGGGGGAAGAGAGAGATAGAGGCCCCGGGGGGTGGAGAGAGAGAGAGAGGCCCCAGGGGGGGAGAGAGGGAGAGAGAAAGAGGCCCCAGGGGGGTAGAGGGAGAGAGGCCCCAGGGGGGGAGAGAGAGAGAGAGAGAGAGGGGCCCCAGGGGGGAGAGAGAGAGAGAGAGAGGGGCCCCAGGGTGGGGGGGAGAGAGAGAGAGGCCCCAGGGGGGGAAGAGAGAGAGAGAAAGAGAGAGGCCCCAGGGGGGGACGGGGGAGAGAGAGAGGCCCCAGGGGGGGAAGGGGGGAGAGGAGAGAGGGCCCCAGGGGGGGAAGGGGGAGGGAGAGGCCCCAGGGGGGGGGGAGAGAGAGGAGAGCCCCAGGGGGGTGGGGGGGAGGAGAGAGAGAGGCCCCAGGGAGGGGAGAGAGAGAGAGGCCCGGGGGGGGGGGAGAGAGAGAGAGAGACCCCAGGGAGGGGAGAGAGAGAGAGGGCCCGGGGGGGGGGGGGGGGAAGAGAGAGAGAGGCCCCGGGGGGGAGAGAGAGAGAGTGGCCCCGGGGTGGGGGGGGAGAGAGAGAGGCCCCCGGGGGGGGGGGGGGGCGAGAGAGAGAGGCCCCCGGGGGGGGGGAGGGTGGGGGGGGGGGAAGAGAGAGAGAGGCCCCGGGGGGGGAGAGAGAGAGAGGCCCCAGGCGGGGAGAGAGAGGGGGGGAGAGAGGCGCCCCAGGGGGAGGGAGAGAGAGGCGCCCCAGGGGGAGAGAGAGAGAGAGAGAGAGAGGCGCCCCAGGGGGGAGAGGAGAGAGAGAGAGGCGCCCCAGGGGGGGGAGAGAGAGAGAGAGAGCCGAGAGAGAGAGAGAGAGAGAGAGAGGGCGCCCAGGGGGAGAGAGAGAGAGAGGGGCGCCCCAGGGGGAGAGAGAGTGAGAGAGAGGGGCGCCCCAGGGGGAGAGGAGAGGGGCGCCCCCAGTGGGGAGAGGAGAGAGGCGCCCCAGGGGTGGG